>NC_059112.1:15011133-15611133 GCF_020740685.1 Jaculus jaculus
GAAGAATCTTAATTGATGCAGTGGTACAACTGGTATTTTCCTTCTCAACAAGACTTTCCAGACAGGAAGAAATAGCATAGTTGGGCCTGGAGGTGATTTTTAAAACACGGTTTTTTAAAGGATTCTGGTGGATATCTAATTTGGGGAATGAAAAAAATAAACCAGTGTAAACCACACTATTGTCCCATGGTAGGTTTTGTTTAAATATTACACCTCTTAAAAATGAAATTACCTCAAGTTTCCCTTGATGGAATAGCTAACTTTATGTTAGTAGAAACCTTTTATTATGTAAGTTGAAATTTGAAGGATGTCTTTAATTCTTGAGTTTCCTTGTTCTTTTCATTTACAAAGATTCTGATCCATTTAAGAGAAGCTGAAATATTGTTTGTATTATTAACCATACCTCTGTGTACTTGTTTCTGGAATAGGAATCAATATTTTCCTCCTAAAAAAGGCAAATTGAACCAATAAACAGTTATTATCTTGATAATACTGAAATGGAAGTTCAGAATGCTGATTTTGGTTTGCTTTCTTTTTGAGAAAGGGTCTTATGTAACCCAGGCTGACCTCCAGTTGTTCGTATAGCCAAGGATGAGGACCTGGAGCTCCTGTGTTCACCTCCCCACTCCTGGGCTTACAGGCACGAACCAACTGGCCTGGCAAGATAGTGACGTGGTGCTCATTTCTGCCTCACGTTCTACCAGCAAAGTACTTGGCCTCTTTGTTTTTACTTTGCTTTTAAAAACAGTAGGATGCTATGACTGCTTCATGATATTATCCTGTCATTTACTTTCTCCTTGTTTAGTAAGACCCATATACAACACATGCCCCTAGGTATTTAATAGTAATGATTGAAAAGCTTTTTGGACTTAATTACAGTATCAGCATTTAAAATCAGTGTGGGTATTCCCCATATATGCTCATGTTGCTTTGTGTGGTTAAATATCAATGAAGTAGTAAATACAGTATTTGAGAAAAGTTCTTTCTGAAAGATCTTATTTTATTTTATTTATTTTAGCTTTTCAAGGTAGAGCCTCACTATAGCTTCAAGATGACCTGGAACTCACTTTGTAGCCTAGGCTGGCACCTGGCCTAAAAGTTCTTTTTAAATATAGTTACAGGGGCTAGAGAGATGGTTTAGCGGGTAAGCACTTGCCTATGAAGCCTAAGGACCCTGGTTCGAGGTTCGATTTCCCAGGACCCACCTTAGCCAGATGCACAAGGGGGCGCACGCATCTGGAGTTCATTTGTAGTGGCTGAAGGTCCTGGCACGCCCATTCTCTCTCTCAGCCTCTATCACTCTCAACTAAATAAAAATAAACAAAAATAAATATAGTTACAGGGCCAGAGAGATGATTTAGCGGTTAAGATGCTTGCCTGCGAAGCCAAAGGACTCAGGTTTGACTCCCCAGGACCCACATAAGCCAGATGCACAAGGGGCCACACATACATGGAGTTCATTTGCAGTGGCTAGTGGCCTGGCATGCCCATTCTCTTTCTCTCTGTCTCTCTCTACCTGCCTATTTCTGTATCTCTCAAATAAATAAATAAAATACTAAACATAGTTATATCTAGGATATTTAGCAAGCTGATGCCCTTGGTTTTTCCTTTTATAAACTCAATACTTTTGTGAGTTGACCTTGTTTTCCTGTGAAAAATAGTACTTTGTCTTCTCAGTTCTGTATGTGAGAAATACTTACTTCAATGAGCTGAACACCAGACATAATTGGTTTTTGGCAAATAAGCTATTTGTGGTTGTTTGTTAAAGAAACACAGTGCCAGCCACACCACAGCCTTAAAGACAATACTGGTGTCTAGGTGCTGGTGTGTGCCTGTGATCCCAACACTGGATGCCAGAGCACAAGGATCATTAGTTTGAAGCCATCTTGGGCTACATCTCTGTCTCAAACAAACGAGCAAGCAACAAGAGGACAGTAACAGACGGGTGATCTGTTGACGTTACGAAGGGTTTTGCCTTCTCGGAGGAGTTAAGTATTACTAGCCTGATGAAAAATGCATGTAATACTAGCACTGGGGAAACCGAGGCAGGACAGAATAGAAACAGGATTTGAAGATGCTAACATGTTCTTTCCTACCACGGGAACTAACTGCAATGTCACCTGACACAAGCTTACCAGGAATTGTAGCCTGCTCTAGGCTTGCTTTTATCATCTTGTCATGGTGTTTTCAAGGGAAATACTGCAGATTTCCTATATGTTAGGCCCTTAGAGAGCACAGCAGGCACCTGCCTTAAAATAGAATACTACTAGCCGGGCGTGGTGGCGCACGCCTTTAATCCTAGCACTTGGGAGGCAGAGTTAGGAGGATCACTGTGAGTTTGAGGTCACTCTCAGACTATGTAGAATTCCAGGTCAGCCTGGGCTACAGTGAGACCCTACCTTGAAAAAAAAAAAGAAAAGAAAAGAAAAGAAAAAAAGAATACTCCCAGTTATCTTTTATAATTTAATGTGATTGTTAAAAACTTTAAATTTGCAAGGAGAGAGAATGGGTGCACCAGGGCCTCCTGCTGCTGCTTTTGCAAATGAGCTCCAGATACATGTGCCACCTTGTGCATCTGGCTTTATGTGGGTACTGGAGAATGGAACTTAGGTCCTTAGGTTTCGCAGGCAAGTACCTTAACTGGTCAGCTGTATCTCCAGTCCCTAAGGTGATTATTTAAGGAAAAAAATGTGTGTGTATGGTGGTGCACACGTTTAATCCTAGCCCTCGGGAGGCAGAGGTAAGAGGATCGCTGTGAGTTTGAGGTCACCCTGAGACTACATAGTGAATTCTAGGTCAGCCTGGGCTAGAGTAAGACACTACCTCAGAAAAATAAAATAAATAAATGATTTCTAAACAAATCTGGTCTTTTTTTTTTTTCTCAAAGAGAAATACCATAGACAAAACTAAAATATTTGTAGCACTTGGCCTTTAATGAATGTAATAAACTAAGTAAATTTGTAAGCCAATTTAGGTGAAATTGGAAAAGGAGATATACAATTAAGAGTTTAAGAGGAGGGTCATAGTGTCTGCCGAGACCATGTGATCGAGGTAACCCATGCAAACACCTAGAAACAAAATGACTTTGTTATTTAGGAACTCTGTATAATGAACTTGAAAACTTTACTCATGAACTTTCACAATAATTGGGGAAAGAATAGGCGAAAGGCTGGGGATAGAACATTTTGTCTAATGTGAGGTCCTGGGTTCTATTTTAAGTACCACATGGGAAAGGAAAAAAAATTCCAAAAGTCCAAGTTACACATTGTCCCTTTTCTCTAAAGATCTTATTTTTGTTGTCCTTAAATTTTAAAGTGAATGAATGCAAGTTTTAGATGGGATCCATACTTCCCGTTAAGTTTTTAAGTTTTCAGGTAGATGCAGAGATAATAACTACTCCAGAAATTACATATATTGGCATTTGCTTACTAAAGCTAGTGTGTTGTGCTTGCACTGTACCAGCTGATTTTATCTTTTTTTTTTTTTTTTTTTCAAGGTAGGGTCTCTAGCTCAGGCTGACCAGGAATTCACTGTGTAGTTTCAGGGTGGCCTCAAACCCATGGCGATCTTCCTAACTCTGCCTCCCAAGTGCTGGGATTAAAGGCATGTGCCACCATGCCCAGCTATTTTTTTTTTTTCATTTTATTTGACCCAGATTCCAAAGTAAACGTTTACAAATACTCATATTTCTGTCTATAGGTGTGTACCCAGAGATACAGCATTCTAGCAAAATAACTGACTAGGCTCACTTTCAGACTTCGCCCGAGTATGCAGTGAAAACGTGGTTTTAGTTTTACTATTGCAGTTCTGCATGAAACATTTTAAAGAGGGAAGTCATATTTGTGGAATTTTTTGTTTCCTTGAATCATCACTGATGATAATTTTTAAAGATGATCCCTTATTTTCCGAGTTTCCATTCTTTTCACATTTTTCATTCTAAAGAAAATGAAAGCATTCTCAGACGTATATTACGTTTCTTTTTACATGAATGGAGACACCAGCAACAAAATGCTGTTACTGCCTGAAGTAGTTACTATCTTCGGGTCCATTGCAGAAAGCCTAAAAAAGATAGTCCAACCTTTTGTACCTACAGTTTTAGATATTGTTAGACAGCCATTCAGTTTCCGTGCATTGTGTGTGAGATGAATATTTCTTGAGACTTTTTGTTTGCTTTACCAAAGAAATCAACCAAGGAAAAAAAACTCAAAAAACAAAACAAACAAAAAACACCCTGTAACTCATGCGAAGCATGCAGGGTGTTGTAATTTCAGTTTGCAAAGCGGTGTGATACAATGTTGCTGAGCCAAAAGCACACGATAGATTTAATGTAGCCAATTGTGTACTTTTGAAAAAAAGAGTAACTGTTCCCTGTGAGTTAATTTTGGATTTTTTCAAAATCTCTCTTTTAGGCTTTGTGCTGGATTCTTGCAGACAAATGCGTGTTCCATGTGGGCCACTGTTCCGCTAAATGCTCTCAGTTCTCCTTTTGCAATCAAGATTATGTTGCTAAGGAGATGTTGCTTTTATTGGTGCCATTGATTTGTGTTAATACGTTTTGAATACCTCTCGGTATTCTTCCGTAGACAAGGCCAAAAGAAAAACTTCCCCGAGTCCCCCGATTTACATGACAAACGGAGCGGTGGTGTAATGAAGCCGATATAAAGTGGGCAGTTGAAAGGGAACTAAAGGAGGGCACTCAAGTGAGAAATGAAGAGATGTGCAAGCGCAGCCTCGCACTGCTCCCGTCCAGCTGCGGGAGCCGGCTCCAGCGAGCGAGCGAGCGCCTCCCTCCGCAGAGACCACCCACTCTTGAAGTCCTACTGGCACGCCATAGACTGCCTCTCTGACAATGCTGGGCGAGCTCCCGAGAGGGCGAGAGATGGCTCTGGCTCCCTTGAGTTCTGAGCACACGACTTCAGCCAGACTTCACATGCCTTCTGACCTTAACCTGTCCAGTGGACAGACGCTCTGGCCCTCAGGACTGCCATACTTAAATCTTGCTGGTATGTCATCCTAGAGGAAAAGGGTATTCACTGGACTTTACCAAAATGCTCTCCTTCCGTACTCGAGCATTCTGGTTGTGAATAGAAGACTCTAGTGAGCGTGTCTTTACGCCGTGCAACACGAGAAAGCACTGTGGGGTCCACACTCAGATTCCATTGTTCAAACAGCACAGTGTTTTCATGCACAAGCATTGCACCTGGGCAATCTAAAGAACTTTCAGATTTTAAAGTTAGAAATATCAGGGCTGGAGACATAGCTCAGTTGATGGAATGAGTTCCTAGCAGGCACAAAGCCCTGTATTTGGACCCCAGCACCGCATAGATAAGCCAAGTGTGGAGATGCTCTCCTGGAGCCCCAGACTCCTCCCGATGCTCAGGAGGTGGAGGCGGGAGCCTCAGAACTAGGAGTCTGGGACTGCTACCCCAGGTGAAGGGCTTGGGTGGCCCACGCGGGACCCTGGGTCTCCCTCCTCGGCACTGCATACATGGGGCGTGGTGCCACATACTTCTGATCCCAGCACTTGGGAGGTAGAGGCAGAAGGGCCTGGAGTTCAAGGTCATCCTCAGCTATGTAGTTGGAGGCCAGCCTTGAGCACGTGAGATGCTGTGTCAATAAGTGGTCTGTCAAGAAGTATGTAAGAGTTTATGTTTATTACTAGTATTACTAAGATGTTTCATGTGGCTACATCATGTGTTGGTACTCTGTTTTCCCTCGTCCCTGCCCTCATTCCATTGGGGGACATTCCTCACGGGGGTTGCAGGTATTCCCCATGGAGTTGTGGTTTACACATGGTGGGAGCAACAGTCAGTTATTTTTGCAGGGAGAGAATGCCTCTGGGTATGACATCCCAACCTATGGTCTTAACAATCCTTCCACCCCCCCCCCCACCTTCAGCAAAATTCCCTGAGCCGTGGTGGGCGAGTTTTCTCTACTTCAGGAGTATTCTCTACTCTTAGGAGCCTCTGGATCTCTGCTTTGGTAGGTGTTGAGTATCCTCAGGGTCTGTCTCCACTATATAGTATGTTTCAGTCCGAGTCCAGCCTGGGCCTGAAAGGTACAAGGTAATACAGAAACTAATCTGAAGAATTTAAAATTTTATTGCAGAGGAAGCATCTTGAGTATTCACTGTGTCATTTGGAGGTGGAAAAATGATTTGTTCATTCACAATAAAACTGTAAACTGTTCTTTAATTACAAACAGAATGGGCACAACAAACCAGAGGCATTCTGTAACCTCGGGGGAGTAGGGAATATTTAATTCCTGTATTAACTGCATTTTTTTAAGTAGACTTTTCCAATAAAACTGCTTGTCACTACTCCGGCTGGGTAAAATCCCAAATTTCCAGACCAGTTCCTCGCATGCCAGCCTTTGGGAGGCTGAGGCAGAAGGATGGCAGTAAGTGCAATGCAGGCATTGCCTGGGCTAGAGTGAGAACCTGCCTCAAAACTCGCAAAAAAAAAAAAAAAAGCCTTCCCCAGCCTGAAGACTATAGTTACAAAATAAAGAGGAGCTGAGCAGGGTGGCACACGCCCTTAATCTCAGCCCTTGGGAGGCAGAGGTTGGAGGATCATCTTGAGATCAAGGCCATCCTGAGACTACCCGTCAGCCTGGGCTAGAGCAAGACCTTACCTCAAAAACAAGGATACAGAGGTAGGAGGATCACTGTGAGCTCAGCCTGAGACTACCTAGTGAATTCCAGGAGGACAGCTTGGGCTAGAGTGAGACTCTACTTCGAAAAACCAAAAAAAATAAAAAAAAAGAATTTCTGTTTTTGGCCTTGGTATTCACTGGTTTCTGCAGTGATGGCACTTGTTTTGTCATATAAAGCTCAAGAATTGTAAGAATGGGGCTGGAGGGATGGCTTAGTGGTTAAGGCACTTGCCTGCAAAGCCAAAGGAGCTCAGTTCAATTCCCCAGGACCCACGTAAGCCAGATGCACAAGGTGGCACAGGTGTCTGGAGTTTGTTTGCAGTGGCTGAAGGCCTGACACCCCCCCCCCCAAAAAAAAAAGAAAAAAAGAATTGTAAGAATGGAAAATCAGCTGAGGATTACAGTGGAGTTTGTAAGTAGTGAGAATGTATTTTGTGCATGTCAACAACTTTTTTTTGGCTGTGTGTGGTGGCGCATGTGTTTAATCCCACTGCTTGAAAGGCAGAAGTAGGAGGACAGCCATGAGTTCGAGGCCAGTCTGAGACTCCATAGTGAATTCCAGGTCAGCCTGGGTCAGAGTGAGACCCTACCTCAAAAAAACAACGCACACACAAAACAACCAAACAAAACACCTGGGCCTGGGCCTGGGCTGGAGAGATGTCTCAGTGGTCAAGCTGCTTGCCTGCAAAGCCCAAGGATCCAGGTTTGATTCCTCAGTACCCGTGTAAAGCCAGATGCCCAAGGTGGCACGTGCATATGGAGCTTGCTTACAGTGGCTAGAAGCCCTAACATGCCCATTCTCTTTATTTGCCTCTTCCTTAATTATTTCTTAAACAAATAAATGAAAAGGAATTAGTTTGTTGAAACTGATCCTAAAATTACTTTTAAATTCTTGTATTGGTGAACGCTGGCCTACAGAGGTTGTACATAGAATGTTCATGATGTGGTTTTACTGTCAGCATCAGATAGGCGATAAAAACAACTAGAATTTCTGAAAGATGATATAGATTGGCCAGAGCTTTGCAAAGACAACGTGGGCTTCCGTCTATAACACACTACTTACTGCCCACTGGCTGGAGCCTCAGTCATCCTAGCCTGGCACGTATTCTACCATCTCCCAGCCCTTCTGCGGAGTCAGAAACCAGCTCCTGTGCCATGGTGGTCTCACCAATGGTCTATTCTGTATGTGTGTGGCTTTGTAGCAGTGTCCCTGTAACAGACACCTGAGATAACTTGAGGCAAGTTTTCATTTGGCATTTGGTGAGTTGGCTCCATGGCTTTGGACCTGGGGTGAGAAAGCCCATCGAGAAGGGAGTGGGTGGTGGAGCAGAGCTGTTCCTTTCATGGCAGAAGAGACCAGGGTCCCACAGACCAGGGCACCAAAGACCTTCCTCCCACCTTTTAGGTTCCCACTGCCTCCCAGCTGCATCACCACTTGGAACGAAGTCTACCACTTGGGTACTCTGGAGCCAGACTTTTCTGCTTTGGGCAAACGTGTGACAGCCATCTCCAAATAAAAGCACTGTTACCCCACCACATTCACTGGACCAAAGCCATGAATGAGTAGACTGAGCCCTGAAGGAGCTTCAAGGGCTGTGTGTGTGTGTGTGTGTGTGTGTGTGTGTGTGTGTGTGTGTGTGTCATTACCCACCTTATCAGGCCACATGTGGCAGCTACAGCCACGACCTTAGCACCCGGGAAGCTGAGGCAGTAGGATTGAGACAAGTTAGAGCCAGTACGGGCTCCATAGCAAGATGATTTGGCTGGTTTTGAATACATATGACTGAACTCACCTACCCCAATTAAACTTTGGAGGAGAGGAAAGAACATGTACATAATGTTCTCAGTTACCATAACTCTTCCCCTCCCGTTCTCAATTTTACATTGCCTTTAGACCCAGGAAGTTTATTACGTGTTAACAGTGCCCTGCCTCGGACTTAAGGAATATGACCTCTAGCTCACCCATGAGGGGTCTTTTCTACAGTGGTAAATATTAAACAGTGAATATTACATTAAGTATAAAACATTAAATCTCACACATTTTGCACATGGAGAGAAGAAAATTGCAAGAGTGGTCATTTGAAACGCATATGAGAAAGTCTTACTACGGTGGCTGAAAGGGTACCTGGTGCCAAGGGCATCTAGAGGTAGGCTTTGCTTACGTGGCTCTGTGAGTGGGGCCATCACAGTCCTCCAGACTCTGAGAACTGTGACTTCGAGATTTAACGATTGCTCCTCGTGTGAAGACATTTAGAATGGCTGGCAGCCTCCCAGGCCCCCGGTGAAACGTTTTGCAGCCTGACTAGGCCGCTTCACATCAGATTAAACACATTCTCTTCATCATGAATAGCTTGGAACCCAAGAACCTGAGCTCATTATAAAAAATGCAAGGGGTGTGTTGTTTTCTAAATTAAAATTATGTTTTGTTGCCACCATCCTGATTGTGGTTGTCAAATGTATTTTCTTGTGTTACGGTGAGATGGGAGGGAAATGTACAATGAGGTACTTTGGGGGGCTAATAGAAACTTCTGAAAGGACGCCTACAAAGTTGGACACAAGGCAGCTGACGGATGAACACTCATGAATTTTGTACTGAAAATTTACATTTCATTAACATTTTAAATTACAAAGACAGGTCTACAAATACTGGTGTGTGTGTGTGTGTATGTGTGTGTGTTCTCATTGAATTTTCCAGGCAAGGGAGTAATGTAGTGAGAACTATATATCCTGTGTTTCTTCCACTGCATTCGCTTTTCATTTTAATGGGCAAGCTAACCGTAAGAGAACCGTTTTGGTGAACTCTCCTTTATAGATCTGTGCACATAAACCCTGTGAACTATTCCATATGTAGTTAGTGGTCAGGAAGAATGGAAGCTGTTCAAGCCTCCTTGCTCAGATGTGTAATAGACCCGCACACCGCAACTTACCATCATTCTCACGCATCCCTGTGGATAGAGTCACCACTCTGAAAATGAATATATTTTTTAATATATTTAATTTTTTGTTCATTTTCATTTATTTATTCACGAGTGACACAGAGAGAAAGAGGCAGAGAGAGAGAATGGGCATGTCAGGGCCTCCAGCCACTGCAAACGAACTCCAGACATGTGCGCCCCCTTGTGCATCTGGCTAACGTGGGTCCTGGGGAATCGAGCCTCAAACCGGGATCCTTAGGCTTCACAGGCAAGCGCTTAACCGCTAAGCCATTTCTCCAGCCCTGAAAGTGAATATATTTGATGAACTAGTACTCACCAGAAAAGATGATAGAATTATTCTTTCCTAGCTTGCCATTCTTGTAAATGGGCTACATTTGGGGGGAAATTCTATGAAGTTCTAAGCAGAAGTTGAAAGAGATGGATCGACCAGGGACTGACTAATGGAGGGTTGGACAGGCAACGCTGAGCTGGAAGGAGCTTCTTGTCTAGCAGGCTGCCAGTTGAGGATAGTTGATAGGCAGGTGTGGCGAAAGGCCAGGGAAAGCCTTGCTTAGTGATGGCATCAGTAATAAGGACAGAGTGGCCTTTGGTCATGTTCAGAGAGTTGATAATGTAAATTTGAAATGTGGTAGCTAGCCAGTGGCATAAAGTTGCGGTGCTACAAATAGTTTGTTTTAAAGATGGATTCACTACTTTTTTTTTTTTTTTTTTGCTTGTTTGTTTTGTTTTTTCAAGGTAGGGTCTCCCTCTAGCCCAGGCTGACCTGGAATTCACTATGTAGTCTCAGGATGACTTTGAATTCACAGCGATCCTCCTATCTCTGCCTCCCAAGTGCTGGGATTCACAATATTTTGACCAGAATTCACCAGTTAAAAATTTGTTCTAGCTGGGTGTGGTGGCGCACGCCTTTAATCCGAGCACTCGGGGATGCAGACATAAGGATCGCTGTGAGTTTGAGGCCACCCTGAGACTACATAGTGAATTCCAGGTCAGCCTGAGCTAGAGGGAAACCCTACCTTGAAAAAAAAAAACAAAAATATTCTTATTTAATTCAAAAAATGACAATATATACTACTTTACATATATATATATATATATACATATACATATATATATACATATACATATATATATATACATATACATATATATATGTGTATATGTATATATATATATATATATATATATATATATATTTTTTTTTTTTTTTTTTTTTTTTGGTGTTTTGAGACAGGGTCTCATTATGTAGACCAGGCAGCCTTCAGACTGCTGCATTGGTCTCCCAAGTCTTGGGATGATAGGATGTGAGCCACTAGGACCGGTTTTATTTTAAATTTTTTTTGTTCATTTTTTATTTATTTATTTGAGAGCGACAGACATAGAGAGAAAGACAGATAGAGGGAGAGAGAGAGAATGGGCACGCCAGGGCTTCCAGCCTGTGCAAACGAACTCCAGACGTGTGCGCCCCCTTGTGCATCTGGCTAACGTGGGACCTGGGGAACCGAGCCTCGAACCGGGGTCCTTAGGCTTCACAGGCAAGCGCTTAACCGCTAAGCCATCTCTCTATCCCTAGGACCGGTTTTTGACAAAACTCTAAGTATAGTTTAAAATGAGAGTTATAAAGACTTATGAATATTCTTGAAGAAACAGCCTTCGTTGAGATAGCTTTGTGATGTTGCAGGATCACTCGGTTCTGACCAGTCATGTTCCACACACTCTTCTAGCACTTTTCTTATAATTTTATTATAATGCAACAAATATGCAGTAATTGTCAGAAGCCACATTTCCAAGCCTGAATGGGAAAACACAAACAGCTCCGTGGTTATTTCCTTTGTCCATGTTAAGGCTCATTTACTTAGCAGACTTGGAGCTGTAACCTAACTGTGCCTGTCAAGGGCACAAGTCAAATTCATCAAGTCAGTTGCTATGAACAGGAAAATAGGTTTTAATTAGTTAAATAGGAAAACAATGCTGGGCATGATGGTTTATGCCTTTAATCCCAGCACTCAGCTGGCTGAGGTAAAAGGATTGTTCTGGCTACACAGTGAATTCCAGGTCAGCCTAAGCTAGAGTGAGACCTTAACTACAATTGTGTTTGTTTGTTTGTTTCATTTTCTTGAGAGGTAGGGTTTCACTGTAGCTCAGGCTGACCTGGAATTCACTATGTAGTCTCAAGGTGGCCTCGAACTCATGGTGATCCTCCTATCTTTGCCTCCCAAGTGCTGGGATTAAAGGCGTGTGCCACCACACCCGGCTATAGTGAGACCTTGAAAAATAAGATGTTCTGGGGAGATGGGTCAGCAGATAAATGTGCTTGCTTGCAAAGCCTGATGACTAAAGTTTGATTCCCCATCACCTACATAAAGCCAGACACCCAAAGTGACATGTGCATCTGGAGTTATAGTGGCAAGAGACCTTGCTGTGCCCATAGTCATTCTTTCTGTCTCTCTCTCTCTCTCTCTTTCTCTCTCTTTTTTTTTTTTTTTTTTTTTTTTTTGCGGTGGTTGAGCTAAGCTCTTCCTCTACCCTAGGCCGACCTGGACCTCCCTCTGTATTCCCAGGCTAGCCTCAAACTCACAGCGATCCTCCTACCTCTTCCACCATGTGCCGTCATGCCTGGCTCTCTCTCGTTCTTTCATTCTCTCTCTCAAATAAATATTTAAAAACAAAGATAGGAAAAGCAAGATGAAGCCCCTGCTGGCAATAAGGCAACCTAGGTTCTTGCATACTTTGCTAAAAGTATTCAAGAAGTTGTTCTGGGGTTATATGTAAAATCAATTAGTATCTTTTACTAACTTAGAAAGAATAAAGGAAAAAAGATGGCTCGGTTGTAAATGAAAGTGGAGGCCAGAGATATAAAGTCAGCTGGAGTCTTCTCTTTGAATGCCATTTATAATTAGATTTCAGAAGCAGACAGGTTTGTTTGTTGTCAAAATGTGTATTTGATTTTCTTCAGCAAGAGAAAGCTTAAACTTCAAACCGTATAATTGTTAAAGTCTAAGTCATACAGAAATAATGTCAAATAAAAATTTTTAAGGAAGAATTAATTTACCATTGCAGCAAATCTTTAGTCACAGAATTGCCTTTCAAAGATTTTTTTTTTTTTCTCTTAAATACAAAGGTGGAAACAGGGCTGGAGAGATGGCTTAGCGGTTAAGCACTTGCCTGTGAGGCCTAAGGACTCTGGTTCAAGACTCGATTCCCGCGGACCCACGTTAGCCAGATGCACAAGGGGGCGCACGCATCTGGAGTTCGTTTGCCGTGGCTGGAGGCCCTGGCGCGCCCATTCTCTCTATGTGTCTCTTTCTCTCTGTCTGTCGCTCTCAAATACATAAATAATAATAAAAAATTTTAAAAAGGGTGGAAACAAATTTTAAAAATATTAACATTTGGGGCTAGAGAGGTGGCTTAGCGGTTAAGCGCTTGCCTGTGAGGCCTAAGGACTCTGGTTCGAGGCTTGATTCCCCAGGACCCATGTTACCCAGATGCACAAGGGGGCACACGCATCTGGAGTTCGTTTGCAGTGGCTGGAGACCCTGGCGCGCCCATTCTCTCTCTCTCTCACTCTCTCTCTGTCACTATTATATAAATAAATAAAAATGAACAACAACAACAAAAAATTTAAAAACTATATTAACATTTGAATTCTACTTTAGGCTTGTTTGCTTTGTCTCAACAATTTATTATTACTTTGTTATTACTGGTTTTGGGGTATATATGGTATGTTACATGTGTTATGCATATGTGATGTATGCACACATGTGTGCACATGCATGTGTACCTGAGACACTCTCATTTTTTTCTCTGTCTGAGCCCTAGAGATCGTCCAGTCTCTGCCTTCTCCCTCAGGGTGGGTACAGGCATGCATGGCCATGCCTAGCTTTTTATGTCAAGGTTTTGAAGTCAGGATCAATTTTTGTCTTTTCCCCCCAGTATTATTATTTTTAAAATATTTTACTTATTTATTTACTTTAAGTATTATTTACTTTAAATATTTTATTTTATTTCTAAGCAGAGAGAGATAGAAAGAATGGGCACACCAGGACCTCTAGCCACTGCAAACAAACTGCAGGCATATATGCCAACTTGTGCATCTGGCTTACTTGAGTACTGGGGAATTGAACCTGGGTCCTTAGGCTTCTCAGGCAAGTGCCTTAACTACTAAGCACATTCTCCAGCCCACCCCAGTGTTATTTTTTTTAAATAAAAATACACTTTATTTTAGGGAAAAGTCCAAACAATATTTTTAATACTCTAAAAATAGAGAATTAGCTCATCTTTTTTTAAAAAAAATATTTTTGTTTTCTTGGTTTTTGGTTTTTCAAGGTAGGGTCTCACTCTGGCCCAGGCTGACCTGGAATTCACTATGTAGTCTCAGTGTGGCCTTGAACTCATGGCGATCCTCCTACCTCTGCCTCCCGAGTGCTGGGATTAACAGCATGCGCCACCACACCTGGCTAAAAAATTATTTTAAAAAATTTATTTGCAAGTCACAAGTCGAAGAGAGACAACGGGTGTGCTAGGTCCTCCTGCCACTACAAGTCAATCACAATATGCATCTGGCTTCATGTGGATATTGGAAATCAAAGCAGGACACACAGGCTTTACAAGCAGTGCCCTTAATAGCTCAGACATCTCCACAGCCAAAGCTTGCTTTTTTTTTTTTTGAGGTAGGGTCTCACTCTGTATTCTCAGAGTGACCTCACACTCACAGCAATCCTCCTACCTCTGCCTCTCTGTCTCCTAAGTGTTATGATCAAAAGCATGTGTCAGTACACCTGGCTACTAATCGCTTTTATCCTGAAAAAAAAAAAAAAAAAAAACCAGCTCACTTTTAAAAATTTACCAATTGTCCATTACATTTAGATAAAGTGCCGCTTAACCTGCACAGACTTTGTTACTCCCAGCGACACTTTTAGCTTTATTTTTTCACACTTAATTCCTAATTCAGAAATCTCAAAAGGGAGCAGTAGCCAGTTTCCATTCTCTTTAGCTTACTTTCCCAAAGGGATCATTGTGAGTTGTTTTGTTATTAGTGTTTATGTGTATTGCTATTGGTTACCAAGGAGATCTATTCACATAGCATCCCTTAGACAAGTATAGCCAGTAACACAGGAAAGCAGAGAAGGCCTCCTCAAAAAGTATGTCTGAAGGCAGGCGTGGTGGCGCACACCTTTAATCCCAGCACTCGGGAGGCAGAGGTAGGTGGCTCGCCGTGAGTTCGAGGCCCACCCTGAGAATAGAGTGAATTTCAGGTCAGCCTGGGCTTGAGTGAGACCCTACCTCAAAAACCAAAACAAAACAAACGTTTGTCCTAGCTTACTTCCAAGAGAATGACATTGCGGTAATCAGACTTGACCTGCTCTTGGATGAGAAGAAAAAGATTAATTTTTTTTTTTTTGTTGGGGGGGGCGGGTTTCATGGTAGGGTCTCACTCTAACCCAGGCTGACCTGGAATTCACTATGTAGTCTCAGGGTGGCCTCGAACTCACGAGTACTGGCATTAAAAGGGTGCGACTTAAAGGATTTCCCATGTGATTCTTTCTGCCTTCATTGTCCGTCAAGGTCACCTTAGTTCTTCCAAAGCTGATACTGAAGATAGCCCTGTGAATTTTGAGATCTAATTTCTTGAAACAGTTTACTTTAGAATCCATTTTAGAATATATCATTCTTAATTCCTGATACCCTAGAAAAATTAGAAATTATAAAAACAGCAGATCAGTACAAGCAACAGGTTTAAACCTGTACAGAGCCGAGAAAACCAACAACGCCAGGTATAGAAAGCTCAGTTATCTTTAGATCCACAATAGATTTTAGGAAACTAATCCAAAAACCAATTGTTTGAAAACCATTGTGACAAATACATACATAATTTATTAAGTGGTCAACTTAGACTTCTTGGTTGCCAGGTAACAGAGCTAGGGACGAGTTACTGATTACACTGGAGACATGGAGTTGTCCTTTGTAGCCATCCTTCATTCAAGGAAGGAACAATTTGGAGAATCTGTCCAGCAGCCAGGCATGGTGGCACATGCCGTTAACCCCAGTACTCAGGAGGCAGAGGTAGGAGAATCGCTGTGAGTTCAAGGCCAGGCTGGGACTACAGAGAGTTCCAGGTAAACCTGGGCTAGAGTGAGATCCTACCTCCAAACAAACAAACAATCAAAAATCTGTCAGCCAAGGTCTATGCGAAAGCATTGTGCTAAGCACAAAGGCTCTGGAGGAGAATGGCACTTCCAAAGCAGGGAGGCTGGAGGATATGCACGTGATGTGGAATGATATGTACCAATGACCAGAACGGTGTGGTGGGACTAGAATGGAATAACTCATTAACACTGGTAGAGGAGGGCCTCAGTTGATGCTTTACCCACAGGTGAAGGCAGACATATACAAGTCTTCTGTATTGTGCTTTTCTTTCTTTTAATTTAATTTAATTTGTTTTTTTTTTTTGGAGGTAAGGTCTTGCTCTAGTGTAGGCTGACCTGAAATTCACTATGTAGCCCAAGGCTGGTCTCGAACTCACAGCGATCTTCCTGCCTTTCCCATGTTAGGCAAGGGTTCTACCCCCAAGCTACTCTCTGGCCACTGACCTCATCTCTTTAAAAAAAAATTATTTGTTATTTGAGAGATATATACATATATACATATACAAGACATATCCAAGCTGTGTAAGCTGGTGAGTTCTGCACACCTAGAAAATGCAGAGATGGTTTAATCTGTAATATTTGTCAAAGCAATGTATTGTGAGGAAGCATCAAGATATGAGGTAGGGCTGAGAGATGGCTTAGTGGTTAAGGCGCTTGCCTGCAAAGCCCAAAGGACCCAGGTTCAATTCCCAGTACCCACGTAAGCACAAGGTGGCACAGGCATCTGGAGTTCATTTGCAGTGGCTAGAGTCCCTGGCACACCCATTCTCTATCTATCTATCTATCTATCTATCTATCTATCTATCTATCTCCCTCTTTCTCTCTCAAATAATATTTTTTTAAAAAAGAGATGAGGTCAGTGGCCAGAGATGTAGCTTGGGGGAAGAGCCCTTGCCTAGCATGGGAAAGGCAGGAGGATCGCTGTGAGTTCGAGGCCAATCTGGGGCTGCATAATGAATTCCAGGCCAGCACACTAGAGAGTGAAGACACCTGTTGTGCTGAAATTTTAACCTTAGCGTGTCCAGAATGTTGGTGGACTTAGATCTGTCATTGGCGAATCTCATTCCCAAGTTGGAATATCACAGTGTCAGCCTGTTCTATAACCAGTATTGCGAGCAAGCGAAGGTTCCTTCATTAAACGACTCATAGCCGGGCGTGGTGGCGCACGCCTTTAATCCCAGCACTCGGGAGGCAGAGGTAGGAGGATCGCTGTGAGTTCAAGGCTAGCCTGAGACTACATAGTGAATTCCAGGTTAGCCTGGGCTAGAGTGAGACCCTGCTTCAAAACACAAAACAAAACAAAGGACTCACTACTTAGCAGTGAGGAAGAGAGGTCTAAAGAATCTACTTGGCCCTTGGCTAAACTGTCCACAATTGTGACTCATCACCTGGGGCACTTTCTGAGAATGTTTCAGGGGTCAAGCTTGGAATCTAATTCTGGCTCTGCCATCTTCTTCCAACTATGTTCCTTAATAGCTCTGTGCCTCTATTTCCTCATGTATAAAATTCATTTGATAAGAGCACTTGTTTCAAGAAATAGCTGTGAGGATGCGATAACATAATTTTTAAAAATACTTTTTATTTGTATTTATTTATTTACCTGAGCGGGAGAGAAGAGGCAGATAGAATGGGTGCGCTGGGTCCTCCAGCTGCTGTGGGTAAAATCTAGTCACATGTGCCACCTTGTGCATCTGGCTTACATGGGTCCTGGGGAATCGAACCAGAGTCTTTTGGATTTGCAGGCAAGCACCTTAACCATTAAGCCATCTCTCCATCCCCAATAACATAATTGAAAACAGACCTATCCAGCGTTTGGAGGACTGGGGATCCTGAGTTTGGGACAACCCTGGGGTACCTTGAAAGACCCTATCTCAAAACCAACAAAATAGCATACATGTTCTAAGCACAGAACCCCAGGCCCACCGGAATTGAATGAAGATGGGCTGTTTAAATAGAGCACACGTGATGAAATGGGCACTGGAAAGAACTTGAGGATTTGGACTCCATGATCTGAGAAGGATGTAAGTTAGGACGAGTTTGCACTGGGTTTGGATTTTTCTCAGAGGGCAATTTTGTGTCTTTGTTTGTTTGTTTGAGATAGGGTATCACCCCAGGCTCATGTGGAAGGAATTCACTGTGTAGCCCGGGCTGCTCTGAACCCCAGACTTGTCTCAGTCTCCCAAGTACTGGGATTAAAGGTGTGAACCTCCGACCCAGCTTTCATTCGCTTTCTTTCTGGGTCACATCTAGGTGATGGAAAAAAATGAACAATGAAAGCTGTAACTGACAAGGGCAGGGAGCAGTCAGTCACTCATAGTAGGTAATAGGAGAGGGTGTTTGGTATACGTGCTTTGTATTTTTGGCTTAGATGTCTGAACCTGTACAGGGTATGAAGAGGGGATTTAAAAAATTTTTTTTTAAATTAATTTATTTATTTGAGAGCGACAGACACAGAGAGAAAGACAGATAGAGGGAGAGAGAGAGAATGGGCGCGCCAGGGCTTCCAGCCTCTGCAAACGAACTCCAGACGCGTGCGCCCCCTTGTGCATCTGGCTAACGTGGGACCTGGGGAACCGAGCCTCGAACCGGGGTTCTTAGGCTTCACAGGCAAGCGCTTATCCACTAAGCCATCTCTCCAGCCCTGAAGAGGAGATTTTTGTTTGTTTGTTTGTTTGTTTGTTTGTTTTCTTCCTGCAAGGGCGGGGGCGGGAGTTTCAGGTAGAGTATTGCTCTATCACAAGCTGGCCTGGAATTCACTCTGTAGTCTCGAACTCATGACAATCTTCCCTAACTTTTGCCTCTCAAGTGCTGGAATTAAAGGCGTGCACCACTATGCCCTGCTCAAGAGTTATTTTTATATTTGTGTCACTCCATCATGGTCTCAGGTGACCTTGTCTAACAGCGGCTAGGTTACCTTCAATAGGAAAAGTTCAGGGCTCCACTGTTAATAACAAGCCGGCTTTTGGGGTCCAGGAATTCTTCTCTTCCTCCTCATTTAGCACGTGCCTACCTGGAGTGAATTTTGAACTATTTTACTGGGAGCTGGGGATGTGACTCTGATGGTTAATTTTGTGGGTTTTTTTTTTTTTTTTTTTTTGGTTTTTCGAGGTAGGGTCTCACTCTGGTCCAGGCTGACCTGGAATTAACTCTGTCATCTCAGGGTGGCCTTGAACTCATGGCAATCCTCCTACCTCTGCCTCCCTAGTGCTGGGATTAAAGGCGTGCGCCACCACCCCCGGCTTAATTTTGTGTTTTTTTAAAAAATATTTTTGTTTATTTGTTTAATTATCTATGAGAGATAGAGATGGGGGTGGAGAGAATGGGCACCCTAGGGCCTCCAGCCACTGCAAACAAACTCCAGACATATGTACCACCTTGTATATCTGACTTTATATGGGTCCTGGAGAATATGGGTCCTGGAGAATTGAACCTGGGTCCTTTGGCTTTGCAGGCAAGCGCCTTAACTGCTAAGCCGTCTCTCCAGGCCTGATGGTTACCTTTGAATGTCAACCTGATTGGGTGAGACACATGGATTAATAAGGTATACCTCTGATGTGTCTGCTTTTAGAGAGAATTAGCTAAGGCAGGGAAGACTTACTCTGAATATGGTGGCGTCATCTCACAGATTGGGACCCCAGATGAAAGAAAAGAGGGAAAAGGCGAAAGCTTGGCGTCTTAGGCATTCTCTCTGCTTCCTGGCACTCTGGTGGGAGCTGTGTTGCTTTGCCATTTCCTTCCCAGTGTGATGGACTAACCCTCTGAAATGATGAGCCAAATGAACCTTTCCTCCTTGTCTACTAGGTATTCTCCCGTGGTGACAAAAATCTAACACGAAGTTGGCTTCTGAGGTGTGGGGTTGCTCCTGTCTGACTGGGGCTCACAGGGTTTCAGAACCGGCCGAGGTGCAGCATTTGGAAGAGTTGGGAGAGACTAGAGAAGCCGAGATTAATGGGAAACCTGGTGGGAGCTGGGAAGACTGGAACGTCAAAGGAATACGGACAGCAAAGCCTGTGCCCCTGAAGTTTCAGATGGAAACAAAGATGCCAGTGGCTCTCTCAACAGAGGCCATTCACATTCATTCTGCCAAAGGCTTTGTCTACTTTGCCCATGTCCTGAAACTTTGTAGGAGGCTGAGCTAGCTGGGAAAGAAGTCAGAATCATATCCAGATAATCCAGATAATGATGCTGCTTTCCACTGTCAAGCTCCCACTAACCTTAGACTACAAGAGGGTCCACACCCTTTTAATTCTCTCTAAATTAATAATGGTTATCCCATTTAACCAGTGCTGACTTCATTCTCCATTGGAGAATCTGCTTCTCTTTTTCAGATGGGAGCTGGATCTGAGGAGATCAATGACCCAGTACACTCCACCCCAGCCCCAGCTGAAACCACAGAGGAATTGGGGAAATGAGCAAGAGTTCTGCTTTCTTGGTGAATCTGATGTCAGCACAAGGGTGAGGCAGATAGATAGATACTGAGGATACTTAACACCTACCAAACTAGAGATCCAGAGGCTTCTAAGAGCCCATCACTGAAGTAGGCTTAAAATGCTCCCAGCATGGCTCAGGGGAAAAAAAAAAATTAGCGCCGGGCGTGGTGGCACACGCCTTTAATCCCAGCACTTGGGAGGCAGAGGTAGGAGGATCGCCGTGAGTTCGAGGCCACCCTGAGACTGCGTAGTTAATTCCAGGTCAGCCTGGGCCAGAGTGAAACCCTACCTTGAAAAACAAAACAAAATAATAAAAATTAGCGACACAAGCAGGGCATGCCAGTGCATCCGTGTAATCCCAGGCAGGAGCCTGAGGCAGGAGGATAGTGAGTTACGTTACAAGGCTCCATCTCAGAAAACCAGCAACCCAGAGCCCTCACAGGCATTGGGCCTTCCCACAAAGGAAGGGTGCTTGCATTCTCCAAGGTGTTCGTTTCACAGCTCTGAAGAGTGAGTGGCCAGGGTAAGGAGGCTCCTCTGCTCTCTTGTTCTTATTGACCATGCCGAGGGGACCCCGTCTGGCTGACATGAACTGGGAAGTGATCACAGGGTGGGGGTGGGGTGTGGATGGCTGTGCAAAAAGATTAGATGGAATGACAGGTATACTTATTTATTTATTTATTTGAAAGTGATGGACAGAGAGAGAGAGAAAGAGGCAGATAGAGAGAGAGAGAATAGGCGCGCCAGGGCCTCCGGCCACTGTAAACAAACTGCAGATGCATGCGCTCCCTTGTGCATCTGGCTAATGTGGGTTCTGGGGAATCAAGCCTCGAACCGGGATCCTTCAAGCCTCGAACCGGGATCCTTAGGCTTCACAGGCAAGCGCTTAACTGCTAAGCCATCTCTCCAGCTCCAGATAGAATGACATGAATGAGCCTTATTAAATCTTTCTTTTTCACAAAGTCAGGTTATATATTTTAAGTTTTTTGTTTGTTTGTTTGTTTTTCAAGGTAGGGTTTCACTCTAGCCCAGGCTGACCTGGAATTCACTATGGAGTCTCAGGGTGGCCTCGAACTCACAGCAATCCTCCTACCTCTGCCTCCCGAGTGCTAGGAATAAAGGCGTGCGCCACCATGCCCAGCTATTTTATGTATTTTTTAGGTTATATATTTTAAAACATCAGCCTAGAGTTGTTTTCTGTTTTGAATTTTATTTTAATTTAATTTTTATTTTATGACAAAAGGGTAGAGGGAAGAAAGTTGGGCCAGGGCCTTTAGCCACTGCAATTGAACTCCAGACATATATGTCACCTTGTGTGTCTGGCTTATGTGGGTTCTGGGAGTGGGGTCAAACCTGTGTCCTTAGGCTTTGCAGGTAAGTTCCTTAACCACTAAGCCATCTCTCCAGCCTTAGAGTTGTTTTTAATTATTATTACTTTTTTTTTTTTTTTTTTTGAGGCAGGGTCTCATTCTAGCCCAAGCTGACCTGGAATTCACTATGAAGTCTCAGGCTGGCCTCAAACTCACAGCAATCCTCCTACCTCTGCCTCCCGAGTGCTGGGATTAAAAGCATGAGCCACCACACCTGGCAGTAAATTTTGATCATATATTTTAGCATCACAATACCAGGCATGGTTTGGTCTTTTTTTTCCCCCTTGTTTTTTCAAGGTAGGGTTTCACTCTAGCCCAGGCTGACCTGGAATTCACAATGCAGTCTCAGAGTGGCCTCGAACTCATGGCGATCCTCCTACCTCTGCCTCCCAATTGCTGGGATTATAGGCGTGCGTCACCATGCCCGGCTTTTAAAAATTTTTACTAAAAAGACAGAGAGAGAGAGAGAGAGAAAGGCCTACCACTGCAAACAAACTCTAGATGCATGTGCCACCCTGTGCATCTAGCTTTATGTGGGTACTGGGGAATTGAACCTAGGCCATGAGGCTTTGCAAGCATCTTTAACCACTGAGCCCATGCCTGGAGTTCTTGGAAACAAGGAGGAATGGCAGAGGAAGGAGCAGAGAGAATAACGGCTGCATCTCCCAGTCCTTCAGGGACACTACAAAGGCCACTCAGAATGAGGCCCTTTTCCCCCAGAAATGTAGAATGCAGTGTGCAAGGCAGCCTAATCCACATGGAATGCAAGGCAGACAGACAAACGGACAAACAAGGGAGGACCGGAAACAGCTTGGAGAGTGCTTTTGTCGCATTACAGGGGTATTATGTGGCAGACTGCCCAACTTCTCTGAGAGTCTCTCTCCTCTGTGTGTGGGACCAAGCAGGAGACATGGGAGGTAGGGAGCCGGGAGGGGCGGCCGCTCCTTAAGTGTCTGGTGGCAATATTGTCCTCAGCCCACCAGAGGACTCTCTGAACAATGGGACTCCTATTAGAAATGAGAACAAGTACCTATTGTCTAGTCCCAAACAGCTCTAAGTGTTTCTTCTAGAGATAATTAATTTAATTAAAATGATCCCTGGAGCGAAATGAGCGTTGTATTGAGTTCTGCACACATTCCTTCCAAATTCCAGCCCAGGGCCATTCAGAATGGGCACGGATCAGCCTGCGACTCACGGCATTTGCACTTCGGCTAGAATGCAGGCCAGCAGCGCTCCTGTGCAGGAGAGGGGCATCTAGCAGTCTTGGTGTTAAAGGAAAGATTACCTTTCATCTCCAAAACTAATGTAATTTAGTGCCCATGAATTTTTTTAATTTTTATTTTATTTATTTATTTTTGGTTTGTTGAGGCAGGGTCTCACTCTAGCCCAGGCTGACCTGGAATTCATGATGTAATCTCAGGGTGGCCTCGAACTCACAGCGATCCCACCTACCTCTGCCTCCCAAGTGCTGGGATTAAAGACATGCACCACCATGCCTGGCTAGAGCCCATGAAATTTAAAGAAAACTCACAAGTCCGATAAACTAGAAGATCAGATGGCTTCATAAAACCTTCCATAACAATAGGGTTTAAAATCTGCATTATTGGGCACTGGAGAGATGTCTTGGCAGCAAAAGTCACTTGCTTGCAAAGCCTGGTGGCCCAGGTTCAATTCCCCAGTAACTACTTAAAGCCAGATGTCCAAAGTGGCACATGTGTCTGGAGTTCATTTGCAGTGGCTGGAGGCCCTGGCACACCCATGCTGTAGCTCTGCCCCGCCTCTCTCTTTCTCTCTGCTATATGAATAAATCAATATAAAATCTGCCAGTGTGGAAATAAATTATGTAATTATGGATGGATACTATTACTGATATATATTTTTAAGTTTATTTTTAGTTATGAGAGAGAGAGAATGGACATGCCAGGGCAGTCAGCTGCTGCTAGCAAACTCCAGATGCATGTACCATCTTGTGCATCTGGCTTATGTGGGTCCTGGGGAATCGAGCCCGGATCCTTTGGCTTTGCAGATGAGCACTATATGCTAATCAATCCCTCCAGCCTCCAATATATTTCTTTTTAAAAAATATTTTCATTTATTTGCAAGCAGAGAGAGAACAATGAGACAGGTACCTGGCTTTCTTTTTTTAAAGAAAATTCAGGCTGATCTGGAATTCACTATGTAGTCTCAGGGTGGCTAAATGTTTATTTATTTATTTATTTATTACTCTTGAGAGAGAGTGAGTGAGAGAGACAAAGGCAGAGAGAGAGAGAATGGATGTACCAGAGCTTCTAGCCACTGCAAACAAACTCCAGACCTCCAAACACATGCGCCGCCATGTGCATCTGGTTTACATTGTACAGATTACAGAGTGGCACATGTGTCTGGAGTTGGTTTGCATTGGCAGGAGGAGCTGGTATGTCCATTCTTTCTCTGTGTGTGTGTGTCTGAAATAAATAAATTTAAACAAATCTAGCCAGGCGTGGTGGCACACACCTTTAATCCCAGCACTCAGGAGGCAGAGAGGTAGGAGGATCGCCGTGAGTTCGAGGCCACTCTATGACTACACAGTGAGTTCCAGGTCAGCCTGAGCTAGAGTGAGACCCTCTCAAAAAAACAAACAGCAACAACAAAAGAATCTAAAATGTAAATGATGATACCCTTTTTCAGGGGATTAATTTGTACAAATAAATAGCTCTTGGAATTGGCACAGAATTAGCAAGCAATCACTAGTTCCCTCTCATCTTCTTCCAATTATGCATGGAACATGGAGAATAGTTTTCAAGTGAGTGACATTTTAATTCTCACTGACAGGGGACAATGTCTGTGTGAGAGAGAAAGAGAGAGAGAGGGAGAGAGAGACAGAGACTAAGTGGCTTTACATAGGTACTGGCGAATTAAACCAAAGCCAGCAGGATTTGTAAGCAAGCTCCTTTAACCACTGATCCATCTCCCCAGTCCCAGTTTAACTATTTTCTTAGTGAGTCTTTAAATTCTGTTCAGGTTTACAATTAGGAAGGTAGCAAAGTAAATCAAAATCATAAGGTTAACATTGTGGGCAGAAGGGATTTTTATAATCCTGAGGATAATGTGTGTTGGCTTGGTATTTCAAATATTTGAAGTTGAGGATTTGGTCTTCCACGGGACTGTAATCCTAATTTGGAGAGCATATTTTGTCATTTTTTTAAAAAATATTTTTTATTTATTTTAGAGCAACAGACACACAGAGAGAGAGAATGGACGCTCCAGGACCTCCAGCTACTGCAAACGAACTCCAGACGCGTGCGCCCCCTTGTGCATCTGGCTAACGTGGGACCTGGGGAACCGAGCCTTGACCGGGGGTCCTTAGGCTTCACAGGCAAGCGCTTAACCACTAAGCCATCTCTCCAGCCCAATATTTTGTCATTTTTTTAAAAAAAAAAGTCTTAAAACACTTTTTGAGATGCTTCAGAGAGCTTGAGATCTTCATTTTCTCTTCAGAGAGCTTGAGATCTTCATTTTCTTAGAGTCACACAAGTATTTGCAAACATTTTTCCTCATTAGAGGTATTTGAAGTCATAAAAGAAAATGCCAGTGTATTAACACACAAATGCAGTCTGTATGGAGTTGGATTACGTGTGTGTGTGCGCGCGTGAGCGCACACACGCGTGTACCTAAGGCTCTTGAGGAGAACTTAATTCCTGCAGTTTTAATTGACGGAGCTTGAAGCCCCTTGTCACAGTGACTGAGCTTCATGCAATTTATAAATGGAATAGGAAGGTTCCTATGTGGAACTTGATGATTTAAGGGAAACTAAGCTTTAGAATTCGTCAAAATTTGCCCCCTTAATAAATTTTTATTGTTTTATCATTCTCTCTCTCTCTCTCTCTCTCTCTCTCTCTCTCTCTGTGTGTGTGTGTGTGTGTGTGTGTGTGTGTGTGTGTGTATAGGCCTGAGGACAACAATGGTGTCGCTCTTCAGTAGCTGGCCACATTTTTTGAAACAATCTTTCATTGGCCTGGAACTTACCAAGTTGGTAAGTTTTGTTTGACAGTGAGCCCCAATGCTCTGCCTGTCTCCCCGTCCCCAGTGCTTTGAATCACAAGCTAGTGTCACCATGTTCAGCTTAATACATATATATATATATATATATATATATATATATATATATATATAAAATTTTTTTTAAAGTCATGTGTGGTGGTGTACACACCCTTATACCTTTATTCCCAGCACTTGGAGGCTAGGTAGGAAGATCACTGTGAGTTCAAGGCCAACCTGAGACTACAGAGTGAGTTACAGGTTGGCCTGGGCTAGTGTGTCCCTCTGTTGAAAAACAAAACAAACTCTATCTATCTATCTATCTATGAAATTTATCTATTAGAGAGAGAGAGAGAGAATGGGCATACCAGGGCCTTTTGCCACTATGAGTGAAATCCAGATGCATGCTCCACTGTATGCATAATTGAACCCAGGCAATCAAACCCAGGCTGGTAGGTATTGCAAGCAAGCACCTTTAACCAGTAATCCATTTATCCATCCCATACTCATATTTTTAATTTTTTCAAATGTGAATTCTTACATGCTCATGGTTATGAGGCAAGTATTTTACCACCTAGTCCCAAATCATATTACTTTAAAACACTCACAGCATCAAGATAGTCCTGATTATGTTCTAAAGTTCCCCTTAAGATGTAAAAAACTAGCCATGCATGGTGGCACACGCCTTTAATCCCAGCAGAGGTAAGAGGATCGCCATGAGTTCGAGGCCACCCTGAGACTACATAGTGAATTCCAGGTCAGCCTGGACTAGAGTAAAACCCTACCTCAGAAAGAAAAGAAAAGAAAAGAAAAGAGAAGAGAAGAGAAGAGAAGAGAAGAGAAGAGAAGAGAAGAGAAGAGAAGAAAAGAAAAAAGATGTAAAAAACTCAAGCCAGGCGTGGTGGTGCACACCTTTAATCCCAGCACTCGGGAGGCAGAGGCAGGAGGATCGCTGTGAGTTTGAGGTCACCCTGAGATTACATAGTGAATTCCAGGTCAGCCTGAGCTACAGCGAGACACTACCTTATAAAATAAAACAAACAAAAAGATGTGAAAAAAAAAACAACCTCAAACTCACGTTGACATAAATCATTCAATTTACCAGCAATGCTTAGGAAGTTTAGTGTTATTTTATTTTTTTTAAGAATTTTTAAATATTTATTAGAGAGAAGGGGGGGGGAGAGAATGGGCATTGCAAAGGAACTCCAGATGCATGCACTGCTTAGTGCACCTGGCTTTACATAGGTACTTGGGCATTGAACCTTTAGTCATTGTAGACAAGTGCCTTGTCCCCTGAGCCATTTCTCCGGTCCTTTAAAGAACTTTTAAGTGTGGGACTTAGTTCGCGCACAGTCTTGCGCAGGCGCATCCTCCAAGTCCTTGGGGAAATACTCAGGGCGGGCTCTTCCGCCAGCACTGTGGCCTCTAGGGCGGCTCCTCCCAGCTACAGCCACCACCTGCTCCCAACCAAAGCTCATCACAAGCCAACTAGACCCAGACCCAGGCGGAAGTTCTGTGCTCTCTGCCTACCTGGTGCCAGCTAGAATCACAATCCCTCGCTCCTTCTCCCGCCCTTGCAGGTAGAGTCGGTACCTCGAGGCCCCATCTAAGGTGCTGAGCACAGACTTGGCTGGCTGGAGCTGCATGAATTTGTGCAAGCGCTGAGCATCTCCCCAGCTCCACGCCGTGCACGTTTATTCTCACGGTTCCGGGAGGCTGGCAAATCCAAGGTCTAGGGCCCATCGGATCCAGGGTCTGATGAGGGCTTCTTTTTAATTTTTTAAAAATATATTTTATTTATTTATTTGAGAAAGAGGCAGGGAGAAAGAGAGAGAGAGAGAGAGAATGGGTACGCCAGAGCATCCATCCACTGCAAACAAACTCCAGGCGCATGAGCCCCCTTGTGCATCTGGCTTATGTGGGTCCTGGAGAATCGAACTGGGATCCTTTGGCTTTGCAGGCAAATGCCTTAACTGCTAAGCCATCTCTCCATCCCCCTGGATGGAGCTTTTAATCTATGTTCTCACATGATGGACAGAGGGGGAGACAGAAGAGAAGGAAAGAGACTGGAGTGAAAAGCCAGCCCTCTTGTCTTTTCTTGTAAGGACACAATCTCACCAGGAGGGCTGCAGTCCCATTACCTAAGTGCCACCCAAAAGGCCCCACATGCAAATGCCTTCCCGTTCCAGGGCCAGGAGTGAGAGATGTGAATGGGCCAGGGGGAGGGGGACGCACTTGGAATATCACAGATACTGAGGGAGTTGACCAGCTCAGATTTGTTCTCCTAGTACTTTTCATCGACAAGGCTCCATAAAGGAATTGCTTTTATCTTTTGTGGTTATTGCTTTGTGTGTGTGTCTATGTTTAATATATGCACATATGTGTGTGCATGTTTGTAGGCATATGGTGCATGTGTGTGGGTGTGCATGCACATGGGTGAGCATGTATTTGGAGGCCAGAGGTCTATGTTGGGTGTTTTCTATCACTTTCTTCCTTTTTTTTTTTTTTTTAAGTACTTTTTGCTTTTGTTTTTGTTTTTTGAGGTAGGCTCTCACTGTATGTAGCCCAGGCTGATTTGGAATTCACTATGTAATCTCAGGGTGGGCCTTGACCTCATGACCATCCTCCCACTTTTACCTCCCAGTGCTGGGATTAAAGGCATGCATCACCACTCCTGGCTTTAATACTTTAAAAAATATATATTTATTGGGCTGGAGAGGTGGCTTAGCAGTCAACTGCAAAGTCAATGGACCCAGGTTCGATTCCCCAGGACCCACGTAAGCCAGATGCACAAGGTGTCACATGAGTCTCGAGTTTGTTTGCAGTGCCTAGAGGCCCTGGAGAGTGCCCATTCATTATCTATCTGTCTGTCTGTCTGTCTGTCTGTCTTTTTCTCCCTGTCTCTCTCTCTCTCAAATAAGTAAGTAAAAAAATATTTATTTGCTTGCAAAGACAGAGAGAGGAGAGAGAGAATGGGTGAGCCAGGACCTCTAGCCACTGCAAATGAACTCTATCTTCATGCACCAACTTGTGCATCTGGCTTTACTTGGGTACTGGGGAGTCGAACTTGGGTTCTTAGGCTTTGCAGGCAAGCGCCTTACCCACTGGGCACTCTCTCCATCCCTAAGACTCACTTTTTTCTCATGCTAGATTTTTGCCTGGGGATCACTCTAAGGGAAGCAAATTCTTTTTTGGTCAAGGAGGCCATTTAAAGTCTCCTCCTGCCAGCCCTTGTGTGTGGCAAGAAGCTCCTCCCCCGCCCCTCCACTCTCTAGCATTAGAAAATGAGGGTGGCTAACAACCGTGTTCCCTTCCCCAGTGCCCATGTAAAGCCAGATGCAGAAAGTGGCACATGCACCTGGAGTTTGCAGCGAGGCCCTGGTGTGCCAAGTATCCCTCACCCCCTCGCCAGTCTGTCTCTCTCTCTGTGCTTGAATATATATGTTGCAAAGAGAGAGAGAGAAAGAAAAAAAGAAAGGAAAGCAAGAGAGAAAGAAAGAAAGGCCGAGCATGGTGGCGCACGCCTTTAATCCCAGCACTCGGGAGGCAGAGGTAGGAGGATTGCCATGAGTTGGAGGCCACCCTGAGACTCCATAGTGAATTCCAGGTCAGCCTGGACCAGAGCGAGACCCTACCTCGGAAAAAACAAAAAAAAACAAAAAAAAAAAAAAAAGAAGGAAGGAAAAAGATGCATCGTGACCTCTAGCCTCTGCACACGCCACTTTGTGCATCTGGTTTTACGTGGGTACTAGGGAATTGAACCTGGTACCTTGGGCTTTGCTGGCAAATGCCTTAACCATTAAGCCATTTCTCCAGGCCCATAGATAAATTTAAAGCAAAACGAGGCTGAGAAGGACATCATTTATTTTCTTTGAAATGTCCCCTCAGCGTTTGCTCCACCACCTTGCCAGGAGAGCTCCGTTGTGACCCAACACCCATCGATGGCAGCAGCCCAGGGAGGATTAAACTGTCACCGATCTTTCATTTGTTTAACAACCCATTGGATTTGCTGCACAGACTGGTAAACTCGCAATACAGAGACCAAATAAGAGCTTAGCGCGATGCAGTGAAAGCCACCCCCTATTCACTTAATCTAGACTTAAACCCCCGCAACTGGTTACGAATACTCGTCATAATGGCATGAAGGTGCCTAGCGGGCTTGTTGGCGTTTCTTTGTAAGTGAGGTGTAAGTGACACCCCCTCCGAAGATGATCGCCGGGGCCACAAGCCTACCAGATGCGAGGATTCGGTTTGTGCCCGTGGACGTGGACGTGAACGTGAACGTGAACATGAACAGGCCGCTAATCCCTCGCTCGCTCCTCTCTGTTTGGCAGCGAACCACTTCCTGGTGGGCTTCGTAATGACAGGCAGCTGTCCTGTCAGCCCTCTGAAAAATGAGATAATAAGGCAAGGAAATGATGTTCTTTATGTCCCCGATCTACGATTTCCTGCAGTCTGCTTCTCAAATGCTTGAAAGGAACAAGGATCGGTGTGTGTGTGGGGGGGGGGGGCAATTTCACGCTGTTTCTTCTTCCAAAAAAAAAAGTTTGTCCAAATACTTGGTGGACGTCATCTCCCCCGGGGACTCGTGGAGAAGGAGCGAGCCTGCTTCGCTGCTCCGGGACAGAAGGCTTCCAGAAAGCCCTCTGAATGGGGTGTTGTCAGTGGAAACCCCTGCTCAGAGGACACAGAGGTGATGGAAACTGTCACCGGAGCCTGGAGGGATGGGTCAGCTCCTCTCTTCCGCGCCACTCGGCTAACTGGCCTTCTTAGAAGCTGCAGCAAGGGCATCCTGGGACTCTAGGAAAACGTGCTGTGTCCGGGGCTCCTGGCTGGGAAACTGTGAGTGATGGTATGCATGTTTCAGGGAGCCTGGAGGTCAGCAGTACCTGCCCCCTCCACATTTTGAAGAAAAAAAAAAAAAGGGGGGCAGTTGAGGGTCACACTGGAGTGTGAAATTGAACCCAGGGGTCCCAGTAGCCACTCTGGGGTTAGTGCCTTTTCTTAGGACAATGGTGCATTGATGGGATTCTTATAATCTGTGCTGACCCAAGACACCTAACACATTGCAGCCTTCTAATAAGAATCTTGCTCATGGGCTGGAGAGATGGCTAAGTGGTTAAGGCGTTTGCCTGCAATGCCAAAGGACCCCGGTTCGATTCCCCAGGACCCACGTTAGCCAGACGCACAAAGGAGTGCATGTGTCTGGAGTTTGTTTGCAGTGGCTGGAGGCTCTGGTGTGTCCATTCTCTCTCTCTTCCCCCGTCAAATAAATAAATACAAATATTTTAAAAAAAATCTTGCTCATGGGCTGGCGAATTGGCTTAGTGGTTAAGGTGGCTGCCTGCAAATCCTGGGAACCCAGGCTCTATACCCCAAGACCCATGTAAGCCAGATGCACAAGGTGGTGCATGCATCTGGAGTTTATTTGCAGTAGCTGCAGGCCCTGGCACACCCATTCTTTCTCTCTCTCTCTCTCTCTCTCTCTCCATATATATATATATATATATATATATATATATATATATATATATATATACTCCTGCCTCTCTCTCAAACAAGTAAATAAATAAAGTTATTTAAACGATCTTGCTCGTCTCATGATCTGGGTGGGGAGAGATATGTGGATCAGTGCTAAAGAACTTGACAATCACTATTGAGGGTCTGGGTTCTAGCCCCAGCATTGTGAAACAAATAAGCAAATGAGTGAGTCTTGGTCATAACATAAGGGGAGTTTGCCGTGTTCAGAGAACATATGCATTAGAATATGGGGTTTCGCTGGGCATGGTGGCACATGCCTTTAATCTCAGCACTTGGGAGGCAGAGATAGGAGGATTGCCGTGGGTTCGAGGCCACCCTGAGACTACATAGTTAATTCCAGGTCAGCCTGAGCCAGAGTGAGAGCCTACGTTGAAAAAAAACTAAAAAAAAAAAGGAACATGGAATTTCATGGACTGACTCAGCTCTCTGGTATTCATTCTTCAGGCAGTGCTGGAGAGATCTGGCCACCTAGGATTTCAGACCACAGCAATGGTCAGAGAAACACATTTCAAACACCTCAGGGTCCTCAATAGTGTTTGTCTTATGAGGGATAGAGATGGGGGTAGGGAGAATGTATGCACCAGGGCCTCCAGCCACTGCCAATGAACTCCAGATGCATGCAGCCCCTTGTGCATCTGGCTTATGTGGGACCTGGAGAATCGAACCTGGGGCCTTAGGCTTTGCAGGCATGTGCCTTAATCACTGAGCCAGCCCTGCTTTTAAAGTTTATTAATTTTTTTAAGGGGCTGGAGAGATGGCTCAGCTGTTAAGGAACTTGCCTGCAAAGCCTAACAACCTAGGTTCAATTCCTCAGTACCCAAGTAAAGCTAGATGCAAAATGCGGCTCATTTTTCTGGAGTTCATTGGCAGTAGCAAGGGGCCCTGGTATGTCCATACTCTCCCTCTTTCGTTCTCCTTGCAAATAAATAAATAAAATATTTTTTACGACACTTAAAAAAATTTTTTTGGAGACAGGGTCTCACTCTAGTCCAAGCTAATATGGAACTCACTCTGTAGCCCCAGCCTGGCCTCAAACTCACATCTATCCTCCTACCTCAGCCTTCCAAGTGCTGGGACTAAGGGCATGTAACACCATGTTTGGCTCTATGACTTATGCTGATATAGAAAACAATTCTAAAAAGCAAAATTCATTAAATGAGAAAAATAGTTAAATGGTTTGTAAAAAGTTCCCTTTGGCCCAGTGTGGTGGCAACATGCCTTAAATCACAGCACTTGGGAAGCTGAGGTAAGAGGATGATTGTGAGTTCAAGGGGAGCCTGAGAGTATATAGTGAATTCCAGGTCAGCCTAGGCCAGAGCAAGACCTACCTCTAACCCCCTCCCCCCAAAAATGTCCTCTAGGGCTGAAGAGATGGCTCAGCAGTTAAAGGCGCTTGCTTGCAAAGCCTAACAGTCCAGTTCGATTACTGGTAGCCAGATACACAAAGCGGTGCATGCGTCTGAAGTTGGTTTGCGGTGGCAAGAGGCCCTGGCTCACCCATACAGGAATCTCTCTGGCCTGGTCCTGGGGACTCCACTACACAACCTGTGACCCATCATATCGTCATGCCTGTGGACGCCTCTGCCATTAGGGACCCGCATGGCCTTGGTGCCACCAGGCTGTAAGAACTAGGAGCAGATGGCATACAGGCCGTGGAGGAGCAGAGGGAGGATGAAGGCCCTGGACCCTCGAGCTCATGGTCCCTGTCTTTGTCACCCTCCGTGCCCAGCCCTAGCCAGGATCAGGCTACACTGAGGGGGACAGAAAGTGTCTTCTGCTTACCTGAGCGCTGGCCTCACCCTCACCTTCTGCACAATTGGCTGTTACAGTTTCTTTCCAAAATAAACTACACCTCTCTGTCTGTCTTGTGCTGAAATGTTTGTAGGAGAGGGAGGATCACTGGCATGAATCCATACCATTAGCTTTGGGGTTCCTGCACACTTATGGCTGTGTGAGTATCAGCACTGGGGTTTCCCAGGGCAGCGGCGCAGGGGCACCGTGGGACACTCACGCTCCCCAGAGACGTGTGCAAGCAGGTCACCAGCAAGCAGGCTGACGACAGCAGGCCAGCTCCCCCGTGGACTCCCCAGCAGCCCGGGCAGAATGCCCAAGCAGCCGGCTGCAGGCAGGACGGCAGTGTTGGTCACTTGCATGTCCTTTCAACATGGGACACATTTTGTGGTTTATTGGCAACTGTCGAGGGATTGAAAGGTCTGGGGTTCAAACGCTCAGGGTCTCAGGGGAATAGGAAAAAAGGACTTGTCAGTAAGAAAACATTTCTAGCCACTCAACTCAAGGATGCATTTGTGAGGCCCTAACTCTTGACCCCTGTGTGAGAAGAAAACGTGTATCTTAAGTAGAAAACCGGAAGGCGAGTGACCCCGGGTCTGGTCTCCAGTTGCAAATGCCTCCCTGGATTTGGCCACACAAGCGCTCTGGCTGGGAAGGCCTGGGCTGGGAGGGCCCCTTGCAAAGGAGGCCTTACTGACAAGCCCCTTATCTCTTTCTGTGAGATAAGAATGTCTGGGATGGGGCACTTAAGAGCCAAGGAAGCAGGGAACCACGGGAGGTGAAAACTAGTTTTTAAAAGTATATTTTAATTTTTTATTTATTTTAGAGAGAGAGAGAGAAAGAGACAGTGAGAGAATGGGCACACCAGGGCCTCCAGTCCATGCAAATGAACTCCAGACGCATGTTGCCACCTTGTGCATCTGGTTTATGTGGGTCCTGGGGAATCAAACCTGGGTCCTTTGGCTTTGCACGCAAACGCCTTGACTGCTAAACCATCTCTCCAGACCAACAACTATTTTTTATCCGGTGCATTTAAATGTCAAGAGAAGAAATTCGTTATAACAGGAGTGCAGGAGAAAGGGACCCTGTCACTTTGAAATGTTTTTGCTTGTGGGAAGACAACATTTTCAGTGAACATCTGAGCGTGTAGAGGAGCCACACCAGTCAGTAGCCATTCACATAGGCCATGCCTGCTTCCGGCTGAATCTGCTAAGATGGAGCAGGCTCAGCCACGCCTTAATTCCTCCTCATGCACCGCCGTTGTGAGAGGATCTTGTGCAAGAAAACAGTCCACAGCTGTCTCACTCTTCCATGGTCTGACCTTGTCTCCTGTTCCCGTGTTTTTTTTTCTTTCTTTCTATATTTGATAAAAGAAGGTTGTTGCCAAAGCTTTTCTGTGGGTGAGGCCGCAGAGTCCCCGGCAGAGCCTGCAGACCACCCAGTCCCAGCATTCACTATTACTTGTGTCTGTCTGTCTGTCTATCTTTCTTTCCTTCTATCTTCCAGTCACCCCAAACTGTAGCTGCGCTGGTCCCAGCATGTGAGTTTCCCAAATCCTCACAGCATGAATAGTTTGAGAAATGGGACCGGATGTGTTAGCGCAGCCTTTAATCCCAGCACTCAAGAGGCAGAGGTAAGGAGGGTTGCTGTGAGTTCGAGGCCACCCCGAGACTTCATAGTGAATTTCAGGTCAGTTCAGCCTGGGCTAGAGCAAGGCCCTATCTGGAAAATAAACAAAAAACAATAACAAAAAGCAAACAACAACAAAAAAAAACCCACCAAAACTCCTCAGTTTGAGAAATGGTCTACCTGGCATCACCATATAGGAAAAACACAAACTCCTCTGCCAGACTGTGTCCACTCAAGAATGAATTTGTCAGGCCCACACAGGCCAGGGTTCCTCTGTCCTGGTATTTGTTGAAACTTATCTTGTTGTTATGGTCAGGTTCAGCCAGGTTGATTTTGCAGGGGACAGAAACAGTCCAATCTGTGCCAAAGAAAGAATCCACTCTTTTTTATTTTCATTTATTTATTTATTTTTGGGTTTTTGAGGTATGGTCTAACTCTAGGCTGACCTGGAATTCACTATGTGGTCTCAGGGTGGCCCTCGAACTCATGGCGATCCACCTACCTCTGCCTCCTGAGAGCTGGGATTAAAGGTGTGCACCACCACACCTGGCTCTTTTATTTTTTTTAGGTAGGGTCTCACTCTAGCCCAGACTGATCTGGAGTTCACTATGTAGTCTCAGACTGGCCTTGAACTCAGCAATCCTCCTGCCTCCTCCTCCCGAGTGCTGGGATTAAAGGTGTGTGCCATCATGCCCAGCTAGATTTCCCGCTTGTGACCAAGTGAATCCCCTACAATCTGTTTGAGTGAGACTCAGGGTCTCTTTGGGACTCTGACCAGTCACTTTTGCCCTGAATTTGGCTTCCTGTAGGATCCAGGCAGGAAGTTTACACAGGAAGCTAGCCAGAAACAGTGTCAGCGAAAGTACCTCTCTCTCAGCAGTTACCTTCAAGAACTTCACATCAGGGCTGGGGAGATGGCTCGGTGATTCAAGGCACTTGCTTGCAAAGCCTGTTGGGTGGGGTTTGGTACCCCAGTACCCATGTCAAGCCAGATGCATAAAGTGATGCATGCATCTGGAGTTCATTTGCAGTGACTACAGGCCCTGGTGTGCCCATTGCCTCTCCTCACAAATAAATTAATTAATTAAATTAAAAAAAAATAAAAGAACTTGAAAAAGATTTAAAGAAAAGAACTTGAGGGGCTGGGGAGATGGCTTAAGGCTATTAAGGCTCTTGCTTGCAAAGCCTAAAGACCCAGGTTCGATTCCCCAGTACCCATGTAAATTCAGATGCACAAGTTGGCATGTGTCTGGAGTTTGTCTGCAGTGGCTACAGGTCCTGGCATGCCCGTTCTCTCCCCGCCTCCTTGCAAATAGACAAATGAATAAAAGAAAGAACTTGACATTGGCATCCAGAATCTGTTCAGGGAACTTTCAGAACGGGAAGGTGAAATTCCTCTACCGCTGCCCTTCCTCTTTGTTTCTGGAATTGGACATCCGGTTCTAAATGGGCCATGGCGCCCCGGACTTACCAAGGAGATACGGGACTATGTCTGTGAGAAAAAGTTAGGAGTAGAGATCTTGGAACTATTCCCAAATATTATTTATTTATTTATTTATCTTACAAAAGTTATTCACGAGGCCCTGTGTTTCCTAGGAATAGTGTCAGGACAAGCTGATTATCTGGGAACAGGCCCAGGACAGTCCATTCTTGTCACTCACAGCCTCACGTTCTCCGACACCACAGTAAGCACTGAACCAAAGGCCTTGGACAATCATGCGGTTATGTCTCCACCAGCCATCGGTCACAGTTTTCATCCCTTGATCACTGCATAACCTTACTTTATATTTATTTTTATTTTATATAGTTTAATTTGTTTTTTCAAGGTAGGGTCTCACTCTAGCGCAGGCTGACCTGGAACTCATTCTGTAGTCCCAGACTGGCCTCAAACTCACAGTGATCCTCCTACCTCTGCCCGCCATGTCCAGTACTTTATGTTTAAGGACACTTACTGGATGCATGTTTTTGATTCATTAACATTGAATTTATGTTCATTTCTGATTCATTAATATGAATTACTGTCCCTGACCCATTTTATTGTTAATTCATTCTCCTCCTTCTCCTTTTTCTTATTTATTTATTTATTTATTTATTTATTTATTTATTTGAGGTAGGGTCTCACTCTAGCCCAGGCTGACCTGGAATTCACTGCGTAGTCTCAGGGTGGCCTCGAACTCACAGCAATCCTCCTACCTCTGCCTCCTGAATGCTGGGATTAAAGGCGTGTGTCACCAAGCCCGACTTGCTTCTTATTATTTAATTTTTTTTTTTTTTTTTTTTGAGATAGGGTCTCACCATGTAGCCTGACCTGGTCTTAAACTTGTGATTATTTTCTGTCTCTACCTCCTGATTGCTGGGACCACAGGTGGATGTGCATCATGTCTGGTAGCCACTAAAAAGATATTCTTATTTATTTATTTGAGATAGGAAGAGAGAGAGAACGCATGTCCAGGCCTCCCGCCACCACAAACACTCCAGATGCATGTACCCCTTTGTACAACTGGCTTTCCATGGGTCCTGGGGGAATCAAACCCAGGGTGTCAGCACTTGGGAGGCTGAGCTAGGAGGATCTCCATGAGTTTGAAGACAGCCTGGGCTACAAACAAACCAACCAACCTAGAGTTCAGAAATAACTAGGACCAATTATACACCCCTCCATGGTCAGATTCCACTAACCCTATTCCTTTTGCACACCAGTCCCATGAAAATCTAAAGTTGGCATTGCTACTTTGCTTATGAAAGGACTATAATCTCTGGGAAGAGAAACAAAGTAGGTTATTTCCATCTATGAATCTTGTTTGTTTGGTTGGTTTTTCAAGGTAGGGTCTCGCACTAGCCCAGGCTAGAATTCACCATGTAGTCTCAAGGTGTCCTCAAACTCACGGAGATCCTCCTATGTCTGCCTCCCGAGTGCTGGGATTAAAGGTGTGCACCACCATACCTGGTTTAACCTACAAAGACATTCTAAATCTTGAAGGATCTCCATTCTGGTGGGTCCTAGAAAACCTCAGGCCAGAGTATTAAGTCTCCTCTCTCTCCCCTGCCGCTGGACTATTTTCCAGAACCCAACTGCCCTTCACTACCCCATCTTTGTCAGCCAGAATGGTTCCCGAGGAGGCCGCTGATCCGTTCATCCTGGAAACACTTCTTACTTATCTTGAGGGCTGGAAACATCTGTCTTGAGACTAGGTTTATTTGGCGCAGTGACCCCAGAGGTCTTAACTCATTCAGGTCAATTGGTGGCAACAACCATTTCTGAGTTTCTTTCTGCACTGAGCAAGGCATCCAGCCCAGGGTGCTCGAGTTCTAAGGCATGGGGCAACAGATGAGCACCTCACCCTGCCTGCTCAACAGGGCGCCCCCTTTCTGGTCTCCTCACTAAGGTGATCTCTGTGCCCATCTAAGTCTCTGCCTGCTGGCTTGGACCTGAAATTTAGGAATGGGAGATTCCTTGGCCTCAGGCTAGGTGCCCTGACTTCTATTCCTGGCTTGTGACTGACCTCTGCCCTGGAATTCTCCGTGGTCCTGTCCCGATTTTCCACTTTCCTGACCTCTTGCCTGGCTTGATTTGCAAGAGTCACATGCAGCCCTCAGCTTGCCCGATCAGTAGCTTCCACATGATGGTGAATCCGGCTGCTGTTTTCCACCCCCTAATGGGATGAAGGCCTTACCCTTGTGCATGTAGACGCACACTTGTGTGAATGTGGATGCCAGAGATTGACTTGGGCGTCTTCCTTGATTGTTTTCCTCCTCCTCCTCTTCTTTTTTTTTTTTTTTTTTTTTTTTTGTTGTTGTTGTTTTTCAAGGTAGGGTCTCACTCTAGCCCAGGCTGACCTGGAATTCACTATGTAGTCTCAGGGTGGCCTCGAACTCACTGCAATCCTCCTACCTCTGCCTCCCAAGTGCTGGGATTAAAGGTGTGCACCACCACACCCAGCTATTCTTTATTACTCTCTTATTTACTTATTTTTGTTTTCTGAGGTAGGGTCTCCCTGTAGCCCAGACTGACCTGGAATTCATTATGTAGTCTCAAGCTGGCCTCAAACCTACAGTGATCCTGCTACCTCTGCCTCCTGAGTGCTGGGATTACAGGTATGTGCCACCATGCTTGGCATCTCTCTCTCTCTACCTACCTACCTACCTATCTTCCTTCCTTCCTTTCTTCTGAATTGTGTGCATTATGGGAGTTTAGTTTTTCTTCTGGGTCAATAATAATAATAGATAATATAATAGATAATAATAGAATGTTAGAGTCAGGAGCTGGAGAAATGGTTCAGCTGGCAAAGGCGTTTGCTTGTAAAGCCTGCTGACTCCGGTTTGATTGCTTAATTGCCATGTATAGCCAGATGTACAAAGTGGCACATGTGTCTGGAGCTCATTTTCAGTGAAAAGAGGCCCTGGCACATGCATTCCCTCTCTCACACATTCTCTTTCTGTCCTTTTCTTTTTCTCAAATAAAAATAGTTTGAAATTTTTTTGTTTATTCTTATTTATTTATTTGAAACTGACACAGATATGTACATACATATATATATATATATGGAGAGAGAGAGAGAGAGAATGGGCACGCCAGGGCCTTCGACCACTGTAAATGGACTCCAGACACATGCACCCCCTAACATGGGTCATGGGGAATTGAGCCTCGAACTGGGGTCCTTAAACTTCACAGGCAAGTGCTTAACCACTAAGCCATCTCTCTAGCCCAAAAATGGTTTTAATATTACAACCAGAAGAGACACTGTATTCCTTCCTTTCAAAGATGGAGCCCTAGAAAAGTAAAGGAACTTGCCTAAAGTCACATAGCTATTAAATAACAGGAATAGGACAAGATCCCAGGTCACCTGATCCAAATTCACACCTTTAATCCCAGCACTCAGGAGGCAGAGGTAGGAGGATTACCGAGAGTTCAAGGCCACCCTGAGACTACATAGTGAATTCCAGTTCAGCCTGGGCTAGAGAGAGATCCTACATAAAAAGAAAAAAAAAATTTTAAAAAAATTCAATAACCTGATCCAAATTCAATGCCTAGTCCACCTGACTGCTTTCCTTTGTAGCTGAAGGGGCTACATGAGCCAAGAAAAACTGTGCCTTTGGGGCTGGATAGATGGCTCAGAGACTAAAGTGCTTGCCTGCAAAGCCTAATGACATGAGTTTGATTCCCCAATACCCAAGTAAAGCCAGATGCACAAAATGGAGCATGTACCCAGAGTCCATTTGCAGCATACACCCCCATTCTCCCTGTCTGTCTTTGATCTCTCTCTGCTTGCAAATTAATGAAAAGAAAAGCTGTTCTTTTCATGCTTTCCTGAGCTCAGTGGGATTTGATGAGGAAATTAGACACTTATAACACTACTGGAAAGGCTTGAAGAACAGACCGCAGGAGTAGCTTCCAGAAAGGCACAATAGGACTCTCCCTCACAGGGAATGCCTTCCAAGCTATCCCAGGCTGGGCATTCAGGAAGCTGTTGACTCATCCCCAGGGTCTAGGATCCACTGTGACTGGGACTCTCAGACCTGCCCTAGACCTGAATACATCTGCGGTAATCTACAACATGGCCGCCATGCAATCTACCCTTGCCCTCCCTTGTCTCATTCATTTATTTATTCATTTATTTATTTGAGAGCGACAGAGAGAGAAAGAGGCAGAGAGCAAGAGAGAGAATGGGCACGCCAGGGCTTCCAGCCACTGCAAACGAACTCCAGAAGCGTGCTCCCCTTTGTGCATCTGGCTAACGTGGGTCCTGGGGAATCGAGCCTCGAACCGAGGTCCTTAGGCTTCACAGGCAAGCGCTTAACCGCTAAGCCATCTCTCCAGCCCCCTTGTTGCATTTTTAAATCACTGCTCAATGCACTGGCACTTGTCTGCAGTTTCACCTACTGGAATTGAAGCCAAGGCAGGAGGATCCCATCAGTCCACGAGTTCACGATCAGCCTAGACAACATAACAAATGACATTCTGTCTTAAAAACAAAAATCAAAGCTGGGTGTGGTGGCACACACCTTTAATCCCAGCACTTGGGAGGCAGAGGTAGGAGGATTGCTGTGAGTTCAGGACCACCCTGAGACTACAGAGTGAATTCAGGTCAACTTGAGCTAGAGTGAGACCCTACCTCAAAAACCAAAACAAACAAACAAAAATAAAACAAAACAAAAAAAACCCACCACCACCAACAACAACAAAATCAAAGCCAAAAGAGGAAAGAAAAGAGAAAAAGCCAGGCATGGTGGCACACTTCTTTAATCCTAGTACTTGGAAGGCAGAGGAAGGAGGATTGCTATGAGTTCAAGGCCAGCATAAGACTACTTAGTGAATTCCAGGTCAGCCTGGGCTAAAGTGAGACCCTACCTTGAAAAAACAGAAAAAAAGGCTGGGCTGGGGAGATGGCTCAATGGTTAAAGATGCTTGCTTGCAAAGCTTGATGGCCCAGGTTCACTTCCCCAGTATTCATATAATAAAGTCAGATGCACAAAATGGTGCATGCATCTGGAGTTCATTTTCACTGGCCAGAGGCCCTGACATATCTGTTTGTCTTATCTTGTCTGTCTTTCTCTCTTCAAAAAGAAATGAACAAAAATATTTTTAAAAACTCTCTTTTGTTGTTGTTTTTTGAGAGTCTTGCTCTAACCCAGGCCGACCTGGAATTCACTATGCAGTCTCAGGGTGGCCTCGAACTCACGGCGATCCTCCTACCTCTGCCTCCCGAGTGCTGGTATTAAAGACATGCACCACCATGCCCAGCTCAAAACTCAATGTTTTTTAAAAAAGCTGGAGAGATTGCTCAGTGGTTAAGCACTGGAGTTTGATTCCCCAGTATCCATATAAAGCCAGATGCATGTGCCACTTTGTGCACTTTCTGCAGTGGCTGGAGGCCCTGATGCACCCATTCTTTCTGCCTGTTTCTCTTCTATTTCTCTGCTTGCAAACAAATAGATAAATATATAAATAAATGTTTTGTTTTTTAAAGCCGGTCATGGTGATAGATTCCTCTAATCCTAGTGCTTGGAAACTGAGATAAGAGGATTGCAAGTTCAAGCCTTCAATGAGCGATACAGTGAGACCTTATTTCAAAAACAAACGAAACTAGGACTGGAGAAGTGGCTCAGAAGTGAAAGGTGCTTGGCTCAGAAGTGAAAGGTGCTTCCTTGCAAAAACCTGTCAGCCTGGGTTCAATTCCCTGGTGCCCATGTAAAGCCAGATACACAAAGTGGCACTTAGTCTGGCATTCATTAGTCTGGCATTCATTTGCAGTGGTAGGAGGCTTTGATGTGTCCATGTGTTCTCTCTCTCTCTCTTTTTCAGATAAATGAATAACTAAGTAACTAACTAAAGAAGCATTAAAAAATAAACCAAATCATATTTCTTTGTTTGTTTCATTTTTACAAAGTAGCTGTGAATCTTTAATGTCTGCTTTTCCTGAAAGATACAAATGCTTCGAGAGAATTTATCCTTTGATATTTCTCTTTTCTTTATTATTATTATTAACAACATATTTTGAATTTATTTATTTGTTTGTTTTGAGACAGAGAAAGAGGGAGAGAGAAAGAGAGAGGGAGAGCATGGTCACTCCAGGGCCTCCAGCCACTGCAAATGAACTCCACATGCACGTGCCGCCCTGTGCATCTGGCTTACGTAGGACCTGGAGTCTCGAACCTGGGTCCTTAGGCTTTGCAGGCAAGTGTCTTAATTGCTAAGCCATCTCTCCAGCCCAAACAACATGTTTTGTATGGATACTTCATGTGTTGGTTCCTTTTTTGCCCTCACCCTTGCCCTCATTTCACTGGGGACCCTCCTCAGTGGGGTTGCAGGTATTCCCCATGGGGTTGTATTTATGCACTGTGGGAACAACAGTCATTAGTTTTGGGGGGGAAGGAAATGCCTCAGGGCATGATGTCCCAACTTGTGGCTCTTACAATCTTTCCGCCCCCTCTTATGCAAAACTCCCTGAGAGCCTTGGTGGGTGAGACCCTACATTGAAAAACCAGAAAATAGGGCTGGAGAGATGGCTTAGCGGTTAAGCGCTTGCCTGTGAAGCCTAAGGACCCCGGTTTGAGGCTCAGTTCCCCAGGTCCCATGTTAGCCAGATGCACAAGGGGGCACACGCGTCTGGAGTTCGTTTGCAGTGGCTGGAAGTCCTGGCACGCCCATTCTCTCTCTCTCCCTCTATTTGTCTTTCTTTCTGTGTCTGAATAAATAAATAAATAAATAAATGAAAATAAATAAATAAATACATAAATGAAAAACCAGAAAATAAAAAAAAATCCTATCCGGAATCCTATATGCATAGGATCTGGGACATGCCGACGTCAGCTTTTCAGATAAGCAATTGAGGGAGGAAGATGCACCCCTAGGAGACTGTATGGACTTGGAGCAAGCTAGTGTCACTTGCCCTTTGAGGCCTCCATGTCTGAAGTGGGAAAATAGATTTGACCAAGCCCATAGAGTTGTTATAAACAATAAGCAAGTTGTATTGTAAGGAAAACCCCTGCTAATGGGACATCATAAATATCCACTAGGCAGTAATTATTATTTTTAAGACTTTAGCCGTGAGATGCATGGTTATAACCTCAGGGCTTCTGATGCAAAGGTAAAAGGATCAGGATTTGCAAAAAGCCAAGCAAAGTAAAACCCAACCAAACAAAGCAGAAGACGTCAGCCATGAAACTTCATGGTGGCCTCATAGTCTATCTTGAACTGTTTTCAGTTCATTTTCCCACGTACTCCACCTAAGCTTTTAACCCTCTTCATTCTGTCCAGTTATTAGATGTGGCTGACTTTGTAAAAAAAAAAAAGAAATCAAGTTTTCATCAAAATAGGATTTAGGCATGTAACAAATGGAAATTGATTTTTGGGACCAATCTTATCCCTCTTCCTTTTACAATGGGGAAATAAGGTCCAGAGAAAAGAGATAACTTGATCAAAACAAAACCACTAATTAACTTCAGAGCCAGAACTAATATCCATCTACTGCTTGTCCCATTGCGAAAGAGAGATAGAGAAGTAATTTTGGTAAATACTACATAAAGTGTGTGTGTTGGAGTGTGTGTGTTGGAGTGTGTGGTATGGTCTGTGATGTGAATGTGATGCTTATGCAATGTGCAAGTGTGTCCCTTTGTGTGGGTACAGAGGTCAGGGGAGAACGCTGGGTGCCCTCTCCTTTTGGAGTTTTAATTTTTTAAAACCACTCTATCGTTACCAAGAAATACATATTGGGGTTGGGGAGGCACTCTCCTTATTCTAAAAGGAAAAAAAAACCACACACATACACAATAAAGGCTGTCTTAAACACAATCAACACTCTCAATAAACATGAAATATTCTTCTTAAGATCAACAATGAGATGGGGATAGTTTCTACTGCATTTAATGTTGTTTTGCAAGTCCTAGCTCATTCACTGAGGTAACAGTAAGAAATGGAGTGTGTCAGGGGGAAGCAGACCAAATTATCATTAGTTGCAAATCTTTAGTGTGATGCATAATACATAATTGTCTACCAAGGAAACACAAAAGAATTAATTGAGAAATTGCAGTCTTAGATATAATAAGAATCCAATGATATGTCCAGTTACAGAATACATATTCTAAAAGTTAGCTGTCTCTTTTCATTTCTGTAATAATGAGCTAGAAATTATAATGCAGAGCCAGGTGTGGCGGTGCTTGTTAGTAATCTCAGTTTGAAAACCCAGCACTGGGGAGGTGGAGGCAGGAAGACCAGGATTTCAAGGTCATTCTTATCTATGCAGGAAGTCTTTGGCCAGTCAAGAACACTTGAGACCTTATTAAAAATAAAAAAGAAGAAGAAGAAGAAGCATGGGCTGAAGAGATGGTTTAGTGGTTAAGCGCTTGCCTTTGAAGCCTAAGGAGCCTGGTTCGAGGCTTAAGTCCCCAGGACCCACGTTAGCCAGATGCACAAGGGGGCGCACGTGTCTGGAGTTCATTTGCAGTGGCTGGAGGCCCTGGCGCGCCCATTCACTCTCTTTCTCTCTGCCTCTTTGTCTGTCGCTCTCAAATAAATAAATAAAAATAAACAATTTTTTTTAAAAGCAACCAAATTATAATAACAAAAATTAAAATCTATTCTCAACATCAATACAAAATCATAGGTGATCTAGAAACAATTTTGTAAGAAATGTGCTGGACCTTCAAGAAAGAAAGAACAGCATTTCACAAAGGGAAACAATACAACGAAGGCCTGAATAAATGAGAAACATACTTTTCCCCTCAAGGGAAAAAACTAATAATATAAAGATGTCAAATCTTCCCAAAGTAATATTTCCCTTTAATGCATATCTAATAAAAATTTTAAAAAGGACTCTACAGGGATTGTGACAGGATGATCCTAAAATCTATCTAAAGACTATAAGTGAAAGGAAGCAAGAAAACCAAGACACTATTGATGGACAGGTACATATGCAATGAAGTTTTCAAGCATGTCCTGGGAGTTCCTATGTTAAATTCACACTGGTGGCAACCCCTAGGGTGAGGGGAAGGAGAGTATGCCAGGGACCATAGAAGGTACTTTGAATTAATCTGTTATATTTTATTTCTCCCTCTAAGAAACATATTTGAACTAACTATGCTAAAATGTTCACATTTGTTAATAATTACAAATGTGGGAGATAGTAATAAATTATTCTATATTTTTGGCTTCATTTTTTAAACAATTTTTTTTTTTTTAGAGAGAGAGAAAGAGGCAGATAGAGAGAGAGAAAAAAAAAAAAAAAGAATGGGTGTGCCAAGACTTCCAGCCACTATACACGAACTCCAGGCATATGCATCTGGCTTGTGTGGGTCCTGGGGAATTGAACCGGGGTTCCTTTGGCTTTGCAGGCAAATGCCTTAACTGCTAAGAGCCATTTCTCCAGCCCTGGCTTCATTTTGTTTTTCAAAAAAAAAAAGAAGACTGAGATCAAGGGCTGGGGAGATAGCTCAGTGGTTAAAGAAACTTGCTTGCTTGCAAAGCCTTCTGGCCTGGCTCAATTTCCCAGTATCCATGGGAAGCCACATGCAAAGGGGCACCAGGCCTACAACAATGGGAGATGTAGTCAGGAGCATGAAAAATTCCAGGGCCAGCTACCTTGATGCCCTTTTGCAATCTGGCAGTCTGGCAGCTCATTTGCAGTGGCCAGAGATCCTGTCCCCAAGCAGGTGGACCACCGACACCTTGAAATTGCCCTCTGAATTCCACACATATGTTGTGGCATGTACACGCACACACATATTTTTGCTTTTTATTTATTTATTTATTTTGGTTTTTCGAGGTAGGGTCTCACTCTAGCCCAGGCTGACCTGGAATTCGCTGGGTAGTCTCAGGGTGGCCTCGAACTCACGGCGATCCTCCTACGTCTGCCTCCCAAGTACTGGGATTAAAGGTGTGTGCCACCACGCCTGGTTGCTTTTTATTTTTTAAAAATATTTAAATCATTTGAGGGAGAAAGAGGCAGATAAAGAGAGACATAGAGATTGAGAGAGAGAGAACGGGCACACAAGGGCCCTTAGCCGCTGCAAACAAACTCCAGACGCATGTGCCACCTTGTGCATCTGGTTTATGTGGGATCTGGGGAATTGAACCTGGATCCTTAGGTTTTGCAGGCAAGTACCTTAACTGCTAAGCCATCTCTCCAGCCCTTGTTTATTATTATTATTATTATTATTATTATTGGTTTTCCGAGGTAGGGTCTCACTCTAGTCCAGGCTGACCTGGAATTCACTACGTATTCTCTGGGTGGCCTTGACCTAATGGTGATCCTCCTACCTCTGCCTCCCGAGTGCTGGCATTAAAGGTGTGCACCACCACACTCAGCTAATTGTTTTTTATTTATTTTTAAATTTTTTTGTTTATTATTTTTATTTATTTATTTGAGAGTGACAGACAGAGAAAGAGGCAGGTAGAGAGAGAATGGGCACGCCAGAGCCTCCAGCCACTGCAGACGAACTCCAGATGCGTGTACCCCCTTATGCATCTGGCTAACGTGGGTCCTGGGGAGTTGAGCCTCGAACCAGGGTCCTTAGGCTTCACAGGCAAGCGCTTAACCACTAAGCTATCTCTCCAGCCTTTATCTTTTATTTTTGAAGCAGGGTCTCATTCTAACCCAGGCTAGTCTGGAAATCACTCTAATAGCCCAGTTTGGCCTTGAACTCTTGGTAATCCTCCTACCTCAGCCTACCAAATGCTGGGATTAAAGGCGTGTGATACCACATACTGCTTCACAATAATTCAACTTTTTGAAAAAGACATTTACATAAAAGGAAGACTGAGTGGGATGAGGAGACTACACTGCCAGATATGAATTTTCAATAATTTGTTTTTAAAAATATTTTTAGAAGCTGAGCGTGGTGGTGCACGCCTTTAATCCCAGTACTCGGGAGGCAGAGGTAGGAGGATTGTCATGAGTTCTAGGTCACCCTGAGACTCCATAGTGAATTCCAGGTCAGCCTGGGCTAGAGTGAGACCCTACCTCGAAAAACAAAAAACAAACAATATATATATATATATTAGAAGCTGGGTGTGGTGGCGCACGCCTTTAATCCCAGCATTTGGGATGCAGAGGGAGGAGGATCTCTATGAGTTCGAGGCCACCCTGAGACTAGAGAATGAATTCCAGGTCAGCCTGGGCTAGAGCGAAATCCTACTTGGAAAAGCCAAAAGATGTTCATCATGTACAAATCTTTGTGAAATATGTATGCTTATCTCTTTTGAAAAAAAACAAACAATGTGCACCCATTTTGCTGTTCCACCACTGTCCTAAGGCAGTGGGGTCCACCTATCATTGACTGGAACCTCCAAATCTGTGGACCACAATAACCCCTTTCCTGACCTGGAAAGATGCTTAGCAGTTAAGGCATTTGCTTGCAAAGCCAAAGGATCCCGGTTCAGTTCCCCAGGCCCCACATAAGCCAGATGCACAAGAGGGTGCATGAGTCTGGAGTTCATTTGCAGTGGCTGGAGGTGCACCTATTGTCTCTCTCTCTCTCAAATAAATAAATAGAAATTAAAAATATTTTAAAGATAACCTCTTTCCTTCATAAGTTGACTTGTGTCACTATTTGTTACAGTACCGGAAAGCTAACGCAGCCTGTCCTGCTTACTGTCACTCGGGTCCCTATGACCTCAGTGAGTCATGCACTGCTTGAGACCCTCTGGAGTGCTTGCTTGTTTTTGTCTTCTTCCTGGATCGTGGGTGCTCCATCAACCTGATTCCCCTGACAGGCACCAGAAGAAACCAACCCTTATTGCTTTAAGCCACCAAGTTGGCCGGTTCATTCGTTATTGCAAACTAGCATTGCATACCGCAATATACACGTCCATACTGTTTGGAGAGGCTACTGCAGAGCAACCCGCTCTCTACGAAGTCTCGCTCCACCTCCAGGAAGACCCATTGCGCCTGCTTATCAACTCTTTCCCCTGTCTGAGCAAGATGGTACATGCACGTCTATAATCCCAGCACATGGGAGGCCTGCTCAAGAGGATGGTGAATTTGAGGCTGGCCTTGGCTTCATAGTGAGACCCTGTCTCAAAAGATAAAAGCAGGACAGTTGCGGGGAACGGGGTCTTGGAGAGATGGATCAGCAGTTAAAGGAACTTGCTTGCAAAGCCTGACTACTCTGACTCATTTCCCCAGTACCCACGTAAAGTTAGATGCATAAAGTGGTGCATGCATCTGGAGTTTGCTGCTAGTGGCTAGAGTCTTTGGTGCATCCATTCTCTCCCTCTCTCCTAGAGATAGGTAGGTTAATAGATAGATAGATAGAAGATAGATAGATAGGTAGATAGATAGATGGATAGACAGACAGATAGATAATTGATAGGCAGAGCTGGGGAGATGGCTCAGTACGTAAAGCACTTGCTGCACCAGGCTGACCACTCTGCTTTGGATCCCCAGAACCCATGTGAAGCCAGGTCCGTAGCCCAAGGGTCTGTAATGTCAGCATGCTAATGGAGAATCCTGAAGCTTGGGAGGCAGCTTGCTGGGTGAATGCAGCAGCAGACAAGAACAAATGCCAGGATTGACCCTTGAAGTTGTCCTCTGACCTCCACACATGCTGGTGGGGCGCGCATGCCCACACTCACCCCCCACACAGTACAAGAACAAATCGTCCACACCGCGCCACAAATCTCTCTTCTACTCCCTTGATCCATCATTTTATGGCATTATAAAGGGAAAGGATCTGGGCTGGAGAGATGGCTTAGCAGTTAAGGAGTTTGCCTGCAAAGCCAAAGGATCCTGGTGCGACTTTTCAGGACCCATGGAAGCCAGATGCACAAGGGGGCGCAGGCGTCTGGAGTTCGTTTGCAGCAGCTGGAGGCCCTGACGCGCCCATTCTCTCTCTCTCTCAGTCTCTCTCTCTGCTTCTTTCTCTCAAAATAAATAAGCAAATAAAATATATTTTTAAAAATCTGAAAAAAAAGGTATATATAAATAGGAAAGGACCTACTTTAGTTTCATTAAATTTAGAGACAGGCTTTCATTTTATGCATCCCAGGCTATAGACAAGGATTTAATTTCTTTTTCTTTTTTTTTTCATTTTTTGCTTTTTCCAGGTAGGGTTTCACTCTAGTCCAGGCTGACCTGGAATTCACTATGTAGTCTCAGGGTGGTCTCGAACTCATGGTGATCCTTCTACCTCTGCCTCTGGAGTGCTGGGATTTAAGACATGCACCACCACACCTGGCTTAACTTTTTTTAGAGACAGCATGAAAGAGGGACAGAGAGAGAGAGAGAATTAGCCTGACAGGGCCTCAGTCACTACAATCAAACTCCAGATGCTTGTGCCACCTAGTGGGCATGTGCGACCTTGCGCACTTGGGTCACCTTTGTGCATGTGGCTTACGTGGGATCTGGAGAGTCAAACATGGGTCCTTAGACTTCGCAGGCAAGCGCCTTAATCACTAAACCATCTCTCCAGCCCCTCACCCCCCTTTGAAGGCAGGGTCTTCTATAGGTCAGGCTGACTCAGGCTGGCCTCCAACTCACAGAGATCCTACCTCTGCCTCGAGTGCTGGGATTAAAGGTATGCTCCACCACACCCAGTAAGGACTTAACTTTGGATCTTCCTGCCACCACCTCCAGAGTACTTGGTGTCCGAGATGTGTGCCACTATGCCTATTTTATGTGATGCTGGGGATAGAAAGTCAGGATTCCTTCATGTTAAGTAAGCACCTTACCAACTGAACTATATTTTCAGCCCCTAATAGTACCAATTTTATTTTTGTTTGTTTTTCGAGGTAGGGTCTTGCTCTAGCCCAGGCCAACCTGGAATTCACTATGTAGTCTCAGGGTGGCCTCGAACTCATGGTGATCCTCCTACCTCTGCCTCCGAGTGCTGGGATGAAAGGCGTGTGCCACCACGCTCGGCCTTTACCAAATTTTAAACAGTCAAGTCAAAGTCAGAATTTTGCAGTTCTAACTTCATGACACATCAAGTTTTAATGAATAAATGCCATGAAACATTTAAGATGGTTCTAGAAAATCCGACCCTGCCCAATCTGGAATGACATCTATTCACATTACTGCCATACTAGTTACAAAGAAAAATAAAAAATCGTGGAACATTGCTGAACAGTTATTAAGTAGTATCTTAGTCCCTATTGGCAAATTGATTTTCATTTAATAAGTTATCGTGAAGTCTAATGAGAAATAGAGTGGCATGCAAAATAAGCCGGCCCCTGTTATTGACATCGTCCACTTTCGTGGGCTCCGCCTTGCGGTATTATCCATCTTCATAAAGCCCTGTTTGGAAGGCTTTATTAAACAGCAGGAAGGAATGGCAGATGACAGCTTCATTAGTCATGAGTAGGTAATCCTGGCCAAGTTCTCCAGAGAATTATTAACACATTCCTAAGTACCACTTGGTTGATGGCATTGGAAGAAGAGGAGATCTGTTCTAAGCACTTGGATGGCATCCAAATCTGCTACTACGTTTCTTTAGCTCTTTGCAGAGCATCTGAGGAAAAGGACATTGTAAGCCAGGGTACACCACAGCCTAAGTATTCCTGCCCACTGCCCAATACCCAGTGGAGAGCAGAAAGCCCACGTGGCATATGTCAGGTAAGAAGTTGAGCTTATAAAGTGTTTGGTAAGTGAATAGCCCAACTTCATTTTTCAAAAAAAAAAAAATTTATTTTATTTCGTTTGCAAACAGGGAGATAAGAAAGAGAGATAATTGTGTGCCAGGGCCTCTAGCCACTGCACATCAACTCCAGATGCATGTGTTACTTTGTGCCATCTGACTTTATGTGCGTACTGGAGAATCGAACCCAGGTCATCAGGCTTTGCAGGCAAGTGCCTGAACCGCTGAGCCATCTCTCCATCACACCCCCACCCCCAACTTCATTTCTATCTGGCTAGAAAATAGGAGTTCCTAAAAGGTTCTGTGTATCCAGGAAGTGCATGCGGAACATTCCAGAACCTAACATGTGCCTCAGAGGTCTTGAACCTAACATGTGCCTCAGAGGTCTTGCAACCAGGTATGCCAAGCGTTGTTAGCTTCTCACTGTTGGGACAAAACACCCAACCAACAGCAGCTGCTGGGGGAAAGCAGTTGATGCGGATTCACAGTCTCAAGGAAAAGTTTCAGTGTGACAGGGAAAGGATGGCTGAGCAGACACTGGCTGTCCCTTCTGGCCTAGCAGCCGGCAGAAAGCAGCAAGTGGACTGGCTCAGCAGTTAGGGCACTTGCTTGCAAAGCCTAGACGCATGGGTTCGATTCCCGGCACCTCTCTCTTTCTCTCTCTCCTTGAAAATACATAAATTAAAAAAAGGGCTGGAGAGATGGCTTAGCGGTTAAGCGCTTGCCTGTGAAGCCTAAGGACCCCGGTTCGAGGCTCGGTTCCCCAGGTCCCACGTTAGCCAGATGCACAAGGGGGTGCATGTGTCTGGAGTTCGTTTGCAGTGGCTGAAAGCCCTGGCGCGCCCATTCTCTCTCTCTCCCTCTACCTGTCTTTCTCTCTGTGTCTGTCGCTCTCAAATAAATAAATTAAATTAAAAAAAAAAAAGTGTGGTGATGCATGTCCTTAATCCCAGCGCTTGAGAGGCAGAGGAAGGAGGATCACTGGGAGTTTGAGGTCAGCCTGAGACTACAGAGTGAATTTCAAGCCAGCTCAGGTAAGTGTGATACCCTACCTCAAAAAAAAATGAAAAAAAAAAAAAAAACAAGCAAAAAATGCAAGAGCTGGGCTGGAGAGATGGCTTAGCGGTTAAGCGCTTGCCTGTGAAGCCTAAGGACCCCGGTTCGAGGCTCAATTCCCCAGATCCCACGTTAGCCAGATGTACAAGGGGGCGCATGCGTCTGGAGTTCGTTTGCAGAGGCTGGAAGCTCTGGCGCGCCCATTCTCTGTCTCTCCCTCTATCTGTCTTTCTCTCTGTGTCTGTCGCTCTCAAATAAATAAATAAATAAATTAAAAAAAAATGCAAGAGCTAATTAACCTCTGGCAAGGGGGAAGCTATGTAAGACCCCTAAACCTGTCTCTAGGGGTATACCTCCTCCAGCAAGACTCCACCTACCAAATTATCACCAACTGGGGGCCAACCATTCAGAGCACATGGGTTCATGGGGGTGCATGGAATTCAAACCACCATTCCGAGTCAGCTAGACATTCACTTAATTCGCCCGAGCTTGGTCCCTTGCGTTCCTGTGACCATCGCTAAGACACCACGTGGGTGGGGTTTGAGCAAGGCTGGCAGACGAGAAGTTTATTCTTCAGTCAACGAGGTTCTATCCACACCCTGAAACGCTGGTGTGTCGTCTTGGGAGCTTTTGTTGCTTGTTAATACAGCAAAAGGGGCCCGGGAATTGGAGTGAGACTTGAGCTCCGTGATTTGCTCGGCCATGGCCATGCGTCAGCTGTGTGGATAAGTCAATTAACCCCTCTTAACCTTGGCTTCCGCGTCTGCAAGAGACGGTCCTAGGGGTTGAATATAAAACGTCTCCGTGGGCTCGTATAGCTCAACACTCGGTCCCCAAGTGGTGGCACTGGGAAGGTTGTGAAATCTTTTAGGAGATGGAGCCTCGATGGAGGAAGTGGAATGCTGAGGACCCGGTTTGGGAGCCTGGTCCTACTTCCTGTTACTCTCTCGGCTTCTGGTCAGGTATTTGCCCATAGCACCAAGAAAGTAACTGATGTGGGCTGGAGAAGTGGCTCAGCTGGTAAGGCTCTTGTCTGCAAAACCTCAGGAACTGAGTTCGATTCCCCGGTACCCACCTAAAGCCAGATGCGCAAAGTGGCGCATACATCTGGAGTTCGTTTGCAGTGGCTAGGGGCCCTAGCGCGCCCATTCTCTCCCTCTCTCTTTCTCTTCCTCTGCTTATAAATATATTTAAAAATTTTTATGCCATCTTTGAAAACAAGAAAGTAACTGATGCACAAGGGAGACAAAATTTGTCTCAGAGTTTGTGGGGATTAACCTCATTAGAGAAAGCCCTTGGCAAAACACTTTTAACAGTGTGGTTCTGTCATGTGTATCCACAGGCTCTGCATGGTGGACTTAACCCATCACACATCCAAAATATTTCTTTAAAAATTACATTTATAAACTGGGCGTGGTGGTGTGTGCCTTTAATCCCGGCACTCTGGAGGCAGAGGCAGGAGGATCACCATGAGTTCAAGGCCACCCTGAGACTACGTAGTGAATTTCAGGTCATCCTGGGCTAGAGTGAGACCCTACCTTGACAAAACAATACATTTGTACCTGGGTGTGGTGGCACATGACTTTAGTTTCAGCATTGGAGAGGCTGAGGCAGGAGGATTGCAGTAAGTTTGAAGCCAGCTTGAAATCTAGGTAGTCTGAGCTAGAGTGAGACCCTACCTCAAAACAACAACAAAAAATTCTAACTTTAGTGAACAAGTATAGACTTTTGTCTTCTCATCAATTCTTTTTTTATTTTATTTTATTTTTATTTTTTAATTTTTATTAACATTTTCCATGATTATAAAATATATCCCATGGTAATTCCCTCCCTCCCCACCCCCACACTTTCCCATTTGAAATTCCATTCTCCATCATATTACCTCCCCATTACAATCATTGTAATTACATATATACAATATCAACCTATTAAGTATCCTCCTCCCTTCCTTTCTCTTCCCTTTATGTCTCCTTTTTAACTTACTGGCCTCTACTACTAAGTATTTTCCTTCTCAGGCAGAAGCCCAATCATCTGTAGCTAGGGTCCACATATGACTTCTTCTCATCAATATTAAGCAATACAGTGTAATGGTTGTTTGTATATTATTTATTAGGCACTGTAAGTAATCCAGAGGTGATTAAAAGGTAGTAGGAGGAGGGGCCTGTGAAATGGCTTAGTGCTTAAGGCACTTGCCCACAAAGCCAAAGGACCCAGGTTCGATTCTCTAGGACCCACGTAAGCCAGATGCGCAAGGTGGTGCATGCATCTGGAGTTTGTTTGCAGTGGCTGTAAGCCCTGGTGCACCCATTCTCTCAGCCTCTTCCTCTCTCTCGCCAATAAATAAATAAATAAAATATTTTTTTAAAAAGGAATATAAGGGTGTGTATAGATTACATACAAATACAGTCCTGTTTTATTTAGTTTGTTTTTATTTATTGGAGACAGAGAGAGGGAGAGAAAGGGAGACAGAGAAAGTGGGCTTGCCCAGAGACCTAACTTCATCCCACTTACTAAAGGTTCCATCGTGTCCCAAAAGCACCTCACCTGGGTCTAATCACATCCGAGATTCAGGAGGCACTGAAAGTTTTGCCAATTGCTGTTCTGTGATTCTTCCCTTCTACACCTCATAAAACTCCAGCCTGTCCACACTTGGGGTCTGGGTCCTTCAAGAACCACCCTAGACCACTCTCTTATTCTCTCCATCCATTCCTTCCCACAGCTCACTCACTCATCTGGTTTGATTCCCTCATGCATCAGTGGCTCCCAAAGAGATGAGAAAAGGTGACATCTGTAGAGGGTGACAGAGCGAGATGGGAAGAATAAAGTCCACGAGAAAGAAAGAGAACGAGAGAACGAGGAAAGCTGAGTAGGAAGAACCGAGACGTGGTTGTGGCATCATGGCTGATTTCATTTCACATATTCCATATAATAAAGTCAATTTCTTGTCTCAACCGGTTTTTCCCCTGATGCCTCTGACTTTTGTGAAACAAAGTGATGTGTTTTTTTGCTTTAGGCAGCATGAAAGAATCTTGTTTTTAAAGATTTCTGACAGCAATTGAATTTGTAGTGATGATAATTATGAAATATTTTCCCTGTCTTTTTGTCTTTTCTTTGAAATCAATTTAAGAGCATCTCTTTTCACCATTTTTAGCCAATATTTGGAAGCTATTTCAATGGCATATTTTCTGTTTTTTAAAAAAAAAGATGTTAAGAAATTAAATTCCAACTGGATTTTGTTGCCCGTTATGATCAATTTACTAAATGTTTATTAAACACTTAATACATACCTGGCATTTTGCCAAGCCTCACAAAAGTTAATGGAGGTCTTCTCTACCTTGGAAGAGTGTTAAGTCTAGTGGGGATTTCTCAAGCTGAGGCAGGAAGAGAAGCCTGTTTAGAAGTCTCCCCCACAGGGCTGGAGAGATGGTTTAGCAGTTAAGGTGTTTGCCTGCGAAGCCAAAGGACCCAGGTTCGATCCCTCAGGACCTCTGTAAGCCAGATGTACAAGGTGGCGCATGTATCTGGAGTTCATGTAAGGTGGCTGAAGGCCCTGGCGCGCCATTCTCGCTATCTATCTGCCTCTTTCTCTCTCTCTCTCTAAAATAAATAAATAGTTTTTAAAAAGAAGTCCCATGGTGGTCCACACCTGTAGTTCTAGCTGAGGCAGGAGGATCACCAGGAGTAGAAGGTCAGCCTGAGTTACATAATGAGTTCCTGGCCAGCTTGGGCTGCAGTGTGAGACTGTCTCAAGAAAACACCAAAATGAAATGAAGAGAAGAGAAAGGCCCCACTCTAACGGAGGCAGTACAGGTAGTGGTGAGAGATAAGGAGACAGACTGACGTAGATTGCAATTTAGAATACAGGAGCAGCGGGCGCGGTGGCGCACCCCTTTAATCCCAGCACTCGGGAGGCAGAGGTAAGAGGATCACCGTGAGTTCGAGGCCACCCTGAGACTCCATAGTGAATTCCAGGTCAGCCTGAGCTAGAGTGAGACCCTACCTCGAAAAACCAAAGGGGTGGGGGGAAGAATACAGGATCAGGTACTCTCTCTCTCCCTCTCTTTTTTTTCCTTGAGGTATAGTCTTGCTATAGCCCAGGCTGACCTAGAATTCGTTACGTAGTCTCAGGCTGACCTTGAACTCACAGTGATCCTCCTAGCTCTGCCTCTCCAGTGAGGTACTCTGTCAAAAGGTCTGGAGGGGGCTGAAGAGATGGCTCAGCAGTTAAAGGTACTTGCTTACAAAGCTTCACAGCCTGAGTTCAATTCTCCAGTACCCACATAAAGCCAGATGCAGAGTGGTGAATGTGTCTGAAGTTTGTGGTGGCAGGGGCCGTCTTGCCCACACTCTCTCACTCTGTCTGCCTCTTTCTTTTTGTCTCTCTCAAGTAAATAAATAAATAGTTTTTTTTTTAAAGTGGGTGTGGGGGGGGGCTGGAGAGATGACTTAGCATTTACAGTACTTGCCTGCAAAGCCACAGGACCCAGGTTTGATTCCCCAGGACCCACGTTAGCCAGATGCACAAGGGGGCGCACGCATCTGGAGTTCGTTTGCAGTGGCTGGAGGCCCTGGTGCGCCCATTCTCTCTCCTTTTTTGCCTTTTTCTCTCTGTGTTGCCCTCGAAGAAATAAAATAAAATAAAATAAAATAAACCCAGGCTGGAGAGACGGCTTAGTGGTTAAGGCACTTGCCTGCGAAGCCTAAGGACCCATGTTCTACTCTCCAGGTCCCACATAAGCCAGATGCACAAGGTGATATGTGCACGCAAGGTTGCACATGCCCCCTAGGCGGCACATGTATCTGTAATTCAATTGCAGTGCCTGGAGGCCCTGGTGTACCAATCTTCTCTCTCTTTCTGTCTCTCACATTTAAAAAAAGAAAGAAAAAAGGCCAGTCTGTTGTTGGGCTTGCCTCAGAAAACAGAACAAACACCCTAGGGCTGGGGCGATGGCTCAGTGGGTAAGTGCACTTGCTGCACCAGCATGAAGACCTGAGTTGGATTCACCAGAACCCACATAACAATTCGGGCACGACAGCGCATGCCTGTAACTCCAGTTCTGAGGACGGCAGCGGCAGGAGATTGCTAATGCTCACTGGTCAGCCAGTCTAGCTGAAAAGCAGTGAGCTCTAGGTTCAGTGAGAGATTCTGGTTCCAGGGAATAATGAGGAAGGAACGTGGAGGAGGACACCTGGTATCTCCTTGCCTCTGCGTATGTGTACACAGCTGCATGCATCTGTACACACATGTGTACACATCTGCATGCTCTATAACACTAAATATACTATACCACACATAGCACACACACGTTCCCAAATTCCAGTTTGTTTTCCCCTCTGTGGCTTCAGATTTCTAGAAACTGTTTACCAGATAATAGTCCCACCGTGTCTTACTTTTCCCCCCTACAAAATAAAATAAAATCAGCGACATGGTGGCTCGCTCTTCATTTGAAGTCATAATGAGGTTTTATTTGTTGTTGTTGTTTTTCAAGGTAGGGTCTCACTCTAGCTCAGGCTGACCTGGAATTCACTACGTAGTCTCAGGGTGGCCTTGAACTCACAGTGATCCTCCTACCTTTGCCTCCCAAGTGCTGATATTAAAGGCATGAGCCACCACATGCGCTGAGTTTTTTTTTAATTAAAATTTATTTTATTTATTTATGAGAGAGAGAAAGAAAGAGACAGATAGAATGGGTGTGCCAGGGCCTTCAGCCACTGTAAACAAACTCCAGACACATGTGCCACCTTGTGCATCCAACTTTACGTGGATCCTGGGGAACTGAACCTAGGTTCTTAGGCTTCTCAGACAAACGCCTTAACCGCTAAGCCATCCCTCCAGCCCCATGATGAAGTTTAATTAACAAGGCTTTTAAGGGTCAACTGGTCAACCTGAAAACAAGGATGATCATGCAACAATAGATCTTTCTCCCTCTCTGTGTGCATGTGTTGTATTGGAGAATCTGAGGCTATTTTCATACAGAAGCTGGCTGGTGACAACTTTATATTACATTTGAACTTTGTGTGTGTGTGTGTGTGTGTGTGTGTGTGTGTGTGTGTGTGTGCATACCTTTATTTATTTATTTATTTGAGAGCGACAAACAGAGAAAGAGGCAGATATATATAGAGAGAATGGGCATGCCAGGGCTTCCAGCCATTGCAAATGAACTCCAGACATATGTGCTCCCTTGAGCATCTGGCTAACGTGGGTCCTGGGGAATCAAGCCTCGAACCGGGATCCTTAGGCTTCACAGGCAAGCGTTTAACCACTAAGCCATCTCTCCAGCCCTATATTTGAACTTTTTATTGCAGCAATAAAAAGTTTATTTGTTTTGTCTTTGGTTTCTCAAGGTAGGGTCTTGTTCTAGCCCAGGCTGACCTGGAATTCAGTATGTAGTTTCAGGGTGGCCTCGAACTCACAGTGATCATCTACCTCTGCCTTCTGAGTACTGGGATTAAAGGCGTGTATCACCACGCCCGGCTAGAAGTTTTGAATACTGAGTGTGGACTCTATTCCAGGGGACAAATATTGCTTTCCTGTGTAGAATGAAAGTTATTTGAGGGAGAATATGGATTAGGTCCGTCTCTCTCTTAGAGAAGAGGGGCAAAGGAGCCAGCTGCTCAGGTGGCGAGGGATCGGGGAGTTTAGAGAAATGGGTGAATGCTGTGAGATTTGGCATGGTCAGGGCTAGGCAACTGGGCATGGGTCTAAGGAGGCAATAATTCACATAATTTGCCTTTTTTTTTTTTTTTTTTTGTTCTATCCTGGGATATGAACTCAGGGCCTCACACATGCTAGGCAAGCACCTTGCCACTGACGGGCAACCCCAGCCTTAGGTAATAATTCCCCATGGGATTATGTGAGCATCACAAAAGGAAAATAAGAAGGATTTAACCAGTGTTCTTTCTACAAGGATTAAAATTCAGAACAAAAGCACTGAACATTTCCCCTTCCAGCCGCAGCCTGAGATGAATTGAGCGTGACTGTGTTTTGTGTTCCTTCCACACTTCTCTTTGCATCTACTGACTCTCAGGATCCCACCCGGGCGCCGGGAGCTGGTCCCTTAGCCCTGCGCCTGGTGACAAGCGCAGGCCCGTAGGTCCGCTGAGGCTGGGTTCTGTAACTGACGGGGAACTGGAGATTGCAGATTAGCTGGATAGAAACCAAAAGACAATTACATCTACCGTGTGGAGGGAAAGAGGGAATTAGGGAGCCCTAAGCTTCCCCAGTCCCCTAGCTTCTAAGAATACCCTTGGATACACCAGATGAAATTAAAGAATTAAAGAATTAGGGCTGGAGAGATGGCTTAGTGGTGCCTGCCTGTGAAGCCTAAGGACCCCCGTTTGAGGATCGATTCCCTAGGATTCACATTAGCCAGATGCACAAGGGGGTGCACACGTCTGGAGTTCATTTGCAGTGGCTGGAGGCCCTGGCGCGCCCATTCTCTCTCTCTCCCTCTATCTGTCTTTCTCTCTGTGTCTGTCGCTCTCAAATAAATAAATAAATAAAATATTTTTTTATTTTTATTTATTTATTTGAAAGTGACAGAGAGAGAAAGAGGGAGAGGGAGGGAGAGAGAATGGGCACGCCAGGGCCTCCAGCCTCTGCAAACAAACTCCAGACGCGTGCGCCCCCTTGTGCATCTGGCTAACGTGGGACCTGGGGAACCGAGCCTCGAACCGGGGTCCTTAGGCTTCACAGGCAAGCGCTTAACCGCTAAGCCATCTCTCCAGCCCCAAAAAATATTTTAAAAAAAGAATTAAAGAAACACTAGTATACTGATGGACTTCACCGGGTGGTCAACGGTGCCACGTTGGGCTGGGGCTCTTGTTGTTGACCCTGGCCTGACCTTTGAGGTCCTTCCAGTAGCTCCTAAGGAGTCCCCACACCCAAAAGCCTCTAGAAACATTACTCTGATATTCTAGAACAATCCTGGGATTCTATGCAGTCTCTTTGACACCAGGACACAGCCAAGAGCAACTCAGAGGCTTCCAAATGGGAGGCGGCTGCTACCTCTGGCCAGAATTTCTTCTCCTTCCCTCCCAACCCACTGGGATGTAAAAATACATGAGGGGGGGGGGCAGTGAACACCATGGACCTGCTGAGAAGACCCTTCAGGAAATGGAGGTGTGTGTGTTTGTGTGTGTGTGTGTGTGTGTGTGTGTGTGAAGGACTACCAGTCTATAACCTATGCAAGATGTATACACTTATAAAAATTGAAAAATAACTAAATAATAAAAACAAGAAAAGGCTGGGCGTGGTGGCATATGCCTTTAATCCCAGCACTCAGGAGGCAGAGGTAGGAGGATCACCGTGAGTTCGAAGCCACCCTGAGACTCCATAGTCAATTCCAGGTCAGCCTGGGCTAGAGTGAAACTCTATTTTGTAAAACTAAAAATATATATATTTTTAAAAAATGATAATAAATAAATAAAGGGAATTGGGCATTGATCATCTTCGCTTGCCAGGGTTTGCCTCCTGGTTTACTCAGGCTTGTGTCTCAGACCCCTTCTTGGCCCCCTCTCCCCCCCCCCCCCCATGCCTGGGATCCAAAGTCAGTACACTTGCATGCTCCGCTTTGGAAGGAAGCACGTGGTGCGCATGGGTGCCAAATGCCCCAGGCTCCGCTTGATCGTGGCTTGGGAGTGATTGTCTGCTAACTGGGATGGGGGGGCAGCTCACTTCTCATTCTTGAGCAACGTGTAGTGTTTTGCCATTGGCTCTTACTTGGGGGGCGCTAAGCCTGTGGTGGAGCGATGTTTTCATTGGCGCGAGAACACGAGCTGCATCCACATTCGCGTCTGTCTGCAGGCGGACTGCAGAAACGCTGTGTCTTGGGCCCGTGCCCCAGGCCTGCTTGTGCCAATGCCTCACTGCCCAACCCCGTGCCTGCCTTCAGCCCCTGCCCTAAATCTGGACCTGCTAGTGGTAAGGGTCCTGGAGGGTCCTTGCAAGGGGTCATCTGGACATAAGCCTTTTTTATTTTTTTAACTATTTATTTATTTGAGAGAGAGACAGAATGGGCATGTCAGGGCCTCCAGCCACTGGCAACCTAACTCTAGATGCATGTGCCCCCTTGTGCATCTGGCTTACATGGGTCCTGGGGAATCAAACCTGGGTCCTTTGGCTTTGCAGGCAAGCACCTTAACTACTAAGTCATCTCTCCAGATCCTAAAGTTCTTTTTTTGTTTGCCCATTTTTTTTTTGAGGTAGGATCTCGTTCTAGCTCAGGCTGGCCTGGAATTCACTATGTAGTCTTACAGTGGCCTGGAACTCACTGCAATCCTCCCACCTCTGCCTCCCAAGTGCTGGGATTAAAGGCGTGCACCACCACGCCAGGCTTGACCCTAAACTTTTTGACAGCTTGCATAAGTATAGATAATAAGCCATGATAATTTCCTCCCTCCACTCCCATTCTTCTCTCTCAAATCCACCCTCCATCAAATCCCCTCCCCTTTCAATTAGTCTCTTTTATTTTGATGTCATGATCTTTTCCTCCTCTTATGATGGTCTTGTGTAGGTAGTGTCAGGCACTGTGAGGTCATGGATATCCAGGCCATTTTGTGTCTGGAGGAGCATGTTGTAAGGAGTCCTACCCTTCCTTTGGCTCTTACATTCTTTCCGCCACCTCTTCCACAATGGACCCTGAGCCTTGGAGGGAGTGAGAGAGAAGACATAAGCTTTGAGCAAAAATGGAAGAATGGTATTGTCTGTGGAGGCTAAAGACGCTGCTTTCTCTCATTGGGTTCCTTCTCCATCACTCTCCTCTCAGCAAGTATGGGATGATAAGGAGGTCTTGGTCCCTTTGTGGGAGGCAGTCAGGAGGAGGGGGCTGGAGATTCATTGATTTGGGGCTCAGAGGGTCTACTTATATGCTCTCTACTCACATCTGTACAGTGCAGAGTGAAGCAGTTGCTAGGCATTCAAGGGTAGAGATGGCTTCTAGACACGTGCTGGGGAGTGGGGATGGTCATGGGCATACTGGGTCCTATTGTGAGTTCAATGGGTCCCACAATGCCTGACTCTGGAAATGTGTGAGTAACAGAGAAAAATCCAGAGTGAAAACATGTTGATGGAGAAGGCAGTGTGAGCAATGTTCTTTCACTCTTAAGCTGAATAAAATTATGACTGAGGGCTAGAGAGATGGCTCAGCAGTTAAGGTGCTTCCCTACAAAGCCTAAGGACCCAGGTTCGATTCTCCAGTACCCACGTAAGCCAGATGCACAAGTTGGTGCATGAGTCTGGAGTTCATTTGTAGTGCCTAGGGGTCCTGGTGTGTCCATTCTTTTCTCTTTCTCTCTCTTTGTGTCTTTCTTCCCAGCCCCTTCTCTCCCTCTCTCTCTCTCAAACAAATACATAAAATATTTTAAAAGTTATGACTGAAATAGTTGGTTCTCGTGGATGTCTCATCAAGAGAAATATGCAGAAAAATACTCAAGGGGATGGAAAGATGGCTCAGTGGTTAAAGGACATTTGTTTATAATCCCTGATGGCCCAGGTTTGATTCCCTAGTACCCACATGAAGCCAGATGCGCAGCGTGGGGCACACATCTGGAGTTTGTTTGCACTGGCAGGAGGCTCTGGCACACTGATGTTCATTCTCTCTTTCTCTCTCTGCCTCTCTCTGTCCAAATAAGTATTAAAAAAAATATTCAGAGCCAGGCGTGGTGGCGCACGCCTTTAATCCCAGCCCTTTGGAGGCAGAGGTAGGAGGATCGCCATGAGTTCCAGGTTACCCTGAGACTACATAAGAATTCCAGGTCAAGGGACGGCTTAGCTGTTAAAGCATTTGCCTGCAAAGCCAAAGGATCCTGGTTCAACTCTCCAGGACCCACATAAACCAGATGCACAAGGGGGCGCATGCATCTGAGGTTCGTTTACAGTGGCTGAAGGCCCTGGTGTGCCCATTCTCTCCCTCTCTCTTTCTCTCTCTGCCTCTTTCTCTGTATCAAATAAATTATATATATATATATATATATATACATATATATATACATATATATATATATATACATATACATATATATACATTCCCTTTATATATTCATTGTACAAAATGATTTACTTAAAAATTTTTTTAAATTATTTACAAAGAGAGCGAGGGAGAGAAAGAATGGGCACTCCAGGACCTCTTGTCATTACAACCAAACTCCAGGTACATGTTCCGCTTTGTGCATCTGGCCGTAGGTGGGTACTGGAGAATCGAACTTAATGCTGACAGGTTTTGCAAGCAAGTGCCTTTAACCATTGAGAAACCTCCCTAGCTCATGGTTTTCATCATGACATTTAAAATATTTTTAATGAATTTATTTGAGAGGGGTCACAGAGAGAAAGAGAAAGAGAGAGAGAGAGAATGGGCATCCCAGGATCCTTAGTCACTGCCAATGAACTTCAGATGCCACCTTGTAGATGTGGCTTATGTGGGTACTGGGGAATTGAACCTTGGTCCTTAGGCTTCACAGGCAAGCGTCTTAACTGCTAAGGCATCTCTCTAGCCTTCATTATGACATTTTTATACCTGTATATAATCTACTTTGGCCATGTTCACTCCTTCCCATTATCCTTTCTTTTCTTTTTTTAGTTTTTCAAGGTAGAGTTTCCCTCTAGTCCATGCTGACCTGGAATTCACTCTGTAGTCTCAGGGTGGCCTCGAACTCATGGCAATCCTCCTACCTCTGCCTCCCGAGTGCTGGGATTAAAGGCGTGCGCCACCACGCCCGGCTCCGTTATCCTTTCTTGTCCTCCCCGCTCCCCCTGGCCCCTTCTTTTCCCCCAGTAGTTCCCTCCTACTTCCATGCCTTTTCTTTCTTTTGAATGTAGACTCTGCCTCTGAAAGAAAATATGCGATATTGTTTTTCTGAGTTCTGGCGTATTTCATGTAACATGACAGTATATACACAATTAGAGTACATCATCCCCTGGTAATTTTAAAAAAATGTGATTCAAAGCAAAATAAAACTGACTGGAATGCTTGGGTTTGCGTAGCTTGCAGCTGGAGTCATACTGTAAGCTGTGAGGTATCATTTTTATGCAAGCTGAACTGCATTTTTATGTCTACCAACATATTGAATCAATCTTAGTATATCTGACATGCATTCAGCTGACGAACCCTGTTAATACCAGGGGGGAAAAAGACAGTCAAAAGCATCAAAACCACAGCAAAGCAAGCTCAGTGTTCCTGTGACAAACCACTCACACATACTCATCCATAAGTAATTATCCATAGTGTAAGGGTAATTCCATTAAACAATTCTCTAGCTCAATCCAATAAAATAGCATTTTTCTTCTCTATTGTCTTGCGTTTCTTATAATGGCATGTTAAAATGTGTTTGAACTGCTTTCTTTTCTCTCTATGAAAATGATATTACAAAATTATTGTCACAGAAAGAAATGCTCATACAAAAAGTATGCAGCCTGCTCCCCCCCAAAAAAAAGAAAACAGTAGAAAGAATAACAGAGGCTTTGTAAGCAAGTGCCTTTAGCTGCTGAGCCATTTCTCCAGCCCTGGACTCTCTCTCTCTTTTTATTTTTTTTGGTTTTTCGAGGTAGGGTCTCACTCTAGCTCAGGCTGACCTGGAATTCACTATGGAGTCTCAGGGTGGCCTCGAACTCATGGCGATCCTCCTACCTCTGCCTCCCGAGTGCTGGGATGAAAGGTGTGTGCTACCACATCAAGCTACAACAGTTTTATAAGAATATGAGTCCAGGCTGAGCATGGTGACACACACCTTTCATCCCAGCACTCGGGAGGCAGAGGTAGGAGGATGGCTGCAAGTTCAAGACGACCCTAAGACTGAATTCCAGGTCAGCCTGAGCTGGAGTGCAACCCTACTTTGAAAAACAAACAAACAAACAACAGCAAGCTGTTGTTTTTGAGATAGGGTCTCTCTATTTGGATAGATGACTGAACTCTTCTTGGTTTTCCTGTCTCAGCCTCTTGAGTGTTGGAATTTTAGGTGTGCACTCGCATAACTGGCTGTAATTATTATCATTGCTATTGTGTTTTGTTTTGGTTTGTGGGGAGGACTAGGGATTGAACCCAGGGACTGTGACATGCTGAGCAAGTATTCCACCACTAAGGTAAACTTCCGGCCCTTATAACAATTTCTAAATTTTTTCTTTTTATTTATTTGCAAGGAGAGAGAGAGAGGGAGGGAGGGAGAGGAAAAGAATGAGTGAGAAGCGAGTATGCCAGGGCCTCTTGCCACTGCAAAACACTCCAGATGCACATACCACTTTGTGCATCTGGCTTTATGTGGGAACTGGGGAATTGAACCCCTGCCATCAGGCTTTGCAGCCAAGTACCTTTAACCACGGAGCCATTTGTCCAGCCCAACAATGACTAAATTTTACAAGTACTTCTGATATTTTCTGCATGTGAAATTATCTCTAACAGCACAGACCATCGTGTAGAGGGTGCGTAGGAAATTCTCAGGACTCCCAAGCCGACTACCCCCATCCCTTCTCCAGCCGTTGTAAGTGCAGCGTTGGGGCCAAGCTGCCTCTGGTGTCTTCCGCCTCTGGATGTACTAAGTGCTTCCTATGAAAAGGAGGTCTTGATTATCCTGTGTGAGCCTCTCGGGGTGCGGTGGGAGGTCAAGGACTTAGAACAAACAGCGTACTGCACACTGTCCTCGTTAAGTTACCTGCCAGTTTGCATAACACTTTCTCCATGAGCTGGAGTGAGTCGCCCTCCTCCCAGCGTTAAAAAGAAAAGATTGGAAACGAATGGCAAGCATCTCTACCTGCCCATCAGCCTTAGAAAAACGTGTGGGTGTGAGCGCCACCTAGCTGCTCTCTGGGTGGATCTGTGACCACTGGGCACAGCTAAGCTGCAGAGCCACTGTGGTGAGCAGGAAACTTGTAACCAGCGTGTCAGCTAGAGACCCGGCAGAAGCAAGGGATGTCCCGTCAATGAGATGGGAGTCTGCAGGCAAGGAGCCAAGGCTACCGTCTGGTAAATACCCTTCAGCTGACTCTGAAAGGGGGATGTTCCAGGAGGGCATGGTGAGAGTGTGGAAAGAGAACGGAGGGAAGGGAGACCCTCCAAGATGACTTAACTAGTACCCAGGAGGACAGCCAGAGTGACTCGATTAAGGACCAAAGGGCAAAAGAGATGCAAGAGCAGGGCTAGAGAAATAATAACTTAGTGGTTAAAGCCCTTGCCTGCAAAGCCAGAGGACCCAGGTTCAATTCCCCAGGACCCACGGAAGCCAGATGCACAAGGGGGCACATGTGTCTGGAGTTTGTTTGCAGTGGCCGGAGGCCCTGGCATGCCATTTGTTCTCTCTCTCTCTCTCTCCCTCTATGCCTCTCTCTTTTGCTTTCTCAAATAAATAAAAACAAAATATTTAAAAAAGAGACACATGGGGTGGAAAGATGGCTTAGCAGCTGAGGCGTTTGCCTGCAAAAGTCAAAGGACCCAGGCTTGACTCCCCAGGACCCATGTTAGCCAGATGCACAAGGGGGCGCACGCGTCTGGAGTTCGTTTGCAGTGGCTGGAGGCCCCGGCACGCATACTCATTCTCTCTCTCTCCCTCCCTCTTTCTCTGTCAAATAAATAAATATAAAATATTTTTAAAAAGAGATACGTGAGTAGGGTGTGATGGTTGCAGCCTTTAATCCCAGGCGGCAGAGGTAGGAGTTTGAAACCAGCCTGAGACTACAGAGTAAATTCCAGGTCAGCCTGTGCTAGAGCTAGAAAAACTAAAACTAAAACAAAAAGAGACACAAGATACACCTCTTATGAAACAATGGAAAGTCCTATAGTGGCCCAGCCGTCTCCCTCATGCACAATCTGTTGTTTACTAAAAATGGCTCATTTCCAGAAGAGTATAAATCCATAACAAATGCATAAACACATGAGACTAAAAACATCTAGGAAGGAAATAGCAAGACATGGACTCTAGCTATTGACAAGAATGTACTTGCCAGGCGTGGTGGCATACGCCCTTAATCCTATCACTTGGGAGGCTGAGGTAGGAGGACGCTGTGAGTTTGAGGCCAGCCTAAGACTAATTCCTCCAGGTCAGCTTGGGCTAGAGCAAGACCTTACTTGAATAAAAAATAAAAATAAAACAAAACAAAACAAAACAAAAGAATGGCCGGGGTGGCACATGCCTTTAATCCCAGCACTCGGGAGGCAGAGGTAGGAGGATTGCTATGAGTTCAAGGCCACCCTGAGACTCATAGTGAATTTCAGGTCAGCCTGAGCTAGAGTGAGAAGGGCACGCCTGGGCTTCCAGCCACGTGCGCCCCCTTGTACATCTGGCTAACGTGGGTCCTGGGGAATAGAGCCTCGAACCAGGGTTCTTAGCCTAACCGCTAAGCCATCTCTCCAGCCTGAGATAGCAACTCTTAATTAAATGTAGTACTTTACATTCTTTTATTTTGAGGTATGGTCTCACTCTAGCTCAGGCTGACTTGGAATTCACTCTGTAGTCTCAGGGTCGCCTGGAACTCATGGCGGTCCTCTTACCTCTGCCTCCCAAGTGCTGGGATTAAAGGCGTGTCCCACCATGCCCGGCTTTTTTTGTTTGTTTGTTTGTTTTTGTTTTGGGTTTGTTTGTATGGTCTCACTCTAGCCCTGGCTGACCTAAAATTCACTATGTAGTTTCAGTGTGTTCACGAATTTATGACAATCTTACCTCTATCTCTCAAGTGCTGGGATTAAAGGTGTGCACCACCACACTGGGCTCTATAATCTTTTAAAAATTTGATCTAATACTAAATTGTAATTACAGATTTTTTTTTTTTTTGGTTTTTCGAGGTAGGGTCTCACTCTAGCGCAGGCTAACTGGGATTCACTATGGAGTCTCAGGGTGGCCTTGAACTCACAGCAATCCTCCTACCTCTGCTTCCCGAGTGCTGGGATTAAAGGCGTGCACCACCACGCCTGGCTTTTTACAGATTTTGAAAACAGCTTGCCTCAGCTGTGTTTGGTGGTACATGCCTATAATCCCAACATTGGGGAGGCTGAGGCAGGATGAGTTTGAGTTTGAGGTTGGCCCTGACCACAGTACATAGTAAAACATTTTCTAAAAACAAACCAAAAAACCCATATAGGGGCTGAAGAGATGGCTCAGCGATTAAAGGCACTTGCTTACAAAGCTTGTTGGTTCAATTTCCCAGTACCCACATAAAGCCAGGTGCAGAAAGTGGTGCATGTGTCTGGATTTGAAGTGGCTGGAGGCTCTTGTGCATCCATCCTTTTTCCTTCTCAAATAAATACAAATGCTTAAAAAAACCTCATAAAACAAAAGAAGCTGGGAGTCGTGGCTGTGAGTTCAAGGTCAGCCTGGGCTAGAGTGAGGCCTTACCTTAAAAACAAAACAAGCAAAACAAAAACTTACCCGACCTGGTGGCGCACGCCTTTAATCTCTGCACTCGGGAGGCAGAGGTAGGAGGATCATTGTGAGTTCGAGGCCACCTTGAGATTACATAGTGAATTCCAGGTCAGCCTGGGCTACAGTGACACCCTTCTTCAAAAAACAAAAACAAACAAACAAAAATCAGTAAATAAATGAAAAAGAAACCATAGAAGGGACTTTGTTTCCAAACATCAAAACTGCTGGGCGTGGTGGCACACACCTTTGATCCCAGCACTCAGGAGGCAGAGGTAGGAGCATTGCTGTGAGTTCGAGTCACAGGCTGCCCTGAGACTCCAGAGTGAATTCCAGGTCAGCCTGAGCTACAGCAAGGCCTTACCTCAAAAAACCAAAATAAATAAATAAATAAAAACAAGCCGGGCGTGGTGGTGCACGCCTTTAATCCCAGCACTTGGGAGGCAGAGGTAGGAGGATCACCGTGAGCTCGAGGCCACCCTGAGACTCCATAGTGAATTCCAGGTCAGCCTGGGCTAGAGTGAGACCCTACCTCGAAAAACAAACAATAAAAAATTAAAAAATAAATACAAACAAAAAATCATACCCAAACTCTCATCACCCAGGAAATGGTGGTGAAAACAAATGGAAGGAAGCAGATAAGATAAGATTAGATAAGACATGACATTAAGATGGGTGGGGATGATACAGACCTGTAATCTCAGCACTGAGGAAATGCTGACAGGAAGAGCAGGAACATGAGAAGTTCAAGGTCATGTTCAGCCTTAGGGCTGAGGAGAGCCCCAGGGTACTTGAGGTTTACACTTGTGTGCGAGAACGTGAAGGTGGAATCATAATAAGGTAAATCTAGTTGGAGGAAACATACAAAGGGTCTGAGATCATAACATATAAAGAGTTCTGGGCTGGAAAGATGGCTAAGTGGTGAAGATATTTGTCTGCAAAGCCATAGGGTCCAGTTTTGGTTCCCCAGCACCCTGGGGTTGAAGGTGTGTGCCACCATGCCTGGCTCATGGTTCACATCTTTAATCCCGGCACTGGAGAGGCTGAGGTAGGCGGATCCATGAGTTTCGGGCCAGCCTGGCAATTTATATTTCCATTAGCAAAGTGTGAAACATATGTTTGCTTGTTGGAGCAAAGTAACAGAGACACAAAGTCGATTAACATATAATTGCCACCTTCAATATCTAGCGTGTTATCTGGCATACAACAAACATGTATGGTTATGGAAGTTAAACAGAACTGAGAACTACTTGAGGTGTTTCCAAAAGGACCAAGAGGGCTGGAGAGATGGCTTAGCGGTTAAGCGCTTGCCTGTGAAGCCTAAGGACCCCGGTTCGAGGCTCGGTTCCCCAGGACCCACGTTAGCCAGATGCACAAGGGGGCGCACGCGTCTGGAGCTCGTTTGCAGAGGCTGGAAGCCCTGGCGCGCCCATTCTCTCTCTCTCCCTCTACCTGTCTTTCTCTCTGTGTCTGTCGCTCTCAACTAAATAAATAAAATGTTTAAAAAAAAAAAAAAAGCACCAAGAACTTGGGAAGAAGTTGCATTTTATCTGTTTGTATGATTACCTGCCTTGAGATGTGCTTTATCCAGGCACCCTTTTAGTGTGTGTGTGTGTATGTGTGTGCGTGCGCGCATGTGCACAGAGGAAGGCCAGAGGAAAACCTTGCATTTGGGGCCTCACTTTCCACTTTGTCTGAGACAGGCTCGCTCATTGTCCACCACCGCATTGCCTAGGCTGGCCGGCCTGTGAGCTTCTGGGCATTCTCCTGCCTCCACTTCTTGTCTCAATTCTTCAATAGCAAGAGAGCTGAGATCACAAACCCTGCCTCTGGCTCTTTGTGGGTTCTGGGGATCCGCACTCAGGTACTCCTGTTTATCTGGCAACTGCGCCATCCACTGAGCCAGCTCTGCAGCCCTGTTTTAACTCACTTTTTTTTTTTCCTTTTAAATATTTTTTATTTATTTGACAGAGGGAGAGAGAGAGAGAGAGAGAATGGGCATGCCAGGGCCTCCAGCCACTTGCAAATGAACTCCAGACACATGCACCACCTTGTGCATCTGGCTTATGTGGGTCCTGGAAAATTGAACCTGGGTCCTTAGGCTTCATAGGCATGTGCCTTAACCACTAAGCCATCTCTGCAGTCCTTGTCTTTTTCTTTTTCTTTTTTTTCAAGGTAGGGTCTCACTGTAGCCCAGACTGACCTGGAATTCACTATGGAGTCTCAGGGTGGCCTTGAACTCACAGTGATCCTCCTACCTCTGTCTCCCGAGTGCTGGGATTAAAGGTGTGCGCCATCATGCCCAGCTTTTTTTTTTTTTTTTTTTTTTTTTTTTGAGGTAGAGCCTCACTGTAGCCCAGGCTGAACTCACTATGTAGTCTCTGTGATCTTCCTACCTCTGCCTCCTGAATGATGGGATTAAAGGTATGCGTCAACACACCTGGCTTCTTGAATATTTTTGATCTGCGATTAGTTGAGTTTGCAGATGTAGAGCCCACAGAGAGAACTGGTGGCTAATGCTACTTTTGCAATCAGGAAAACCCCTTTTAACATTTTATTTATTTATTTGACAAAGTGCGCCTTGGGGTGGGGGTGCGGGGGGAGAGAATGGGAGGGCCAGGGCCTCCAGCCTCTGCAAACAAACTCAAGACACTTGCGCCCCCTTGTGCATCTGGCTAACATTAGTCCTGGGGAATCAAACCTGGGTCCTTTGGCTTTGCAGGCAAACGCCTTAACCACCGACCCATCCCTCCAGCCCAGGGAAACCCCTTGTAAAGAAAAGTATGTCTGTCCTTTCTGGGCCCTGCAAATCTCTCTTAAAGGTCCCTTCTCTCAAGAGCATGTTCCTCTCATTATATTCATTGCTTTGAAACATCCTGCTTGGAGTTTTATTTTCCTAGTTGGCTTTCACTGGGACACTTGGATTTGAGTCCAGCCTCATGGGTTTAAGCAGCTGTGTGACCCGAAGATCAAGGACTTCTAGCAGGGCTCAGACACAAAGGTTCCGCAGGGATTCCTTTATCCCGCCGCCAGCAGTCAAGCGGCCCAGCTCGCTCTTCTGCACGCTTCCCCACCGCGTGTTGGCGGTCTGTAATAAGGGGTCCCTTCTGTCCACCCTCTCGCTAGCATTTCTTCTTTTCTTTCTCTCTCTCCTCTCTTTCTTTTTCTTTCTTTCTTTATTTGAGAGTGACAGAGAGAGAAAGAGGCAGAGAGAGAGAGAGAGCCAGGACCTCCAGCCACTGCAAACGAACTCCAGACGCGTGCGCCCCCTTGTGCATCTGGCTAACGTGGGTCCTGGGGAATCGAGCCTCAAACTGGGGTCCTTAGGCTTCACAGGCAAGCGCTTAACCGCTAAGCCATTTCTCCAGCCCCCTTTCTTTTCCTTTTTGGTTTTTCAAGGTAGGGTCTTGTACTAGCCCAGGCTGACCTGAAATTCACCAGGTAGTCTCAGGGTGGCCTTGAACTCATGGCGATCCTCCTCTTTTCTTTTTTTTTTTTTTTTTCCCCTGAGGTACAGTCTCACTCTAGTCCAGGTTGACCTGGGTTTCACTTTGTAGTTCCAGACTGCCCTTGAATTTACAGTGATCCTCCCACTACTGCCTACCAAGTACTGGGACTAAAGGCATGTATCACCATACCCTCTCTCTCTTTTTAAAATACTTTTTGGCTGTTGTTGTTTTTGAGGTAGGGTCTCACTGTAGCCCAGGCTAACCTAGAACTCACTCTGTAGTCCCAGGCTGGCTTTGACTGCATTAAGATTTAAATTTTATTAAGGATAAATGAGTGTAGCATTTGAACTTTTTTCCAGGCTGGCCTTGAACTCATAGCAATCCTCCTACCTCTGCTTCCCAAGTTTTGGGATTAAAGATATGTGTCACCATACCAAGCTTAAATACATTTTTATTGACTTGCAAGCAGAAAGAGAGAGAGAGAATGAGTATGGGGACCTCTTGTCACTGCAAATGAACTCCAGATGTATGTACCACTTTGTGCATCTGGCTCTATGTGGATACTGGGGAATTAACTCTGGGTCAACAGGCTTTGCAAGCAAGCAACTTTAACCACTGATGATCCATCTCCTCAATCCTGCTGTTTGTTTTCTTAATGACTTACATCCTTATTTTATTTATTTATTTTTTGTTTTGGTTTGGTTTTCAAGGTAGGGTCTCACTCTAGCCCAGAATGACCTGGAATTCACTATGTAGTCTCAGGGTGGCCTCGAACTCTCGGTGATCCTCCTACCTCTGCCTCCCAAGTGCTGGGATTAGAAGCATGCACCACCATGCCTGGCTCATCCTTTTTTTTTTTTTTTTTTAAATTTTATTTATTATCTGCAGAGTCAGAAAGATTGATAGGGAGACAGACAGGCTAAGAGTGCACTAAGGTTTCTTGCCACTCCAAACAAACTTCATATGCATGTAACACTGTGCATCTAACTTTACGTGGGTGCTGGGGCATCAAACCTAGGCTGTCAGGCTTTGCACACCAGCGCCTTTAGCCACTGAGCCATCTCTCTAGCCCTTAACGAGCAACATTCTGATTGAGGTAAGGGAGAATCTCATCGTAGATTTGACTTACATTTCTTCTGCTGGCTAGTGAGACTGAACATGTTTTCGTGTTTATTGGCCATGTGTATTTCATCTTTTGAGAACTGCCTGTTCATTTCATTTGGCCAAGCTTTTAACCCACACGCCGCAGCTGTGCATTAGAAGGAAGATGCCAAGGCCTTTCATGGCTCCATCTCATTCCCGGGAGGCAAAATCACAAGGGTTTCTGGAGCATGATTCTGTGGTTGGCCTCCTGGTCATTTTCAGGTATGGAGTGGACATGGGGAATCCTGTTACCCACCCCGAGGCTTCTGGACCAATGATGTGGATCCTGATGCGGAACTGCACCTGGGGTCATTATAAAGCTGACCAAATGGCAGCTTTGAGCGTGTTTACGCTTCCTACTGGGGGTGGCCATGGGGGAAGAGCTCCCAAGGGATTTTTCCAAGCAGCTGATTCCCTGGAAGAGATGTGGGCGTGCTGGCCGTGTCTTTGAAGCTCTTGGCTTTCGTTCGGAGGTGTGACCTCTGAGATCCTACAGTAGCTTCTCGGTAGGATTTGAACAACAGTGGCACTTTGAGAAAAAGGTCACTGAGAAATGTGTGACTTTGCTTGAGAATGCAAAGGCTCAAATAGCTGTGCGTCTCAAGCATACAAGCCAAGGGACTTGTTTTCAGTTCCCCAACCTTAGCTGTATTGACACCTAGGGACTGCTCACTCCTTGCGGTGGGCACGCACATGGTAGGGTGCCCGGCGGATTCCAATGTCCACACTGCAGCCATTTCTCCACTGTGACTCACCTATGCCCGTCTCTCACCAGGGCTCAACTTCATGGGCAGGAATTCTGTAGAGGAGGATGGCCGCCATCTCAATCTGGTTTCTGTTGTTGTGGCTGAGTACCTGAGACTGGGTCATTTAGAAACTTAACAAACATGATTTATTTATTTACTTATTTATTTATTTTTATTTTTATTTTTTTTATTTGAGAGCGACAGACACAGAGAGAAAGACAGGTAGAGGGAGAGAGAGAGAATGGGCGCGCCAGGGCTTCCAGCCTCTGCAAACGAACTCCAGACGCGTGCGCCCCCTTGTGCATCTGGCTAACGTGGGACCTGGGGAACCGAGCCTTGAACCGGGGTCCTTAGGCTTCACAGGCAAGCGCTTAACTGCTAAGCCATCTCTCCAGCCCTTATTTACTTATTTGAGAGAGAGAGAAAGAGAGAGAATGGGTGCACTGGGCCTGTAGACTCATGCGCCACCTTGTGCATCTGGCTTACATGGGTCCTGGGGAATCGAACCTAGGTCCTTTGGTTTTGCAGGTGAAGGCCTCAACTGCTAAGCCATATCTCCAGCCCTAAACTTAAAAAAAAAAATTAAATTTTTTTTCATTTATTAATTTGAGAGAAAGAGAGCAAGAAGGAGAGAGAAAGAGGCAGATAGAGAATGGGCATGTCAGGGCCTCTAGCCACTGCAAATGAACTCCAGAAGCATGCGCCCCCTTGTGCATCTCCCTTACGTGGGTCCTGGGGAGTTGAACCTGGGTCCTTTGGCTTTGCAGGCAAGTGCCTTAACCACTAAGCTTCTCTCCAGCCTGAAAGTTTGATGTTAACCAATGAAAATGCAATAGTCCTTGGTGAGCTCGTCACCCACCCAGCCATTGTCTCACGGTCAAGGTCTACACACAACCTTCAAAATCACCACAGCGGAATTATCCCCTTTTCCAGCAAAGGAGGGAGGAGGGTGCAGAAAGCTTGTATGTGTGTCCCATGTCACTCAGAAAGGGGGCAGAGTAGGAATTTGAACCTGGGCCTCACACCTCTGTGGCCTGAACTTTTTTTGTTTTGTTTTTCTTTGTTTTTCAAGGTAGGGTCTCACTCTGGCTCAGGCTGACCTGGAATTCACTATGTGGTCTCAGGGTGGCCTCGAACTCTCGGCGATCCTCCTACCTCTGCCTCCCGAGTGCTGGGATTAAAGGCGTGCGCCACCACACCCGGCTATGTGGCCTGAACTTTTAACCACTATACTATGTATAGCTTACAAGAAGTTGGGAGGGGAAACTGCTGGAGACATTAAAGCATCCAGACAACCCTTCCCCACTTTCATTATCCACTTATCTCGTCCCTACCTTCCTTTCTTCCACACACATCTGCTGCCATTCTATTTAGTTTCCATTCTTTTCATCTTTTTTTCAATAAATATTTTATCCATATTTAATACTATATTTAAAACATCAGGCCCAAGCAAGCCCTTCAAAGGCTAGGCACTGAGGATGTCTGAGGAAAATGCCTTTATCTCACAGCTGAACCTAATTTCCCCCCCAGATGTCCATGAATTTGTGTCTCTGGGAATGGATCCTGGGAGTTTCAGAATCAGTTGAAACTGCCCCCAGACCTGAGCCATCCCACCAGAGGACCTGGGTGCCCTACCAGAAACCCACAGGCCTGGGTGGTGACAAATTTGTCCACAGTCTGTCCTCTTAGCCTCTCTGATCTTCATCCATGCCCAGGTTAACTGAGCTGCGAGAGAGCAAGACTGATAGCTTTGTTTCTTTCCTCCCTCCCTTCCTTCCTTTCTTCCTCCCTACCTCTCTCTCTCTCTCTCTCTTTCTTTCTAGGTAGGGTCTAACTCTGTAGTTCCAGGCTAGCCTCGAACTCTCAGCGATCCTCCTCCCATTCTCTCCCAAGTGCTAGGATCAAAGACATGTGCCACCACCACGGCTGGCATTCTTTGTTTCTTCACGTCATCCAGCTTTCTCTATCTTGGTGGGAGCATGTGGGCAGCAAGAGTGGCCCACGACGCTAGAGACACCAACCTGGGTCTCTCTAGGCAAAAGGAAAGGACAATTCCCATGGGTGCTCAGAGAGGCGGAGGCCAGACCAGGCAGGATGTCTCAGCATTTCGTTGTAATTGCTGAGGGCTATGTGGGACCCTGGATGGAGAAATTTTGCTTTCTATCCTTCGTTTTCTTTTTTTTGTTTGTTTTGTTTTTTTTTAAGTTTTTGTTTTTGATTTTTGAGGTAGGCTCTCGCACTAGCCCAGGCTGACCTGGAAATCACTATGTAGTCTCAGGAGGGTGGCCTCGAACTCACAGCGATCCTTCTGCCTCTGCCTCTCTGAGTGCTGGGATTTAAAAAGGTATGCACCACCATGCCTGGCAGCTTCCTAACTTTTTGACAGCTTTTTTTTTTTTTTTTTTTAAGCAGCTTCTGGCTTTTTCTAAATGTCACACCCATAGGCCAGTGCCCAGGAGTCCAGTCTGCTGGCTGTCCCTCTTCCCCTGGAGGGTCTCATGGCCCCACCCCCCCCTCAAAGTAGTCCCATCCCCAGGGTGCTAACAAGCATTGAAGAGGAAAGATGAACTGCAAAATGGCTGAGGTGGGTGTCTTAAAGCCTCCCACTGGGGCTCCTCACTCAGCTCCTGGGAGCTGTTAGGCTTTTGAAACGTTGAACATAGCACCCTGTTCCTAGGGCACCCTCCCTCCCATTCTTTGTGTCTCAGTACGATCCGCCCACATGTGCCTGAACCTCCCGTGTTCCTCAGCGACACACCCCAGAACACATTCTTCCTTCAAAACATGTTTTCATCCGAGTCACTCTCGTCAGCCATGGGAAGACAGCTTAGAGAGGAGGCACGCTGGAGAGACAGGATGTCAGGGCCTGTGGGCTACTATCCTGGGGTCTTACTCTCTGGCCAAGCCTGCCCTCCACCATCACCCCTTATTCATGTCTGTGGGCTGACGTCAGAGAGAAGAGACCAAGCGGATGGCTCAGTTATCTTACAGAAATAACATCAGAGCCTACCTTACAGCTTTCATGTAAAGATTACAGAAACAAATGCGTACATGGGCTTTTAAAAAGTGTGGTGAAGGGCTGGAGAGATGGCTTAGCGGTTAAGCGCTTGCCTGTGAAGCCTAAGGACCCCGGTTCGAGGCTCGGCTCCCCAGGTCCCACGTTAGCCAGATGCACAAGGGGGCGCACGCGTCTGGAGTTCGTTTGCAGAGGCTGGAAGCCCTGGCGCGCCCATTCTCTCTCTCCCCCTCTATCTGTCTTTCTCTCTGTGTCTGTCGCTCTCAAATAAATAAATAAATAATTAAACAAAAAAGTGTGGTGAAATTCACCAACCATAAAGTTAAGCATTTGAGCGTGAACAATTAGCTGGGTGTGGTGGCTCACACCTGTAGGTGTGGAAACTATACGACAGGAGGATTGCCTTAAGTTTGAGGTCAGCCTGGACCATGATGTGAGACTCTTTCTTAAAAAAAAAAGAAAGATCTAGAGCTGGGCGTGGTGATGCACGCCTTTAATCCCAGTACTCGGGAGGCAGAGGTAGGAGGATTGCCGTGAGTTCGAGGCTATCCTGAGACAACATAGTAAATTCCTGGTCAGCCTGGGCTAGAGTGAGACTCTACCTCGACAAAAAACAAAACACACAAAAAATCATGGCACGGTGGCATATGCCTGTAATCCTTCCCACTTAGGACACAGCGGCAGGAGGATCAGGAGTTCAAGTTCATTCTCGGCTACATGGTGGTTTTGCAGCCATCCTGGGCTCCCTGATACCCTGCCTCACAAGCAAGCAAACAAACAAGCAAGCAAGCAAAGAAGAGCTACAACAAACAAAACCCAAACAAACAAAGTGAACAACTCTGGACACGTAGCCTGGCGGCAGAGCGCTCATTTATTAAGCAGGACGTCACAGGTTTGATCCCCAGCACCACCAAATAGATCACGTGGTATAGCACTTTTCTTAGAATGGGATCATTCCATCTGGGAGGGAGGAGGGAGGCTGGAGGCCCTGAAGGCTCAAGATACTAGTGACACATACCCAACTCAGAGAGCTTAAAAGGTGTAAGGAAGCCGGGCGTGGTGGCGCACACCTTTAATCCCAGCACTCGGGGGGCAGAGGTAGGAGGATTGCCGTGAGTTCGAGGCTACCCTGAGACTACATAGTGAATTCCAGGTCAGCCTGGACCAGAATAAGACCCTGACCTCAGAAAAAAAAAAAAAAAAGGTGAAGGATTTACAAGGCTCTGTATGCAGCAAACAGCTCCTGCGGGAGAGGAGACTCTCTGATGGAGCTGCCTGCATGCTGAGCAGGGAGCTCTGTGGATGCAGCTTCTGTGAGTCATCCATCGTCTATGCTCTGTGCACACTAGGCAAGCGTCCTACCAACCAAGATCTTCAGAGGAGCCAAGCACAGGAGCACAGACCCATAATCCCAGTACTAAATTTGACACAAAGAACCCGAACCAAAGAAGCTTGTGGAAATAAGGGTTTATTATGGCTTACAGACTTGAGAGGAACCCCCATGCTGGAAGGGGAAAACGATAGAATGAGCAGAGGGTGGGCATCACCTCCTGGCCCATATCAGGTGGACAACAGCAGCAGGAGAGTGTGCTGAACACTGGCAAGAGGAAGCTGGCTGTAACACCCATAAGCCTGCCTCCGACAACACACTGTCTCCAGGAGGTTCTGGTTCCCAAATTGCCACCAGGTGGGGACCTAACATTCAGAACACATAAGTTTATGGGGGACACCTGAGTCAAACCACCACATTCCGCCCCTGACCCCCATAAACCAATGATCATCCATGATATAATAGGATGCAATGCATTCAGTTCAACTTTAAAAGTCCCCATAGTTTTTTTTAATTGATCCCAATTCTGTCCAAACATTCCATAGTCCAAAAATCTCTTACTCATAATACCCTCCCCTCCCCCCCAAAAAGAAACCATGATGTTACAGAATAAACATTCACACTGCAAAATATGGCACTGGGCAGAGCAAAGAAAGATTGAACCAATACAAGATCTAAATCAAACAGGGCAAGCATCAAATTCTTGTAACTCCAAGTCTGACAACTCTAATCAGTGTCAAGTCTCCAAGTCTGATGTTCCCATTCTTCCCCTCCAGCTGGGCTGTACATAGCCCAGGAAAACTTTATGCTGGCAGCTCTCCTTGGCAGCCATCCCATAGACCTGGCATCTCCATGGAGTCTCCACTGCAACTCATGGTTCCTCCCCATGGCTCCCTTGGCCCTCACACAGGTAATCCAACAAGCTTGCTCCACACCAACCATGGCCATTTCCAAAATACAAAACCATGTTGAAAATCTAAGGACCCTCTCTTTCCTGCATTTGTTATACCCCACAGTACCAGGTGGGCTACCAACTTGTTTAATCCAGAGGGGGAAATAAAGCTGACTTTGAAGAGTAGAGCACTCCTTCAACATTCAGGCTCCCTACTTTCTTTCTTTTTTTTTTTTTCCAGCCCTATTATGTATTTTTATTTTATTTATTTTTTTTCAAATTTTTATTAACAACTTCCATGATTATAAAGAATATCCCATGGTAATCCCCCCACTTGCCCCTTTGAAACTCCATTCCCCATCATATCCCCTCCCCATCTCAATCAGTTTCTCTTTTATTTTGATACCATGATCTTTTCCTCCTATTATGATGGTGTTGTGTAGGTAGTGTCGGGCACTGTGAGGTCATGGATATCCAGGCCATTTTATTTCTGGGGAGAGCACGTTGTAAGGAGTCCCACCCTTCCTTTGGCTCTTACATTCTTTCCACCACCTCTTCCGTATTAGACCCTGAGCCTTGGAAAGTGTGATAGAGATATACAGTATTGAACACTCTGGTCACTTCTTTCCAGCACCATGGTGCCTTGTGAGTCACCCCAACAGGCTCCCTACTTTCAAAAGAGTCTACATTCTTCCTGTTGTCCCAGTGCAGATCAGCTAGCCCAATCTCAATGGTTGGAATCTCTCAAACAATTGCAGCTGAACAGGCAGAGCAATTTTGGACCAAAGACTTCATTTCTTTCATATCCATCTGCTCACACACATACATTTTTTATGAAACACAACCTTGCACAAATTTTCAGGACACAGGCAGGCAGAATACAGCAGGTCTCTCACACAAACTGCTTCTAGACCAGAGCTGACAAATTTCTTACTCACCCTCATAAGCCAAACCTCACAGTCCATAGTGCTAAATTTGACGCAAAGAACCCGAACTTACTGTGTTTAGGTTTTTCAATTCCAACCAGAATCCATCAAGCTGTACTTACAGCACTGCAAGATTTCTCTTAGGCTGACGTTTCAAATCCTTCCACATTTCCCCTGTAAAGCAGTTTTAAACAACCAAAGCTACACAGTCAGGTTTCTGAAAGCAACAACCCCACTCCTTGTATCAGTTTTACCGTTGGAGTTAGTTTCACGCTGCTGGCACAAAGCATCTAATCAAAAGCAGCTTACAGGAGGAAAGGGTTTATTCTGACTTACACACTCAAAGGGAAGCTCCATGATGGCAGGGAAAATTGTGGCATGAGCAGAGGTTGGTCATCACCTCCTGGTCAACATCAGGTGGACAACAGCAGAAGAGAGGGTGCCAACACTGGCAAGGGGAAGCTGGCTACAAACACCAGTAAGCCTGCCCTCCCCCAACAATACACCTCCCACAAGGTTCCAATTCTCTGATTGCCATCAGCTGAGGATCAAGTATACAGAACACATAAGTTTATGGGGGACACCTGAATTAAACCACCACAATGTTTTAGGCAGGTGTGTTCATTCCTTTGACATTATGACATGAAATTGTCATCTACAAAGATCATACCCAGGAATTGTACAATCACGTCCCATATTTTAAAACTCACAATATTTTTTTGATTTTGTGTAAACTTAGTCATAGGTATCCTTGACCAAGTGTGGCATGCAAGGTTTGGGTTGGACACACCTGTTCTGGAGGCCACAAAATGAGAATGAAGAATTTAGTGGTGATGAAAGTCTGTTTTAGACTCCACAGTCCTGGAAGTACCAGGGATATATTTATTTTTTTTTTTTTTTTTTTTTTTTTTTTTTTAAATTGTTGTTGTTTTGATTTTTCAAGGTAAGGTCTCAGTCTAGCCCAGGCTGACTTGGAATTCACTATGTAGAGTTAGGGTGGCCTTGAACTCATGGCCATCCTCCTACCTCTGCCTCCCGAGTGCTGGGATTAAAGGTGTGCACCACCACACCCTGCTCCCAGGGGTATATTTAGACAGGGACTGAGGTGATGTAAAAACTGTAGTTTGTGGATAGGGCAAGGATAAGGCCTGGTGCAATGGTCCTGTGGTTTGAAGTAACATGTGTATCTGGAACATACTAAATAACATCAGAGGAGAGCTCTTCTCAACCACGGTGATGAAATGGAATTTTTCTCCTGTGGGTGTCTGGATGTCCCTAGAAGTGTTCAAGAAGGGAATGGCCTAGTCATTACAGTCAGATTGGGGTCTTAAACTGACCATGCTGGCTGCTCTGTGGAAGATTATGTGTAGAGCAGGTTATCAGGAGTAAGAACATGAACAGGAGCCCAAGACAGTGGGTTCATCAGATAGCTGTTTACTTAGGCTTGACCGGCAGCAGCAGGTCAGGAACACAGAGAGACAGTGTAATCTGGGAGGGAGGTAGAGTCAGTGAAACCTGACCATGGAATGGATGAGACTGGGCAAGGGTGAGAATAATGCAAGCGTAAGTCAAACGTGTGGTGTGAGCAAGTGAGATGCCTTCTCCGTGTTCAACCAAGTGAGAGTCAATCTACACGGGATCATCGTTCAGAACTGATGGCCTGCATCGGCCCCAACAAGCCAGCCCGTGTGCTATGGCTCCATGTCACTGCAAACTAAGCTGTCATCTGACCTTCCCAGAAATCAGAGTGGGATAGTAGCCAGGTGTCGTCACGTGCTCCACGTTGCTGGGATGAGCATTCAAGCCAGGCACAGTTTATGGGAGGAAGGATTTGTTTGAAGCTTAGAGATCCAGGATGAAGTGCCACCAAATGGCAGAAGGAGCTTCTTCTGTACATCCAAACAGAAACCATCACAACCAGCAAACACCAAAAGCGACAGGCACAAAACAGCAGTGAGCCTGGGGGACCGAGACAGACCTCAGACTCCTCTCGATAGCTTTGGGCTGGAATTCAGATGCACCCCCAAACACCTGAGGGATGACACCTCCTCCAGCCGGTGGCTAGAGACACGCTTTCATAAAACACTTGCGTCTATGGGGGGGGGCATGCATCCAAACTATATTTGTCCTAAACAGGCCTGCTCGAATCACATGTAATGGTCATGTTTGAATCTGTGCAGGAAAGATGCTAACCAGTTATTTTGAACTGTTCTGTCTCTGTCCCCACCTTTGTTCTGTGCTTCTGCTTTCTTCAGTGTTTTCTCTGTCCATAAATCCTACCTCTTCTTCGTGCCCCATTTAAGACATCAGTCTAATTTATACAATGAGCCACCTTTCACTCTCATTTTGTATGCGTGTGGACGTGCGTGTATATTCACATTGTGTGGGTGCATGTATGTGCATGTGTAGAGGCCAGAGGTCAATGCTGAGTGTCTTCCTCAGTCATATTTTCTTTATTATTTATTTTCAAACACACACACACACAGAGAAAGATGCATCAGGGACCTTGCCACTGCAAACAGAACTCCAGACACATGCATCACCTTGTGCATTTGGCTTTATGTAGGTTCTGGGCCATCAGGCTTTGCAAACATGCACTCCTTACTGCTGAGCCATCTCTTGAGCCCCTCTGCCTTACATTTTTTTTAAAATTTGTTTTTTATTTTTATTTATTTATTTATTTGAGAGTGACAGACAGAGAGAGAAAGAGGCAGAGATAGAGAGAGAGAGAGGAGAGTGGGCGCGCCAGGGCTTCTAGCCATTGCAAATGAACTCCAGACACGTGCACCCCCCCCTTGTGCATCTGGCTAACGTGGGTCCTGGGGAATCGAGCCTCAAACCAGGGTCCTTAGGCTTCCCAGGCAAGCGCTTAACCGCTAAGCCATCTCTCCAGCCCCCTTACTTTTTTTAAAAAATATTTTATTTATTAATTTGAGAGAGAAAGATAGCAGATAGAGAATGGCCTCTCTAGATCCTCTAGCCACTGCAAATGAACTCCAGACACATGGGCCACCTTGAGCATTTGGCTTATGTGGGTACTGGAGATGCCAACCTAGGTCCTTATGCTTCACAGGCAAGCACTGTAATCCCTAGGCCATCTCTCCAGCCACCCCCTTACTTTTTTTAAAAAATATTTTTGTTTATTTGAGAGAGGGAAAGATGCAGACACATACACACATACACACACACACACACACACACAGAGAGAGAGAGAGAGAGAGAGGAGGGAGGGAGAGAGAGAATGAGCACGCCAGGGTGTTCAGGTAGAATCAATGGGGCATGGCTGGAGTTTCTGTGAATGACAGTGACTTGTCCACTTGATGACAAGGGCACTATGGGTGACATTGCTAATCTAGAGGTACATGGTCTGGTCCAGGCCTGGCTCTGACCTTTGGGGAGCCTTGTTGAGCAGAACACAGCTCCCTTAAATCAGCCTATGATGGGAATGGCCTGAACCACTGCTGTCCAGTATTGAGGCAGTCTCCGAAGAGGAAGTCACTCATGGCATCGTCAGTGCCCAGCGATTTGCCAACAGAACGAGTCAGAGCTATTACAAAGAGGCAGCTTCAGGCTGGAGAGATGGCTTAGCAGTCACGTTCCCCACTAAGCACTTTGCGTTTCTGACTCCTTTACAACTTATCCCCGTGACTCAGGACCTCACAGGAAAGCCCAGAGAAGGAACACTTGATCCATCACAAGAGACACAGTCCGCTCTTTCCACCTGTGGGCAAAGCTGGCCTCAGGGATGCTACCTTCCATCCCTTGCTCCGGGTTTTCCTTCTCACCTCTGTTCGGGGCTGTGGGTCAAACTGCAAGAGTCTGTCTGGCTCCTCTCCTCTTGCAGGCCGGGGATGTCTCACACCTTGTATGTCTTGCCTTGCAGATCAGTCAGCCCCATCCGCACTGATTAAGAAGCTGTCCTGTTTTCCAAGGGAAGAACCTTCCATCATTTCCTTTGGTAACTCAGTTACTGCTGGTAAATAGTGAAATAACTAGGTTATCACCCAGGGGGCGGGCCTTATCTTTGTATCTAGCTGCTAATGGGATGCCTACTCAACTGGTTGCTAAACAGATGAATGGGAATAAGGAGGTTGTCAGAGCACTTGATTGGAAGTGAGGGAGCTATAGAGAAAGGACCAGTTCAAGGGCTTAGGTGAGGAGGTTAAGAAGCCCTGGGCTGCTCCCAATATACAATTTTTTGCTGTTAAAACCTAACCTTTGTGCCGGGCGTGGTGGCGCACGCCTTTAATCCCAGTACTCAGGAGGCAGAAGTAGGAGGATCTCCATGAGTTCGAGGCCACCCTGAAACTCCATAGTGAATTCCAGGTCAGCCTGGGCCAGAGTGAGACCCTACCTCAAAAACCAAAAATAAATAAATAAAATCTGACCTTTAACCTTTTGTGAAGGAGGAAGGCGTTGGAATGAGGCAGAAGTGAGTCCACGAAGACATTTTTGCAAAACAGAAAGAAAAAGCTATTTTTTTGTTTTAATTTTAAATTTTTAGTTTTTTTTTTTTTTTTTTTGCTGTGTTGGTTGTGAGCTATCATGGACATAGTTCTTCCTTTAAACTATGGCTGTGCCTTTGAAGAGGTGTGACCTTGATCTCATCTTGTTTTTTTTTCAATTTAATTTTAATTTGAAATATCCTATTTATTTATTAGAGAGAGAGAAAGAGAGGCAGATGGAAAGAGAATGGGCATGTCAAGGCCTCTAGCCTCTGCAAATGGACTCTAGATGAATGTGCCACCTGTGCATCTGACTTTATGTGGGTGTTAGGGGGGGTTCCATCGAACCAGGGTCCTCAGGCTTTGCTGACAAGTGCCTTAACCACTGAGCTATCTCTCCAGTCCATTGATCTCATCTTTTTGAGACACAGTGCTCTCATTAGAAGACAGGTTAAAGTTATTTTGAAATACTGGCCATGGGCCCAGGTGTGTAACTCCAGGCTAGAGCACACGCTTAGCACGTGCAAGGCCCTAGGTTCCGCCCCTAGCAACAAAAATAACAATTGAATAAATGAAGTGATTTGTTGTATGTCAGTTTCTGTACTTGGAGTCCCCACAGATCTACGAACTTCCGTTCTGTAATAGCTTTGGGGAAGTTGATGGTCTTATTTGCCCCATTTTGTAGAGGAATCAACTGAGTCTCAGCTGGCCGGCTGTTGAGCAGGCGAGCTGAGACTTGGGGACATTTGGTCTGGGCTGCACACTGCCTTTCTCCCAGACTTGTCGTGGGGATCCAAGAAGAAGCTGAAGATGTAGGGACCTTACAATGATGACCTGGCGTCTTGCCTGGCCACCAAAAAGGCTCAAAGATTGTGTGACTGACCCTTCCCCATGACCAGGGACTGGGGACCAGGAGTGGAACCTTCACTTGATCCTGAGGTGGCGGGAAGAAGGATGAGGCCCCTTGGGGGATTCAGAACTCCTGGAGGTCTTGGCCTTGGCTGGGATCTGAAATGCTTAGCTAGTTAAAGAGCAGGGACCGTGTTCCTGAAGACCCCGGTGTACGGTGGATAAAGACTAAGAGCAGATGAGCCGGGCCTGTGGCGCACGCCTTTCATCCCAGCATTCAGGAGGAGCGCTGTGAGTTCAAGGCAACTCTGAGACTACAGAGTGAGTTTCTGGTCAGCCTGGGCCAGAGCGAGACCTGACCTTGAAAAACAAAAACAAACAAACAAACAGAAAGAGAAGCGCAGAGCTCTTGAGAAACAATGGGGACCTGGGCCATAGGGTGTCCCATGCCACTCACGCAGATGAGGTGGAGCCAAGCAGAGACAAGGCACAACACTTCACTGGGGAGCACAGAGGTGCCCACTGGCCCACGGCTAGAAAGCTTAGCTCTTCATTAAGCTATTAGGTGCCAGGAACCACGCAGAACCACTTCAGTAAGTGACCTTATGACATAGGATGACTTTGGATGGACATGTCTGTTTCCCTCTTGTTGTACAGATGTGAAAACTGTGGCTCAGAGCTGTCGATGTGCCTGTGCTCACACAATAAGGGGTGCAGCAGGATTTATCTGGGCCCCAGATCTTTCTAACATACCAAAGTGGTGCCCAGTGTCCAATCTTTTCTTCCAATGATGCTGTTTCTATTTTCCTAAGGATGAAGTAGCAAGTCTTTCTGAACTATTGGAACACACCTTCCTTTTCAGTAGACATTTGCCCAGAAAGCTGTTTCTACTAATTGTTTAGAAGCCAGATCATGTTTTAAAAAAACATTCTCTTAGCCGGTCATGGTGGCACACGCTTTTAATCCTGGCACTTGGGAGGCAGCGGTAGGAGGATCACCATGAGTTCAAGGCCACCCTGAGACTCCATAGCGAATTCCAGGTCAGGCTGGACCAGAATGAGACCCTACCTCGAAAAACAAACAAACAAAAAAAATCTCTTTATTTGAGAGAGAGAAAGGAGGAGAGAATATATGGGTGCGGCAGGGCTTCTTGCAACTGAAAACAAACTCTCATGCATGCACCATTTTGTGCATCTGACTTCAGGTAGGTACTGGGGAATTGAACCCAGACTGTCAGGCTTTGCAAGTAAATGCCTTTCACCACTGAACAATCTCTCTAGCCCTAGATCATGTTAAAAAAAAAAAAAAAAAGCCTCCAGAGTATTAATTTCTGCTTTTTTTTTTTTTTTTTTTTTTTTTTTTTTTAATAATGGTTTGTTGAGGTAGGGTCTCACTCTGGCCCAGGCTGACCTGGAATTCACTATGTGGTCTCAGGGTGGCCTCGAACTCATGGTGATCCTCCTATCTCTGCCTCCTGAATGCTGGGATTAAAGGCGCGTGACACTACACCCAGCAATAAATTTTTGTTGTTGTTGTTGTTTTGAGATCTCGCTCTAGGCTAGGCCGACCTAGAATTCATTATGTAGTCTCAGGGTGGCATTGAACTCACGCTGGTCTTCTTAGCTCTGCCTTCCAAGTGCTGGGATTAAAGGCGTGCGCCACTAGGCTTGGCAGTTTCTACTTTTTTGAGTAGGGTCTCACTATGTAACTTAAGCTGGTCTTGAACTTATTATGCAGCCCATGCTGGTCTGAAACTCACCATCTTGCCTCAACTTCCCGAGTGCTGCGACTGCGATTATAGACCTGTACCATTGCCTCCAGCTTCAGAAACCTTTCTAATGAGACTCGGGGACAAAGTGTGTCTTCAAGAAAACTCCCTGTGTAAAACACATAAGAATTCCCTTTTCCTGTTTCCAAGACTCACGTTTCACATCCATCCTTATTTTCATACTGGAATATCTTGATCTATTTATCATGATCAAAATGAGGGAAAAGCCAACACGATTGAAGGAAGCCACAGCTTTCAGAAACTGTAAGGACATGGCTTGGGATGGCCAGATGCCCAGATGCCCTTCCTGAATGGCTACCTTTGGGCACCCTGGGTTTCCTTTGAAACCTGCCCATGCCCTTCCTTCTGACCTTATTTATTTAAAATCTATTTTATTTATTTATTTGAGAGAGAGAGAAAGAGGCAGAAAGAGAGAGAGAGAAGGAGAATGGGTGTGCCAGGGCCTCTAGCCACAAACAAACTCCAGATGCATGTGCCCTCCTGTGCACCTGTCTTCTGTGGGTCCTGGAGAATGGAACCAGGATCCTTTGGCTTTGCAGGCAAATGCTTTAACTGCTAAGCCATCTCTCCAGCCCTATTTAGTTTGTTTTTTTTTTAAATTTTTTTTAAAATTTTTTATTTATTTATTTGAGAGCAACAGACACAGAAAGACAGATTGAGGGAGAGAGAGAGAATGGGCGCTCCAGGGCCTCCAGCCTCTGCAAACGAACTCCAGACGCGTGCGCCCCCTTGTGCATCTGGCTAACGTGGGACCTGGGGAACCGAGCCTTGAACTGGGGTCCTTAGGCTTCACAGGCAAGCGCTTAACTGCTAAGCCGTCTCTCCAGCCCCTATTTAGTTTTTTAAAGATCTGTTTGTATTTATTTATTTATGAGAGAGAGAGAGAGAATGGGAGTGCCAGGGCCTCCAGCCACTGCAAACGAACTCCAGACTCCTGCACCACCATGTGCATCTGGCACCTGGAGAATCGAACCTGAGTCCTTAGACTTCACAGGCAAGCGTCTTAATTGCTAAGCCATCTCTCCAGCCCCATCTGACCTTTTTGTAAGCACCAGCCCTGGCTCTCAACTGCTCCTTGGAGGTCTCCTTATCAACCTTTTGTTGTGGGGTCTAAGTCAACACGCCCTTCTTCTGTTGACCTTGCTGTGTTAGTGACCAATGACCTCTACCTTCACTTCTCAGCCTCCACTTAACACACTTCCAAAATGGACATCTTTTTTTTTTTTTTTCCTAGAAAGGGTCTCACTCTAGCCCAGGCTGACCTAGAATTCACTATATTGTCTCCCCGTGGCCTCAACTCCCTGTGATCCTCCTACATCTGCCGCCCGAGGATTAAAGGCATGCACCACTGCGCCTCCTTCTGACACTGTTTTAAAGGCAGGGTCCTGGTAAGTAGGTTAGGCTGGCCTTGAAGGTGTGATCTTTCTGTCTTCAAGACGGGTCCATTCCTGAGCCCGGGTCTCTTCAGAGCCCAAATCCAAGCCTCACTCTTCCATGAGGCTTCTTGCAGTTCTCTACACCAGATGAAAACAATCTCTTCCTTCACAATTTGTCTTCCAAGCAGACACTGTATTGTGGCTATTTATAGCCCTGTCTGGATTCTTCTTAAAAAATTGTTTTTGCTTGAGATTGAACCCAGGCTAAGTAAGCAAGCATGGTGCTGCTGAGGCACACCCACACCCAGCTCTTACTTGACGCTTGATTTCCTAAAGGCTAGAACTTTCCTGGCCAGCTTTGTGTGTCTAGCAACAGAACCTTATCTCCCAGACAGGTATGCATAGTGACTGACACCTGTAATCTCAGCATTTGGGAAACTGAGGCAGGAAGAGTGTTGAGAATTTGAGGCCACCCTGAGCTACAGAGTGAGACCTTGTCTCAATCAATCAGTCATCAATGAAACCTTAGATATATCTGGGCTTCAAAAATATTTGTAGGAAGGAATTAGAAAGTCCTTCTCTAAAATTGGAGTCAGCGGGACGTGGTGGAACACTGGGTTAGCAGAGGTAGGACTGCTGTGAGTTCGAGTCCAGCCTGGGACTGCAGAGTCAGTTCCAGGTCAGCCTGGGCTAGAGTGAGACTCTGCCTCAAAAAAAAAAAAACCCCCAAAACAAATAAACAAACAAAATCAAGGAGACAGTAGATATCTGTAGCTCAGAGCAGATGGGCACCTTTTGCATGTTGAGGTTGGTCGCAAACCGATTTCTGGGTACCATGACATGTTCAAATAAAACTGCTCCCAAAGAATGTCATGCGAGTCCAACCTGGTATGATGACACGCAGAGCCCATGGTTGGATTCCCTTAGCTGGGACCTCACATTTTGTGCGCGCAGAGTTCAGGAATCTTATTTTGAAACGACTGCAAATTCTCTAAATACCTTCTGGAGAGAAATCCGACTTACCCCTCCCAGCATAGCACAAAGGGTAGGGAATGAATGATAAATGTGGAAAGCCGGTCTTCCTTTGCAAATTGAATGGTTTCAACTAAACCATCCATCTTTCGCATCTATGTTAGTTTGGAAAAATATTCCATGTTCCAGTATGTTCCCTGAGAAGTTTGGCCAGTCAGACTGAAATACAAAACCCCAAATAGAAAAATTCCCCATGGTTAGGTTTTTGTATGGGGTTGGGCGGGCTGGGGGAAAGTGACTTTTACAAACACAGTGGTGACTGGGGCCCTCACTATCTAATCTGGTTCCCACTTCCTGTGTTATGAAATGCTGGACATAGTTTTGTCTTGGCTCCTGGGCCAAGAGCTGGGAGGAAAGCCACAGCGAACACTGCCCCCTATCGACCGCTCGCGTCTATGCCACTTCTCCGCCGGAGCATCAGGCTGTCGAGTTTAAAAGTGTTGCTGAGCCGACCTTGCCATGTCATCCCATCTCGGTGACTGCCAGGTTTCAGCGGAAGATCTTTATGTTGGGGTCACAAATATCCACTTTGCACCCGAAACCATCTCCTGACGCTTGGTCGGAGCTGCTCTCAAAAAAAAAAAAAAAAAAAAAAAAAAAAAAAAGACAGGGGTGTGAAACAGAAAAGAGGTTTCATTGTTTGAGGTCTCCCAGCTCCACTTGGATTAGCTGAGAGCTCTGGAGAAAACTCCCTTGGGGCAGAAAGTGACTCGTCAGCAAGGCGGGGAAGATCGTCTCCCAGGTTCACCAGCCGCTCTCTGGGAAGCGAGAGCTCTTATCTCAGTGGTTTGAGGAATTCTTTTCAAATAATTTGGGCATGATGCTCTCGTGAATGTAAATGCTCTGTGTGAGATACGGAGTAAGGAACTTTGTGATCCGAATGTAGTGCTGGAGAGTTTAGCTCTCTTGAAGCGATGTGTTAGCAAGAGAAAAGCATTTGGGGGTTGTGGAACAATTACATTTTTATAGGGACACGTAGAACATTCATAACCAGAAAAACTAAAAATTGATAGGACCCCATGTCTTGGACACCCTTCCCAAGGGTGTTGACATTGGGAGGGGCTGTAGATATGCCACTTTGGACGCTGAGGGCTGTTGGCTCTGTGCCCAGATGCAAATGATGACGTTTGGTTTCGAAGCTCTCGAAGTAGTATTTGTGAGGCGGTAACCCACTAATGTAGCATCCTGGGCTAGGGAGATTGCTTAGTGGTTAAAGACAACTGGGCTGGGTTTGATTCCCTAATATTCACATAAAGCCAGATGCAAAAAGTGGCCCTGGAATTCCTTTGCAGGGGCAAGGGGCCCTGGCATACCACCCTGACACACACATACACATGGGCACATAAATAAGTGAATAAATAATGGGGGCTGGAGAGATGGCTTAATGCTTAAGGCACTTGCCTGCAAAGCCAAAGGACCCAGGTTTGATTCCCCAGGACCCACGTAAGCCAGATGCACTGGGGGGTGCATGTGTCTGGAGTTCATTTGCAGTGGCTAGAGGCCCTGGCTCACCCGTTTTCTCTTTCCTCTTCCTGCCTCTCTCTAAAATAACTAAATAAAATAAAATATTTAAAAATAAATTATCCTACATGTCTTGTGCATCTGCTATCATCTCAACCAGGTATATTAGGGTGCCCAGCTAATAGGAAGCTCATGATCCAGGCAGGGAGAGAAGAATTAATCCAAATAATAATAATAATAATAATAATAATAATAATAATAATAATATGGAGGGGCTGGGAGATGGCTCAGTGGTTAAAGGCACTTGTTTGCAAAAGTTGGGTTGGTCTGGGTTCAAGTCCCTCCTACCCACATAAAGCCAGATGCACAAAGTGACATATGCATCTGGAGTTCATTTTCCATGGTGAGAGGCCCTGGTATGCCCATTTTCTCTCTTTCTCTCTCTTTGCTTGCAACCAAACAAGAAAAGACTGTGCAGTCTGCACATGTAATTTTGTTCTTAAGCTTTACTCCAAGTTATTAACAACCTTATCTACTTGATTTTGCAGGACAGCTGTGGGGACAGATAGATAACTCTAGCATGCCCGGAGAGCAACTTGTACCTTTCAGACTGTCCACTTTGATTGGCAGCTTGGGAAAGGTGGTTTAGAAAAGTCATGATTTGCACAAGTGGAGCATCAGGAAAGGGCCCCGTGTCCACCACCCTTTGGAAAGCCCTGCAAAGACGAGAGTGCACATTCCAGTCCATCAAACCAGGCATGTCTCCATTTGAAAGGAATTGCCAGACTCAAATCCATGATACTGTCTCCCAAGTGACAGACCTCTAAATGATCAGGGGTGAGGTCTGCTTAAAAGACAAGCAAACCAGCCGGGCGTGGTGGCGCACGCCTTTAATCCCAGCACTGGGGAGGCAGAGGTATAGGAGGGTCGCCGCGAGTTCGAGGCCACCCTGAGACTACAGAGTGAATTCCAGGTCAGCCTGAGCTGGAGTGAAGCTCTAAGTTGGGGAAAAAATAAAAAAATAAAAAGACAAGAAAACCTATCCAAGAACAAATCTTGCACCTAGATTGGGTCAGATGTTTTCTTTCTACAGAGGCCTCAGTGGCTTCTGCCCGCGTGCACAGAACCAGGCAGATCCGGCTGGGAAAGGCTTAGCAAGGTCCTGGGGAGAATGCTCACCCCACCCGGGGAGCGTGTCCTTGGATTCAGCCTGGAGTGAGGACTTTGCCTGTCCTTAGTAAGTCAACCGCGCAGATTGCACAGTGACCTGAGTGGAAATGGTTAGTGCCCTGGCATCATGTGAAAAGACTGACATAAAATATTTTACATTGGAAAGTTATAATCCAGTGAAAATAAAAAACAAAAGGGAGAAAGTAATAGCAAAGTCCATAGTTTCTGGGGGATTGGTGATAGAGGTCAGTACTGAAATGCTGGCTAGTTAAGAAAAAAGAAGGTTCGAGCTGGTATATTTATTTTTTTTATTTTTAACTTATTTATTTATTAGAGACAAAGGACAGAGAGAGAGAGATTGATTGTAAGAATGGGTGCGCCAGGGCATCTAGCCACTGCAAACGAACTCCAGACACGTGCACCACTATGTGCATCTGGCTTATGTGGGACCTGGAGAACTGAACCTGGGTCCTTAAGCTTCGCAGACATGTGCCTTAACTGTTAAGCCATCTCTCCAGCCTGAGTTGGTATATTTCTTTATGAAATATGAAGTTTTAGTTAGACCAAAGGGAAGGAAACTCCTGTTCTTTTTTTGTTTGAGGTAGGATTTCACTCTAGCCCAGGCTGACCTGGAATTCACTATGTAGTGTGAATTCCACTCAGGGTGGCCTTGAACTCATGGCGATCCTCCTACCGCTGCCTTCCGAGTGCTGGGATTAAAGGCGTGCACCATCACGCCCAGCAGGAAACTCCTGTTTATTAAGATAAAATATACATTTGCTTTAAAGGCTAAGGTGGTTTAAAAAAGAAATCCCAGCAAGTACCTTTATTTGAAATGTACATGAAATATTCAGTACTGAGTTCTTGAGTCTACGCAGCACTCAGCACTCTACTTGACAGAGTTCTTTCTCCTGGGTAAAGGTTGTTGACAGTGAAGCCGAGCTGTTGGGGTCAGCTTAGGAGAAAAGGCACTTTCCCGCGTTCATTTATGAAGCCAGCTGGGAACAGAAACTAAAGAGAGTTGTTTGCTCTCATTTGAGTTAAGTGTGGTGTTTGGAGGGCGGTAGGTGACGGGCAGGCATCTTGATTGAAGACTTGTCTCTCTCTTTTCACCCCCCACCCCCACGCTCCTTCTCTGACCACAGGTCGACCACATTTCAATCACCAGCAGTGCCAGGAGGGCGAGCTGCCACATGCTTACAAAATAGCATCCCCTGACTTGGCGTCCCAGGGGCTCATCCTGCCCAGCCCCGGAGTAAGACCAGAGGGTTACCGTATTTCCCCAGCTACGCTCTCCCTAAGCCTTGAATCCAGACTACCAGAACGCCACGTTCCCAGGCCCCTGCTTGATCGTCCAAAATAACAAAGTCCGGGCAGGCATCCTTCAAGTGTAATGGCTGAGGATCTGGAGCCTGCCAAACACGAATGCTGATTTAAAGCTTTTCTAGGAATCCCGGAGGGCCTTCGAGTCTTAGGATGCTGAGACATTTTCTATGGCCAGGATTAAGCCGAAGCAGGATTCAATCAACGAATAGAAAGCTTGGAGCTGCTGGGGTCCGGGGGATGGGGGGCTCTATGGAGTGGGGCACTGAACTAAGCTAGCACTGGTCCAGTCTGAGCCATGAAACGGTGAACTTCCATCTGACCAAACAGATTTTCTACTTTGAATCTAAGTCAACAAAGACAGAAAATATGTGGAAAATGCAGTCATTGGAAAGGAGGGCTTCGAGCCTTTTGCTTTTGTTTGTTTGAGATAATGCTTCACTATGTAGCTTGGGCTGGTCTGGAACTTGCGGGAATCCCCCTGCCTTAGCCTCCTGAGTGCTGGGATGAGAGGCTTGTGTCGCCACATCTGGTTCACACAGTGCCGGGAATTAAACCCAACGTTTCTTGCATGCGAGCCAAGCGCTCTACCCACTGAGATACATCCCTACCTCTCTTGATGGTGCACTTCTTGATATATATTACAGATAATCTTATGTATTTGAGAAAGAGGCACATGAGAGAGAGAGAGGGAGAGGGAGAATATGAGCACACCAGGGCCTCAAGCCACAGCGAACAAACTCCAGATGCATGTGTCACCTTGTGTATCTGGGTTACATGGGCACTGGAGAATCAAACCTGGATTCTGAGGCTTTGCAGGCAATCATCTTAACCTCTAAGCCATCTCTCAAGCTCTATGCCGACACCCTCCTAATCCTATGACTGTGAAAGCAGGTAAGAACGTCAGGTCACTGTGGGCAGGAAGAGGCAGGGACCAGTTCCTTCCAGGGATACAAGGTGTGTTCCCTTGAGAGATTTTTAGGAAGAGGCCAAGAGGAGCTGGAAAGATGGAGAACATGGTGTCTGCCCCAGCAGAGGCCAATGCAGGCTTACCATAGTCAAAAGAGAAGATCTGACTCTTTAAAATATTTTTATTTATTTGCAATCAGAAAGAGATAGAGAAAAGAGAGACAGAGAGAAAGTGCACACCGGGACCTCTGTCTACAAGTGAACTCCAGATGCATGTGCCATTTTGTGCATCTGGCTTTATGTGGGTACTGGGGAATCGAGCACCCAGTCATTAAGCATTACAGGCCACTGTCTTAACTGTTGAGCCATCTCTCTAGCCTTCTATTTGACTATTTTATTTATTTACTTATTTGACAGAGAAAGAGGGAGAGAGAGAGAAAGAGAGAGAATGAGTGTTCCAAGGCCTCCAGCCACTGCAGACGAACTCCAGACGCGTGTACCCCCTTGTGCATCTGGCTAACGTGAGTCCTGGGGAATTGAACCTGGGTCCTTAGACTTTGTAGGCAAACACCTTAACCACTAAGCCATCCCTCCAACTCTATCTGACTATTTTAGGCATTTATTCTTCTCTACCCTTCTCATTTATCCATGTTTCCTCTCTTCTCTTAGCCAGACCCACAGATTTCTGAAATTGGGGGAAATAAATATTCTCGCTGAGTTGGGAAGGAACTGGGAGTCGCTGTTAGAGGCTCCTGTGTTCGTGAACATGTTCTCTGGCCTTGAGAAGCTGGCCAGGGAAAGGGACGGTGCGGTTTGGGGGGTAGACACCCCACTATTTCCGGTGCTCCCTCATCCTCGAGCTGTGACCAGTCGCCAACATCTAAAGCAGAAAGGGAGGATGTTACGGCATAATAAAAGGTGCCGGCCAATAACCCCCTATTTGGAGATTGGTCATGCTTTTGTGTACCCTGCCGGGCCTCCCCCATTTTTACCACCAGACTCATGGCGGGCCTTCACTCACAGAGCCCGGCCACCATAAAGGCGCATTTGTTCCAGACATAAGCATCACTCCTGAGGCAACCTCCACTTTCTCTTCAACAAGAGGACCCCAGGAATCCAGGCCATAACAGTAACAACGAGAACAAAATCCTACTGGGTAACTCCATTATCCCGGGGGAGACCTGGTCTGGGATGGAGGGTCCAGGCTCCCAGGAAGGAATATTTTCCTCTGGTGCCACAGTTGCTGGAGAAACAATGCCAGGGGGGACTCCCTGGATGCCTGTGTGGTGTTCGTTGATTTGTGGACAGCGAGCCCCTTGGGGAGGGAGTATGAGACTTGGAAGAATGAGCTCCGGAGACATACATGCCAGCCAGACCTCTGGCTTTTTCTGGGGAGCAGTCCAAGTGGCTTCATTTCCAGGTCAGGAGGAAAGTGTCCTTCCTAGAGACCTTCCTATTGGCCTCAGAGCCTTCTCTGCAGGTGGGTGTGTCCTGCAGAGCCAACCACCTTCTGGTTCTCTGTTTATATTTTATATTTTATTTCATCGGAGAGAAAGAGAGAGAGAGACAGAGAATTTGTGCGCCAGGGCCTCCAGCCACTGCAAATGAACTCCAGATGCATGCACCACTTTGTGCATCTGGCTTATGTAGCTCCTGGGGTTCAAACCTGGGTCCTTTGGCTTTGCAGGCATGTGCCTTAATAGCTAAGCCATCTCTCCAGCCCTACTTTTAAAAAATTTTTTTATTTATTTAGTTATGAGAGAGAGAGAAAGAATGGGTATGCCAGGGTCTTTAGCCACTGCAAATGAACTCCAGACACATGAGCCATCTTGTGCATCTGGCTTCTGGGGAATCAAACCTGGGTCCTTAGGCTTCACAAACAAGCTCCTTAACCGAAGACCATCTCTCCAGCCCAAGGCCTCTGTTTAAATCCCAGCCCTGACACTTCAATGATAGGTGTAATCCTGAGCAAAGCTGAGGTCTGTAAAGGTTAAGTGACTTTCTTCTGGCTCTAAGGGACAAGACATGCAAGGGTCCTGAGGTTGGAATGGGTGTTGTCTACTGTCCTTGTTTCAAAATGAAATTAAAAAAAAAAAAGGCAGTGAGGAAGCTCTGAAAGCAGACAGACACATGGCTGCTTCCTTCTCCCCACTCGGGCCTACCAAGAGAGAGCTTTTCTTGGTCCATCTACCTTGGAAATGATTTATTTGCCTCTTGTTATTGTCTGGTTAGCTGAAAACAAAATTGCATGACCTCAATGATTTTATTCCAACATAGCGTTCTCAGTACCTACCTCAAACAGACACATCCCAACACCCCCCCCCCCCCCCCCACACACACACAGCTGAAGCCTATGGGGCCTAGGGTTTGGGGGATTAAGAATGTTCCAAAACCCAGAAAGGTCACATGGGACATATCACTAAGTTATACACGCACACTCACTCAGAATCTGGGCCTTTATCCCATAGCCTAACACACTCGCACATCTACTGCGAAACAGGCAGATTACAGGAATAGTTACGCTGAGGAGGAACCAAAAGGACTCAAAACAACCTTGATTAGGCTCAGGCCAGGGTTCCTTGTACAAGGAGCTGGCTGCCAACTTTGAGAAAATGCTACTTTTTTTTTTCCCCCCAGAGCCTTTTGGAGTTTGGAATTGCAAATAAAGGAGCTTGGATCTGCAACTAATTAGTACATGTCGAGTGTATAAGTTAACACATGTGGCCGAGGCCTCCTATGCGCCCAGGCTCTGTGACAAGGCTGGCTTTACAATAAAATAAAACAGGCACATTCTTCGCAGCTCATGCCTGCAGAGAACGCGGCCAGATAAACGACGGGGCTTTGCCACACTTCAAATCAGGGGCCCTCCTCTAAGGAAGCCGGCCTGCGGTTGTCACAATCTCCATATAACGTTCACTGACCTACCCTGCCCCACACTCAGTCTATCTTTGTTCCGAAGGGAGTCAGTATTGGACTTGTAGAGTCTGTTTGAATTCTTTTTCTTTTTTATATACATTTTATTTATTTATTTGACACACACACACACACACACACACACACACAGAGAGAGAGAGAGAGAGGGAGAATGGGCACACCAGGTCCTTCAGCCACTGCAAATGAACTCCAGATGCATGTGTCCCCTTGTGCATCTGGCTTAAGCGGGTCCAGGAGAGTCGAACCAGGATCCTTTGGCTTTGCAGGCAAGTGCCTTAACCATTAAGCCATCTCTCCAGCCCCTGTTTGGATTCTTTTATGCTGGAGATTGAACCCAGGGCCTTATTCATGTGAGCAAGGCAAGAGCTCTACCAATGTGCTATACTAAGTTTGGGTTCAAAGATTCCTTAGTGTGACAAAAGAGCCAGGAATGGGAGAAGGCCAGGGAGTTTTTTTGGCACTTTTGAAAAAAAAAAAATTTATTTATTTGAGAGAAGGAAAGAGGCAGAGGGAGAAGGAGAAGGAGAAAGAGAAAGAGAGAGAATGGGTGTGCCAGGGCCTCCATCCACTGCAAACAAACTCCAGAGGCATGCGCCACCTTGTGCATCTGGTTTATGTGGGTCCTGGAGAACTGAACTGAGATCCTTTGGCTATGCAGGTAAATGCCTTAACCGCTAAGCCATCTCTCCAGACTCCTGGCATGTTTATATGTGTGTGGCATGCATGCATGTGTGTATGCCTGTTTATTTGTCATGTGGTATGTCTGTGGTATGTGTGTGTGTGTGTGTGTGAGTGCAGGCTTTTTTTGTTTTTGTTTTTGTTTTTGTTTTTGTTTTTGTTTTTGTTTTTGATAGGATCTTACTCTCTGGCCCAGGCTGACCTGGAATTCACTATGTGGTCTCAGGTTGGCCTCGAACTCATGGCAATCCTCCTACCTCTGCCTCACGAGTGCTGGGATTAAAGGTGTGCACCACCATGCCCAGCTGCATGTTTGTATTTTTGTGGTATATGTGGTTATATGTGCATATACATATGCATGTGGAGCCAGAGGTTGATATCAAATGTATCACTCGATTGCTCTTCATCTTATTTTCTTTTTCAAAAATTTTTTATTTATTTGAAAGTGACAGAGAGAGAAAGAGGGAGAGAGAGAGAGAGAGAGAGTGAGAGTGAATGGGCATGCCAGGGCCTCCAGCCACTGCAAATGAACTCCAGACACATGTACTCCCTTGCGCATCTGGCTAACGTGGGTCCTGGGGAAAAGAGCCTTGAACTGGGGTTCTTAGGCTTCACAGGCAAATGCTTAACTGCTAAGCTATCTCTCCAGCCTATTGCTTTGGATATTTGTTATTATTATTAATTAATTAATTAATTTACTTAAGAGACAGGCAGAAAGAGGAAGGGAAAGAGAGAGAGAGAGACAGAGAGAATGGGTGTGCCAGGGCATCCAGCCACTGCAAATGAACTCCAAATGCATGTGCCACCTTGTGCATCTGGCTTTAAGTGGGTCTTGGGGAACTGAACCTGGTCCTTTGGCTTTGCAGACAAGCGCCTGAACTGCTGCGTCATTTCTCTAGCCCCTCCCCTTTCCTTTCCTCCCTCCCTACTTTCCTTCTAACAGGAGACTACTCATGAACACCTATTCTTTTTTTCTTTTTTTTTTTTCTTTTTTTGAGGTAGGGTCTTACTCTAGCCCAGGCTGACCTGGAATTTACTCTGTAGACTCAGGGTGGCCTTGAACTCATGACAATCCTCCTCCCTCAGCCTCCCAAGTGCTGAGACTAAAGGCGTGTGCCACCACGCCCGGCTTCTCATGAACACCTATTCCATGCTGGGTCCTACCCTGGATACAGTGGTCATCTGCCTATAATTTAGTAGGTAGACAGCAGGACGGAGCAGCATTGACTCCACTTTGCCCCTTAAACAAGCAGACAGCTGAATGGCTTTGTGTTATGATATTTGGGATATGGGGGGGTGGAGGAGGTGTGTGCAGCAGTTGTGGGGCTTTGGTAGCCGACAGAGCTGGAATCAGACACTAGCCCTGCCCCTTCCCAGCTGGGCATCTATGTTTAAACTTAAGGAGGACACTAAGCCTCTGTACTGATAGCTGTACAACGTGGTTGACTTGTGGTGGCGCTTAAATGAGACAGGTCACAGGTAACGCAATGACACCAGGCATGGAACTGGTAAAGATGGACCCATTTGTACAACGTCTTCTATATGCCAAGCCCAGTGCGGGATGCTAGCGGTGTGGATGTGAGAAAGACAGTCTCCGTTCCCTGAGCCCTTGTCTTCCGGAGCCCATGGGAAACCTGCACTTACTCCATTTTTAAAAATTTTTTTGTTTATTTTTATTTATTTATTTGAGAGCGACAGAGAGAGAAAGAGGCGGGGTGGGGGGAGAGAGAATGGGCGCGCCAGGGCTTCCAGCCTCTGCAAACGAACTCCAGACGCGTGCGCCCCCTTGTGCATCTGGCTAACGTGGGTCCTGGGGAATCGAGCCTCGAACCGGGGTCCTTAGGCTTCACAGGCAAGTGCTTAATGGCTAAGCCATCTCTCCAGCCCCATTTTCCCCCCCCCCAGTATTTCAAGTAAAGTTTGAAGCCAGGCTGGTGTTTTATTTTTCTAGATAAACATGTTACGATTCTCACAAGTTCAATGCCTGCCTGTTGGAGACAGATGGAAAGAAAGTGGAAAACCGCAGTGGCCACGCGGTCTTGCTCCAGTCAGGCAGTGGGTCTGTGTTGAGCACCTACTGTGTGCGGGCACTGTTCTGTGAGTGGCCTATGACGAGAGCACCCGGGCAAGGCCATGGGCGCTCACGACCCACTGTGAGGGCGTGTGCCCGTAAACACGTGGATGACGGAAGCGGCCCAAGGAAGCGTGGGTGGCACGTGCTGCAAGGGACCCTGAGGAGGGCAACGGAGCTGTGGGTGTGCCTGGGCTCAGCCGGGCCGTGGTTTGGGAGAAGCACCCTTAACCTCCTTAAGTTTTCCCTGGGGAGCCCTATCCCAGCTGTTTCTCATTTCATCCCAGAGGAAAATGACCTAGAGAAAACTGTCTTGCCAAACATTTATAACTTAACCTTTCTGCTTCTAGAGCCAATTCTACCACTAGCAAAGAAAGACTCTTTCCTTTTTATATTTTTTAAAACATAGGCAATGAATTTTATTTTATATTTTTCTTTTCAATTTTTTTTTTATTAACAACTTCCATGATTGTAAACAATATCCCATGGTAATGGCCTCCCTCCCCACACTTTCCCCTTTGAAACTCCATTCTCCATCATATCCCCTCCCCTCTCAATCAGTCTCTCTTTTATTTTGATGTCATCATCTTTTCCTCTTATTAGGATGGCCTTGTATAGGTAGTATCAGGCACTGTGAGGTCATGGATATCCAGGCCATTTTATGTCTGGGGGGAGCATGTTGTAAGGAGTCCTACCCTTCCTTCGGCTCTTACATTCTTTCTGCCACCTCTTTCGCAATAGACCGAGCCTTGGAAGGTGTGATAGAGATATTGCAGTACTGAGCACTCCTGTCACTTCTTTCCAGCACCATGATGCCTTCTGAGTCATCCCAAGGTCACTGCCATCTGAAAAGAGAAGATTCTCTACCAAAAGTGAGAGTAGCAATAATATAAAGGTATGAACATTAAGAGAAGTGCTTACTGGGAAGTTTGATAAGCATAGTATGTACATTTAGTCAGACAGCAGCAGACATTACACCCCTAGGGCTCTGGATTACCCCTGTTTTAGGTTTTTAGTATCAGGAATGTATTCCCTCCCATGGAGTGGGCCTCCAGTCCAATCAGAGGGCAGTTGGTTTCCACCATGACAGATGTGCCACTATTGCACCCATTGGCTCATTTGGCCTGTCTGGCCAACCTTGAGGCTACTAGTGTTCACTGTTTTCACCGCTGATGACTTCTGTCTCCCATAAGGCTGCATACAGTGCAGCTTTTTCCAGCTTTTAGTTGGTTGGGCTACAGGGAGAAGGTTTTCTGCTCAGCACCAGCTTGATTTCTCAGTGACTTTGTTGCTCAGGCATGTGAAATCTTCAGCAATAGGGTCTTACCATCTCTTTCTCACGGGGAACTGAGGGCCTTGGCAATAGCCTGTAATGCTTAGGAGGCAACAGGGACCACCCTGGCCAACAACTCACTGGAAGGTATCCCATCCCAGGCACTGAAAATTTTCTAGTAACCATCTATGCCTTCTGGATGTGCCATTATATAAGAAAGTAGATTTTCATATATCTTATTCAGAATATCTTTTTAAAAAAATTTTTCCAGGTAGGGTCTCACTCTAGCCCAGGCTGACCTGGAATTCACTATGGAGTCTCAGGGTGGCCTTGAACTCACAGCAATCCTCCTACCTCTGCCTCCTGAGTGCCGGGATTAAAGGCATGCGCCACCACGCCCAGCTCAGAATATCTTGAAGCCTATGCATTAAAAAAATTATTTATTTATTTGAGAAAGAGGGAGAGAGAGTGGGTGTGCCAGGGCCTTCAGCCACTGCAAACAAACTCCAGACACATGCACCCCTGTGTGCATCTGGCTAACGTGCGTCCTGGAGAATTGAACCGGGATCCTTTGGCTTTGCAGGCAAACGCCTTGACCGCTAAGCCATCTCTTCAGCCCTTGAGCAACAAGCTCTTTATGTACTGAGCCATGTCCCCGGCCTTCAAATTTTCATGTCGCCCCATCTTCCCTCCATCTCCCCACTCATTACTTTTTTTTTTTTTTTCTGCATCTGCTTTTCTCCCTTAAGAAACCTTTTGTGGATGTTTCTTTGGCTCAATAGACAATAGGGTATTCAAGGTGTACCATGTCCCCATTGCTGTTTGGTATTTTATAGACGGGTGTCACACATGTATCTTTTAAGTATGGTGTTCTTTCTGGAGAATGTCCTCCCAGAAGAGAAAATGCCAAGCGAAAGAGAGCACGTGTTTTTCATTTTCAAGACAGTGTGACACGTCACGTGCCTGCCAAAAAACCTCGGAGAGAGCACGTCTCCCTCTATCTTTGCCCGCGGTGGGTATGATCTTTGTTTCATTGTTTTGAAGTTGTCAAGGCGAAATGGCAGAGTGATGACAATTTCAACTTCCTTTCCAACTTCAGACTACTAGATCTTTGTGTTTGTTTTATCCCAAGGGTCCATTTAAGACTTGTCACCAAGATAACAGACATTTAAAGAGCCATTGCGAGCGTTTCCCGGCAGCTCTGTGTGCAGGCAGTGGCAGGAACCCCGAGACCCACGCATCTCCCTCCTGTTCTGGCCACGGAAGCGCTTAGGCATGCGCAGAGTTCTGTCTTGCTCAGTGGCTCTGCTGATGCGGCCCTGGTTGTTCTACTGAGGAGTTGCATGTTCACCTGGTCCAGTTTGCTAAATTCAGTATAACCTTGCTTTTTTTTTTTTTACTCCAGTAAGGTGTATCTTGCTCTCATTTCTCTTTATTTAATTTTAATTTTAATTTTTTTTTGAGAAAGAATTGGCACCCCAGGGCCTCAGCCACTGCAGTCGAACTCCAGACCCTTGCGCCCCCTAGTGGGCATGTGTGACCTTGCACTTGCCTCACCTTTGTGTGTCTGGCTTACCTGGGGTCTGGAGAGTGGACCATGGGTCTTTAGGCCTCTCAGGCAAGCACTTTAACCACTAAGCCATCTCTCCAGCGCCTCTACTGTTTATCTTGCTTGCTGTTTGGCTCGTGCTGGTCTGGAACTCATGTGTAGACTACACTGGCTTGGAATTTGCTATGTGGCCCAGGCTGCCCTGAACTTGAGAGCTTCCTATCTCTGCCTCCTGAGTGCCAGGGTTACCAGCAGTGGCATCTGCCTTAGGCTACTCCTCCTGAAAGCTGCTGGGTGAAGTGACAGCAAAAAAGAAACTGTTCTTTACCAGAGGACCTGTTCCTTTTGCAGGCTGAGAAAGAAATCAGATTTTTTTTTCAGAATTAAAACTATGGTGTTAACTAGCCAAGGCTGTAAGATGTTTCCAGGAAACTGGGGAGCTACTGGAGACACTGGCTATTTTTTTTTTTTTTTGTTATATTAATTACTTAATTAGTTTATTAGAGAGATAGAGAGGGAAAGAGGAAGAGAGAGAGAGAGAGACAGGAGGAGAGAGAGAGAGAATGGGCGCATCAGGGCCTTTAGCCACTGCAAACAGACTTCACACACATGCGCTACCTTGTACACCTGGCTTTACTTGGGGGTACTGGGGAATCAAACCTGAATCCTTGGATTTTCCAGGCAAATGCCTTAAGTGCTGAGCCATCTCTCCAGCCCATGAGACACTAGTTGTTAATGGGAGAGAACTGTCTTTCTGCCCGCAGCCTGAGGTAGACCTAAAGTGAGGATTTCATTCTTCTTGTGACTTTCTTTCCTTTTTCTCTCTCTCTCTTTCTCTTTTTTTCTTCTCGTGACTTTCTATCCTAAACCCATGTTATGTCATTAATTACTGCAAAGGACAGTTTGTCTCACAAAACCCATAAAGTCCACGTGTCTTGGGTTTAATCATGCACCCAGAAATGAAGCTCCTTCACAATCTAGTCAGGCCAAACCAGGCACTTTGTATTGTGTTTTATGGTTCCTGTGGGTTTACAGCCCTGCTCTTTCGTGTATGGAAGGCGGTCCTTGGCCTCTCCTATTGCAAACTGTCCAGGTGGTCTTGATTTGGAGTCATGGTGGTGACTCTCTAAGGGACATTGGCTGGTGTTGGACCTTTACATCCTCTGCCTGGCTCCGGACACTAGGGAATGATGGAGGTAACCCCTTTTTCATAGAGAACCGAGACCAGCCTGTCAAAGCCTCTTTCATCAGGCTGCTGGCTGTACCCCGTATCATTTAAGTCATGGTTCTGAGGTTCCCAAACTTGGTTTCCTGTTAGAGAGACATGTTCAGTCTAGTGGGGGCTTAGGTGGTGGGAAGAGGAGAGTCTGAGTCCTGTGACAGCTGTGTGGCTTGGGGCTCATTACCCCACGCAGGTGCAGTGACAACTTCTCAAGAACACAGTGTTGAGCGTATGGGCATCTCCTGGTATTCCAGCAGTCACCCAGGATAGAACTTCCCTGCCTTAGTTGACAAAGCTTATCACATGTTCCAAAGCAGAAACCCAAACTCCTTCTCTGTGTTTTCTTTCATATATATATACATATATATATATATATTTGAGGTAGAGGCAAAGATAGAAAGGAGAGAGAGAGAGAAAGAATGGGCATGCCAGGGTCCACGAACTCCAGATGCATGAGCCACCTCGTGCATCTGGCTTACGTGGGTACTGGGGAACTGAACCTGGGTCCTTAGGTTTTGCAGCAAGTGCCTTAACCACTAAGCCTTCTCTCCAGCCCCATTCTCTGTGTTTTCTGAGGGCTTTGTGCTTCAAAGTTGTTGGATGCAAGAAAAGACAGAAGCTGGGATGGAGAGGTGGCTCAGTGGTTAAAGGCATTTACTCGCAAAGCCTGATGGTCCAGGGTTTAACTCCCTAGTACCCGCGTAAAGCCAGATGCACAAAGTGGTGCATGCATCTAGAGGTCATTTGCAGCCTATTCTCGCACCCTTTCTCTCTCTGTCCCCCTTCTCTCCCTTTGCAAACTGAATTAATAAAAAATAAAGAAAGAAAAAGAAAAGGCAGACATCTAAGCCAATCAAAATGACTGTGATGAGTACCTCAGATTTACAGTGACCCATGTTCATTCAAAGCTCCACCTTCAACTCCAAATATCCATCAGAAGTTCCCTGTATCACATTAAAAGCCTGAAAACAGCATCTGTCATGGGCCCCAACTACGCCATCATTTAAACAGAGCAGAGCTATATAGTTTTAAATACACACACACACACACACACACACACACACACACATATTCGAGAGAGAAAGAGGGAGAGAGGAAGAGAGAGTGAGGGAATGGGGAATGCATATGCCAGGGCTTCCAGCTACTGCTAATGAACTCCAGATTTATGCACCACCCCCCCTCTTGAGCATCTGGCTCACGTGGGTCCTGGGGAATCAAACCTGGGTCCTCTGGCTTTGCAGGCAAACACCTTAACCGCTAAGCCATCCCTCCAGCGCACAGAGCAGATATTTAATAAGCACAGTCATTATACATTTGGGTTTCAATGTGGCCTCTCCCAGCCCAGCTGTCATTGTTGAGTCGACTGCCCTTGGCAGGAGAAACTGCCCAGAGTCTCACCCTCCTGTCTGTTCTAACTCACCATTCAGCTGCGGTTTACAGCGATTGTGTTTTTGATGGAAAACACCGCTTCACTTCAGCACTGTGCCATTTCTCCCTGCTAAACCTCTTTCTCATTGTCCAACCCAGTCAGGCAGGCTCCCTCCTGATGGAAACATGCTGGAGCCACGTTACCCATCACGAAGTAGCTAAGAGGTAACCTGCGGAGAGAGGATGACAGCCAGGAAAGCAGCACAGACAGAGTGGTGATGGGAGTGTGTGCGTGCGTGCGTGCGTGCGTGCATGCGTGTGTGTGTGTGTGTGTGTGTTGCTGGAGATCAACCCCGAGGCCTAGTGCATTATCAGGCAAGCGCTCTACCACTGGGCCACACTGCAGCCTTTTCACTTTCCCACCAGCGTTCTTTGAAGCACAAGCCTGGTGACATCCGCTCTCCTTTGTCCCTTTTGCTGCTAGCACTACCCATAGGAAGTCACTGCCTAACTCAAGGTCATAAAATCCTTCACTTTCTCTCTTCTTATTCTTTTTTTGTTTTTATTTATTCTCCAAGGTAGAGTTTCACTCTAGCCCAGGCTGACCTGGAATTCACTATGGAGTCTCAGGGTGGCCTTGAACTCTCAGCGATCCTCCTACCCTCAGCCTCCCAAATGCTGGGATTAAAGGCGTGCGCCATCATGCTTGGCCCTTTTTTTTGTTTGTTTGTTTTAATATTGGTAACATGAATTACCTAATTTTCTTTTTCTTCTTTCTTTCTCCCTTCCCCTTCTCCTTCCTTTCTTCCCCCCTCCCTTTCTTTCCTTCCTTCCTTGTCAGTTCTGAATTTAGATCCTTGGATCAGTTCAAGTCCAGTACAACCAAACGCAGGTAGCTGATACTTTGAACATACTGGAACATAGTTATTGAAATTGTAGTGTTAATAGTGAGTCTTGTCTAGAGTTCTGACCACAGATAGGGGTTTATCCCCTGGGTGGATATGAGAGGCTATGGGAGCGGGTTCAGACAGAAGTCACAGGCACACTGGGCAGTCAAAACCAAATCACAGAGTTGGGTGTGGTGGCTCGTGTCTGTGATCTCTGCACCGAGGAAGCAGAGGTAGGAGAGCGGTCACAAGTCTGAGGCCAGCCTGGACTACAGAGTTCCAAGCCAGCCTAGGCATTAGATCTTGTCTCAAAAACCCAACTAAACAAAAGCAAAACAAAAAGCAAAGAAGCTGGGTGTAGTGGTGGTGCACGCCTTTAATCCCGGCATTGGGGAGGCATAGGCAGGAGGATCACCGTGAGTTCAAGGCCACCCTGAGACTACATAGTAAATTGCAGGTCAGCCTGGGCTACAGTGAGTCCTTACCTGGAGAAAAACAAAAGGGAGAGAGAGAGAGAAAGCAAAAGGAGAGAGGTCAAGAAAGAGGGATTATTTCTTCAAATATCTTCTCCCCATCTTTCTTTTGGGAACTTCATTACATATGAAGTTTTCCTATAGATGCTATTTCAATTTTAGAAACTAGTTTGTCTTTATATGTTTCATTTCTGATTATTTCCATTGCTACTATCTTCAAATTCACATCCTTGGACATTTGCAATGTCTAGTCTGCTGTTAATTCCAGTATACTGTTATCATACATTGCAATTTCATCTCTGAAAGTTTCACCTGAGTTTTCCATGTTTAGTCTATGCCTCTACTTTTTTCTTGTTTGTTTTTCTTTTTTTTCATACAAACTGTTAATGAAAATAAGCTTTATTACATCAAGTAATAAATATATACAAAGATGCAAACAATTTTAGTCACTTTCTTCCAGATGTTTTGATCAACTTACAATAAACATAGAACTGAAATCTACACTCTCAGTATGAAAATGTTCAGGGTGCATGCTAGGTTTGGTAGATTGCTCCTTCTTTGTATTTATAACTTGTGCATATTTTTAAAATTTTTTTGTTGTTTATTTTTATTTATTTATTTGAGGGTGGCAGACAGAGAAAGAAAGAGGGGGAGAGAGAGAGAGAGAGAGAGAGAGAGAGAATGGGCGCCTAGGGCCTCCAGCCACTGCCAACAAACTCCAGATGTGTGCACCCCCTTGTGCATCTGGCTAATGTGGGTCCTGGGGAATGGAGCCTCGAACCAGGTTCCTTAGGCTTCACAGGCAAGCATTGAACCGCTGAGCCATCTCTCCAGCCCCAACTTGTGCATATTTAAGATTGACTTCAAAGCACTCAGTCATGCAAATGCTTAAGCAAAGCTCTGTTGAGCAGGATCTATGGTGTGGCAGGTGAGCCAGCTAGGAGTGAAGTCCTGAGAGTCAGACAAGCTTATGAAAAGGAGCAGACCAATTCAGGTGATGCAAAGGTGTTCAAAAGAAGGTTAAAGGGAGACACTGGCTTTAGGACAGTTTGCTGTAAAGTAATGCCACATGCATCTTTAAGTCAATGCTAAAAATAATAAAATTAAAAAAAAAAAAACTTGGGTCATCCTAACAACTTAAAATGCAGATTTTACTGCAAAATCTTTTCCCAATATTTGAGGGTGTAGGTATAGAGCTTAGTGAACCATGGTAGAAAAAAACTAAACCGTCACCATTTTGAAAACAAAGAGTTTTGTCTCAACAGGAGAGATGAACTGTGACCTCCCATCTTGTAGAAAGACAGGCCCTTCAGATCTAATGAGACTAGGATCTGGCATTGTGTCCTGTCTCAGCCAAGCACTCCCGAACCAGCCCTCGGGCATGGATGATGCCTCGTTTGAGCCGCTCCATGGCGCTCTTGCTCCCTGCATATGTGGTTCTGATCTCCTTTCCCAGTTCTTCAATGATGGCATATTCGCTCCGAGGCACCTGGCTGTTCCCGGTTCCCTGGGTACACAGATGGTGGCCCATAGTCACTCAACAGCTGACGGTCCTGGGAGGATGTCACCATGCTGGTGGATGGTGAGTGGATGCTTCCTGCGGTGGGCATGTGCGCGGTCCAGCTCAGCTCCTAAGACATCCCCCGGGCAGCGGGCGTGGGGGGGAACAGATGGGCCAGGCCGAGAGGGCAGCAGCCGTGAGCTTGTTTGTTTTTCAAGGTAGGATTTCACTGTAGCTCAGGCTGACCTGGAATGCACTATGTAGTCTCAGGGTAGTCTCGAACTCATGATGATCCTCCTACCTCTGCCTCCCAAGTGCTGGGATTTAAGGTATGCACCACCACACCTGGCTCTGGGTCCTTTTTTTTTTTGTTTTCTTTTTTAAAATCTGGCAAGAGTCTTAAACCACTAAGCTATTTCTTCGCCCCGTTGTCTTTTTTTTTTCCCCCCCTGAGGTAGGTTCTCACTCTAGCTCAGGCTGACCTGGAATTCACTATGTAGTCTCAGGGTGGACTTGAAGTCATGGCGATCCTCCTACCTCTGCCTCCTGAGTGCTGGGATTAAAGGCGTGTGCCACCACACCTGGCTTTTCTTTAAAAAATTTTAAAAGTTCATTTGCATGTGAGTATGGGTGCACCAGTATCTCTTGCCACTGCAAACAAATGCTCTTCTTTGCCATTCACTGACTTGAACAAGCATTATTTTGATATATTAGCACCTCTTAAAGGGAGGGTATCCACGAAGCATAAATACCCTCTAGACAGAAAACAGATGAGGAGCCGAGGCGCTGTGGATCAGATCAGGTCAGGAAAGCACAGAAGCCAAACAAAAGGTTGGAAATCATGGCAATTGGGAAAACCACAGCCGGCCATTTGCTCATCATGAAGTCCTTGCTGTCAGAGGTCTGGGTGCCCTGGGCCAGGAACGTTTCTCTGAGCCCGTCATTCTTCATGGCACTAGGTAGGTAGATAAGAAACATTTCATGTGAACCTAAGACAGACCTGCTCTGAGACGGAGACCTGCCCTGGCTGCCTCCTGCTGGGCTCCCACTGTTCCCAGCGCCCGGCTTGTACCAAGTGGCCTGTGATTTCACACAGAATCAATTACCAGCTGAGCAAGAGCTCTGGGGGAGGGGAAGGGGCCTCCGGGTACTGACCCATGTGCTGGGATGAAGGCATTCAGGCACGAGGTCATCTGGGGTCAAGCCCATGGCTTTGGATAGCCGTTTGTCACTTGGAATTGGGCAGAAAACCATAAACACGGGAGACAGTGAGCGAAGTTAACTGATGATACACAAGTGTGGCCACAGCTTGGCCTAAAACAGACGCAGCAAGTTAGAGGCGAACATTTAAAGGTGAGAGGAGATATAAAGGGCACAGAAAGGGCGGGGGGTGGACTTAATAGGATGGTATTGTATATAAGTAAGTAAAAGGACAGATTAATGGGGGTGAAAAGGCCTAAGTGAAGTCAGGGGAAGAGACTGAGTAAAGGAAAGGTGGAGAGAGGGCTAATCAAAATCTAAGAGGATATAAATAAGTCACATTGAAACCTACTTTTTTGGACAATGGAACACTCAGAAGCCATAGATTGTTACTAGAAAATTTTCAGTGCCAGGGATGGGATACCCTCCAGTGAGTTGTTGGCCAGGAAGGTCACTGATACCCTCAAAACATTACAGGCTGTTGCCCAGGCCCTCTGTTTCCCACCAGGAATAGATTGCTGAAGACTCCACATATTTGGGTTGCAAGGTCACTGAGAAACTCTGCTGGAGCTGAGCTGCAAACCTCCTCCATGTAGACCAGCTGACAGAAAGCTGGAAAAAGCCACACTGCATGCAGTTCAATGGGATAGAGAGAAATCACCAGTGAAGATACTCAACAGTGAAAACTGCAAACCTTATATTTGGCCAGCCAGGACAAATGAGCCAACAGGTGCAACAGTGGCACATTTGTTATGGGAGAAACCAGCTGCCCTCTAATTGGACTGGAGGCCCGCTCCATGGGAGGGAATACATCCCTGATACTGAAAACCTACAATAGGAGCAGTCATGAGCCCTAGGGGTGTAATGTCTGCTGCTGTCTGGCTAAATGTATGTACTACATCAAACTTCCCAGTAAGCACTTCTCTTAATGTTCATATCCATATATTAATGCTACTCTCACTTTTGGTTACAGAACCTTCTCTTTTCAGATGACAGTGACCTTGGCATGACTCAGAAGGCATCATGGTGCTAGAAAGAAGTGACAGGCGTGCTCAGCACTGAAATATGTCAATCACACCTTCCAATACTCAGGGTCCATTGCAGAAGAGGTGGTGGAAAAAATGTAAGAGCCAAAGGAAGGGCAGTACTCCTTACAGCATGCTCCTCCAGACACAAAATGGCCTGGATATCCATGACCTCACAGTGCCTGACACTACCTACACAAGACCATCATAATAGGAGGAAAAGATGATGACATCAAAATAAAAGAGAGACTGATTGAGAGGGTGAGGGGATATGATGGAGAGTGGAGCTTCAAAGGGGAAAGCGGGGGTGAGAGAGGGAATTATCATGGGATACTGTTTACAATCATGGAAGTTGTAAATTTTAAAAAGTGAAGAAAAAAAAATCATGGCATTCTAGCTGGGCGTGGTGGTGCATGCTTTTAATCCCAGCACTTGGGAGGCAGAGGTAGGAGGATCACCATGAGTTCGAGGCCACCTTGAAACAACATAGTGAATTCTAGGTCAGCCTGAGCTAGAGTGAAACGCTACCTCAAAAAACTAAACTAAACTAAACTAAACTAAACTAAACTAAACAAAATAACAACAACAACAAATACCCCAAAACATGGCATCCTGAGCTCAGACACTGGGCTGTCTGTGCAGGGCCATGGGTAGGAATGAAAGCTATCCAGACCTGCACTTGGAGGCCAAGCCCATGGGCTTAGAGAAGAGTGGAGGGTAATTTCAAAGTTCCCTTACAATTAAACTAACGAGAACTGCCTTCCATCAAGTTGGGGTAACAATGAGGACAGGCAGAGCAAAACCAGGAGAGCCAGTAAACCAGCCGGCAACTCAGAAAAATGTAATCCAGAGCTTCATGGAAGAGGCTGGGGTGTAGGCTGGGGCGGGGGGCTGCCAGGCCAGCAGATGGCTGGCTCATCTCCGGTGCTATCAACAAGAAAAGAAAAAGTCGTGGGGAAGGGGGGGGGGGAAAGAAGGCTCCAGATCTCTCCATCTACCAAAATAAAAGTTCTGAAGACTTTAGCATTAGACAGGCATGGATACAAATCTCATCTCAACCACTAGCAACTGTGTAACTGAGGTCCAGTTAGTTAATTTTTCTGAGCCCTGGTTTCTTCAATGGTAAGAGGAAGCGGGCGTGGCGGCGCACACCTTTAATCCCAGCACTGGGGAGGCAAAGGTAGGAAGATTGCTGTGAGTTCGAGGCTACCCTGAGACTACATAGTGAATTGCAGGTCAGCCTGGACTACAGTGAAACCCTATGTCAAAACAAAATCAAAAACAAAACAAAATGATGGCGCTGCGTACCTCACAGGTTGGGTGTGAGATTAGCTCACCCTCCACCCCTCTCCAGGTCCATGTATGTTGGATTCCAAGTGGAGCCCTGAACTGCTTTCATTTCTAAACCCATGTTTCAGAAGAGACTGTTCTCTAAGCTGGAAATTCCAGTTCAATTTTTTTTTTTTACTGTAATATCTTATTTATTTATTTGGGAGAGAGCTCTTGGAGAGAGAAAGAGAGAGAGAGAGAGAGAGAGAGAGAGAGAGAGAAAGAGAGAATGGGTGTACCAGGCCTCTAGCCACTGCAAACGAACTCCAGATGCATGTTTCACCATGAGCATCTGGCTTATGGGGAATTGAACCTGGGTCCGTTGGTTTCACAGGCAAGTGCCTTAACTGATCATCCATCTCTCCAGCCCAAGATTCAAGTTTTTTTTTTTTTTTTGAGGTAGGGTCTCACTCTAGCCCAGGCTGACCTGGACTTCACTATGTAGTCTCAGGGTAGCCTCAAACTCACAGTGATTCTCCTACCTCTGCCTCCCAAATGCTGGGATCAGAGGCGTGCACCACCATGTTTGGCTCAAGATTCCATTTTTTTTAGTTCATTTTTTAAAAAAAATTATTTGAGAGTTACAGAGAGAGAAAGACACACACACACACACACACACACATATACATATACATATACATACATACATACATACATACATATATATATATATATATATATATATATATATATATAGAGAGAGAGAGAGAGAGAGAGAGAGAGAGAGAGAGAGAGAGAGAGAATGGGCACGCCAGGGCCTGCAGCCATTGCAAACAAACTCCAGATGCGTGCACCACCTTGTGCATCTGGCTAACGTGGGTCCTGGGGAATCGAGCCTCGAACTGGGGTCCTTAGGCTTCACAGGCAAGCGCTTAACCACTCAGCCATCTCTCCAGTCCAAGATTCCATTTTTAATTTTTTTTTAAATTTTTTATTTATTTATTTGAGAGTGACAGACACAGAGAGAAAGACAGATAGAGGGAAAGAGAGAAAATGGGCGTGCCAGGGCTTCCAGCCTCTGCAAACGAACTCCAGACGCGTGCGCCCCCTTGTGCATCTGGCTAACGTGGGACCTGGAGAATCGAGCCTTGAACCGGGGTCCTTAGGCTTCACAGGCAAGCGCTTAACCGCTAAGCCATCTCTCCAGCCCAAGATTCCATTTTTAAACTTAGTTTTACATACATAAGGCATGCAAAGTCATGGCCAATGAGCCCGTGGAGTCCTGGGATCAGAAGGTTCTGGAGACGCTGTGAACAGAGTGGATAACGTAATCTGCTGACTCCGTTGCCATCATGTCCCCTCTGCAACATTTAAGTCCATGGACAGAGTCTCTGCCCGGGGTTCTTTAAGCAAGTGGTACAAGGAAACCGTTAGGCAGAGAGGCGAGAGGAACTGCGGGCAGCCCAAACCAGAAGCACACACGCTTGCCGGTGGAACAGGAACAGTTCAGTTGGCACTAATGCCAAGAATGGTTCTAGCTGCAGTCAATTCACTCGTTTTCTCTCGGGCTACCATGTAAAATTCCCTGTTCCACCCTCTTTTCTTGCTCTGGGCCACACACCCTCTGTCTTCCCCGGGTAAGGGTCCTGAATATGCCCACCAAGGCCTAGGGCCCTGAGCAGAGTTGTTTCTAGTCTCGGGTGAAGGCAGGATGGAGCGTGGACTTCCTGGGAAAGGCAGCATGGTCCTGCACCAGTGGGACGTCCTCAGCTGCGGGGCAAGGTGCTGGCAGCTGTCCATCCACCTGCTTATCATCCAGGAAGAGGAAAATGGGTTTCCACTGCTGGGGGAGGCCGAGGTAGTGCCAGCCTGCATAGTGCTTCTCCAATAAAACACCACATCCTCCTGAAAAGAGGAATGCCATGTTCTTCTGCAGAAGGGGCAACCCCCCCGCCAAGCCCTCCTACAAGGGCAGTCTAACCCACTTGTGAGGCCTGAGCCTCGCTTTCCAATACTGTTGTGCTTAGTGAAGTTTCAACACGAATCTTTGGAGACGACAAAAGCACTCAGGGCTGGAGAGATGTCTTTGCAATTAAGGCACTTTCCTGCAAAGCTTAGCAACCTGACTTCGATTCCCCAGGACCCACAGAAAGCCAGATGCACAAAGTGGCGCATGCCCCTGGAGTTTGTTTGCAGCAGCTGGAGACCCTTTTCTCTTTGTCTTCCCCTGCTTGCAAATAAATAAAGGTGTTTAAAATGTCATCCAAGCCATCATGGGTCAGGAGTTCAAGCCTCAGCTACACAGTGAACTCAGGGCCAGCCTGGGATGCATGAGACCTTGTCTCCTCCCACCCCAACCTCAAAAAGAAGAGGAAGGTAGAGACCCCAAGATTTTCCAGAGTCTCTCAAATACCATGAACGCTCCGATCGGCTCTCCGACCTCAAGGGCAGGGCCATCTCTGCTGTCTGTTTTAAGATCCCTGGCCACTCTGTGGGCCACTGGGCTAAAGCCTCATTGCTCTCTGGGAGAAGTCTTCTCCATCTTTTCTCAGACAGAATATCTCAGGGTCAATTAATATAACTGACCCCAAACCCTCATGATTCAAAAGGCCCTGTTTACTGTTTTTTTAAATTATATTATTTTATTAATTTGAGGGAGAGATACAGAAATAGGCAGGGAGATAGATCAATAGATAGATAGCGAGAGAGATTGTGTGTGTGAGAGAGAGAGAGAGAGAGAGAGAGAGAGAGCGAGAGAATGGGCATGCCAGGGCCTCTAGCCACTGCAAACAAATGCTAGATGCGTGCGCCCCCTAGTGCATCTGGCTTACCTGGGTCCTGGGGAGTCAGACCTGGGTACTTTGGCTTTGCAGACAAGTGCCTTAACCGCTAAGCATCTCTCCAGCCCCTGTTTACTGATTTTCTTTGATCATTGTCTCAGCGTCAAATGGATCATGGTTAGTTGAGCAAAACTCACTTTGAAAATCATCATTTTGGAAGGTCTTGTTTTGTCTATTTTCTAGGTTAAACCATTTCAGCTGTCCAACTATTAAGGGAAACATTTACTATTATTTTTTAAGTTTATTTGTGTGTGTGTGTGTGTGTGTGTGCCAGGACCTCTTGTTCTGTAAACAAATACCAGATGCTTATACTACTCTTTTGTTGTTGTTGTTGTTGTTGTTTGTTTTTCCAGGTAGGATTTCTCTCGAGCCCAGACTGACCTGGAATTCACCATGTAGTCTCAGGGTGGCCTCGAACTCACGGCGATCCTCCTACCTCTGCCTCCCGAGTGCTGGGATTAAAGATGTGTGTCGCCACCATGGCTGGCCTTATACCACCTTTTGCATCTGGCTTACATGTGTGGCTTGGGAGTTGAACACAAGCTGGCAGGCTTTGTAAGAAAGTGCCTTTAACCACTGACTCATATTCCCAGCCCTCAAAACATGATTTATGGTTTAACAACCTCTTATGTAGCTCCTGTTAAGTGCTAAGTGTTGATTCTAGAGCTTTTAGCGGTATGAAACTATTCATCACAAAACTCTGTTGGAAAGGCATCCACAGTTCTATCATCTCTCTCTCTCTCTTTTAAAAATAATTTTAAAATTTTATTATTTATTTATTTAAAGACAGAGAGAGAGAGAGATGGAGGGAGAGAATGGGCGCACCAGGGCCTCCAGCCACTGCAAAGGAACTCCAGACACGTGTGCCCCCTTGTGCATCTGGCTAACATGGGTCCTGGGGAATCGAACCTGGGTCCTTCTTCCACTCTAGAGGCAGCTTGGTTTGTGGTCACACCTTCCAGGAAGCCTGGATTTTCCACACTCCCCTGTCCTGGAATTCTTTTCCCTGATCGCAGACCCAACAGTTGGCTCAGAGTTCATCCATAGAGTCCCAGAAACTTTTGGGTTAGGGCAGGGTCAGAGTCCCAGGATCAAGAAGGTATGTCAGCCACCTGTCCCAGGTGTTGAGCCAGGCTTAAGCGGATGGTGGGATCGTTGGCATTTCTTTATTTATGATAAGTAGAAGTGGACTGGTATTAACTTAGGAAGGAAAAAAAAATGGAGCCCTTGAAAGGATTATGGGTAATCACTAGAATCAAGAAAGGGTTGAGTAGTTTGACTCATTAGACCTCAGAAAGAACTGGAAAATCAGCAGTCCCAGAGATTTTAGTAGCCTTCTCTCCTCTTTCAAACTCATGCTCCTCCAGATACAAAATGGCCTGAGGCTGGGCGTGGTGGCGCACACCTCTAATCCCAGCACTCGGGAGACAGAGGCAGGAGGATCGCCATGAGTTCGAGACCACCCTGAAACTACATAGTGAATTCCAGGTCAGCCTGAGCTAGAGTGAAACCCTACCTCGGAAGAAAAACAAAGAAAAAAAACTCACAGTGCCTGACGCTACCTATACAAGGCCATCATAATAGGAGGAAAAGATCATGACATCAAAATAAAAGAGAGACTGATTGGGGCTGGAGAGACAGCTTAGTGGTTAAGACACTTGCCTGAAAAAAGCTAAAGGACCCAGGTTCAATTCCCCAGGACCCACGTTAGCCAGATGCACAAGGGGGCGCGTGCGTCTGGAGTTCGTTGCAGTGGCTGGAGGCCCTGGTGTGCCCATTCTCTCTCGCTCCCTCTTTCTCTGTCAAATAAAAAAATCCAATTAAAAATTATTTATTTATTAGAGAGCGCGCACGAGAGAGAGAGAGAGCAGGCACACCAGGGCCTCTAGTCCTGGAATTCCAAAGGAATTCCAGATGCATGCACCATCTTGTACATCTGGCTCACATTAGGTACTGGGGAGTTGAACCTGGGTCCTTTAGTTTTGCAGGCAAGTGCCTTAACCACCAAGCCACCTTTCTTTTACTTTTTACTTGTTACCTAGTCATTCTATGTATTTATGGGGCTTGCTGTGACATTTCAGTGCACGTGTAGTGATCCAGTGTGTAATGACCAGATTCAGGACATCACTGCAGCTGTCGCCTTAGACATTTATCATTTTTTTGTGTTGGGAACCTTAGAAATACTCTCTACTAGCTATTTAGAGATATTTAACTTCTGGTCAAGCATAGTTACCCTACTATGTTATAGAACGCTAGATCATTCCTCCTATCCAACGATGGCCTGTACCTCCTAACCATTCTCTCTCTCTCTCCCTTCCTCCATGCTCTGCCTAGGCTGTGGTAACCACAGTTTTATCTTCTACTTTTTTTAAATTTTTTAATTTTTATTAACATTTTCCATGATTATAAAAAAATATCCCATGGTAATTCCCTCCCTCCCCCCCCCCCACACGCTTTCCGCTTTGAAATTCCATTCTCCATCATATTACCTCCCCATTACAATCATTGTACTTACATATATACAATATCAACCTATTAAGTACCCTCCTCCCTTCCTTTCTCTTCCCTTTATGTCTCCTTTTTACCTTACTGGCCTCTGCTACTAAGTATTTTCATTCTCACGCAGAAGCCCAGTCATCTGTAGCTAGGATCCACATATGAGAGAGAACATGTGGCGCTTGGCTTTCTGGGCTATCCTCTACTTTTATAAATCAATTTTTTAAACTTCCACACATCAGTGAGAACATGTCTTTCTGTGCCTGACTAATTTCACCTAACATAATGTCCACTAAGCCCATCTGTGTTGCCAGAAATGACAGGATTTCACACATTTTGTGGCTGAATAGTGTGCCTTGATGTACATATGCCACATTTGCTCTATCACTGCGTCCTCTGATGGGCACTCAGGTCAATTTCATCTCCTGCCCATGGCGAATGTTAAAGTCAACATGTGGGTGAGGACGGGCTTTGGACAACCTGATTTCACTTCCAGGAGCTGAGGCTGTTGGGCCACATGGCAGCTCTGCCAGCTTCCATTCCTTCTGTCACTCGGCAGACATCCCGGCAAAAAGAACCTGCGTGGAGAGGTCTGCTCCTAGGGAAAGGGATTGGTCAGGCTGTGGAGGAAGCGAGCTCAATCCTCAGAGGAAAGCCACGAAGCAGGGCTGGACTCTGGTCAGGCCAGAAGAGCAGAGCCCACCCAGAGCCCGTGCCCTCCATGGCAGATTTCCAGCGGCACTGTGCCCTAGTCCTGGTTCATGCACCTGCCAAAACCCCATCTTCCCGTTTGGTCTTGACCCCGTTCTTCTAATCCTGACCCCTCTGATTTCCACCCTGGTGGTCTGGTGTGTCTGTTCTTCTGGTCTCAGCCATGGAACATTCATTGTTTGTGAACTATTGCATGGATTTTATTTCTCTTCCCCCATTTGGTCCCATTAGCCATTACCATTTTTATTTTATAACTATTCAGGTTTTCAGTGGCACTTAAAACTTAATTTAATTTATTTGCAAGAGAAATAAAGAGAGAGAGAGAGAGAGAGAGAGAGAGAGAGAGAATATGGACATGCCACTGTAAATGAACTACAGAGATGTGCCTCCTTCCCTGTGCATCTAGTTTACATGGGTTCTGGGGAATCAAACCTGAGTCCTTTGGCTTTGCAGGCAAGTGCCTTAACCACTAAACCATCTCTCCAGCCCTTGAAGGCACTTTTAGTTATGTCATCTCATTTAATCTCAAAAGCCCCATGGAGTAGGTAGAGGAAATGTTTTTACCATTTAAATTTATTTATTTAAGGCAGAAAAAGAGAGGGAGAGGAGAGAGAGGGAGAAATGAGCACACTAGGGTCTTTGCTCACCACAACAAACTTGGGACGCACACGCCGCTCTGTGCATCCGGCTTTACCTGAGTACTGGGGAATTGAACCTGAGCCTTCAGGCCTTGCAAACCAGGGTCCACAATTGCTGAGCCGTCTCGCCAGCTCTAGTTTTGACCATTTTGTAGATGAGCAAGCTGAGGTTTAGACCAGTTCACTCAGTCACAGAGCAGTTACAAAGCAGGCCGGTGTACTAAGCTGCTTTTAAGCTGCTTTGCTATTTCAAGTTGTTTCTGCCTTTCCTGTGCGGCCAGGCTGCCACCCAGCTGCCTAGAGAGTGTCGTCGGCTCATCTAATGATTCTTTCTCTGCCTTACTACGTATCCCCGAGCTAGCCTCAAACTCATCCTCTTCCTGTCTCAGGCTCCCAGGTGCTAAGATTGTGGTCACATAGCATCATGCCTGGCATGAATAGCTCCTCATTCGTTCACCATCATCAGTGTGAGAAAGAGTTCCTGTGTTGCCTGGGCTGGGCATGAACTTGTCATTCTGTGTCTTTAATACCATGAGGCTGGTATTATATCCCCTTTTTATGTTTTTTTTTAATGTTTATTTATTTATTTATTTATTTATTTATTTATTTTTTGTCAAGGTAGGGTCTCACTCTGGTCCAGGCTGACCTGGAATTCACCATGTAGTCTCAGGGTGGCCTCAAACTCACGGTGATCCTCCTACCTCTGCCTCCCGAGTGCTGGGATTAAACATGTGTGCCACCATGCCTGGTTCCCCTTTTTATGTTTGAGAAAAGAAAAAGGATGAGAAAGAACATGGGAGAAGGCAGGAGGCAGCCACTCTGCTGAAGAGATTTTTTTTTTAATTTTTGTTTATTTTTATTTCTTTATTTGAAAGTTACAGTCAGAGGGAGAAAGCAGAGAGCGCGAGAGCGAGAGAGAGAGAGAGAGAGAGAGAAGGAGGGAGAGAGAGAGAGAATGGGCACACCAGGGCCTCCAGCCACTGCAAATGAACTCCAGACGTGTGCATCTGGCTTACGTGGGTCCTGGGGAATCAAGCCTTGAACTAGGGTCCTTAGGCTTCACAGGCAAGTGCTAAACTGCTAAGCCATCTCTCCAGCCCCTGCTGAACAGTTTTTGATGGTAAAATATGACTTGTGTATGCTCATGTCAGGGTATTCAGTGTTTTCCTTCACATAACATTCCTTGGTTAATCCTTTGAAATGTACCAGTCACAATTCACTCTGTGGGTAAATCGGACCTAGCTCTCCTTCTGACAGCATTTAATACCTACCTCAGCTACATCACATTTCCTTCAGCCCCTGGGGACGAAAGTCCCCTTGGCCCATTAGACCTTTGTCAACACCAATAGCACAAATGACAGATGTTCTTACCTATCTGGTCAAACCTCACTCTGTGGAGTTGGCTCAATGATGCCGATTTCCCAAACTCACTTACCAGATACAACAGGGGTCCTGGGACACCAGTGGGCCCAGCTGCAATGTGGTGCTTCTCTGGTCACTCTGGACCAGTCCTGAAGGGTGGCAATCACCTTTGGGATGTGTATCAAATTTACCTACTTTGCAAAACATCTGTGGATTTGTTTCTCCTCCCAAAGGTAGTTATTAAGTTGCCAATTACTGCACCAGATGCCATCCACAGGGCCAAGTGAGCAATTCAAATTTCATCCTCTTACTTAGTACAGTAGTGCTTATTGAAATGCGTGTGCCAGGCTGGGAAGAGAGCTCAGTAGGTAAAGTGTCTGCTTTGCCAGTCCAAAGACCTGAGTTCAATCCCAGAATGCCTGTTAAAATGTAATGACTAGCCAGGAGTGATGGTGCACGCCTTTAATCCCAGCACTCAGGAGGCAGAGGTAGGAAGGATAGCCATGAATTCAAGGCCACCCTGAAACTACATAGTGAATTCCAGGTCAGCCTGGGCGAGAGTGGGACCCTACCTCAAAAAACTTAAAAAATATATAAATATAAACATATATAATGACTATTATGCATGGTGGCGCATACCTTTAATCCCAGCACTAGGGAGAAAGAGGTTAGGGAGGATCCCTGTGAGTTTGAGGCAAGCCTGAAACTACACAGTGAATTCCAGTCAGCCTGGACTAGAACAAGACCCTACCTTGAAAAAAGCCCCCCAAAGGCATGTATGTATGCATATATGTATGTCTGCATATAGATCTTCAATATTTTAGGGTAGGAGTCACAGACCTTACCTGTCTTCGTAATCCAGGAGTTAGGGTGGACAAGTATGGTTATAATTCAACATGTCAAAAGTTGTGTGACTATAGGTTCAATTACAATAATTAAAATATATATATATATATATACATATATATTTGTTGGGCTGGAGAGATGGCTTAGTCATTAAGGCACTTGCCTGCAAAGCCAAAGGACCTAGGTTCAACTCCCCAGGACCTACATAAGCCAGATGTATAAGGGGGTGCACACATCTGGAGTTCATTTGCAGTGGCTGGAAGCCCTGCACCCATTCTCTCTCTCTGTCTCTCAGTCTCTCCCTGCCTATTTCTGTATCTCTCTCAAGTAAATAAATAAAATAAAATATAAAAAATATATATATATATATTTTGATTTGAGATAGGGAGAGAATGGGTACGTCTCTGGCTCTTTCAAATAAACTCCAGTTGCCTGCACCATTTTGTGCATTGGCCTTATATGGGTACCAGGGAATCAAACCAGGGCCATCAGGCTTTGTCAGTAAACTCCTTGAATCTCGGAGCCAATCACTCCAGCCCCAAAGCTGCAGCCATTGTTAATGGTGCGGTTGAAGTTAGGTGTTCCTTGTGGGGCTGGAGCTGAATGGTCTCGAACATTCCCCCACTTCTGCAGTCATGCCAGGTTTCCAGCCGCTTAGCTTGGCGAAGGAGAAATGCTCGTAGCCGGGGTCCCCCGCCAGGCGCAGCCCCTGGCCGCCCAGCGCGAACATGGCCTTTGCAGGCTTTGGCTGCCTGGCGGTTTCAGGTCTCGGCCAAAGGCGAGCCAAAGCCCTCCGCGGCCGCGCGTGCCAAGCTTCTGCGTGCGCGCAGGCTCGCTTTGTGCCATACACCGAAGCGACTGGCATGAGCCATCCCAGAGCCACGGGAGTGAGAGGGAGGAGAATGGGGTTAAAGAGGCGCGGGCATACTGGGGTCCTCGCTGCTGCCACCTACACAGGCTTTGTGCAGGAGGGTGTGGCAGAGAATGTGGCCTCTAAACAGTCCCTCCTCTACAGGTGGCAGCAGACACCCAGCTCTGCATCCCAAGAGGAAACAGAGACCAAATACATGCTTCCTCCTCCTCTTCTTCTTTTTCTTCTTTTTTGTTTTGGCTTTTCGAGGTAGGGTCTCACTCTGGCCCAGGCTGACCTGGAGTTAGCCTCAGGGCGGTCTTGAACTCATGGCGATCTGATCCTCCTACCTCTGCCTCCTGAGTGCTGTGATTAAAGGCGTGCGCCACCACGCCCGGCTTCCTTTCTCCTCCTTCTCCTCCTCCTCCCCTTCCTCCTCCTCCTTCTTTTTTTTTTTTAAATTATTTATTTATTTGAGAGCGACAGATACAGAGAGAAAGACAGATAGAGGGAAAGAGAGAATGGGCGTGCCAGGGCCTCCAGCCTCTGCAAACGAACTCCAGACGCGTGCGCCCCCTTGTGCATCTGGCTAACGTGGGACCTGGGGAACTGAGCCTCGAACCGGGGTCCTTAGGCTTCACAGGCAAGCGCTTAACCGCTAAGCCATCTCTCCAGCCCTCCTTCTTCTTTTTTTTTTTTTTAAAAATGGTTATGTATTTCTTTGAGAGAGAGAGAGAATGAATGGGTGCACAGGGCCTCTAGCCACTTCAATGAACAAACTCCAGATGCATGCCCCACCTTATGCACTTGGCTTACATGGGTTCTGGGGAGTCAAACCTGGGTCCTTAGGTTTCACAGGCAAGTGCCTTAACTGCTAAGCCATCTCTCCAGCCTCCTTCCCTCCCTCTCTCCCTCCCTCTTCCTTCCTTCCTTCCTTCCTTCCTTCCTTCCTTCCTTCCTTCCTTCCTTCCTTCCTTCCTTCCTTCCTTCCTTCCTTCCTTCCTCTCCTTCCTTCCTTCCTTCCTTTCCTCCCCCCTCCTCTTCTCTCTCTCTCTCTCTCTCTTTCTTTCTTTCTTTCTTTCTCTCTCTCTCTCTCTCTCTCTTTCTTTCTTTCTTTCCTTCCTTCCTTCTTGGCAGAGTCTAACTCTAGTCCAGGCTGACTTGAACTCACTCTGTAGACTCAGGTTAGCCTCATCCTCACAACAATCCTCCTACCTCCCAAGTGCTGGGGTTAAAGGTGTGAGCTATGACAGGTCCAATTCTCTCTCTCTCTCTCTCTCTTTTTTTTTTTTTTTGGTTTGTTTGTTGGGTTTTTAAAATTTTATTTTTTTAGATATGGACACACTTAGTATGTAAACAACACATGTTGGTACCATCCTTTCCCTCCTCCCTGCCCCTTTTCCAAAGAGGCCTTCCTCCTTGGGGATGCAGCTCAACCCCTGGGGATTGTGGGTCATGCATTATGGGGGCAGCAGTCAGTTACAGGAAAGAGGCAAGGTCCAGTTCTAATTGTAAAGAAAATGTAGAAATACAGATCTCTCTCTTCATACATACTTCTATTTGAAATATCATCTATATGAAATAATGTAAAATTTACAAATCATCTATTGTGGTGAAACCAAAGTACTCCTGTGGGCTAAATTTCACTTAGGAGCCCATAGTTGGTGACGTATGATTTTGGAAGTGGGACACCATGATGTGCCATGAATGACTCTTAATTATTTGGGGTTTCAAATACTGAAACTGCAGAAGAGATCAAGAGGGCGATAGGTTTAAATTTTGCCAACAAAGGATTTTTTCCAAAGCAAACTTTAATTATAGGTATGTTTTTGTTATTTATTGGTTTTCCGAGGTAGGGTTTCACTCTAGCTCAGGCTGACCTGGAATTCACTATGTAGTCTCAGGGTGGCCTCGAACTCATGGTGATCCTCCTACCACTGCCCCCCGAGTGCTGGGATTAAAGGTGTGCACCACCACACCCAGCTAGGTATGATTTTATCATAAAGACTTGAGGACTGGGGAGATGGCTCGGTGGTTAAAAATATCTGCTGTTCAACCATGATGACCAGAGTTCAGATTCCCCAGAACCCACATAAGCTGGATCCCCACAGCACATGCACCTGTACTCCCTGTGATGTGGCCGGGGCAGGGGGCAGAGTCAGGAGAACCCCACGGCTTGGGGACCAACTAGCCTGGCATTGGCAGTGGCAAAACAACATGTCTCAAACAAGGTGGAAAGTGAGGACCCACACTTGAAGGTTGCCTTTTGACCCCCACATGCACACCATGGCATGTGTGTGACCACATTTTATATATAGATATACATACATTTATATATACATATATATATATATATATATGCCACACACACACATACACACATAAGAAAGAGTTAAATACTCTAACAATGGCATTATCTCACAATATTGAACTCATAAGAACAGGCTATATTAGCTATTCTTCTTGTTGCTGTGACCAAATCAATCCCTGACCAAAAGCAATATGATGGAGGGAAATTTTGGCTCACATTTCAGGGAACATTGCCTGTCATGGAGGGGACACCATCACTATAGGAGGACATGAGACGCTGCTTGTTCACATCTCAGCAGATCAGGAAACAAAAAAGGTAATGCTGGCACTCAACAGACTTTCTCCTTTCTCTCTCTTTCTCTATGAGAGAGAGAGAGAGAGAGAGAGAGAGAGAGAGAGAGAATGGGTGTGCCAGGTCCTCTAGCCACTGCATATGAACTCCAGACGCATGCACCGCCTTGTGTATCTGGCTGTACGTGGGTCCTGGGGAATTGAACCTGGTTCCTTTGGCTTTGTCGGCAAGTGCATTAATCACTAAGCCATCTCTCCAGCCCACCCTTGCCCTTCTTTTTACTGAAAGACCCTAGGCCACGGCATGGTGTTGTCTACACTCAGGGCAGGTCTTGCTCCTCAGTTAATCCTCTCTGGAAACATACTCATAGGCATATTCAATGTTGTGCTAGACTAATTCCCTAGGTATTTCTTAATGCAATCAAGATGATACTCAAAATTAACCATCACATGGAGATTATCCAAAAGGTTGCAAAATGATATAAACTCACAATAAAAGTACATTTTTAAGCTATGACAGAGTCTTACACAAACATGTTCTTTATTTCTTTGATTTAAGGCACATATTTGTCATGTACTAACAATTTGGAAATCACCATATAATACTGATTTCTTTAATTAACATGTACACTCATGCTATTGTTTTTGCCTCTATTATCTTTTTTTTGGGGGGTGGTGAGAGGGTTTGAAGCAGGGTCTTACTTTAGCCCAAGCTGACCTGGAACTCACGATTCGCCTACCTTAGCCTCCCAAGTGCTGGGATTAAAAGCATGTGCCACCACGCTGAGCTAGACAATTGTCTTCTTGTGGTAGGCAGTGCAGAGCTAAGGAAATTATTGTATTGGCCTTATTTTGCTCATGAACTAGTGGAAGGTGGGTTGTGTGGACTGAAGTGTGCTAACCATTGGTATGACAGAAAGAGTATTGGCTAGAATTCAGATGCATCTGGGGTTTTTTGTTTGTTTGTTTGTTTTTGTTTTTTGGTTTTTTTTTTGGTTTGGGTTTTTGAGGTAGGGTCTCACTCTAGCTCAGGCTGACCTGGAATTCACTATGGAGTCTCAGGATGGCCTCAAACTCGTGGTGATCCTCCTACCTCTGCCTCCTGAGTGCTAGGATTAAAGGTGTGCGCCCCCATGCCCAACACATCTGAATTTTAATTCTGGCCTCATCATTAGTGACTTTGGACTTTTAAAAACATATTTTTATTTATTTATGAGGAGCTATACATATATAGAGAGAGAGACAGAGAGAAAGAGAGAGTACATGCACACCAGGGCCTCCTGCCACTGCAAATGAACCCCAGATGCATGTACCATTTTGTGCATCCGGCTTTATGTGAGTACTGGGGATTTGAACCCAGGTCAGCAGGTTTTGCAGGCAAATGCTTTTAACCGCTGGACCATCTCTTCAGCCCAACTTTGAACATTTTTAAACCTCAGTGATGCTGAGTTTCCTTATATATAAATAAAAACTTAATGGTTGGAGATAATATAAATTGCTCTGTAACACCAGTCATGGGGTATGCTGGACATGGTAGCTATTGCCATGGGAACTAGTTAATTTGCAAGCAGAGAGAAATAGAGAAGAGAGAAAGCCAGAGGTAAAATGGGCATGTCAGGGCTTCCAGGTGCTGCAAACGAGTCCCAGATGCATGTGCCACTTTGTGCCCCTGGCTTTGTATAGTGTAGGTACTGGGGAATTGAAGCCCGGTCATTAGGCTTCGCAGGTAAGTGCCTTAACTGCTAAGTCATCTCTCCAGCTCTTATTTTTTTTTAAAAAACTTATGTATGTTAGAGATACATAGATGATAGATAGATAGATAGATAGATAGATAGATAGATAGATGCTAGATAGAGGCAGAAAATGGGCACACCAGGGCCTCCATCCACTGTGAACTCCAGATGCATGCACCATCTGATGCATCTGGTTTATATGGGTTCTAAGGGAGTCAAGCCTGGATCCTTAGGCTTCACAAGCAAGTGTCTTAACCACTAAGCCACCTCTCCTCTTCAGCCTCCTTATTTTGTCTTTTCTTTCTTTCTTTCTTTCTTTCTTTCTTCCTTCCTTCCTTCCTTCCTTCCTTCCTTCCTTCCTTCCTTCCTTCCTTCCTTCCTTCCTTTCTTTCTTTCTTTTTTTCTTCTTCTTCTTTTTGTTGTTTTTTTAAGGTAGTGTCTCGATCTTGCCTCAGGTTGACCTGGAATTCACTATGTAGTCTCAGGGTGGCCTCAAATTTCAGCAATCCCCCTACATCTGCCTCCAAAGTGCTGGGATTAAAGACATGAGCCACCATGCCTGGCTTTATTTATTTATTTTTGAGTCAGGGTCAAACTCTATCCCATGGTGAACTGGAACTCACTCTTTAGTCCCAGGCTGGCCTCCAACTAATAGTGATTCTCCCACCTCTGCCTCCCTAGTGCTGGGATTAAAGGCATGTACCACCACACCTGCTCCATTGTTTTATTAGATGGATAAATAGGCATTGCAGTTACTTCCTCCCCGCCCTTTTTTTTTTTTAAATTTTTGAGGTAAGGTCTCACTCTAGCCCAGGCTGACCTGGAATTCACTCTGTATTGTCAGGGTGGCCTCGAACTCATGGCGATCCTCCTACCACTGCCTCCCAAGTGCTGGGATTAAAGGCACACACCACCATGCCCGGCTTCCTTCCTTCCTTCCTTCCTTCCTTCCTTCCTTCCTTCCTTCCTTCCTTCCTTTCTTTCTTTCTTTCTTTCTTTCTTTCTTTCTTTCTTTAATTTTATTTATTTGCAAGTAGGGATAGAAGAGAGACAGAGAGAATGGCATGTCGGAGCCTCCAGCTGCTACAAACTCCAGACACATGTGCCACCTGTGCATCTGGCATTACGTGGGTCCTGGGGAATCGAACATGGATCTTTCAGCTTTGCAAGCAAGTGCCTTAACCGCTAAGCCATCACCCCAGCCTGCAGTTACTTTTTCTAGGTCTCACTTTCCTCACCTGTAAACGGAGCATGACAAGACCTACCACATAACGTGGTCACAAGGCACAAACACAGGGTCATGCTAGTAAGAAAGAGCCTAGCATTGTGCTCGGCCCAGAGTAGACACCTGGGTGATATGGGTTGTGTGCATGCAGCATGCAAGGTGGCATTTGAGCAATGGAGATCGAGCAGGAGACAAAGCCACCCAGCCAGTTTCCTTGCCAACTCCAAGTTACTTTCTAGAGGGGAACCCAAACAAGAGACCGATGACAAAAGATGTCAGGTAACAAAGCACCCCAAAAGCACAGTCCTGGGGAGGCAGGTGGGGAAGGACTAGGAAGACCAAGAAGGCCACTTTCAGAGGGTTGTTGTCACCTTGGACCTCCCAGGGGAGGAGGGTTGAACAAGATCTAGTTTTGGAGAAGGGGCCAGAGCAGCAAAGACATGAAGATAGTTTCTTAGTGCAGGAAGCAACAAGTACAATGTCCTCCTCTATCTTTTTTCTGCCCTTCTTTCTAAACCTGATCTTGAGCTGCTAACTTCCCTTTTTCCTCTGCCTGAAAGTTCAGCAAGGGATCTGAGCCTTGGATCAAGGCCTGACTCTAATACCGGGGGCTCATCCAGGGAGTACCTAAGCACCCCCCAACCCCACCCTGTCCCGGCCCACAATACAACCTGTTTGGACCTCAGCCTTCAGCCTTCCGGGTTCACCTGCAGTCTTTATGGGGTCAGCATTACTAAAAGACTCTCACCTCCTGATCTCACGTCCGTCGCCCCCAGGGTCGATCAGAGTCATCATTCCTTCTCTTTCTTTGGTCCTCAACCCACTCTGCACCCCAATGCTTGCTCCATTAGATGCCAAGTCAATGAATGCACACATCTTCTAACTCTAATCACTGTTCCCATGTTAATGTCATTTATTTATTTATTATTTGTTTGCTTCTTTGTTAGCAAGCAGAGAGAGGGAAGGAGGAGAGAGAGAGAGAGAGAGAGAGAGAGAGAGAGAGAGAGAGAGAATGGGCACACCATGGCTCCCAGTCACTGCAAACAAACTCCAGACATGTGTGCCACCTTGTGCATCTGGCTTTACGTGGGTACTGGGGAATCAAACCTGGCTCCTTAAGGCTTTACAGGCAAATACTTTTACCACTAATCCATCTCTCGAGACTCTCCCCACCCCTGCCTTTTAAAATCACTATCTAAGGTTACATTTCTGGCCATGAAAACAAGGGTCTTGTCAGTCTTCATGGGCTTGCCCGCAGCAAAAGCTTAGTGGGTGAACATGCTATACCAAGAACACGGCTTCCCCTGGGTCACACTGGCCAAGTCAGATCCGCTAGTGGGAAGAGCCCCGTTGCATCTCGCAGAGGAGGACTGCTCCTCAGGAAAGACCCTTCGTACCTTTTCCCTGGGCTCTGATTCGCAGAACACAGACTACAGAGGTCTGCCAAAGAGGCACTGTTTTGGGTCAGTGGCAAAATCATTAATGTCCTGTTGTGCCCCCGTGACCTTCTCTCCATACCTCCACCTCTTCTTTAGACGTGGAAAGTTCAGAAGGGGTGGAAGCAGTTGCCCCACAGTGCACACGTTCCCCCGAAAGCTGTGACTTCGTTTGCTTAATTCATCTCCACCAGCTCTCTTGTAACTGGCTATTTACACTCTGCCAACACCATGGTGATGACCTGTGGGGTTAAGAGGGACGTAGTGGCCCTGTCATTGAGGAAGCTGCTCTCCCAGCTCAGACATCCCACCCCGCCTCCAGCCTTGGCTTGGGGAAGATGTGGTTTATATTAGTGACCTGGAGAGAAAGTTCATGCCCCCCCACGCCGCCCCCCGGGAAGAGTGCGTCCATGAAATGGCAGAGTGATTAATGGTTTGTTTACAGCACTGACATCCAGCCTGTCAAGACCCTCCAAAGGCCTTTGATGTAAAACACACCGAGAGACTTTGGGTCCTCCATATCTCCTGGGAGGATAGAAATCAGAAATGAAGAATGGAGGGCCAGATCTCTGCATGTTGGGCTGCAGGGGTCTGAATGGTGAAAACAGATAAGGGCCAATGACTGGGGGGCGGGGAGAGGGGCTGAGGGGAACTCAGAAGGTGGTCACTGCTCAGCAGGGGACCCCGTGGTCGGTCTCATTTCTATCTCCCTGTCTCTCTCTTTCTCATCTTTATCACTTGGGCACCCTAGGTCTACTTAGATCGTTCCAATCTCACACACTAAATGATTTCACAAGTAACGACCATTACCAGGAGTGACGTCACAGACACTGTATTTCTGTGGGACCGTGGGTGGGCGGTGGCTTCGCAGCACTGAATCGTTAATGATAACTTAAAGCACTCTGACATCTGTTTGAAGGCGCTATGTTTCTTTAAGAGAACAGTCGAAACCAAAGTGATTCCCAGTTGCCCAGAACAAGGGCTAGAGCTTGCAAACAGGCAGCCTGTGGGCTGAATCCAGCCAACAGCTGTATTTTGCTTGGCTGCAGAGAGCTGAAAAAACCCCCGGACTTTAGTAATAAGATTTAAGTTGCACATAAATGGTCGAATTCCTGCTATCTTAAAAAAAAAACACCACACCACCACAACAACAGAGAGCTGAAGGCGCTGGCCTCGTTCTCCCAAAACCATGGGAGCTGACAAAATTCTAGAACCTTCAAGTGAGGCCAGGCCTGGGCCACCATCCCCACCGAACAATAACTCTGTGTTCATTGTAATATGTGCCTGGACTTGAACCGCTGTGTCATTAGTTCCTAGTGTACTTTACAGCATTTCTGGTGAGTTATTTGATTCGTACTCTTTGAATCAGTAAAAATGTCATTTTTCCCTGGGGGAAAAAGGGGATGCCTGAACCAACCTGAGAAACTGTAGTAATGTTCACAGGAGATACCATTAGCTCCGTGCATCACAAGGACGCAGTCATGGCTGTGACGATGCTTATTGGAAGGCATGGATTGAGACCTTCCTCTCAGCAAAAGCACTAGGCTGGTCTCTTGTTGATTTTCAAGCTGTTAGGTAAGTATTTGAGCACTTTAGAAAAGGCTTCTGCCTTTATTGCTAAAGACTCAGGCAAGTTCCCCAATGTCCCGATGAGGCCTGGGCGCTAAAAAATGTAAAGAATTGTTTGAAGCTGGGTGTGGTGGCTTGCACCTGTGATCTCAGAATTGGCAAGGCTGAAACAGGAGGATTGCTATGAGCTCAGGGTCAGCCTGAGGTACCTAGGGAATTCCAGGCCTGCACGGGCTGCCTTGTCTTACAACAAACAAATAACACCACCAACATGAAAGCATTCTTTGATAACACATGTCTCACATATACCCCCCCTTCTGAGGCAAGACTCTGAGAAACACCAAGTACTTTCTCTCTTCAGAGTGGGTTAGTAATGGGCCATTAAAAAAGGATGTGGCTAGGAATGAGGACATAGATGAAGTCTGTAAAGACAACAGAGAAAAGCCTGGCGTGGTGGCACACGCCTTTAATCTCAGCACTCGGGAGGATCGCTGTGAGTTCGAGGCTACCCTGAGACCACATAGTGAATTCCAGGTCAGCCTGAGCTAGAGTGAGACCTGGCCTTGAAAAACCAAAAAACAACAGCAAAAACAAAAAAGTAGACAGCAGAGACACCCTTAGGTTGCTGTGCTTCTAGTCTCCTGCAGGGAAAAAAAATGACGTAGAGAGATGGCTTTGTGGTTAAGGCACTTGCCTGCGAAGCCTAAGGACCCATGTTCAACTCTCCAGATCCCACATTAGCCAAATGCACCAAGGTGAGGCAAGTTCACACATGCCCACTAGGTGACATAAGCATCTGGAGTTCGATTGCAGTGGTTGAGGTTCTGACGTGCCAATTCTTTCTCTCACACTCCTGCTCTCTCTCTCTAAAAGAAAGAGACAAGGGCTGCTGGAGAGATGACTTGGTGGTCAAGGTGTTTGCCTGGAAAGCCAAAGGACCCAGGTTCAATTTCCCAGGACCCATGTAAGCCAGATGCACAAGGTGGTGCATGCATCTGGAGTTCATTTGCAGATGGTGAAGGTCCCAGCATACCCATTCTCTCTCTCTCTCTCTCTCTCTCTCTTTTAAATAAATAAGAGACAAAAGAGAGCTCCAGTTTGTCTAGTGAGTAATGAATGACCCCCTAGGAAGACACAGGCAGCCTCAAATCATTTTTTATTTTAAAACAAGTATTTATTAATGAGAGAGACACATGCCTTTAATCCCAGCACTCCGGAGGCTGAGGTAAGAGGATCACGGTGAGTTCAAGGCCACCTTCGACTTCTAGGTCAGCCTGGGCTAGAGACTCTACCTTGAAAACAAAAACAAACAAATAAACAACAACAACAAAAACAATGCTGAGGATTCATTGACACCCATCTACTCTAGGGAGGGAGAGTTCCTGGTGGTCTGAGACTTCCGGTTGTGATGGCTGTGGGGTGGTAACTGGCTGGGTACTGGATGTGGTAACTTGCTCTGTGTTGGGTGGTTCAAAGCTTGGCTGTCTCGCACATGAAGTCAGGTCTCTTCCTGGGGAGGGTCCCAGGGGGCAAAGTCAGAAGGTATCTGTGATGCTTAAATTCTCTTGTCAACTTGATCAGATTAGGAATTGGGCGGGTTTGTGAGGTTGTTTCCAGAAAGGATTAACCAAGGAAAGAAGCCCTTCCTCCAGAGCTGACAGCCCTTCCAGTGATGGGCTACATGCACACAAGCTCGGAGAGAACACCAGCCTTTATTTTTTCCCACCTGGCTGTCCATGCCACTTGCTGGTGAGGCATTTCCAGCTGGTTGCCCTCCCCGTTCACTTACACGTGCATCTATCGTAAGGTCTGGGAGTGACCAAGACCATGCAAACCACTCTGAAGCAAAGATGAAAGCTTTTATTCAGAAAAACAACGAGCTGCCAGGACTGACTCACGAGAGAGGAGCATAGCCAACTTGGGTTTTCAGGTAGGGGGCTTTATAGGGCTTTTCAGTTGGGGGAATGTAAGGAAGGAAAAAGAACTCATTTGTTAAGTTGAATAGAAAAGTTCCTTTGGGGTGATCATTACATTAATCATTTAAAATAGCAAGGGTGTTAGTTCTCATGTAAAGCCAGATGCACAAAGTGGCAGATGCATCTGGAATCCGTCTGTAACAGATGGAGGCCCTGGCATGCACAATCTCTGTGTCTGTCTGTCTTCTTTCTGCTTGCAAATAAATAAATATTTAAAAAAATAAAAAATAAAAAAAATAAAATAGCCAGGGTGTGACACCAGAACAGTGACCAGGTGACTTAGGAGATAAGGGGGCAAGAAACCATGACCTGGGCATTGTTATGCATGGAAGGGATAATGACCGGGTGGTTTCTCGAAGAATGTCTCTGTCACCATTCTGCTGACCTTGGTGACTCCATCTTGGGAGCATGTCCCAACCTAACATCTATCCCACATCGACTATCCCTCGTTGGCATTGGAAGCAAGTTTCATCAGCCTTTTGGTGGCTCTCTAGGTCTTCAGTGCTGGATTGGGGCTGCTCGGGCATCCAGCCTTGTGGACTGAGCAGCTCCCTCAGTTCTTGATGCTCAAGCCCGGAGATACCTACTGCTGGACTGCCATGAGCTAATCCAATATCTCCCTAGATGATAACCAGTTCATTCCACGGGTTCTGTTCCTCTAGAGAACCCTGACTAATCCCGTGCCCTAGTTGCTGAAACTGTGCTTGCTTCATGTGCAAAGCAAATTCCCTGCTTGGGGATCCGTGCAGGTAATTCAGCAAGCCCGTTTCACACTGCCCATGGCCATGTCCAAAAAAACAAAACCGTGTTGCAAAATCAATGACCCTCTTTTTCCTGCACTTGTTCTATATTCCATAATACCAGGTGGGCTGCCAATTTGTTAATCCAGTGGAGAATAAAGCCAACTTTGAAGAACAGGACACTCCTTCACCATTCAGGCCCCTTCTGAAGAGTCAGTATTCTTCCTGTTGTTCCAGTGCAGGCCAGTTGGTCCAACCTCAGTGGTTGTAATCTCTCATACAATTTCAGCTGAACAGGCAGAGTTTTGGCCCAAAGCTTTCATTTTTTTTTTTTTCTGTGCCATATCCTGCTGATTACACCATCCCATTTCTACACAAAGCAACCCTGCACAAGTTCTCAGGACATGGGCATAACAGCAAGCCTCTCACACAAACTGCTTCTATTCCAAGTTCAGGCAAAGCTCTTTCTCACCCTCATAAGCCAAACCTCACAGCCCATAGTTCTTAGTGCATTCAGGTCTTTCAACATTGACCAGAATAGTCCATCAAGCTGTACTTACAGTACTGCAAGGTGTCTCTTAAGCCAAGATTTCAAATTTGTCCACATCCCTCCTGCAAAGCAGTTCCAAAAGGTCAAAAACCCACAGAATCAGTTTTCTAGAAACTATGTTCTCACTTCTTGATACCAATTTTACTATTGCAGTCAGGTTTGCATTTCTGGCAGAAAACACTCAATGAAGAGCAGCTTGTGTGTGGGGGGGGAGGTTTATTTTGGCTAACAGACTTGAGGGGAAGTTCCATGATGGCAGGGGAAAACTATGGCATGAGCAGAGGGTGGATATCACCTCCTGGTCAACATCAGATGGACAACAGAAACAGGAGAGTGTGTCAAACACTTGCAAGAGAAAGCTGGCTATAACATCCATAAGCCTGCCCCCAACAATACACTTCCTTCAGGAGACTTTAATTCCCATGTTGCCATCAGCTGAGAACTTAGTATTCAGAATACCTAAGTTTATGGGGGACACCTGAATGAAACCACCATACTATCTATCAGAGAGAGGGGAGAGGGAGAAAGAGAGAATGGCCAGAACCTCTTGCCTCTGTGAATGAACCCCAGATGCACATACTACATTATGCATCTGGCTTTATGTGGGCATTGGGGAATTAAACCTGGGCTGGTAGGCTTTGCAAGCAAAAGCCTTTAACCACTGAGCTTCTCTGTCTCTCTTTTTGAGGTATGATCTTGCTCTAGCCAAGCCTGACCAGGAATTCACTATGTAGTCTCAGGGTGGCCTTGAACTCATGGTGGTCCTCCTACCTCTGCCTCCGAAGTGCTGGCATTAAAGGCATGCACCACCATGCCTGGTTTCCCCAGCCTGCCCTAGCTCATCTTTTGAAGTTATGAGAAGAAAGCACCTGAATTTGGTGGGTAAGTATGCTTTATGGTTCTTGCCACTTACTCTGCTGGTTCATAGAACCTTCCCCCATGAACTTCCATATTCCATTATCTTTCGTAGGTAACTGGAGTTCCATATCTGAGGTGACTTTGAAAGTCATAGGTTGAAGGTAGATCCCCCATCAACCTGGGTCTCCAGTCTTCCTACAAGTCACCCCTGCCATTCCTCAAACTTCCGCCACATACCTAGGGCACAGAGAGAACAAGGAAAGAGCTTTGATAGCTGGGCAACCTGTTAAAGAAAACATAGATGATTTTATTAGTTTTAAGTATTTATTTTATTTTATTTGTGAGGAAAGAGAGAGAAAGAGAACACCAGGGCCTCTAGCCACTGGAAATGAACTCCAGACACATACACTACTTTGTGTACCTGGCATTATGTGGGTACTGGGGAATTGAACCCTGGTTATTAGGCTTTGCAGGCAAGTGCCTTAATGGCTGCACCATCTCTCTAGCCCAATTTTAGTGGTTATAGATAATCTGGAGAACTAAAATAAGTAAAACATTTCATCATTCATCAGTCTATAGTACTGAGTAAAGGAACCCTTTTACAACCCTAATCCTGCATGCCTGTAAAACTCTATAATTCTTACTGCTACAAACTTGGGCTGCAAGCTCACTGAGAAATCCTGCTGGAGCTGAGCTGCAAACCTCCTCCATATAGACCGGCTGACAGAAAGCTGGAAAAAGCCACACTGCATGCAGTTCAATGGGAGAGAGAGAAATCACCAGTGAAGATACTCAACAGTGGACACTGCAAGCCTTATATTTGGCCAGCCAGGCCAAATGAGCCAACGGGTGCAATAGTGGCATGTTTGTTATGGGGGGAAACCAACCACCCTCTAATTGGAGTGGAGGCCCGCTCCATGGGAGGGAATACATCCCTGATACTGAAAACCTACAACAGGGGTAGTCATGAGCCCTAGGGGGTAATGTCTGCTGGTGTCTGGCTAAATATATACACTATGCTCACCAAGCTGCCCAGTAAGCACTTCTCTTAATGTTCATACCCACATGTTAATGCTACTCTCACTTTTGGTTAGAGAAGCTTCTCTTTTCAGATGGCAGTGACCCTGGGATGACTCAGGAGGAACCATGGTGCTGGGAAGAAGTGACAGGAGTGCTCAGCCCTGAAATATCTCAATCACACCCTCCAAGGCTCAGGGTCCATTGCAGAAGAGGTGGCAGAAAGAATGTAAGAGCCGAAGGAAGGGTAGGACTCCTTACAACATGCTCCTCCAGACACAAAATGGCCTGGATATCCATGACCTCACAGTGCCTGACACTACCTACACAGGACCATCATAAGAGGAGGAAAAGATCATGACATCAAAATAAAAGACTGATTGAGAAGGGGATATGATGAAGAGTGGAGTTTCAAAGGGGAAAGTGGGTGGAGGGAAGGAATTACCATGGGACATTGTCTATAATTATGGAAATTGTCAATAAGCAAATCTCTGTAATTCCACAGTTGAAGGATGGTGAGGGTCATGGAGAGAGCTTTTTCTTCATACAACTCAGCAGCTAGGTTTGCAGTGGAAAGACTCAGCATCCCTCTTAGAGCCTCTGGGTAAGGAGGCCAGCGTGTTTCCCCACAAGCACATGTCCTGGAAATGTGAGTCACACGAATGTCATGCCCTCATGGGGTGCAATGGCTTGCTCTCTGTCCTCAGGAATGTAGGCCTCCTCATTTCAAGCACTTCATCTCCTAGGGGTGTTTTTGTGTTTTTCTTGGTCAACTGCACAGTCATCCCACCCTCTGGCCAAGAAGAAACTGTGGATGCAAAGCTGTTGGGCTTAGAGCAGGCTTTGCTTTCCAACCAGGAAGGGCGTTTCGGCAAACAGTCGGGTCTGACACCCTGATTCACTGTTGCTCAGGGAAAATCGTTCCTTGCCATCTCATAGGAATTTGGCAGCAGGGCAAGATTTCAGTTCAGTTTGTAAAAGAGCAGTGGAAAACATGGTTGACCCTGAGTGTGACGATAAGGATCTATGTCTTGTTTTACTTGTTGAGACAGGCTCTTGCGATGTAGCCCAAGCTGGTCTTCAACTCATGACCCTCCTGAGTGCTTGGGTAACAGATGTTCGCCACTACACTTTGCTGGATCTGTCTTTTTATTTATTTATTGATTTTTTTTTTTTTTGAGGTAGAGTTTCACTCTAGCCCAGGCTGACCTGGAATTCACTATGTAGTCTCAGACTGGCCTTGAACTCACAGCAATCCTCCTAACTCTGTCTCCCGAGTACTGGGATTAAAAGTGTACATCACCACGCCTGGTTGCAGTTTGTTTTAAAAAATATTTTACTGTTTTCTTTTTATTTATTTATTTGAGAAAGAGAACTAAATAAGCAAGGAGAGACAGAGAGAGAGAATTGGGTGTGCCAGGGCCTCCAGCCACTGAAAATGAACTCCAGATGCATGCATCCCCTTGTGTATCTGGCTTATGTGGGTCCTGGGGAATCAAACCTGAGTCCTTTGGTTTTGTAGGAAAGCACCTTTAGTGCTAAGCCATCTCACCAGCCCTGCATTTTATTTTATTATTTTTTATTTTTTAAACTTTAAGAAATTATTTTTTAGTTTTATTTATTCGAGAGAGAGACAGACAGAGAGAGACAGAGACAGAGACAGAGAAAATGGGTGCTTCAGGGCCTCCAGCCACTGCAAATGAACTCCAATGCATGCACAACCTTGTGGGTCCTGCGTGGGTCCTGGGGAATTGAACCCGGGTCCTTGAGCTTTTCAGGCAAATGCCTTAATCTCTAAGCCATCCCTCCAGTCCTGCATTTCATTTTTTAATAACTATATTATTTATTTGAGAGAGAGAGAGGGAGAGAGAGAATGAATGAGTATGGATGCCAAGGCCTCTTGCTGTTGCAAATGAACTCCAGATACATGTGCCACACTGTGGATATGGCTTTATGTGTGTGCTGGGGAATTAAACCTGGGCCGGCAGGCTTTGTAAGCAAGCTCCTTAACCTCTGAGTCATCAGCTCAGTCCTCCCCCCTCACAATATATATATGAAAAATACATGTCGTTAACCTTTGTTCTTATTAATTTCCCTTGGACCACCTCTTGCTAGTTCCCTTTCTCCCCTCAGAAAGGTGCTTTGAGTCCAGTGAGTTGGATGTAAAGTCTGATGAGGAGGAAAAGAGACGTCTGTGCCTTCCTGGATGACTCAAAAGCCATCAACTAACAAGCCACATGAGGTCCATCTTTATTTTTGTCCCTTAAGGGGAGCCCTCCCCATCACATATACTTGTGCAGCTGACAGAAGAGTATAGCTTCAGATACTGTGTGGTTAGATTGTGATGTAACATTCACCAGAAAGCCAGAGGCAGGAGAACTGGGGCGCTGGGGAATCTGGTGATGACACCCTACTTGGGCGCACTACAATAAGGCTGAGATCACTCTGCTGACCGGTTGACTCACCCAACATGTATACATCCAACAGCTGCCATACTGGAGGTCCCAGGCCAGGCCCTGGGAGACAGAGGTTAACAATATGAAGAGACCGTCTGCTCCTGCGGGATCTACAGTCCAGGAGGAGGAGGACAGGGCAGTAAACAGACTTCATTACAGTGGCATGCAGGGAGCTTTGTAAAACGTGTACAGTCTTCCCTGAGAGAGACAAGACCTGCCAACCCAGCTTTGTAGAAGGGTCAGGAAAGGCTTCCTGGAAATCTAGATGTCTACACTATGGCATCAAGGATAAGGACAACCAGCTAGGCAGCCCAAGGCTGTGGTTGGGAGAAGGGAGAATTTGATCAAGGAGGAGAATGAACTAGAGATTTTTAAAAAATTTTTAATTCAATTTTTATTTATTCATTTGAGAGAGACAGAAAGAGAAAGAGGCAGAGAGAATGAGAGAGAGAGAGAGGGACAGAATGGGCGTGCCAGGGCTTCCAGCCACTGCAAACAAACTCCAGACGCATGTGCCACCTCGTGCATCTGGCTAATGTGGGTCCTGGGGAATCAAGCATGGAACCGGGGTCCTTAGGCTTCACAGGCAAGCGCTTAACTGCTAAGCCATCTCTCCAGTCCAAACTAGAGATTTTTGTTGTTGTTGTTGTTTGAGGTAGGGTTTCACTCTAGCCCAGGCTGAATTCACTCGGTAGTCTCAGGGTGGCCTCGAACTCTAGGTGATCCTCCTAACTTTGCCTTCCAAGTGCTGAGATTAAAGGCCTGCGCCACCATGCCTGGCTTGAACTAAAGATTTTGTTTTGTTTTTTGAGGTAGGGTTTCACTCTAGCCGAGGCTGTCCTGGAATTCACTATGTAATTTCATCATGTCCTCGAACTCATGGCGATCCTCCTACCTCTGCCTCCTGAGTGCTGGAATTAAAGGTGTGCATCACCATGCCCAACTTGAACAAGAGATTTTTAAGGCAGAGGAACTGTAGACAGAATGGTGTGTTTTGGGAACTAGGAGAAACTATGACCAGACTCTTCTAACAAGAGATATATGAAAAGTTGCAAGGCAAAAACAGGATGAAGGCAAGGGCCAGACTCCCAAGTCTACATGTTGGATTTCAAAAGAGACAAGTTTGAGGGCTGGAGAGATGGCTTAGCGGTTAAGCGCTTGCCTGTGAAGCCTAAGGACCCTGGTTCAAGGCTCGGTTCCCCAGGTCCCACGTTAGCCAGATGCACAAGGGGGCACACGGGTCTGGACTTCGTTTGCAGAGGCTGGAAGCCCTGGCGCGCCCATTCTCTCTCTCCCCCTCTATCTGTCTTTCTCTCTGTGTCGCTCTCAAATAAGTAAAAATTAAAAAAAAAGAGACAAGTTTGAGCCAGGCATTGTGGCGCATCCCTTTAATCCCAGCATTTGGGAGGCAGAGGTAGGAGGAACGCTATGAGTTTGAGGCCAACCTGAGACTACACAGTGAATTCCAGGTCAGCCTGGGCTAGAGCGATTCAGTTCCTACCTCGAGAAACAAAAACAAATAAAACACAAAAACAAATAAAACACAAAAACAAATAAAAACCAAGAGACAAGTCCTCATTCCAAGAGAAATGAGAGCTGTTGAGCCAGCCTAAAATCATGGATCTTCCTCCTTCCTCCTCCTCCTCTTTCTCTTTCTTCTTTCCCTCCCCTCCTCTCCTCCTCCCTTCTTCCTCCTCTTCCTTCTTTGCCTTTTTCTGTTGTTTTTTTGAGGTAGGGTCTCACTCTAGCTCAGGCTGACCTAGGATTCACTATGGAGTCTCAGGGTGACCTCAAACTCACAGCAATCCTCCTACCTCTGCCTCCTGAGTGCTGGGATTAAAGGCATGCGCCACCGCGCCCAGCCTACCTTCCTTCTTTGTGTGTGTGTGTGTGTGTGTGTGTGTGTGTATGTGGAGGCCAGAGGCGTCTGCCTTGATCACTCTTCATGTCACTGGCTGAGGCAGGGCTTCCCAGTTAAGCCCAGAGCTGGCTGTTTCGGGGAGTCTAGCAGCCAGCTTGCCTCCGGAACCTGCTGTCTCTTCCTCCTGCGAGCTGGGGTCACGGGCAGGCGGCCATGTCCCCATCTGGGTGCTGTGGGTCTTATCCCAGGTCCTCACGCTTGCGTGACAAGTGACAAGCGTTTGATCCACTGAGCCATCTCCCCCAGCTCGCAGATTCTTAGTTGGTCTTGGGTGTGCAAAGGGCAGAGGAGTGGAGGGAAAGCAGGGCCAGGAGGCCAGACAGCGCACCTCGGGGGTAGCTGATAGGGGCCATTTGAGCAGAGGCCTGCACTTCAGACACCCCCCTACTTCTCTGCTGGAGCCTCACTTCTCCCAGCCTCTGCTACGTGCCAAACTCTGTTCCCTTGCTTTACAAACATTGTCACCAGACCCAGCTTACTCCAAGTGATCTGCGCTGGCCCAGAGGGGGAGAAAAGACACAGTCCAGTAACAGAGGGTTCTAAATCATCCACTTGTTTTAGGGGTGTAGACACACAAATAGGCACCATGCGCAGACGCACACCCCCTTGAATACTCGTGTATTGGACAGCTTTACTGAGTTATACTGGATACACAACAGACACACGTACAATTAGATGAGCTTGGACACACATGGGAAAACACACTTGTGAAATCACAGAGCCGGGCGTGGTGGCGCACACCTTTAATCCCAGCACTTGGAAGGCAGAGGTAGGAGGATCGTCATGAGTTTAAGGCCACTGTGAGAAATACATAGTGAATTCCAGGTCAGCCTGAGCTAGACCCTACCTCAAAAACAAACAAACAAACAAACAAACAAAGAACAAAAAAAAACCACCACCACAGTCAAGGTCAAAGAGCATCCCCATATCTCTTTTGCCATGAGCTTTACTTATTTATTTATTTATTGGCTTTTCGAGGTAGGATCTCACTCTAGGCCAGGCTGACCTGGAATTCACTATGTTAGTCTCAGGGTGGCCTCGAACTCACGGCGCTCCTCCTACCTCTGCCTCCCGAGTGCTGGGATTAAAGGCGTGCGCCACCACGCCCGGCCTGAGCTCTACCCTCTTAGCAAGCATTCCAGTGCACTATGAAGCATTGTCAACTTCAGGTTGCAGGTTGAGTAACATCTCTAGAATGTTCTCATGTTGCACCTGTTACGTGATCTCTCCCCATCCCCTCTTGCAGCTCCTGCAAGCAGGGAGCTCTTGCTCTGCTCCTGCGAGTCATTGGACCACTTAGGTGCCTCGTATTCCTGGAGCCACGCAGCCTCGAGCCTTCTGCAGTGGGCTTTCTTCACGCAGCAGCCCGTCCTCCAGGTGTGTGCGTGTGTCGGCAGTGACAATACCGCCTTCTTCTCCAGGACTGAGTAGTGTTCCGTGCATACAGACTCACTTTTTTTTTTAAATTTTTATTTATTTATTTATTTGAGAGCGACAGACACAGAGAGAAAGACAGATAGAGGGAGAGAGAGAGAATGGGCGCGCCAGGGCTTCCAGCCTCTGCAAACGAACTCCAGACGCGTGCGCCCCCTTGTGCATCTGGCTAACGTGGGACCTGGGGAACCGAGCCTCGAACCGGGGTCCTTAGGCTTCACAGGCGAGCGCTTAACCGCTAAGCCATCTCTCCAGCCCCAGACTCACTTTTGAGTCATTGCCGCACAAGGCCTAGTGAAGCCAGATTCTGTGTATGAATAAAGGAAGATAGAGGAGAATTTTTTTTTTTTTGGGGGGGGGAACACATTTTATTTCTTCTGGGTACATATCTTGGAGAAAGAATTTTTAGGTCCTAGCTGGGTCCGGTGGTGCCTATACTTCCAGCATCCAGGATGTTGAGACAGGAGCTCAAGTTCAAGGCCGGCCTAAACCCATGCACAGGCTCCATACCATTTTGGGATCTCAAGATCATTAGATCATTTCTCAGGCTTCAGACCCACTCTTTTCTTTTTTTTTGGTTTTTCAAGGTAGGGTCTCACTCTAGCTCAGGCTGACCTGGAATTCACTATGTAGTCTCAGGTGGTCTTGAACTCACAGCGATCTTCCTAACTCTGTCTCCCAAGTGCTGGGATTAAAAGCGTGCACCACCACACCCAGCTCTTCTTTCCTTCTTTCTTCTTTGTTTTTTTGTTTCAATTTTTTTTTGTTTTGTTTTTTTGAGGTAGGGTCTCACTCTAGCTCAGGTGGACCTGGAATTCACTACGGAGTCTCAGGGTGGCCTTGAACTCACGGTGATCTTCCTACCTCTGCCTCCCGAGTGCTGGGATTAAAGGTGTGTGCCATGACGTCCAGCTTTTGTTTCAAATTTTTATTAACAACTTCCATGATTATAAAAAATATCCCATGGTAATACCCTCCCTCCCCCCACTTCCCCCTTTGAAACTTGATTCTCCATCATATCTCCTCCCCCTCTCAATCAGTCTCTCTTTTATTTTGATGTCATCATCTTTTCATCCTCTTATGATGGTCTTGTGTAGATAGTGTCAGGTACTGTGAGGTCACAGATATCCAAGCCATTTTATGTCTGGGGAGCATGTTGTAAGGAGTCCTACCCTTCCTTTGACTTTTACATTCTTTCTGCCACCTCTTCCACATTGGACCCTGAGCCTTGGAAAGTGTGATAGAGATATTACAGTACTGAGCACTCCGGTCACTTCTTTCGAGCACCATGATGCCTTCTGAGTTATCCCAAAGTCACTGCCATCTGAAAAGAGAAGATTCTCTACCAAAAGCAAGAGTAGCATTAATATAAGGGTATGAACATTAAGAAAAGTGCTTACTGGGCAGTTTGATAAGCATAGTATATACATTTAGCCAGACAGCAGCAGACGTTACAGCCCTAGGGCTCATGACTACCACTGATATAGGTTTTCAGTATCAGGGATGTATTCCCTCCCATGGAGTGGGGCTCCAGTCCAGTTAGAGGGCAGGTGGTTTCCACCATGACAGACGTGCCACTATTACATCCATTGGCTCATTTGGCCTGGTTGGACAAATATAAGGCTCACAGTGTCCACTGTTGAGTATCTTCCTGGTGATTTCTCTTAGGTAGATAAAGAGGAATTTTTAAAAATATATTTTTATGTATTTGAGAGAGCGAGAGAAGGAGAGAGAGAGAGAGAGAGAAAGAATGGCATGGCAGGGCCTTATATCATTGCAAATGAACTCCAGATGCATTGCTACTTTGTATATCTGGCTTAATGTTGGTACTGGGGAATTGAACCCAGGCCTTCAGGCTTTGCAGACAAGTATCTTTAACTGCTGAGCCATCTCTCTTTGATGGAGATGAGAGAATAAACACTCAGCACACGAATACGACCACCCCAAAGCAGTATTCTTTAATGCATAGCTACCCCATACCACCTTCTGTGGAACCCCCAATTCCTAGGCTTTCAACATAATATTGACAAATGGGGCTCTAGGTGAAATTATTTTAGGTTATGAGGCATGATGTTAAATCTGGCTGGTAAGAAATGGATGGCTGTAAGAGTCAGCTTCTCGTTGCTTGGACGACATACATAACAAGCATTAGTTTACGGGAGGAAAGGTTTGTTTCAGCTTGTAGTTCCAGGTTCCAGTGCGTCACGGCGGGAAGGCATGCAGGAGCGTGAGGCACAGCTGGTCACATTCAGTGAAGAAGCAGAGAGTGACGAGTACTGGGGTTCAGCCAGTTTCTTCTTTGCGACACAGTCCAGGACCCATGGGATGGTACTGCTCATACTTCCCTGGGTCTTCCTCACGGACGGGCACAGTGGCTAACCTAATCTACATAACCCCTCACAGGTGATTCTACGTCCTGTCAAGTCGATGATCACCATAAACCATCGCAATGGCTAAACCAGGTGAGGTGGTACAGAGTTATAAACCCAGCGCCCAGCAGGCAGGAGACAGGCAGATCACCACAAATTCCAGGCTAGAACACATAGACCTGGTTTCAAAAAAATAAAGAAGCCGGGTGAAGTGGCTCATTCCTTTAATCCCAGCACTTGGGAGGCAGAGGTAGGAGGGTTGCTGTGAGTTAGAGGCCACCCTGAGACGACAGAGTGAATGCCAGGTCAGCCTGGGCTAGAGTAAGAGCTTACCTCAAAAATAATAATAATAATAATAATGCTGGGCGTGGTGGCGCACGCCTTTAGTACCAGCCCTTGGGAAGCAGAGAGGTAGGAGGATCACCATGAGTTCGAGGCCACCCTGAGACTACATAGTGAATTTCAGGTCAGCCTGAGCTAGAGTGAGAACCTACCTTGAAAAACCCAAACCAAAAACAAAAAACCCCAACCTAATAATAATAATAACATTAACAATAAATAAATCCACAAACCAAAACAGAACCAGAAAGAAATTTATAGAAACTTTAATATATTCATGCTCCTTATAACCTCATGCAAAGGAGTGCAACTTGTAAAGTGTGAAGCTGTTTTCCAGAGTCTGATTGACCACTGTTTGTCTGCTTTCAATTTCTATAACAAACACCTGAGCAAATCAAGATATATACATACATATACACATACATATATATATACATATATACATATATAAATATATACATATATACGTATACACACACACACACACACATATATATATATATATAGATAGATAGATAGATAGATAGATAGATATAGATATAGATATATATATATTTAAAAGGCTGGGCGGTGGTGGTGCACGCCTTTAATCCCAGCACTCGGAAGACAGAGGTAGGAGGATCACTGTGAGTTTGAGGCCACCCTGAGACTACAGAGTTAATTCCAGGTCAGCCTGAGCCAGAGTGAGACCCTACCTCAAACAAAACAAAACAAAACAAAAAAAACAAAGAAACACCAAAAACAAAACAAAAAAATATTTTTTTAAAAAAGGACATCTGGTGTCTTTGTGGCTTAGAGTACTTCTGGGGAGAGCGTGGAGATCTTGGGAGCCCCTGAACCCATTATTTCTGGGTGTCTGTAACAGAGGTACCTTGTGACATACGCAGTAAGAGTTATTGGAATCTCTTCTCCAGGAGAGACAGTTTGTGAGCTTGGTAAGTCCTCCAAGGCTGAGTGACGTCATGGGACCCAGGGGACGGTCATGTTTTAGTGAAAACAAACACAGGCACCCTGTGTCAGCAAACCCAATATTTTAACTAGGTCTTAAAGGAGTACTTGGGGTCTTGAACTTGACATTAGAAAAAAAAAAAAAAAAAAGAGAGAGAGAAAAAGAATCCATGGTAAGAAGGAACATATGTGAGAGAAATGTTGGGTGAATGAAAATCCTGGATAATTTTGACACCCTTTAAATTGTGTTCAGTGGAAAAAAAAAAAAAAGAAAGAAAGAAAAGATATAGGAAAACTCTTACAAAGCTCACTGCCCACCCCCTCCATATATTGAAACAGACAAACCACTCTGGGTGACATTTGCATCATGGTGTGCAGCTTTAGTGATAAGAAATGTGGGCTGTAGGGATGGCTTAGCCATTAAGGCGCTTGCCTGCAAAGCCAAAGGTTCTAGGTTCGATTCCTCAGTACCCACATAAAGCCAGATGCACAAGGTGGCACATGCATCTGGAGTTCCTGCAGTGGCTGGAGGCCCTGGTGCACCCATTGTTTCTCCATCTGCCTCTTTCTGTCTCATAAATAAATAGACAAATAAATAAATATGCATATTTTTACCAAAAAAGTAAAGGAATGTAGGAGAAATTCTACCTTTGCCGCTGGAAGTGAAAGAGAGCTGATTTTGTCAATTAACTAGGGTGCTGGATGGTAGAGAATTTTGTCATTCAATTATGTACACACAGGTAAATACTGTTTCTTAGGCAAAGGTAACTTTTTATGTGTTTGTAAAATTCCATTATATTCTATTGCCAAAGAAACATTAAGAACTTTGTATAGCTGTATAAAAAGCAACTAATGTTTTAAAGAATAAACATTTTAAAGTCAGAAAAAAAAAAAAAAAAAAGAAGCGGCCCGGGGCTGGAAGATGTTCCTGAAATGTACTGTTCCCAAGATCCCCTTAAACCACCCATGCATTTGCACCCACTTTCTGTTTCTCCCACATGTCCTCCAGTGAGTGGCTCAAGAAGAAGGAGCACACAACCACGTGATAACAAATACCCATAGCATAAAACTCAGAAGATCAAAGCTTCAACTGCTTCCGTCAGGAAACATTCCCCAACTCTCCTGTGAGTCAGGAGAGACCTAAGTAAACCGTGCCAGGCAGGGTGGAGGCGGAGACAGGAGGAGGTTGAGTCGGAAGCCAGCTGGGATGAGACAGAGCAAGTGAGAGAGAGAGAGAAAGAGAATGGGTGTACCAGGGCCTCCAGCCAGTGCAGTGGAACTCCAGGTGCATGGACCACCTTGTGCATGCATCTGGCTTACATGGACTGGGGAGCTGAACCTGGGCTCTTTTTTTCTTTGAGGTAGGGTCTCTCTCTAGTTCACACTGACCTGGAATTCACTATGTACTCTAAGGGTGGCCTTGAACTCATGGCAATCCTCCTGCCTCTTCCTCCCCAAGTGCTGGGTGGGCACATGCCACCATGCCTAGCTTGAACCTGGATTCTTCCACTTCACGGGCAAGCGCCATAACCACTGAGCAATCTCTCCAGGCCCAAAGACATCCTAGAGAACCAGTTGAATGGAGGAAGGCTAAAGCCAAAAGACAGAACCTGGATCCCGAAGGATCCATTTCTCTCCACTAGAGTAAAGGCCTAGCACTTTCTATGCATTTTGGTTTGCATAATGACTGGTGCTTATAATAGAATTTCATCTCATTCCCAATGTGCTGCTGTGATCATTGAGTCCACAGAAGTAAAGTGACTTTCTTGCTATAGGGTCCCTATAGTTACTGAGAATTACATTGATTTTTAAAAGTTATTTATTTGGGCTGGAGGGATGGCTTAGCAGTTAAAGTATTTGCCTGCAAAGCCAAAGGACCCAGGTTCGATTCCCCAGGACCCACGTTAGCCAGACACATAAGGGGGCGTAGGCATCTAGAGTTCGTTTGCAGTGGCTGGAGGCCTTGGCGTGTCCATTCTCTCTCTATCTTTCTCTTTCTCTGTCAAATAAACAAATAAATAAAAATAAAATATTTTTAAAAATTATTTATTTAGGGCTGGAGAGATGGCTTAGCGGTTAAGCGCTTGCCTTTGAAGCTAAGGACCCCTGTTCGAGGCTCGGTTCCCCAGGTCCCACGTTAGCCAGATGCACAAGGGGGCTCACGCATCTGGAGTTCGTTTGCAGAGGCTGGAAGCCCTGGCGTGCCCATTCTCTCTCTCTCCCTCTATCTGTCTTTCTCTCTGTGTCTGTCACTCTCAAATAAATAAATAAAAAATTAAAAAAATATATTTATTTATTTATTTATCAGAGAGAGAGAGAGAGAGAGATAAAGAGAGAGAGAGAGAGAGAGAGAGAGAGAGAGAGAGAGGCACACCAGGGTCCCTAACCACTGCAAACAAACTCCAGACACGTGCACCACCCTGTATACATCTGGCTTACATGGGTTCTGGGGAATCAAACCTGGGTCCCTAGGCTTTGCAGGCAAGTACCTTAACCGCTAAGCCATTGCTCCAGCCCTTAGGTTGATATTTTACCCTGGGGTCCTTACACACATCTCTGTTTAGAACTTCTCCCAGGGGCCAAGTCATTCCTGTTCACATAGACTTAATTTGAAAGTCACAGATGACCGATCTTCACCAAGCAAATCAAATCAAAATGAATCTGTCATGAAAATAAGTGAAACTGGAATGAACTCATTTTTGAGCAGTTACTCATTTAATCCAGCAAATATTGACATAGTACTTTCCTGTCCAGATAGGTAAACTCTAGGGTATATCTTTTTAAAACCTAGGCTCTTGGGCTGGAGAGACTGCTTAGTGGTTAAGGCACTTGACCACAAAGCCAAAGGACCCAGGTTCAATTCCCCAGTACCCACATGAAGTCAGATGCACAAAATGGCACATGTATCTGGAGTTCATTTTCAGTGGCTAGAGGCCCTGTTACACATACCCATTCTGTCTCTCTCTGCTTGCATATAAATAAAAAAAAATAGAGAGAGAGAGAGAGAGAGAGCTAGAGAGATGGTTTAGCAGTTAAGGTACTTGCCCATGAAGCCTAAAGACCCAGGTTCGATTCTCCATGTCCCATGTAAGCCAGATGCACAAGGTGGTGCATGTGTCTGGAGTTCGTTTGCAGTGGCTAGAGGCCCTAGAGGGCCCATTCTCTCTCTCTCCCCTTTTCTGTTTGTAATATATAAAATATATATTTTATATAATATATCAAAGATTTTATATACCAGCTATCCAGATAGGTAAACTCTAGGGTCTATCTTTTTAAAACCTAGGCTCTTGGGCTGGAGAGACTGCTTAGTGGTATCACAGGCTCTTGTTTATTTGATATGATTATTTGAGGTCTTAGGAAATGCCACACCATGGTGCCGAGTCAGTTCAGGTCTCAAGGTATTTAGGCAAAAGCAGATTTTCAAAGCCTTCCTACATACCGCGTGCCACGAAGCAGGAGGCCTGTGTCCATCTCTGATGAGGGTCTTCTAATCGCCCCTCCCCACAACCACATGTGCTCCGCTCAACGGTGGAGCAGTGTCCAGGGCCACGGCCAACGAATGCCCCCCCCCCGCTTCTCCTTTTGGTGGGTGCATAGTGAAGAGCTGCTTGCTCTGCCTGTGGCACCTGGGCCACCTTGTTGGCACAGGGTGAGTCTTGCATCCATCACTCCACCCCAGTGCTCAGATGCAAGAGATGCCAAGATGCCATAGGACAAAAGCAACGTTGAGGGTGAGTCTCATCCCTCTCTCTTTCTCTCTCTCTCTCCCTCTCTCTCTCTCTTTCTCTCTCTCTCCCTCCCTCTCTCTCTCTCTCTCTCTGTCTCTCTCTCTCTCACACACACACACACACACACACACACACACACACACACACACCTCACAGCTGAGCCAGGACCCCCACGAACAAACATTTGCCCAGAGGCCCAGAGGGCACTGTTGTGCTTAAGGTCAGGGCTGAGAAATGGCTTTAGCAGAGTTGAGATTGCAACTGACCCTATAAATAATTATGACATCAAAAAACAAGAAGAGGAGAGGCGATGCAGCGGAGTGCTTTGGAATAGCAGTTTATGGATGGATAAAGTGCTCTAGAAAAAGCCAATAAACTTTACTGTGTATTTCTGAGGCTTACAGCACCACGTGATGGGACACACGGATAATAAAACTGTTGGGATCACCAAGCAGATGAACCTCTCATCTCACATGGTTACTTTGTGACCAAAGCAGCTACGATCTATTTAACAACAGTCCCTAATACCGTGGCATTTTATGACCGTTCCTCCCTGTGTGGGATCCTAGCTTTCTAAACTTGTTCACCCTACATATTTGCAATTTTGTGCTAGGCAAAATTAGGTAAAATATTTTCACCCAATTCCTTTTCCTCTAGTTAGATTAGGGCATAAATAAGGTTTCTTGCTTCACAAAAAAAAACCCGTAAATGATACTAATTATGAAGCAAAAAAAAATAAGTAAAATTATTTAAATCATAGACATTTTTCTAGTTCCTTTAGGTGACCTTTTTTAAAATTTTTATTTTTTTCAAGTTTTATTTATTTGAGAGAGTCAGAGAGGGAGAGAGAGAGGGAGAGAGAATGGACAGCAGGGCCTCCAGCCACTGCAAACAAACTCCAGATGTGCGTGCCCTGTTGCAGTCAGGTTCACATTGCTGGCAGAAATCACCCAACCAAGAGCAGCTTGTGGGAAAAAAAGAGGTTTATTTTGGCTTACAGGTTCTAGGGGAAGCTCCAGGATGGCAGGGGAAAACGATGGCATGAGCAGAGGGTGGACATCACCCTCTGGCCAACATAAGGTGGACAACAGGAACAGGAGAGTGTGCCAAACACTGGCATGGGGACACTGGCTATAACACCCACAAGCTCTCCCCCAACAATACACTCCCTCCAGGAGGCATTAATTCCCAAATCTCCATTAGCTGGGAACCTAGCATTCAGAACAACTATGTTTATGGGGGACACCTGAATCAAACCACCACAAGCCCCCTTGTGCATCTGGAAAATCAAACCAAGGTCTTTTGGCTTTGCAGGCAAACACCTTAACCACTAAGCCATCCCTCCCGCCCTAGCTGACCTTTTATGTAAAATAAAATGCTTAAAAGTTTTCCTTTGGGTTAGAGAGGTGGCTCAGTGGGTAAGAGTGTTTGCTGTGCAAGCATGGAGGTCTGAGGGAGCCGGAGACAGCTTGAGTTCAAGTCCTCAGTAGTCATGTAAACAGCCGGGTGGGGTCTTGCAGGTCTGTGGCCCCAGTCCGGTGGGAAGCAGAGACTGGTAACCCCCCACTCAGTGAGAGACTATCTCAAGGAAATACAAGATAAGTGACAGATGGAGGCCACCTGTTGTGATTCTCCGGCCATCACATGCATCTACACACACATGCACACGCCACATACTACACACAACGCCTGCGAAAACGACCCCCCCCCAAAAAAATCAGCTTCCTTTAACTTACTCCTACTTTCCTTTGGTTTTCCAGCTTAAAAAAAAAAACCCCACTTGTTTCTTTTTTTAACATTCCCCCTTACCTCAGAAAGGGCTAAACCACAGGGTCTAAATTGTTAGGTTTAATCAGTTCCTAAAAGACTCATGGAATCTTGAAACAAAACAAAAATTTAAACTGTGTTTAATGCAAAGAGTGTTATTTCAAATATGTTTCCTTGTGGCCAGAACCTAACAGGTAGCAGATCCACCCAGATTTGGATTTTTTCCAAGTGACAACCTGGAAAACGAACATTTAAATTGATTCAGCTTTGGGAAAGGAGAGTTCTGGAACATTCACCAGGCATCTGGAGAGAACAGGGCTTGCCTGCAAGGTATGTTGAAGTCTCGTTCAAGAAGAGAATAAACCAAAATGCTGAGAATCATAACTGACCCTCATTATTTCCAGATGTGGAACCAAGTGTCAGCGTAAATTTCCCCAGATCCACCCCAAGTGTAGGAATGGCTGGTCACCCTGCCCAGAACTCACAAGGAGAAGGTTCTGAGGCAGTGGCCATCTGTGACATGTGAAAGGCCCATACTTGGGTCCCTCCTCACATCTATCTCAGGCTTAGAAGCCAGCTCCCAAGGCACAAAGTCCAGCCATAGTGTGGGTTGTCCGAAGTAAACCGAGCTGTCCAAGAGAATCTTTGTCTCACTCCAACCCCTGAAGCATTGCTTTAAGACACAAAAGCAGGCCAGGCGTGATGATGCACGCCTTTAATCCCAGCGCTCGGGAGGCAGAGGTAGGAGGGTCACCGTGAGTTCAAGGCTACCCTGAGACTACAGAGTGAATTCCAGGTCAGCCTGGGCTACAGTGAGACCCTACCTAGGGGAAAAAAAAAAAAAAAAAAAGACACGGAAACACTTAGCTTTGTTTCCAAGTACTGAAACCTACACACTCCCATGTGTATCTACACTTGAATGGCCTTCATAATAATTTCTATTGCTGATCAATTCCCTTAAGTAGCTTCTAATTTAACTCATGGATCTCTTACCATTGGAAACGGAGCCCTTTCTGTTTAACACAAAATAATTTGTAAGCAGTAGTTTCATGAACATAATTATCTTCGAAGGCTTTTGCAATGTTTCCTATTTTTCTCGGTGTCCCATTTAATGAGATTTACCCGAATCATTGATGTAGAGTCTCCCTTAACCTTTTGGTTACAACCCTTGGAATACTGTTAACAGACATGGCAACATTGCCCCAGTTGGTACATTTTGTAGGGTCATCCAGCCATAAAGCTTGCAGGGTCCACTGCTGGTTAAGACAGTGGATGACTTTTCTCCCCCAACTGGCTGCATAGGCCTTTCCAGCATCCGGATAGCTAATCAACAGGCAGGAGGCTTCTAGCTCAGCTCCCTCTTGATTTCTCAGTGACCTACAGCCCAGGGATATGGTGCCTTCACCGATAGGGTCTCACCATCTAGTTCTGCTGACCAACCAAATAGCCCATAATGTTTGAGGGGGGTATCAGGGGCCTTCCTGACCAACAACTTGCTGGAAGGTATCTCATCCCTGGCACTGAAATTGTCTTGTAGCAGTCTATGACTTCTGAGCACAGCATGATCCACCCCGCAGGGTATTTCTATCCAAACTATCTTTTTTAAAACACATATATTATTGTATCATATATAATATATTAGCTAGTAAAGAAGTAGGTTTCCAAATGGCTTATTCATAGCATCCTTAATATTTTTTTTTCCAGTTTTTCGAGGTAGGGTCTCACTCTAGCTCAGGCTGACCTGGAATTCACTAGGTAGTCTCAGGCTGGCCTTGAACTCATGGCGATCCTACTACCTCTGCCTCCCAAGTGCCGGGATTAAAGGTGCGTGCCACCACGCCCAGCCCCACAACTGTGTTCTTTCTAAATCACCCAGTCCCTGTTTTTTTTTAAATTTATATTTTATTAATTTATTCATTCGAGAAAGAGAGAAATAGGCAAATAGAAACAGAGAATGGGCATGCCAGGGCCTGTAGCCACTGCAAATGAACTCCAGACACGTGTGCTTCCTTGTACATCTGGCTTATGTGGGTCCTGGGGAATTCAACTGGGGTCCTTAGGCTTCACAGGCAAACACCTTAACCACTAATCCATTTCCCTAGTCCCCCCCTTTTTAAAAAACTTCCAGTCCCTGATTTCCAATCCTCCCGCCCTCCCCCCAAGATAGGGTCTCACTCTAGCCCAAGCTGACCTGGAATTCACTATGTAGTCTCAGGGTGGCCTCGAACTCATGGCGATCCTGCTACCTCTGCCTCCTGAGTGCTGGGATTAAAGGCGTGTCCTGCCACACCTGGCTAAGTCTCTATGTTTTTATAACAACAGAAACAGACTAAGACCTGGGTGCAGGTCTGGTATGAGCATCCGAACAAGGTGGCTACTGGACAGGTACTCTGAAACTTCTCCGTGCTTGCCTTACCTTGGAAATTCATACACATCAGTCCTAGGATGCTGTAGCTAATTATTTGTAGATTCCTTCTCTCATAGTTTATCTCCATTGTCAGCTTGATGGGATCTAGAAAGACACTTGCTTGGAAAGCAAGCATTAATCTATGAATATGAGCATCAAGTGTAGTGCTTTCAGGGCAATTTGGTAAGAGTAATATATGCACTTATCCAGACAAGAGCAGGCTTTATACTGCTAAGGTTCATGACCTCCCCTGCTATAGGCTTTTGATTAAGTTTTCAGTACCAAGTATATAATCCCTCCCATAGAACGGGCCTTCAGCCCAATTTATTTTTTTATTGACAACTTCCATAATTGTAAACAATAACCCATAGTAATTCCCTCCCTCCCCCACTTTCCCCTTTGAAATTCCACCCTCCATCATGCTTCTTCCCCTCTCTCAATCAGTCTCTTGTATTTTGATGTCGTGATCTTTTCCTCCTCTTATGATGGTCTTGTGTAGGTAGTGTCAGGCACTGTGAGGTCATGGATATCCAGGCCGTTTTGTGTCTGGAGGAGCACGTTGTAAGGAGTCCTACCCTTCCTTTGGCTCTTACATTTCTTTCCGCTACCTCTTCTGCAATGGACCTTGGAATGTGTGATAGTGATATTTCAGTGTTGAGCACTCCTCTGTCACTTTTTTTCTCAGCAACATTGTGCTTTCTGAGTCATCCTGAGGTCACTGCCATCTGAAAAGAGAAGGTTCTCTAGCCAAAAGTGGGAGTAGCATTAATATATGGGTATGAACATTAAGAGAAGTGCTTACTGAGCAGTTTGGTGAGCATAGTATATACATTTAGCCAGACAGCAGCAGATGTTGTACCGCTAGGGTTCATGGCTATGCCTGTTGTAGGTTCTCAGTCCTAAGGACTTGTTTCAGGTCTGATGTTAAGGTCTTTGGTCTATTTAGACTTAATTCTTGTGCATGGAGAGAGATAAGGATCTATTTTCATCCTTCTACAGATACATATCCAGTTTTCCCAGCACCATTTGCTGAAGAGACTATCTTTTCTCCAATGAGTATTTTTGTCATTTTTGTTGAAGATCAGGTGGCTGTAGCTACCCGGACTTACGTCTGGGTCCTCTATTTTGTTCCATTGGTCTACATGCCTATTTTTGCGCCAGTACCATGCTATTTTTGTTACCATGGCTCTGCAATATAGGCTAAAATCAGGCATGAGGATATCACTAGCTTTATTTTTGTTGCTCAAAATTGTTTTAGATATTTGAGGTTTTTTTGTGCTTCCAGATGAATTTTTGGATTGTTTTTTCTATTTCTGTGAAGAATAACAGTGGAATTTTGATGGGGATTGTATTAAATATGTAGATTGCTTTTGGTAAGATTGTCATTTTCACAATATTGATTCTTCCAATCCAAGAACATGGGGTGTCTTTCTATTTCCTAGTGTCTTCTGCAATTTCTTGCTTGAGTGTTTTAAAGTTTTCATTGTAGAGATCCTTCACCTTTTGGTTAGGTTTATTCCAAGGTACTTTACTTTCTCTCTCTCTCTAAAATAATAATGAAAAGTGGTAGACTAGTTTGTTTGGCAGAAGAAATTTCAAGACAGCATCCAGGCTGTGACATCATCACTGCTCCCAGCTCCTTTCTAGGTTTACAGCATGAGAGAGACAGCGGCAAGCGGAGCAGAAAGATACGAGCAACATGCCGTTTGGCAAGGGAAGGAGCTTGAGCTCAGTTAGAGTGAACAAGGAGAGTGCAGAAAGAGAGAAATCTGAGCCATCAGTCCTTTGCTCTGGAGCAATCGAAAAAATGTTCCACGATGGCAAGAAACCACCCGCTAAAGGTGCCATCTTGTAAAAATGCACATTTATTTGAAAGGAGAGAGACTGAACTGAGAATGCTGCCGAAGGTGTTTCTTGCCCCCAAAACAAAACAATGTCCAGGAAAGTGTTCTCTCAGCTTCAGGCATTCAAGTGTGCAGAGGCCACTATGGCTGTGGTCCAGGGGCCTGATTACATGTTGAGCTGGCTGCAGAACATGGCAGCATCTTCCACATGGTACTGTGTGTGTTTTTTTTAAACAACTATTCTTACTTATTTATTTATTTAGAGAGAGAAAGAATGGGTGTACAAACAAATTCCAGACACACGTGCAACCATGTCCATCTGCCTTATGTGGGTCCTGGGGAGTCGAACCTGGTTCCTTTGGCTTTGAAGGCAAGTGCATTAACCACTAAGCCATCTCTCCAGCCCTGGTGCTGAGTTTGGATGGATGCAAAAAAATGCAAGAGTTACGAGATCATGGTGATTTTCATCAAGGTTTCAAAAAGCTGCTGAGGCTGGGTAATGTGTGCCACGGTCAGACTCCTTGCGAGGTGTCCAAGAGAGGCCACTGCATACACCTAGAAAGGTGAAGACCGAGTTACCATGGAGACCCCAGAATGCTGAAGATGCCAGGGCTGTGGGACATCCGCTGAGGAAGGCTGCAGTCAGGGAAACTGGAAGACCATGGCCACCCAGGCCTGTCAGAGCCTGGATGATGCCACCATGAGCAGCAGATGCCAGATATAGAGCTACAGGGTTTGGCCCTTTCCCTGGTGGGTAGGGCCTGGCATTTCCTTGCTATGCCCTATTCCTCCATATCTGGATGGGAATATTTATTCTATTGCCATACTTATGCTTTTAAAAATATTTTTATGAGAAAGGGAGAGAGAAAGTGAGCACGGGTGCACCACAGTCTCTTACTTCTGCAAATGAACCCCAGATGTGTGTACCACTTTGTGCATCTAGCTTAAACGGGTACCAGGGAATTGAGCCTGAGCAATAGGCAAGTTTCTTTAACCACTGAGTAATCTTCCCAGCCCAATTCTGTGCAAATATATATTGAGAGAGAGAGAGAGAGAAGAGAGAGAGAGAATTGGTGCTCCAGGGCCTCAGCCACTACAATTGAACTCCAGATGCTTATGCCACCTAGTGCATATGTGCAACCTTGTATTTGTGTCTCCTCGTGTGTCTGGCTTACGTGGGACCTGGAGAGTCAAATATGGGTCCTTAGGCTTCACAGGCAAGTACCTTAACTGCTAATCCATCTCCCCCTCCCCCCTCCCCCCTCTCTGACTCTTTCTCTCTGTTGCTCTCAAATAAATAAATAAATAAAATAAACAAAAAAATTAAATATAAAAAAAGATTACACAGTGTGCCTCCCAGGCTACTCTAAATCCAGCCAATTTGACAGTGGAAATTAGTCATTACAAAACAATCCTCTGTCAACATACCACCCGAACACATCACTTTAAAACATAAATGCCACCACTGATCCTAAAAGGCTCTTAACCTCCTCGACATACAAAATACACTCATTCCAACTTTGAAAGGACCCATAGTCTCAACCATTTCAATATTCTTCAAAAGTCAAAGGTCTCTTCTGAGGCTCAAGATAAACTCACAACTGTGAGCTGCTATAAGAATCAAAAATCAAGTTAACATGCTTCTAATAAAGAATGGCACATGTTTGGAGAGATGGGTTAGCCATGAGATCTGCTGTTTCTTTGGTATTGAATTTCCTACTTAGTTTCCGATGTACTTCTAGTTTTTTTTTCTCTTCCTTCCTTCCTTCCCTCCTTCCTAACTTACTTTTTCCTTCCTTCCTTCCTTCCTTCCTTCCTTCCTTCCTTCCTTCCTTCCTTCCTTTCTTTCTTTCTTTCTTTCTTTCTTTCTTTCTTTCTTTCTTTCTTTCTTTCTTTCTTTCTTTCTCTTTCTTAGCAGAACTAACACCCCTCCCCTCTGAATGACCATCTCTTGGCAGCCACCTGGTGGGCCTCTCTGCCACTCAGGGAGTGGTAAACAGTGTCAATAGCTCATGTCCACTGCTAGTCACATAAAGCTCATCAGAGACACCTTATCACTGAGCCTCACCCTCTGGGTAAATAAAGAAAGGCTAAGAAGTGGTGTGAACACTCAGCCCACTGCCAAACAGGGAGCTGCTTGTAGGCAGCAGCAGCAGAGACAGTTGTCCTCAGAAGGCATTCGACCCAGCTGCTCCCTGTTCTCCCCTTACCCCTCCACACAGACACGCTTCTAGAAATTAGTCCACCTAGTGATTTAGTTCAACTTGGAGGCATTCGATTTACTTAGTCCAGAAATCCTTGAGCCATGATTTGCAGGAGATGTGAACGGGAAAACAACCGTATGGACAGAAACGGAGCCATCTAGACAGCTAGGGTCCGGTCACAAAATTTGGGAAGGAGACATCAGCCAAGAGTGGTGGGCAGGAGGGATGGGAACGGAGCAGCAAGGTGGAGGGCAAGTGTACTGAGACCTGGGTGTCAGTTCTGTGAGACCGGCATTCACTGGCGCTCTCTAACCTCAGTTGCTTTGGGAGAAGGAGAAGGATGCTGATACTTAAAAGAATTCTCTTGGCTGAGGGCATGGTTCAGTGGAAGAACACGCATAACACAACATATGAGCCCCGAATTGTACCATAACGCCAAGAGAGAAAGAGAAACAGACAGAGAGAGGAATGGAGAGGAGAGGGGAGAATGGAAGGAGAAGAGAGAGGGAGGAAGGCAAAGAGAAAAGAAGAGAGAGAAGAGAAAAAGAAGAGAGCAGGAATAGAAGGAGGATAGAAAGAGTGTAAAAGGAGATGGAAGAGAGAAAGGAGAAGAGAGAGGGAGGAAGGGGAAGAGAAGAGAGGGAAGAGGAATAAGGGAGAGAGAACAGAATGGGAATAAAAAGGAGAAAGAGAAAGGAGAGAGGGAATTGAGTTCTTTGGGGAATAAAACTACACTGACTAAAATAAGAAATCATGGGGCTGGAGGGATAGGCCGTTTGTAAGGTGTGCCTAAATCCAGGAGGACCAGGAGTTCAAGGTGATCCTTGGGTACATATGTGCAATCTTGTCTCAATAAGTAAGTAAATAGATAAATAATCATCTAAGAGACGAGATGCTTTCATTGATTTACAGGGTAAGCCCAAGTTTAGAGATTTGATTTATAAAGATTGCAATGAAAAAAAAAAATCACAGTGTTGGGCTGGAGAGATGGCTTAGCAGTTAAGGCACTTGCCTGCAAAGTCAAAGGACCCCAGTTCGATTCCCCAGGACCCACGTAAGCCAGATGTATAAGGCAGCACATGCATCTGGAGTTCATTTGCAGTGGCTGGAGGCCCTGGCGTGCCCATTCTCTCTCTCTTCCTCCCCCTTCCTCTCTGTCTCTCTCAAATAAATAAATAAAATACTTAAAAAAAAATCATTGTTGGGCTGGAGAGATGGCTTAGTGGTTAAGTGCTTGCCTGTGAAGCCTAAGGACCCCAGTTCGAGGCTCAATTCTCCAGGACCCACGTTAGCCAGATGCACAAGGGGAAGCACATGTCTGGAGTTCCTTTGCAATGGCTGGAGGCCCTGGTGCGTCCATTCTCTCTCTCTCTCCCTCCCTCTCTTTCTCTCTGTTTGTTGCTCTCAAATAAATAAATAAAAGTAAAACAAAAAAAAAATTTTTTTAACAAGTCACAGTGTTGAGATGAAAATCCACGTCTGTGGGACTGTGAAAACGTCCATGGCAAATGTATGAGTGGAGTTATCAACTATCTTATCAGGAGTGGGGCCAAGGGCAAGTGGGAGGAAAATGAGAAGACCTTGACCTTGACCAGGGGCAGGCAGAAAGTCCAACCTGATACTGTGACGAGGCACGCCAAGCCCACAATGGGCTGTGTCGCTAGATGTTCTCCGTACGAGGGCATCTCTTATCCTGGGACATCCAGCTGCAAGAAACCACCGGCACTACAAGGAGATTTGTCTGTCACTGAGCCCTCATTTCACCACCGATCTTTCATCGAACATTCAGGTGTCTTATATTTTCACACTCGGCCCTCTCCCAGGATGCCCACAGCACCCTGTCCTTCTGCCAAGTTGAACAGGGGGTGAGAAATTGCCCAACATTTCCCACTGTGACAAGAAGGGAGGCATTTCCTCCTGCGTGCCTATGTCTACTGATTTTGCAGAAAAACTTTTCCAAAGTCCTGAAAGGATTCTCTCCCGGGTTCAAGTTATCAGGATTGGAGACATGACCACGTGACAACAGTCCACGGCAAAGGAAAGGAACTGTTGTCACTTCCCAGTGTTTGCAGGGGACTGTGCCAGGACTTGTTCTGCATATCCTTATCCACAAGTGCTTGGGTTCCTATATAAAATGGCATCATATTTGCATATCTTCCACTATATTTCAACTTAGAAGCATAATTTATTATAGTGAGGCAATATAAATGCCATAAAGAAGTTGTTATATTTATTGTTCAGAGGATAATGACAAGTAAAACAGTTTGTATGTATTAAATCCAAAGGGAATTTTTCTCCAAATTTTTAAAATTTAATTGATTTACTTGAGAGAGAGAGAGAATTGGCATGCCAGGGCCTCAGCCTCTGCAATCGAATGCCAGATGCTTGCACCACCTAGTGGGCATGTGCAGCCATGCATGTGCCTCACCTCTGTGCATCTGGCTTACATGGGATCAGGAAACAGTTCAAACATGGGTCCTTAGGCTTTGCAGGCAAGCACCTTAACTGCTAAGCCATATCTCCAGCCCTCCTCTCTCTCTTTTAAAAAATATTTTTATTTATTTATATCTTTGCAAACAGAGACAGAAATAGAAAAGACACAGACAGAATGAACACATCAGGGCCTCCAGTTTCTGCAAACAAACTCCAGATGCCTGCACCACCTTGTAATTCTGGCTTTACATGGGCACTGGGGAATCCAATTCAGGTCATTAGCCTATGCAGGCAAGCACCTTAACCTCTGAGCAATCTCTCCAGCTCCTCTCTATTATAGACTATTCACCTACATTTTCATTCCTTCCCCTCCTCCTCTTCCTTCTCCTCTCCTTTCGTTTCTCTCCTCTCAAATCCTCTCTCTTTTTGCTTTTTTAATTTTTAAAAATACTTTTTAGGGACTGGAGAGATGGCTTAGCAGTTAAGAAGCTTGCCTGCAAAGCCTAAGGACCTCTGTTTGACTGTCCAGATCCCACATAAGCCAGTTGCACAAAGTTGAGGCAAGTGCAAGGTCACACATGTCCACTAGGTGGTGCAAGCGTCTGGAGATTGCAGTGGCTGAGGCCCTGGCTTGCCAATTCTCTCCCTCTCAATCTCTCCCTCTCTTTCTCTCTCTCTAAAATAAAAATTTAAAAAATTAAAAAATTTAAATATATGACCGAAAGAGACAGAGAGAGAGGGAGAAAGAGAGAATAAGAATGTTTTGTGGGCATGGGAGGGCCTCCTGCCACTGTAAATCAACTCCAGACGGGTGCATGTGCCACTTTGTGCATCTGGCTTTACAGGGAGCTGGGGTATTGAACCTGAGCCATCTAGGGTTTTCAGGTTCTAACCACTGAGCAATCTCTCCATGCCTCCTCTCTCTTTTTAAAGACATCCCTATTGACACCATGGAAGCAGCCTAGAAAACACTAATGTCAACAATTCGTTCAGCCATGAATAATAATAATCATTATTATTATTATTTTTGGTTTTTCAAGGTAGGGTCTCACTCTAGCCCAGACTGACCTGGAATTCACTATGGAGTCTCAGGGTGGCCTTGAACTCACGGCAATCCTCCTACCTCTGCCTCCTGAGTGCTGGGATTAAAGGCGTGTTCCACCACGCCCGGCTGAATAATTATTAAGAGGAAAACCAAACCATAAAGATTGCTTTGGAAAGAGAGTATTTCCTCCTAAGTACTCTCGTATTTTCAGTCCCTACCCCCCAAAGTGACTCTCTGTCTTCCATTAGATACCAGAAAAACACAGAAACCCTCGTCACTGCGTCTCTGTGACCATCCTTGCTTCCCTGATAGACATCAAGCAAGATGCGGCCCCTCCCTGCTCACTGGCAGCCTGCTGGGACAGTGGGAAGAAGAGCCTAATACTAAACTGGGCTTCTCTGGTCCTGAAATGAGTAGTGGCAGGGAGCCCAGGATTAAAGACATAAATAAGCTGCAGGTTTGCAAAGCCTTGCCAGCAGTCCTCTGAGACAGGAAGAAGACACTTACAGCTGTCCTGCTTACTCTCAGCTCGGCCTACCACTCACGGTCTGGGCTGAGACTCCCCGGCTGCCAAACACCAGCCTTCCAGTTGACTCCGAGGGCACCGGGTTAAAGATGATGCCTGGGATACTGGGAAGGATGGTAGGGGTGGGGGTGCAGGTCCCAAGATAACCCCTCCATCTGCAGGAGCAGGAGGGGGTTATAAATGCCATTCCTTTTCTGGAAGATGGGCTATCAGACGCCAGTAGGCTTCCAGGAGAACTAAAAACAAACAAACAGAAAATGGAAAGGCTTTAGGATAATGGGGCAGGATCAGGGCTTGCCCTCCTGCCATTGGGTAGCTCTTCCTATGCACCTCGCATTCTGGGCCCACCCACACTTGTCTGTGGTTTAGCATTGCACTGCTTTACGTAGGAAGAGCTGGGACTAGGATTCTAAACGCTGTGCGTGTGAGCACGTAAGCATTTGAGTCTGTGAGCCTTTTCCGTGTAAGCACGAAGCTCGGTACAAACGGAGGGCAAACAGAACCCTTTTCTGAAAGCATAGGGCAGCGGTTCTATCTGCCGGCTGCGCCCTTCAAGCAGTGCTCAGTACCACTGCATAGGAGCTTTGTGCTGATGAGAATCAGGCCAGGAGGGAAGGACTGTAAGTGTCATCATTCAATAAAGAAACATTCGGGCTGAGGAGATGGCTTAAAGGTTAAAGGCACTTGCTTGCAAAGCCTGGCAGTCCAGGTTCAATTCCCCAGTTCCCGTGTAAAGCCAGATGCACAAAGTGGTGCATGCATCTTTAAGCGCTTGCCTGTGAAACCTAAGGATCCCAGTCAAGGCTCCATTCCCCAGGTTCCACATAAGCCAGATGCACAAGGGGGCTCATGCCTCTGGAGTTTATTTGCAGTGGCTAGAGGCCCTGGTGTGCCCATTCTCTCTCTCTCTCTGCTTCTTTCTCTCTCTGCCTGTCTGTCGCTCTCAAATAAATAAATAAAAATAAACAACAATTTTTAAAAAAATGCTTAAAAAGAGCTGATCATAGTGGTGCACACCTTTAATCCCAGCACTGGGGAGGCAAAGGTAATGGGGATCGCCATGAGTTCGAGGTCAGCCTGAGACTACATAGTGAATTTCAGGTCAGTCTGGGCTAGAGAGAGACCTTACCTTGAAAGAAAAAACAAACAACAACAACGAAAAAAAAAAAAACCAAAAAAAAATTAAAAAACAGCATATAAGAAGTTGCAAGGCATTATTTGAGAAGCTATGGCGCTTGCGCACACATGCATGCATGCATGTGTGTGTGTATGTATGTGTGGGTTTTTGATGAGATGCCACTCATAAGTGGGCACAGTTACAGAGTTGCCAAGTGGAAGCTTCAGAGGATGAAGGCTCTGTACAATTGAAGAGAAAGGAGGAATACAGAATATTAAGGAAACTGCAAACAGGAGCTGCATGTGAGTACTATTTTATTAAAATATTCTTATTTACTTATTTGAAGGAGATAGATAAAAAGGAGCCGGGCGTGGTGGCGCACGCCTTTAATCCCAGCACTCGGGAGGCAGAGGTAGGAGGGTTGCCGTGAGTTCGAGGCCACCCTGAGACTCCATAGTGAATTCCAGGTCAGCTTGGGCTGGAGTAAGACCCTACCTTGAAAAACCAAAAAAAAAAAAAAAAAAAAAAAAAGAAAGAAAAAAGAAAGATAAAAGATAGATAGATAGATAGATAGATAGATAGATAGATAGATAGATAGATAGATAGATAGAAAGAATAGGTGCACCAGGGCTTCCTGCCATTGCATATGGAATCCAGACGGATCTGCCACTGTGTGTATCCAGCAGGCTTTGCAAGAAAGTGCCTTTAACCACGGAACCATCTCCGCAGCTGAGCTCTGTTCTTCCGCGTGGGAGTCTCTGCCCAGCCTTACTTGTCTCCTTATACTCCTCTGCCTGGAAGCCGTTGCTGTTCTGAAAGGTCATTATTTTTATTCTCTGCGGCTTTATTCAGATATAATGAAACTATAATAAGCGGCACATAAAATATATCCTTTGATAAGTTTTGACCCATGTATACCATTGAAACTGTCACCACAATCAACAGAGGCAACATATCTATCACCTCTGAAAAGCTGTAATCCTTCTTTTGTTTGTTTTTCCTTTCCGAGGTAGGGTCTCACTCTAGTCCAGGCTGACCTGGAATTCACTATGTAGTCTCATGGTGGCCTTGAACTCATAGCGATTCTCCTAGCTCTGCCTCACAAGTGCTGGGATTAAAGGCGTGAGCCACCACGTCAGACTCTGTAATCATCTTTTTAAACAAGAAAGCCAGGTACGTGGCTCCAGTATATTCATTCTGCTGTGATTCTGAAAGCCAGCTCCTTTGCCATGTCTCTTATATCAAGGTTCCTTCTACTCACACCATAGAACACAAATCTTATTTTCTTTTTGGGAGGGAAGAATACATTTTTTAGAGACAGGATAGTCTACGTTGGCCTCAAACTCATAATCTTTCTTCCTCGGCCCCCTGAGTGCTGGGAGTACGGGTGTGTGTCGCGTGCCTGACATCACGCTTTCATAATAATTACAAGAGCTGACTTCACTAACAGCATTTGGCGTTTGGTAGGCTTGGAGTAGTGGGGCTTATTTCATTATTCTTCCTAAAGAGAATTCCAGAAAGGTACTTACTAATTCTATTCCTGTCTCAGAAAGAGACAAGCTGTAGACAGGCCAGGCACTCACCAGGTCTGAGGGCTAATAGATGAGAAGTCCCTGCTGGGCTCCAAACCAGCCTGCCTTTGAGGAATAACCTCAAAGATCTATCTTCCGATCTTTATAAAGCTTTTGGAGGCAAGGTCTTGTCTGCCTGGTATCCAGGCAAAAAGGACATTAACAATAAGGTAGATGATCGCTGAATCCCGATCTTGATCATCCAGGGAGCTCAAGGTGGCTTGTTTAGCTTTCAAAAGTAAGACCAGGGGCTGGAGAGATGGCTGAGGTCCTTGCCTGCCAAGCCTAATGACCCGGGTTCAATTGTCCCACAAAGCAGCACATGCATGTGAAGTTTTACTTTTAGCAGCCGGAGGCCCTGGTGTGTCCATTCTCTCTTGTCTGTAACTCTTCTCTCTACTTCTGTCTGTTTGCAAATAAATAAAATATTTTTAATTTATTTGAGGCAGAGAGATAGAGTGAGAATGGGTGCCTGCCAGGGCCTCCAGCCACTGCAAACGAACAACAGACACATGCGCCACCATGTGCATCTGGCTTACATGGGACCTGGAGAATCGAACCTAGGTCCTTAGCCTTCACAGGCAACTGCCTTAACCACTAAGCCACCTCTCCAGCCCAAATAAAATATTTTTTTTTTAAAGTGAGACCATTCACCCTTGCAGCAACAGTGTGCAAACCCTTTCCCCCACATCCTTCCCTCTGTGTATCATCCATCTTTCTGCTGACAGCCATTCGAACATATGTGTGGTGATGCCTCATGGTGGTTTTGATTTGCTTTTCCCTGACGGTTAGTATGTGTTCCCAGGTTCATTTCGGCATCACTTGCAGTAGATGCAATGTGGAAACAGCCCAAATGCCTGTCATCAGACGAATGGATAAAGAAAATCACACACACACACACACACACACACAGAGAGAGAGAGAGAGAGAGAGAGAGAGAGAGAGAGAGAGAGAGAGAGAGACAGAGAGGAATAATATTCAGACTTAAAAAAAAAAAGAGTGGGCTGCTGCCATTTGCGTCAACACGATAAACCTGGAGGACGTTAGGCTAAGTGAAATTATCCAGATGCTGAGAACCGGATTCTGCACGATCTCACGTACATGTGGAACCTACAAAAGTCAAGTTCATCCCGGTAGAGAGTGGGACAGCCATTCCCAGGCTGGAGATCGTCTGTGGTGTCTGCATAAAGTTGAGGGAAAAGTGAGCTCATCTCTTCTGCTTCCTACAGAAGAGTTTTGGTGACCCTGAGTATGTGTGTGTGTTGGGGGGGCAGTGTGAGGGTCCTCTGTCCACTGTTACCCTAGGGTCTCCGTGTGCCACTGAGCCTTTCTCGAAACAAAGCCAGGACCCTCCACGTGCCTGGCAGAGGAGCTCGGCTCGTAGCACATGAAAGATGGTCATCGCGGTTCCAACATTTCCTTCAGACCTGCTCTATGCTGGGGAACGAGGAGTCTGTCCAAAGGCACCGTATGGAAAGATCCCATCGGCCGGCCTGTTTATCCTCACTGGGCACTTTCTTGGCTGCGCAGGCTCTGTTAATTGTCCCCAGCTCAGGGGCCTTTGAAGGGATAAAAGGCAGATTGCAGACACACACCAGTGTTTATCACACACGTCTTCCCAGGGGGTCGCTGTCGCAGGAAGGGGCACGTCCTTCTCTTCAGATGCCAACTCTGCCGCTTGGGCTTGTCTTGTGCTCCAACTCTGCCAGCTCCCTTTGAACGGGGGTTTCCAATTCACAGGAGATGGCATGTTTCTGCTCACGGGCAGACCACTCACAAAGCTGTGTTAGGAAAGCAGTTTTATGGAGCTGTAGCTCAGGATGGGAAATGCGTTGTGGATGATTTCTTCCTTTCCTTTCCTTTCCTTTCCTTTCCTTTCCTTTCCTTTCCTTTCCTTTCCTTTCCTTTCCTTTCCTTTCCTTTCCTTTCCTTTCCTTTCCTTTCCTTTCCTTTCCTTTCCTTTCCTTTCCTTCCTTCCTTTCTTTCTTTCTTTCTTTTTGGTTTTTCAAAGTAGGATCTCACTCTAGCCCAGGCTGACCTGGAATTCACTATGGAGTCTCAGGGTGGCCTTGAATTCACGGCGATCCTCCTGCCTCTGCCTCCCGAGTGCTGGCATTAAAGGCGTGCGCCACCACGCCCAGCAATAATTTTTGATCATATACTTCTGCATCACAATACCTCATTCTCCGAGCCCTCACAGACAATGCCTGTGCTGTCCTCTGAAAGAAAATGTCTCCCTTTTATCTCAGCAGCATTCCCTCCTGTCCTTTCATATTTCTTTTTAAAAAAATTTTTTGTTTATTTTTATTTATTTCTTTGAAAGCAACAGAGAGAAGGGGGTGGGGAATGGGTATGCCAGGGCTTCCAGCCACTGCAAACGAACTCCAGATGCGTGCACCCCTTGTGCATCTGACTAAGGTGGGTCCTGGGGAATCGAGCCTTGAACCTGGGTCCTTAGGCTTCACAGGCAAGCGCTTAACCGCTAAGCCATATCTCTAGCCTGCCCCCGTATTTCTTTATGCAAATACTTCACATCGAAGAACTCAAGAAGGGTGTTTCAGCATTTGCACTTGCAAAGCAGTGTGTCAACAGGAGCTACACCATGTGTGTAAGAGTAAGCAGACCGTAAGAAAAAGCGTGGAGTCCTGAGATAGGGTCCTCCGAGGAGGAGAGAAGCTGTCTGTTGCAGTCAGGTTCACATTGCTGGTGGAAATCACCAGACCAATAGCAGCTTTTTTTGGGAAAGAAAAAGGTTTATTTTGGCTTACAGACTCAAGAGGAAGCTCCATGATGGCAGGGGAAAATGACGACATGAGCAGAGGGTAGACAAAGACCTCCTGGCCAACATCAGGTGGACCATGGCAACAGGAGAGTGTGCCCAACACTGGCAAGGGGCAGCTGGCTATAATTCCCATAAGCCCGCCCCCAACAATCCACTGCCTCCAGGAGGCTTTAATTTCCAGTTTCCATTAGCTGGGGAGACTAGCATTTAGAATACCTAAGTTTATGGTTGGAGGACACCTGAATCAAAGCATCACGCCATCCAACCAGGGAACATTAGGAGGCAGGTGTCCATTCAGCATGCTTTCACCTCCATGGTCTTGACCACACAGCCTGATTGCAGAGAAGGCGTTGAGGCTCCCGAGGATGAGAGGGGTTGATGGGTAAGGCTGGAAGAGGATGTTCCCATGCAAAGGACCGCAAGCAAGTGGTCAAATGCAATAAGAAATAGTGAGAGGCTGGAGAGATGGCTCCGTGGTTAAAGATGCTTTCAAAACCTGCTGGCTTGGGTTCAATTCCCCAGCCAACCAAATAAAGCTGGATAGTCATTTGTTTGCAGCAGCTAGAAACCCTGGCACACGCGCGCGCACACACACACACACACACACACACACTCAGATAACACAGAAGAAATAGTGAAAATCATTCATATCTACTCATTTCTTTGGTATATATGTGCATGTTGCGTGCACGTGGGAGTGCACACACGTGTGAAAGTATATCTGCAGGTGTTTGTGCACAGGTGTGGAGGCCAGAGGGTGTCATTCCTTCAAACACCATTCAGACATGGGGCCCCTCACTGGCCTGGACCTAGCCTAATTAGGCTAGATTGGTTGTCTAGCCAGCCCTGGGGATCCGCCTATCTCTACTTCACTGTGCCTGGCTGTTTTCGCATAGGGGCTCTGGGGATCAAATTCAGGTCCTCATACCTGCGCAGCAAGTACTTTCCCAACTGACCTAGATTCCCAGCACAAATCAATCCATCCATCGATCCATCCATTCCAGAACTACTAGTTGAACACCTGCCATGTAGACACATTTAGGCTCAAAAAAAAAGCCCATTGGTGAACAGAGATCACCTCTCTCCATACACTTAGATTCTACCACAGGAAGACTGATTATGAGCATACTGTATTTGAGAAACTACAGGAGTGGACTGAAGTATGGTGGGAAAGGCGGTGGGCAAGCCCATCACAAGGCTACTCTCACCCTTTGGCTCTCCCCGTCCTTCTCCCTTCCATCTGTCTGTCCATCTACCACACCAGCTTTAGAAACCGTGACATTCTTTTTTTTTTTTTTTAATTTTTATTTATTTTTTTTGAGAGTGACAGACACAGAGAAAGAGAGAGGGAGAGAGAGAGTGGGCGCGCCAGGGCTTCCAGCCTCTGCAAACGAACTCCAGACGCGTGCGCCCCCTTGTGCATCTGGCTAACGTGGGACCTGGGGAACCAAGCCTCGAACCGGGGTCCTTAGGCTTCACAGGCAAGCGCTTAACCGCTAAGCCATCTCTCCAGCCCAACCATGACATTCTTAAGTCAGTGTCTTAGGAGAAACTCGAAATTCTCCTTGCTGCTCTGACAATCCCAGACTGCCAAGAGCTCACCCGAACCCGCCTGACAGATGCTGTTACCCCAGAAAGTTATGATGTGGATCCAAGGCTGAGCGTGGTGCCTGATGTTTCCTGTTCCCCAACCCAAGCCAGGCTCGTGGGCTTCCTGTTTACCACATCCCATGTTGCCCCTCCTTTTACAGGAGAGGGTCAGCTATTAGGACAAGGTTGAGGACAAAGTCTTCCTGGGTATGCACAGCCAATGGCTTTATTGCAAAACACCCCCGCCAGCTCGCAGGAGGCATTAGAGGAATGTGACATGTGGCTCTGAGAGGGGACTGCAAAATTCCACTGTAGAAGTGCAACCATCTCCAGCACCCTGGCCTGGATTCCCAAGTAAACAATCCCCACAGAAAGCAGCCCTTGGAGATGCTACCCCACCGCCATCAGGGAATGCAAAAGAAACCAGCCAAACCGCTCCAGGGAGGGGGGCAACTTACAGAATAAGGGCCTTTTCTTTTATTTTTTTAATTTTTATTTATTTATTTGAGACGACAGAGAGAGAGAGAGAATGGGTGCACCAGGGCCTCCAGCCGCTGCAAACGAACTCCAGACGCGTGCGCCCCCTTGTGCATCTGGCTAACGTGGGTCCTGGGGAATCGAGCCTCGAACCAGGGTCCTTAGGCTTCACAGGCAAGCGTTAAACTGCTAAGCCATCTCTCCAGCCCAGGGCCTTTTCTAACAACTCAGTGAGGAGGTTGCCCAGTCTAGACAAACCCGTGTGAGTGCATGGGGGTGCAGACTACAGAGGAGACTCCCTTAATTCTTCACCCCTTAGTGACACGGAGGCACTGTCTCTTGACCTCCAACAAATCACAGGCACACACACGTAAGTCATGCAATGGCTTCTTTTGCACAGTTCTTGCCCGGTGGGCCCACGTGACCTCTCCCTGTGTGTTTTCGGGCGAGACTTCATGATTTTGCTGGGTGGAATGTAGCAGAGTGTTCCGGGACGTTGGGAGCTGGTTGAGACAATGCTGAAAACTCAAAACAATGACAACACAAACTAAGAGCCCTGTGTGCGTGTCTATGCTCACGTGTATGTGGGTGCACATGTGTGTGGGGGTGCATGTGAAAGCCAGAGGACATCCTTGGATATCATTCTCTAGGAATACTATTCACCTTTTTTTTCTTAGACAGGGTCTGGAACTTTCTAAGTAGCCCAGACCACTTGACCAGCAAGCCTCAGGAATCTACCTATGTCCATACTGCTGGGGTCTTAGATGCCCATTACCACTTCCTGTTTTCCCCCACCTTGGGAGCTGAGAATTGAAAGCAGAAGCCAAGCCCTCTACCGGCTGAGCTATCTCCTCCACTTAAAAAAATATATATTTTATGTTTGTTTTTTTTTTATTTGAGAGCGACAGACATAGAGAGAAAGACAGATAGAGGGAGAGAGAAAGAACGGGCGCACCAGGGCTTCCAGCCTCTGCAAACGAACTCCAGACGCGTGCGCCCCCTTGTGCATCTGGCTAATGTGGGTCCTGGGGAATCGAGCCTCGAACCAGGGTCCTTAGGCTTCACAGGCAAGCGCTTAACCACTAAGCCATCTCTCCAGCCCATTTTATGTATTTTTTGAGAGAGGCAGAGAGAGAGAGAGAGTGGGTGGACCAGGGTTTCTAGCCACTGCAAAAAAATTCCAGATGCATGCGCCATTTTGTGTTTCTGACTTATGTGGGTACTGGGGAACTGAACCTGGGTCCTTAAGCTTCATAGGCAAGGACCTTAACTGCTAAGCAATCTCTCCAGCCCTCTGTCTCCTCAACTTTTTTTTTTTTTTTTTTTTTTTTTGAGATAAGGTCTCACTCTAGCCCAGGCTGACCTGGAATTCACTATGTAGTCTCAGGGTGGCCTCGAACTCACAGCAACCCTCCTACCTCTGCCTCCCAAGTGCTGGGATTAAAGGAATGAGCCACCACTCGTGGCTTCTTCTTAACCTTTAAGGGACTTGCATAGTAAGAGATAGTTTTGTTTCACAAACTGAAGTCCATCCAAGCTGATTTAAAAACGTTGTGGCGGTGTGGGGAGAACAAACAGCCCAGGACTGAGTCCACTCTGACGGTTTCTCTCTCACAGCTGCCCCTCCTCCTCTCTCCATAGGTGCCCTCCTTGCTTTCCCATGCACATGCGGATCCAGCTCTGGCTTTGCGTGGATCTAGTTCTCAAGATCCACCAATCAGGGTTTCTGGATCCCAGTTCCAAATTCCTGCAGACAGACTTGGCACACCTTAGCTGGGCAGTTCAGCCGGGAATGACTGTAGGAGTTTCTAGAAAGCAAGCTGGGTTAGAAGTGGAGTGTGGTGGTTTGATTCAGGTGTCCCCCATAAACTTAGGTGTTCTGAATGCTAGGGTCCCAGCTGATGGATATTTGGGAATTAATGCCTCCTGGAGGGAGTGTATTGTTGGGGGCGGGCTTATGGTCTTTATAGCCAGTTTCCCCATGCCAGTGTTTGGCACACCCTCCTGTTGCTGTGGTCCATCTTATGTTTGCCAGGGGGTGATGTCCACCCTCTGCTCATGCCATCGTTTTCCCCTGCCATCGTGGAGCTTCCCCTCGAGCCTGTAAGCCAAAATAAATCTCTTTTTCCCAGAAGCTGCTCTTGGTTGGGTGATTTCTACCAGCAATGCGAACCGGACTGCAACATGGAGGATGAGGGGAGTTCTCAGAGAAAGGGGCTTAGCTGGATAAATATTCCAGAAAATGCCCACTGTATGGTTCTCAGTAACTGGAAAAATGTTCCATAGACTGAAACATACCCAATACCATGGATTGGGATATAAACTGACTGCTCAGTGCATGAAGTTTATACCACCAGGAGGCCTATCCTGAGATAGTGACAGGAGCTACCTTACCCAGCTATGCAGTGGCCCCCATGGTCCCTTCCTCCTAGAACCCATGACCTTGCATAGTCACCTGATCTAATCAACAGCATGTGACAGAAGTGAGATTAGGCCTCAGAAGACTGACTTCCACCTTGCTGGCTCTCTCCAGCTCTTCATGTCTCCTCCTCCCATTCTCCTGAACAAGCTTGGCAATGGGTCCTCCCCAACTTGAGCATTGAGACACCAAAATCTTGGCCAGCCTCTCGAGAGACCCTAATCCAGGGGACCACGCAGCATTTACCAGAGAGACAGAGATCGTAAATTGCTGAAGCGATTTGGATATAGTTGGATGAATTGTTCAAGAGAAAAAAAGGAATGCCAGCCTTCTTCCATTTTGTGCCTCTGCCATCTCTGGGTGCCACCCTCTTCCACTTGGTCCAGAGTGATTCACCACCGCGCTTGGATCCCAGCCAGCAGGAGGAGGAGGGAAAGGAAATGGGAAAGACATGACTGGTGTTTCTCAGAGGGAATTTGGAAGTTGTACATAATGCTTCTATTCACACCCACTGACCAGAACACAGTTGCATGACTGCCCAGGACTTTTTAGGAGGGTTGAAGGAGAAGCCTTGTGCCCAAATAAAAATCAGGGGATTTATTTGTTTAGTTACCTATTGTTTATTTATGTATTTACACATGTGTGTGGGGGGGACACACACCAGGGTTTCTTGTCTCTGCAAACAAATGCCAGATGTGTGCGTTCTGCTTTATGTGAGTGCTGGAGAGTCAAACTCAGGCCTGCAAGCTTTGCAAGCAAGCTCCTTTATCCACTGAGCAATCTCCCCAAACCCCATTTAAAACATTTATTTAAGCCGAGCATGGTGGCACATGCCTTTAATCCCAGCACACGGGAGGCAGAGGTAGGAGGATTGCTGTGAGTTCGAGGCCACCCTGAGACTACATAGTGAATTCCAGGTCAGCCTGAGCTAGAGCGAGACCCTACCTCAGAAAAAAAAATTATTTATTTGGGCCGGGCCTGGTGGTGCACGCCTTTAGTCCCAGCACTCGGGAGGCAGAAGTAGGGAGGATCATTGTGAGTTCGAGGCCTCCCTGAGACTACATAGTGAATTCCAGGTCAGCCTGGGCTAGAGTGAGACCCTACTTCAAAAAAAATTATTTTTGTGTGTGTGTGTGTGTGTGTGTGTATGCACACACACATGTGTGCCAGGGTCTCTTGCCCCTGCAAATGACTGCTTATCAGGCTTTACATGGATGGCTGGGGAATTGAACTCTGGCTGACAAACTTTTGCAAGCAAGCACCTTTCACCACTGAGCCATCTCCCCAGCCCCAGGGATTATGTTACAGTGGAAGGAAAAGAGTGTGTCTGCTGGGGGATGATCTACAGTTTCTACCACTAATACCAACATCCCCCCTACCCCGAGGTGAATGTATACACATGATGAGATTATGGTCATGTTATAATCTGGGCTAGTATGAAGAATCCAAGAGGAGACACAGGAGCCCTCCGGTGACCTAGTAATGAGCCTGCGCAACAGCTGACAATTGTATGTTTGCCGGACAAGTGAATGAGCCAGAAGTGGAGGCACTGCCTGTGGCTATTTCAGGGTCACACAACTACTTAATAGCAGGGCCATTATCACCCCCTGCTTTCTGCCTCTCACTCTAGAGCACTCTTTGTTACCAAAGGGCAACCGAGGAGCACTTATTTTAGGGTAGGATTGAGTGCGCAGCATGAAAATGAGGAGAGAGAGATGCACAGCAGAGCCTTCGTGACAATCCCTGGCAGCCCGGCATTTGTTTTCCTGTCAGACCCAAATGGCCTGGTTTTGAGTCCCTAGTGAGGATGGAGGTGGCCTTATGTCACCCCGTGCTCAGCATTGGCCTATCATCTGTAGCTAGTCACCACACCTGAACTCAATGGACTTCTTCTCAGGTGCGAAGACAAAGACTTCACCCCCTCCATAACTTCTCAACAAGAAAGAAAGATGGAAAGAGCGGTCCCATCTGTGCATGTAGCTTCTCCATAGATTTGTTGGGATTTTTTTTTTTTCCCTCTTCCAGAGTTGTTCCACAAATAAAGCCCCTTTTTCTTGGAAGATTATATCCTGGGTTAACAGGAATACGGGAGATACTCAATAAATGTTTGTCAAATGAATCATCTGGGCGTGGTGGCGCACACCTCTAATCCCAGCACTTGGGAGGCAGAGGTTGGAGGATCACTGTGAGTTCAAAGCCAGCCTGAGTCTACATAGTGAACTCCAGGTGGCCAGGGCCAGAGCAAGCCCCTACCTCGAAAGACAAAACAAAACAAAAACAAACAAACAAGCGACAACGACATAAAAAAAAACATGCCATTCATTGGTAAGGCCCAGAGGACACTCGTGCCAACCCTACCCTGCCATCCTCCATGCCCAGCCTCTCATTTTTCACTTAGAAACAGGATCGCTGTGTGGCAGCCAGGCACGGGGCTGACCCGTGAGAGGCTGTACTTCTGAGCTGTGCTTGCAGCTGGATGTGGCCAGGTGGCCGCACGTGGCCAGTGGAAGGCGAAAGCAAGTGCTGTGTATGCCATGCGGCTCGTCTCCTGGGCACGGGTGACGGTAGCAGCGGCACACACAGCGGCATTCTTGCACTCAGAAGCAAAGCTGAGAAGAGTCAGGCCTCTCAAACCCAAACGCTCACACGGACACTGGATTTGAACCATCTGGCTGTCCGAGACAATCTGCTCCACTCCGGACGTTTGGCATGACAGAGAAGCAAGCTTCCATCTTATTTCAGGCTCTGCATCTGGGCTCTCTTAGTCTGGCTTAAAAGTACACAAGGCTTAGTATAATATTGTTTGAGGCATTGTGTAGCAACTGGTTAAGATTTCTTTTTGGCTCTAGAACTGTATGAGCAACCTGAAAATGCTTAATATGCATTTATTCAGAAATATTTTGGGGCTGGAGGGATGGCTTGGCGGTTAAGGCATTTGCCTGCAGAGCCAAAGGACCCCGGTTCAGTTCCCCAGGACCCACGTTAGCCAGATGCACAAGGGGGCGCACGTGTCTGGAGTTTGTTTTCAGCGGCTGGAGGCCCTGGGGTTCCCATTCTCTTTCTCTCTTTCTTTCTCTGTCAAAGTAATTAATTAATTAAATTAAATATTAAAAATATATTTATTTGCAAGCAGTAAGGGGGGATTGAAAGGGAGGGGAGAGAGGGAGGATGGAGGGAGAATGGGTATGCGTCGGCTCAGCAGGGCCTCCTGTTACACTGCAGACAAACTTTACATAGGCCTAGGGAATTGGACCTGGGCTGGCAGGCTTTACGAGCAAGTGCCTCCAACTGCTGAGCTATCTCTCCAGCCCCTTTCATGCGCATTTACCATCTGTAAGGTATTTTTAGAGCTAGCCAGTAAAAATTCTCTAAAGTGATTCCCACCAGCATGAAGACGCACACAATCATTTTGGAGATGACCCACCGCTGTGAGTCCTTCGGACCAGAAAATGCACACACCTCAATGCCTGTCCCGTCCCCAGCTCAGCAAAGATCCGGTTCTCTCCGGCAAATGCTAGTTTACTCTACACTTTAGACATTCCAGGTGGGAACATTGTCTCCCCAGATTCCAGGAAATAGAGGTCAGTGCCCCTGGTGGGTCACCTTAAAGACCCCATACTGCAGCCTTCCTGGATCCTTTTGCTTCGTGTTCCAGCAAGACCCAGCAAGTACCACCGAGTCCAGCTGATAGGAGCTTTTGGTTCTTCGGTCATTTCTGGCCTGGCTCCTCTCTGTAGGAGTCCCCATAACCCAGCCACACCCACAAAAGACCATCACCGTAAAGCACTTTGTTCTGGGGGATGCGTACCCATTAGGATGTGGGCAGCAGCCTTGTCCTCAGTTGCACGGAGCCCTGGGAGGGAAGGGCATGCCTACGGAGGCCTCCCAGCCATCCATGGCACCCAGCCAGCGCTTAAACACCACCACCAGCAAGCAAGCGTTCTGCCAGGCCCTGGGAGTCCTGCGAGTGAGAGCCAGGCTCCCACAGATAGCCCTGGGGTGGTCGAGGCAGAACTCGGAGCAGAGGCTGCACGGAGCTATTGGGACCTAGCCTGATTTATTCGGCTCGCAACAAATTGAGCATACACTTAGCCAGTGCTTGTTGATTCAGCCACCATTTACTAGTTGAACAAACTTGGCTGAGATGTGTTTGTTGTCATTTATTTTTTCCCCCTAAGGACCTTGCTTATTTCATCTATTGATAATAACACCTTCTCTGGGTTGTGGCAAAACACGAAACCAAACGATGTTGGGTGGCTCCTTACAGATCTCGCTTTCTGTTGATGGTAGAGGTGGGGAGAGCGCATTTCTCTGTGTGCTTCTGGTTGTATCTAACAGGAGGGCTCTGGACTGCCTGAGCATGAATTCGGGTACCATCTTCAGTCACTGGCAATGTAATATGGAACAAACATCATTAACCAACATATATGGTTTCCTTACTATTCATTGACGCTTATGAGCTGTCATATGTCCCGACTGGAGCCTCCCACAGATAGTCTGCAACAAATGGGAGGTGTCATTAAAGAGAAAGAGAGGGTTCCATCTCTCACTTATAGCCCACTGTGGAAAGTGCTAGTCACTTTTCTCCTTGCTGTGACAAAATACCTGACAAGAAGCAACTTAAAGAGGGAAGCGTCTGGGCTGGAGAGATTGCTCAGTGGTTAAGGTGCTTGCCTTCAAATCCTAATGATCTGAGTTTGATTCCCCAGTACCCACATAGAGCCAGATGCACAGAGTGGCCCAGGCATCTGGAGTTCGTTTGCAGGGGGCGAGAGGTCCTGGTGGGCCCATTCCTCATTCTCTCTCTCTCTCTGACAGGCGTGATGGCGCAGGCCTTTAATCCCAGCACTCGGGTGGCAGAGGTAGGAGGATTGCCGTGAGTTCGAGGCCACCCTGAGACTACGTAGTGAATTCCAGGTCAGCCTGAGCTAGAGTGAGACCCTACCTTGAAAACAAACAAACAAACAAAAAAGAAGAAGAAGGAGGAGGAGGAGGAGGAAGACTCCAGGATTAGGAAGTGCTTGGTCACATTGCATCCACAGTCAGGAAGCAGAGAGAGACAGAGAGCCGGAAGTGAGGGGGCTTGGCCTGGTTATGAAACCTCTAGACCTGCCTACAGTGAGGCTCTCCTCCACCTTCCTCCCAAACTGCACCACCAGCTGGTGACCAAGGGCTCAAGCCCAGGGGGACATTTCCCATGTTCTCTATCTGACTTGAGCGCACAAAGATGTGAGAGGCTCAGCACAGTTGCCACAGGAGTGGGATACATGTGAAGCTGTTTTGTTTTGTTTTTTATCCCAACCGGGGATCCTAAAGGCGGCATCATTATCGTAGACAGACATCATGATGGATGGCTTGTGAGGAAACTCATGTCTGCCAGCATTGATTATTTATTTATTTATTTGAGAGAGAGGGAAAGAGGGAGAGAGAGAGAGGGAGAGAGAGAATGGGCGCGCCAGGGCCTCCAGCCACTGCAAATGAACTCCAGACACATGCGCCACCTTGTGCATCTGGCTTATGCGGGACCTGGGGAATCAAACCAGGATCCTTTGCCTTTGCAGGTAAATGCCTTAATCGCTAAGCCATCTCTCCAGCCCCTATTATTTCCTTTTCTTTTCTTTCCTTTTTTTTTTTTTTTTTGATTTTTTGAGGTAGGGTCTCACTCTGGCCCAGGCTGACCTTGACTTCATTATGTAGTCTCAGGGTGGCCTCGAACTCATGGCAATCCTCCTACCTTTGCCTCCCAAGTGCTGGGATTAAAGGCGTGCGCCACCACACCTGGCTATTATATCTTTTTTTTTTTTTTTTTTTTCAAGTGGATCTACTGAAGCTGAGACAGTGGTCCTGATCCCCGCCATTCTGAGAGGTGGAGATCTTTGTCACAGGAAGCAGATTGGTCCACGTCTGTTCAAGCTTGTCTTTAAAATTACCATATTTTGACCATCTTGTGGAGTATTTTCTACTCTATATTCTTTGAAATTAACTTCTTTTTTGTTTTGTTCTTTTGAGGTAGGGTCTTCTCTAGCTCAGGCTGACCTGGAATTCACTACGGAGTCTCAGGGTGGCCTCGAACTCATGGTGATCCTCCTACCTCTGCCTCCCGAGGGCTGGGATTAAAGGCGTGCGCCACCACACTGGACAACTACTTTAGAGATAAACTTACTGCTTTTAAAAACTCACTGGTGTTCCATTTTATGTTTTAGAGGGCAGAGGTGTTCAAGAGCATTGTCACGCTTACATTTTACCTGCAGAAATTTACCGAGAGAGACTTTAGTTTATCTTCTCATAGACAAAAGAAGAGCTCTGTCAGATAGCAGGGAGAATACTTTGCTTGATGAAAGTAACAGTTTCACTATGTGTATGTGATATAATGTAATACATTAAACATACAACAATAAAACATAAAGCTTAGAAAAAAATGTTCAATTACCAACACTAGAGAAGTTTGGTTATATTGAGGCATATCTCTACATGCAATGATAGGTTCAAAGAATCAAAAGCATGCACATATTGATTAAAATGCCAACATGAAGCTAGAGGGGCCAGAGATCTGCGGCTGCTACCTGACTTGAGGTTACGGGCTTGGCCTTGGGCTGGTCACGGCATCACACGCCAGCATGCAGGGCTGAGGCAGGAGGATTGTGATCTTGAGGCCAACCTGGGCTCTGTGAGGAGACCCTGCTCCAAGAAGAACTTAGACTCAGGAGTTAGATTTCTGAGCTGAGAGCTTGGTTTTGTCTCTGGCTATGCATTTTGGCAGATAACTCAGCATGGAGCCTCTTTGCCAAGTGGAAAATTAGGGATGGTAGTAAGGATGGCATGTTCATGTGAAGTCCTTATCTCAGTGCCTGGAAAATGGAAATGCTACCTCCGTTGAGTATTACTGTAGGACTCAGGTTGCAAACTGATGATGAGTGAATCCACTGTTACAGATGACTTGACATCAGGTACGTATCGTGAAATTGTTACATTAATCCAGCCAAGCAGCGCATTTATTATCTCATAGAGTTCCTCTTTTTTTAAAAAAATATATTTTATTTATTTATTTATTTGATACAGAGAAAGAAGCAGTGAGAAAGAGAGAGAGAGGGAGAAAATGGGCACACCAGGGCCTTCAGTCACTGTAAACAAACTCCACATGCATGCGCCCCCTTGTGCATCTGGCTAACGTGGGTCCTGGGGAATCGAGCCTCAAATCAGGGTCCTTAGGCTTTACAGGCAAGTGCTTAACCACTAAGCCATCTCTCCAGCCCTGTTAGGGCTTTTTTTTTTTTTTTAGCAAAGTCCCAGAAAAGGTCCACATCACAAGTCAGCACAGTGATCATTTCTTTGTGGTGACAATATTTCACAATCTTTCCCAGCCATTTGGAGAGCTGCAATATTTTATGGTTAACTGTGGTGACTCTGACAAGAATCCTGACATGGGACAAGGTGGATGAACCCGGAGGCCAGGCGAGATAATCCAGACATAGAGAGACAAATGGTGTCGCTCACACGGGGAACAGCGAAGTTGGTCCCGTCAGGGCGGGGTGCAGAACTGTGGGTTTTGGATGCTGAGGACAGTAGAAAGGGGTGTATGGGAGAGGCTGGCCAACAGGGTAATTCTATAGTCAGGGGAGCACTTCTAGAGTCTGCATTTAAAAAGATTACTTCTTGAGCTGGAGAGATGGCTTAGCGGTTAAGGCGCTTACCTGCAAAGCCAAAGGACACAGGTTCGATCCCCCAGGACCCACGTAAGCCAGACGCACGTGAATCTGGAGTTCGTTTGCAGTGGCCAGAGGCCCTGGTGCCCCCATTCTCTCTATATCTGCCTCTCTCCGTGTCTTTCTCTCATATAAATAAATAAAATATAATTAAAGAGATCACTTCTTTGAAGAGATAGAATGGGCACACACAAGTGAACTCCAGCTGCATGCATCACTTTGCCACTTGGTACATCTGGCTTTGCGTGGTACTGGCTCATTAGGCTTTGCAATCAAGTGCCTTTAACCACTAAGTCATCTCTCCATACCCCAGAATCTGCATTTCTAACAGGTTGTACCTGACTAATGCATCAGTTCCGAGGATCACACTTTGAGAATCACTGACTTACACTAAGCATACCTTAACCAAATCCCACATCCTAGGTATTTTCCTCTTTGTCATAAGCTCTGTCCTGAGTTTTTCTTTAAAGATATTTTATTTGTTTATTTGAGAGAGAGAGAAAGGGAGGGGCAGATAGGAAAAAAAAAGAATGGGATGGGCTGAAGAGATGGCTTAGCGGTTAAGCACTTGCCTGTGAAGCCTAAGGACCCTGGTTCAAGGCTCCATTCCCCAGGACCCACATTAGCCAGATGCACAAGGGGGCGTGTGCGTCTGGAGTTCATTTCCAGTGGCTGGAGGCCCTGGCGCACCCATACTCTCTCTAAATATATATATCTGCCTCTTTCTCTCTCTGTCTGTCGCTCTCAAATTAAAAAAAAAAGGGGGTGCTCCAGGGCCTCCAGAGACTGCAAACACACATGCCCCGCCTTATGTATCTGGCTAACATGGGTCCTGGGGAATCAAACCTGGGTCCTTTGGCTTTACAGGCAAATGCCTTAACCACTAAGCCAATCCCTGCAGCCCATGAGTTTCTCATCTTTTTCTGGGCGGGGATTTGAGATAGGCCCTCACTCAATAGCTCAGCCTGCCCTTGAATTCTGCTCCATCCTTTGAAGGTCTGGGATGACGGGTGTGCGCCACCACACCTGGCAAAGATGACAGACAGAGCCAGCTCAGTAACTCTGCCTCTCTGGCAGATTCCGCAGAGCAAGAAGGGCTGCTCCTCCGCTTGGCGGGCTGGAGGGGCGTGGCTTTGCTCTGTTTTTCCCTCTCTCCACAGCCACATGGTCCCCCACAGGAGAGCGTGCCCAGCCTTGCCAGAACTTCAAAGGCAGGTCTGCTCACCAAATGTCTGCGGCGATGAGCAGCAGAAGCATGGCGGAGCCGCCGAGGGACCCAGGCTTCAGGGTGAGTCTCTCACCCCCGTGGAACTAGCACTAGGGTCTGCACGCTGTCCTTGGTCCAAGGCCAAGGACGTCTCCTTGCACAGCTGCCTGCGCTCCAATCTGCAGCCGTTGGCCTGCATAGCCCAAGGACCCAGGTTCGATTCTCCAGGTCCCCCATAAGCCAGATGCACAAGGGGGCGCACACAATGGGAGTTCGTTTGCAGTGGCTGGAGTGGATGATAATCACTTTGGAGTAAAGGTGAGAACACAGATAGGAATACAAAGCAGGATAAGAAAAAGACACCAGGGCTGGAGAGGTGGCTTAGCGGCCAAGGCGCTTGCCTGCAAAGCCTAGGGACTCATGTTCAGCTCTCCAGTCCCACGTAAGCCAGGCACACAAGGTGACACACACACACACACACACACACACACACACACACACACACGCAAGGTCGCACATGGGCACAAGGTGGCGCACGTGTCTGGAGTTTGATTGCAGTGGCTGGGGCCTTGGGGTACCAATTCTATCTCTCCCTTGCTTTTACTCTCTTGCGTTAACAAAAAGTCCGGCCTGTTGGGCTTGCCTCAAAACAGAAATTTTAAAAGAAAGAAAGAAAAGAAAAAGACAATAAGAGCTCACAGAAGGGAGTATAGATGACGATTTGTAGAAGGCTGGTGACTTCAGGAATGATTATTTTCCCAAAAATGCTTGTGGAAAAAAAAGTTCAATGTATGGGGCTAGCAGGAGACTACACCGACGAGCCAGAGGTGACGATTGCCTCACTTTTTTTTATTCTCCAGGTCTACGTGGCTAAGTGTCACGTAGCTCATAGCACGTGCACGTACGTACGCACCTTTTGTTTCTCAATCACTTGAAACTGAGTGGGAAACACCAAGAAACATCACCCCTAGCATTCTGGCATACTTTACCTGAGGGCAAGTACATCTCCTCACATAATCATCGTATCCTGACCACGTGTAAGATTATTAACAACCATTTCCAAAAACTAGGGTTGAAGATACAGCTCGATGATAGAGGCCCTAGGTTCAGTTCCCAACACTGAAAAACCAAACTAGAAAACAAAATCAACCACTATTCCACTTACCATCTCATACCCAAGCTTTATTCAGATTCAGATATGAGTGTGAAGCCTAAGAAATACTAATGTTTGGGCTGGGGACATGGTGTATCAGTTAAGGCACTTGTCAACAATGCCTAAAGATCCAGGTTCGATTCCCTAGCACCCACATGAGCCGAATGCACAAAGGTGGCACATGCGTCTGGAGTTTGTTTACAGAGACTAGAGGCCCTGGAATGCCCATTCTCTCTATCTGTCCCCCTCCCCCCCCGTCTCTCTTTCTCTCTCTCAAATAAATAAATAAAACATACTTAAAAATAAGCCGGGCATGGTGGTGCATGCCTTTAATCCCAGCACTCAGGAGGCAGAGGTAGGAGGATCACCGTGAGTTCGAGGCCACCCTGAGACTACAGAGTGAATTCCAGGTCAGCCTGAGCTAGAGTGAGACCCTACCTCGAAAAATCAAATAAATAAATAAAAATAAAAATAAATACTACCATTTATGGAGCCCTTTTGTGTGTTTCGTTGTGCGATTTAATCATGCCGGCGGGTACGTGTAAAGCATGACTGTCGTGCCATTTTGTAGGTAGGGAAATGAGTTCGAGGTCCTGGAGTTAAGCAACCTATGTGAAGTTTACTCCAGACGTATGGCTTTCCTACTCTAGCCTTCTCTCATGGGGGCCTTCAGGACTCAGGGGAGGACACAGTGTGAATGACAGGGAGGAGGAGCGTCGTGGAGGAGCCGCAGAACCCCTGGGAACCCAGTGCAGGTGCTCAGGGGCTACCGGGGTGGCTGCATTTCCCAGCAGATTTAATGCCTTTGCTGTCCCTTCGTCATTAGATATGATGCAGACTTGGTTCTTCATCGTTAAATATGATGCTAGCTATAAGGTCTTCACAGACAACTTTTTTTAAAAAAATATTACTTATTTATTAGAAACAGAGAGAGAGAGAGAGAATGGGTTTTCCAGGGTCTCTAGCTACTGCAAATGAACTCCAGATGCATATGTTGCCTTGTGCATCTGTTTTATGTGGGAACTAGAGAATTGAACCTTAACTGCTCCAGCCCACAGATATCTTTTGAGATTGAGAGAGAGAGACACAGAGAGAGAGAGAGAGAGAGAGCCAAAGGGAGAGAATGGGCACACCAGGACCTCCAGCCACTGCAAACAAACTACAGATATATGCTGTGCATCTGGCTTATGTGGGTACTGGGGAATCAAACCTGGGTCCTTGGGCTTCCCAGGCAATCACATCAACCACTAAGCCATGTGTCTGGCTCTGTGTGGGCACTGGGGAATCAAACCCAGAACATCAGGCTTTGCAAGCAAGCACCTTTAACCACTGAGCCATCTCTCCATCCTGGCAGTCATCTTTTGACCAAAGCTAACACACACACACACACACACACCCCAAAACCAGCAGTCTACAAGGAAGAAGCATTTCCCTTGAAGGTATTCTTGCCTAACTGCATTGATCTGGACCTACTTACTTCAAATACCCTTTCTTTGCATAAAAAAAAAGCATGTTTGAGTGATTTTTTTCATGTTTCCTATTTTTGCAACAAATTACAAAGTTGGATGGGAGGCCTGCCATTGCTTTCCTTAATATACTTTTTTCACGGGACTGTGGTGGCGCACGCCTTCAATGCCAGCACTCGGGAGGCAGAGGGAGGAGGATCACTGTAAGTTTGAGGCCACCCTCAGACTGCGTAGTAAATTCCAGGTCACAGTGGGTTAGAGTGAGACCCTACCTCGAGAAACCAACCGAATAAACAAAAGAAGATTTCAACCTCTTTGGGGTTTCCTCCTGAATTACTGGTTGCTTTCTTTACTGATCTATCATGATGAAGTGCCAAGGGCTCAGTCTTTGATCTCTCTGATTGACGCCCCCCCCCGCGCCCCCCTCTCTCTCATTTAACTTCATGGTATCAATTACCACTTACACCCTGGGAACTCCTAAATGTGCATTCCCAACCCGGGCCTCTATCCTGAGCCATAGCTTCATGCGTCCAACGGCCTATCTCTATTCTCTCAGCTGATGACAATGCCAATCTCCTGATTGTCCACATAAGCTAACAGAGACATCACGTGTGTCTGAGTTGTGACTTGTCGTACCCCTGGTGCAGAGTGCCATGCCCCCGGGGCCAGAGGAGAGCTCAGTACATACTTGTCGCAAAGTCACACATCAACAGAGGGCAGAGTGTCAGGGGACGTGCAGGGACCTAAGCTGAGAAGACAATATTCAATCAAGTCTCTGGCAGTGCCGGGAGCCAAACTCAATATTGACCCCAAAGCTTCTGTCCAAAACCATCTCCAAAACAGCCACTACATAATAAATGGCTTTGTCCTCTTTGTGGTTAAAAAATTTTAAAAAGGCAATCCTGACTGAACACATGAAATGTTTTGGCAGAGTGACATCTAACATTTGCTCCTAACATTTATTTTAAATATTTATTTATTCTTGCAAGCAGAGAAGGGAGCTAGAGAGAAGAGAGACAGACAGAGAGAATGGGCGCACCAGGGCCTCCAGCTACTGAATACAAACTCCAGATGCCTGCGCCACTTGGTGCATCTGGCTCTGCGTGGGCCCTGGGGAATCAAACCCGAGTCCGTAGGCTTTGCAGGAAAGTGCCTTCACTCTTGAGCCATCTCTCCAGCCTGTTCCTCACATTTCAATAGACCTCTTCCTGAATCCAGAATAGACAATCTCCAGTATAATCAATCACCATCAGATTTATTTTTATTTTTTTATTTTTCGAGGTAGGGTCTCGTTCTAGCCCAGACTGACCTGGACTTGACTATGTAGTCTCAGGGTGGCCTTGAACTCATGGAGATCCTCCTACCTCTGCCGCGCGCTACCATGCCTGGCCCAGAATTTTTTTTTTTTTTGGAGACAGAGTTTCATGTAGCCAGGCTGTCCTCAAACTTGTTAAGTAGTTAAGGGTGACCTTGAACTCCTGATCCGCTTGTCTGCACATCCTGAGTGTTGGGAGTGCAGGCATATACTGTTTTGCTTGGGTCACTGTCAATGGTAAAGGAAGAATTAAATGTCTAGATTTAAACAAAACATACACATGAATAGTTAAAACACATTTAATGTTTTTTTTTTGATTTGTTAGTTATCTAAGACCATTTTTGAAATACTTTTTCCCTCAACATTACAAAAAATATATTTTATTTATTTATTTACTTATTTTTTGAGAGAGAATGAGAATGGGCTGCCAGGGCCTCCAGCCACTGCAAACAAACTCCAGGTGCATGTGCCCCCTTGTGCATCTGGCTTTCCGGTACTGGAGAATTGAACCTGGGTCCTTAGGCCTTGCAGGCAAATGCCTTAACTGCTAAGCCATCTCTCCAGCCCCCTATTTTCCCCCTCAACATTTTATTGCAAAAAAAAAAAAAAAAAGTCAAGCATATGGAAAAGTTGAAAAACCCACAGACCAGATTCTGTAATTGATAATAAACACTCAAGAGTTTTATTGGCAACTTATCCCAACCCGGGTGAGAGGAGAAGGGAGAACAATCACTGGAGGCAGTGAAACGTCTGGTCCACAGCAGCAATGAATGAAGTACCTGGGTGGTCTTGGGCGGGGGCTGTTTTCAAATGCGTGCCTATTCGTAGAATTTGGGGTGAAGTTTTCAGACACTGATTTTCGCTCAATTAGGGGGAGCATGTGCTCCGCTCCTGGTCTGAGTAAACAAACACCACGGTGCTGGAGAACTTCAGACTCCGGGCTCTGGGTTTGTTTGTTTATTTATTTTTTTATACATATATATATATATATTTTGGTTTTTCGAGGCAGGGTCTCACTCTGGCCCAGGCTGACCTGGAATTCACTCTGTAGTCTCAGGGTGGCCTTGAACTCATGGCGATCCTCCTACCTCTGCCTCCTGAGCGCTGGGATTAAAGGCGTGTGCTACCACTGCCCGGCTCTGGGCAGGTCTTGATGGCATCCAGCCCATGCATAGGGCTCTGCTTCAGCATGGGGCGCTGCCCTGCACGCCCTGGGATTAGGGGCTGCCAGCACTGAGGGCCAGCTACCTGGCAACAGTGCTCACGTCACTGGCCAGATGGGGAAGTCTCCTGCCCAGGCAGCTGTGCAGGAGGGGGAGCGACCCCAAGGGACACTGGCTGGGTTGGGAGCCAGTGGTCCCTAAATTTCGTGCCCCACGTGTCACATTGCATTACTATAATCTATGATGTGTACAAAGGGCAACCTAGACTGTGTCATGCCGAGTCCCTCCGCCACCATCTCCTTCCTGGCCAGGCCTTCTCTCAGCTTCTTCAAACTGCGCATGTGTCTGGGGTCGGGGGGGGGGAGGCTCCATTTTGTTTTGTTTGTTTTGTCTTGGATGCAGCACTATTTTGGAGCTGGCAAAAGCCCATTTTGCTCATTTACTTTTTTTAAAAATTTGTTTTGCTTATTTTTATTTAGTTTTTTATTTGAAAGCGACAGAGAGAGAAAGAGGGAGAGAGAGAGAGAGAGAGAATGGGCACATCAGGGCCTCCAGCCACTGCAACCGAACTCCAGACGCATGCACCCCCTTGTGCATCTGGCTAACATGAGTTCTGGGGAATCGAGCCTTGCACCAAGGTCCTTAGGCTTCACAGGCAAGTGCTTAACCACTAAGCCATCTCTCCAGCCCTCATTTACTTTTTTTTTTCTCCTCTCCTTCACGCATTCCCTTCCTTCCCCAAACGTTGATTCCATTTCATTTTCAAGTCATGGTGTTTAGAAAAACAATTATAATAAAGAATCTGCTAGGACGTCTTTATCAACTGGTAGATGGTTTTAAGCAATGGCTTAATAGTTAAGTCCTGATTAACCGATTCCCTGAAAAGTTCTGACTAGAAAGACAAATCCAAGTTTTTTTTTATAACATTAACAAATATTTATTTAGGGGGTTTCTGGAGAGATGGCTTAGCAGTTAAGGTGCATACCTGTGAAGCCTAAGGACCCAGGTTTGATTCTCCAGGTTCCACATAAGCCAGATGCACATGGTGGCACATGCATCTGGAGTTCATTTGCAGTGGCTAGAGGCCCTGGCATGCCCATTCATTCTCTCTCTGTCTCTCTCTCTCTCTCTCTGATAAATAAGTAAAAAATATATATATATATATATATATATATATATATATATATATATATATATATATATATTTATTTATTTATTTATTTATTTGCAAGCAGAGAGAGATAGAAAGAAGAGAGACAGAGAGAGAATGGGCCCACCAGGGTATCCAGCCACTGCAAATGAACTCCAGACTCATGTGCCCCTTGAGCATTTGACTTATGTGGGCCCTGGGGAATCGAACCAGGGTCCTTTGGCTTCACAGCCAAATGCCTTAACCACTAAAACATCTCTCCAGCCCCCACTTTTTAAAAATATGGAGTCCTCTTTACTGAGTTTCTCATTCATCGTTCAGAGTTTTGTGTCTGTTACATTAGATAAACCCTTACTGGTGACTCCTCATAGCTCTGGAGCTACAAGACAGAGCCCATGACCACACCTGGTCAGGATGGTGTACTTTCCACCCAGAATATTACTCCATGAACCTGGGTTCATTGGCTATATTGTGCTCCCGAGAAACTGATTTTGCTGGGAAAAGTAGGTAGCGGATTAGATTCACAAAGGCATCCGCATGGGGTACCATGCCAAATACAGTAATTGGCAGGCTTATTGTGGGCACTTATCACAGGGTCCTATCAGCTTCATGGCATCACACAGAGCAGCTCTTCATATGCTTATTATTATTATTTTTGTCATTATTATTACTATTATTGTTGCTTGTGGTGCTGGGAATCAAACCTAGGACCTTGTCCACACTTGCTTTATCACTGAGCTGTAACCCCCAAGACCTGGCCTTAATTATTCATATTTTTCAGATGTGCAAGAGGAAGTTCAAAGATGGTAGCAACACAGCTAGAACTGATGCCTTTTTTTGCACACGTCTGTTTTGTGCTTGAGCATGTGTGTGTGTGTGTGTGTGTGTGTGTGTGTGTGTGTGCGCGCGCGCGCGCGCACGCTGCAGAAAATAGGCGGCTGCCATGTCCCCCTGGGGATCCAAACACACCTGTCATTTGCTGACATGGTAACATGTTTACCCACCGAGCAATCTCTCCAGCTCCAAGGTCTTCATTTTCAGAGAGGACTGAGTGATGACCCAGGACGGTCAAGGCCGTTGAAGGAAGACTTTATTACTCCCTTGCCCCGAGGCAGAGTACCACCGCGGGTCAGGAGGCAGAGCGAGGAGAAAGCCAAAGGCATAGCTACCCTGGGGTTTGTGTCGGGATGGACAGGCAGCGTGGAGACAGCAGTTTAGGAGTGCCCAGTCTGAACACATTCAGTGGGATTTTGGACACAGCTGCTATTCCTGAGATCTGGAGCCTGGGGTTGACGGAGGGGCAGGGGGTACTGACAAGCTGTGTGTGTTCCTGGCTTTTCTTGCTGCTGTGACAAAAATACCATGTTTAAATTTTTTCTTTTTATTTATTTATTTATTTGAGAGCGACAGACACAGAGAGAAAGACAGATAGAGGGAGAGAGAGAGAATGGGCGCGCCAGGGCTTCCAGCCTCTGCAAACGAACTCCAGACGCGTACGCCCCCTTGTGCATCTGGCTAACGTGGGACCTGGGGAACCGAGCCTCGAACCGGAGTCCTTAGGCTTCACAGGCAAGTGCTTAACCGCTAAGCCATCTCTCCAGCCCTCTCTGTCACTCTTAAATAAATAAATAAACAAAAAAAATTAAAATAAAAATAAAAAAAATACCAGGGCAAGCTTCTCTCACGGTTTGGCGCAAATTGCATTACTGAAGGTCTCTTAAGGTCTTCACTAAGATGGGATACTATTACATCCATTCACATCCCATTGGCTGAAGCAAGTCACATGAGCAACCTCAAAGTCAAGAGACTGAAACACAGTCTGCCAATATAGGTCGAGGCAAGATGTAGCTCTGGTGGTAGAGCCTGAGGGCAGAAATTAAACCGACCACTTAAACCTTATTCTCCAAAATACGTTTTGCATTCTGGTCATAATGGGGACTGTATTTTAGCTACTCTCCATCACCGTGTCAGAACTCCTGACAGAAACAACTTAAAGGAGGAAAGGTGATTTGGCTCACGGTTTCAGGGGCGTCTGTTCCTCACAATCAGGAAGGCATGGCAGCACGAATGTGAGGTTACAAGCCGTCACACGGCACATACCAGGAAACAAAATGAAATGGGAACACAGGCAAGCATGACCTTCAAAGTCCTTTCCTAGTACCTATCTCTACTAGCCAGGCTCCACTTCTTTTTTTTTTATTTAAAAAATTTTTTTTAAGTTTTTTTTTTTTTATTTATTTGAGAGCGACAGACATAGAGAGAAAGACACATAGAGGGAAAGAGAGAGAATGGGCGCGCCAGGGCTTCCAGCCTCTGCAAACGAACTCCAGAAGCGTGCGCCCCCTTGTGCATCTGGCTAACGTGGGACCTGGGGAACCGAGCCTCGAACCAGGGTCCTTAGGCTTCACAGGCAAGTGCTTAACCGCTAAGCCATCTCTCCAGCCCCAGGCTCCACTTCTTAAAGCCTCTACAATCTTCAAAATAACACCAAAAGCTGGGGACTGAGCATTTAAAACAAGAGCCCTTGGGAAGACGATTTGGATTCAAATCACAGCAGGGACCAATTGCCTCTTACGCGCCTCTGAATGCCAGGTACTAGGCAAATATTTCATGCAACAAAATGAAAAGTTGTAGTCCAAATATTCAGAGTTGATCTTGGAAGCCAACTCATTAAAATAAAATCCCATGGGAAGATGAGGAGATGCAGATCCTGGATCACAGGACAAGGATGTCAAGGCCCAGGCTACAGAAGTTCACTGGGGCTAATGTTTCGGATGAGCTGTCGCAGCTCTTAATTATGCCGTTCAGTGAGTCAGTTACGGGATGCTGGCAGATTTGGGCAGATCCAGTGGAGTTCTTAGTGCTGGGTAGACTTGTACGTAAATTCGGCAGCTTTGCTGACCTCTCCAACCCTCTTCATTTCTGCATAGAGTGACGTCTTGACATGCCTGTGACGTTGGCAGGTAGCTTCTGGTCTCCAGGGAGCCTCTCAGTCACCTTAGCATCTCTAGAAACTAAAATAAAAAGCTTCCTCTTGAGATTGTCCTTAATTAATCACGACAGGGACATCACTCATTAGTTGAAACCTTTCTTTTGTTACATCACTGACATCTCCCCGCCAAATACCGTAGTCCTGTCCTCTCCTCTTTAACTGATGCGGTCAGTCTCGCTTGGTCCCCAACCACCATACACTATCCCTGGTCTGAGGCAATCCACATAAATCACACACTTGTTGAGAAGAGCCATGCACTCAATCCTAGACCCAAAGTCTGTCTGCCGTGTGCTCATAAAAACCCGGAGCTGTGGATCTTGTCCGTGACAGTAGCTCAGACTGCCTGAATGCATGGTCAATGGGAAGAAAGGATTTTGGCAATGGTGTGAACACCTGAATCCAGCTGGGGGTGGAGACAGACCTCCTGGTTTTTCCCTGACAGAAGCCAGTGCTTGTGTTGTTTAGGCTGCCAGAAGTTTGGCCTCTTTTACTTGCAGCCGTTAAGAGTCCTGACCAATATTTCATCCTGTGTTCCTGACGCCAAACTGGACCACAAGCAAATGTGAATGATCAGCATTAGAAAAGCCCAGACTTTGCTAAGCAAGACACGCACAGTTTTTTATTCTGACAACTAGTTATTACAATATTTTCATAGCAAAGGGAACTAATTAAACAATGAAGACAGCCACTCAAGCCCTAATCACATTATTTAATATCATTCCTTCTTATGTACATCTGCTATGAAAGTTATATTTCCTCCCTATTCTAGCTCCCACTGGTAACCTGTTCAATGGCTTAGCCACATATTACATGGAAGGGCCACACGAAAGTCAGTTCTCGCGTCTGTTTGGCTATGGTAAAAGGATAGAAGCCCAAGTCTGGTGACAGGAAATAATGTATCACTTTTGACCATGTTGCTTTCATACTATAAATACAATGACTGGGCTAGGTGGGATCGTTTCAAAGAGACAGGATGTTACCTTAAACATTTACAAAGCTGTGGTTCAAACAGCCTTCTTAAACTACCTTTTCAACCCATGGAGTTTATGTAAATATTTGGTGGCTGGTGACAGCGTAATAAATCTGTTTAGGATGGAGCAGCAATATTTACTTAGAAAGTAATGTCATAAGACCACTTTGGCCAATAGTCTTAAGGAGAAGAGATGCTACTTTTTAGCACCTTACATAAATATTTGCAAGACCTATAAGTCTAAGATAACCTTGTCTCTTCTCTAATGCTATTTACTGCTTCCCACTCAAGCGTCCCTTTCAGATGTCGCGGGGTTCGGCTGGGAAGACTTGACATTCACTTGAAATGGATTGGAGCACATCAACTTGTATGGGCTATCATGTAGGAATTCTTCAATTTCCTAATGGCCCACAGTTCAGCAGGGTATTTTCAGTTTGGGGGCAAAACCAGAACTCCTGTTACCTCAAAAGTATGTATAGCAGAACATGAACATTTTTTGTGGGTGGTGGGGGGGAAATCTCATTATGCCCAGGAGCTAAAGATGCACTCCTTGGTGACCTGCTACATAGTGGGGATTACAGCGGAGACAGAAGAAAGAGAGGGACCCCTCTGGGCATTGTTTCCTTGACAAGAGTAGGGTCTTATTTTGTTTGGACCAAGGCATCAGGGCCACTGACTGGGTCCTTATCAGTGAAGTGAGGTCACTTGTCTCTCTGTCTCTCTTCAAGAGTTCAGTTTCTTCTTGATTGTCAGAAACGCTTCTTCATGGGCTGAAGAGATAGCTTAGTGGTTAAGAACCTTGCCTGCAAAGCCAAAAGACCCAGGTTTGATTCCCCAGGACCCACATAAGCCAGATACACAGGGTGGGCATTGTGTCTAGAGTTCATTTGCAGCAGCTAGAGGCCCTGGCACACCCATTCTCTCTCTCTGTCTCACTCAAATAAATAAATAAAAATAATTTTTTTTAAATAAGAAATGATTCCTCAAAGGAAAAATCACTGACAGAGACCATCATCTATTAGGGCCAGCTCACAAACAAAGATGGTCCTGGAAGCAAAAACATTTTTAAAAATCACAAACATGCTCACGATTGCCTAAAGCACACCTATACTGTTTCTTTGAAAAATCTGGTTGAATTATTTAAAAAAAAAAAAAACAACTAAGAAGTATTTCCTGCTTGCTGCACGGTAGAGATTCAAGGCTATAAAACATTTATCCCAAATACAAACAGCACAGAATTCCAGAGCGTTTGTTGTTTACATGCAGTAATGATGTCAGGTTTAATTCCTAGTACATGTAAACCAAGCAAGTGTTCACAGGTTATGAGAAGATGAGACTGGCTGACTTCTCAAGTATTTCAGAGCCTCATGTAGAAAAATGTAATTTCCAGACTGGAGAGATGGCTTAGTGGTTACGGTGCTTGCCTGAGAAGCTTAAGGACCCATATGTGGCATATCTCCAGATCCCATGTCAGCCAGACGCACAAAGGTGAGGCGAGCGTAAGGTCACACATGCCCACTAAGTGGTGCAAACATCTGGAGTTCAATTGCAGTGGCTAAGGCCCTAGCGTGCCAATTCCCTTTCTTTCTGAAATAACAAATAAATAAAAGAATAAAGCTCTTGCCTCCCAATCAGCTTCTGTTTTTTTTAAGCTTCCAGGATTATACTATCCATAAGGAATAAACCCATCCATCAGATATTGGCTCTGGAGCTGGGCGTGGTGGCGCACGCCTTTAATCCCAGCACTCAGGAGGCAGAGGTAGGAGGATCGCAGTGAGTTCGAGGCCACCCTGAGATTACATAGTGAATTCCAGGTCAGCCTGGGCTAGAGTGTGACCCTACCTTGAAAAACCCCGACAAAAAAAATGGGGCTGGAGAAATGGCTTAGTGATTAAAGCGTTTGCCTGCAAAGCCAAAGGACACAGGTTCGATTCCCCAGGACCCACGTAAGCCAGATGCACAAGGGGTACATGCATCTGGAGTTTGTTTGCAGTGGCTAGAGGCCATGGCATGCCCATTCTCGCTCTCTCTGCTTGCAAATAAATAAATATAATAAAGAAAATGTTGGGCTGGAGAGATGGCTTAGTGGTTAAGCGCTTGCCTGTGAAGCCTAAGGACCTCGGTTCGAATCTCGACTCCCCAAGACCCACATTAGCCAGATGCACAAGGGGGCACATGTGTCTGGAGTTCGCTTGCAGTGGCTGGAGGCCCTGGCGTGCCCATTCTCTCTCCCTCTCCCTATCTGCCTCTTTCTGTCCCTCTCTGTCTCTCTCAAATAAATAAACAAAAATAACAAAAAAAAATAAAGAAAATGTTTTAAAAAAAAAGGCTCTGAACGTTTTCCTACCTGGGCCAGTTTACCTCTTAGGCAACCTGATAGTCCCTTGCTCCTGAGAGGTCACCGTATTGATGGTAAACTTAGTGAGGGCACCTGAGTGCCATAGCACACTACAGCCCAGGACTCCTGGACTCAGGCAAGTCTCCGGCCTCAGCCTCTGGGCTAGCTGGCACTGCAGGCGTGTGCCAGTGCGTGGAGTGATCTGCACTTTCCCCCACCTCAATGTCAAGTTCACTTGAGGAAGCATGTGGACGGATGAGTGCTGTTTACCTACAGCAAGAGAGGCAGCAAACTCAAGGGGCTGCTTCCTGCCAATCAGAAGCAACGTTTGCAAGGTTCTGTCCGCTGGCCCTCCTGCTCACCTCACAGCCTCTCCTTTGGCTTTCAACCCTGGCCACGCACTGAAGTCCCCGGAAAGCCTTAAAAATACTGGAGAGTAGCTAGGCGTGGGGGCGCACGCCTTTAACCCCAGAACTCGGTAGGCAGAAGTAAGAGGATCACTGTGAGTTTGAGTCCAGCCTTGGGGCTACAGAGTGAGTTCCAGGTCAGCCTAGGCTAGAGAGACCCTATTTCAAAACAACAACAACAAAATACTGAAGAATTTGACATAGTTGGTCAGAGAAGAGATGCTGCCTTGAAGATTTTGACTTTATTTATTATTATTATTATCTAACTCTCCAGGTGAGGTTGATGGTCACGTACTGTTGATAACCATGGAGTTATCATCCTGCTTGCATTAAAAGAGGCCAGTTTTGCTGGGCATGGTGGCGCACACCTTTACTCCCAGTACTCGGGAGGCAGAGGTAGGAGGATCACCGTGAGTTCGAGGCCACCCTGAGACTACATAGTAAATTCCAGATCAGCCTGGGCTAGAGTAAGACCCTACCTCAAAAAGCCAAAAAAAAAAAAGAGGCCAGTTTTGTTATAATACCAGATGTAACACTTTAAGCTGGGGCTGGAGAGATGGCTTAGTGGTTAAGTGCTTGCCTGTGAAGCCTAAGGACCCCGGGTTCAAGGCTGAATTCCCCAGGACCCATGTTAGCCTGATGCACAAGGGGGCGCACACATCTGGACTTCCTTTGCAGTGATTGGAGGCCCTGACATGCCCATTCTCTCTCTCTCAATCTCCCTCTTTCTGTCTGTTGCTTTCAAATAAATAAATAAAAATAAAAAATATAAAATAACTTTACACTAAAAAGAGCCATGAGGCTAAAGAAATCACTTAGCCTGACAGGCCTCTTTGCACAAACCTGTTCAGAACATCTTCTCTCAGCCCTGACCTGCGCTTGCTCACAGTGAGCTCATGGGGTGGAGGGTGGCGAGATAAACAGTAATGACCATCGAACAAGGGCCAAACATGATGATAAGAATATTTTCATGTGCCTCATTCACTGATAGGTCTAGACAGTGCTCAGTGGACAGTATAAATAATTGGGGGGAGGATAGTCACCAGGCTGTTCTTCCCCTTTGATACTAATGTGGAAAACGAATACAACACTTTCCAAGAAGTGGTTTGGAAATGATGTACGGCCTGTGAAAGTAGCCACACCAGTAAACCCGTTTCTGAGGATTCTCCCCCTAAAAAATGAATTAAGAGATGAAGAGTCGCATTGGTGATACTGTTCATCATATGACTTCCTATAACAAAGATGAAAAAATCCAAGGCTTGGTGAATGCTCAGTGGTTAAAGGTGCTTGTTTACATGGTCTGATTTGGCCTGAGTTAATTCTCCAGGACCCACATAAAGCCAGATGCACAAGGTGGCGTTTGCATCTAGAGTTTGTTTGTAGCTGCAAGAGGCCCTGGTGCACCCATACTTTCTCTTTCTCAAATAGATAAATAAAAAAATATATATATTTTTTAAAAAAGGTGCTGGAGAGATGGCTTAGAAGTTACGGTGCTTGCCTGCAAAACTAAATGATCCAGGTTCAATGCCCCAGTACCCACGTAAAACCAAATATACAAGGTGGCTCATGCACGTCAAGTTCATTTGCAGTGGCTAGAGGTCTTGGACTGCCCATTCTCTCTCTCTCTCTCTCTTCCTCCCTCTCTCTTAAATAAATAAATAAATAAATAAATATTTAAAGAAAGTAAAATAAAATATCCAAGTGATCTCAGTAGGAGAATAATTAAGTAAATTGCAGCCAATATATTTAATGCTCTATTAGTATAATTATTTTAAATGATGGCTATAAAGTTCCTCTTAATGTGGAAATGTTATGTCCTTATATGAGGAACAAAGTTGAGATACAAAATTGTATGAATTTTACTCCTGCCTTAAAATGATTTTGATATGAGGCAGAAATAGACTTAAAAATACACCATGAGAAATGCGTAAAGAGAGAAGAAATCCTGTAAAAGTTATTGGTAGAGTACTAACCTTGTAAGTAATTAAAAAAAAAAAAACCTCTGTTTTGCAAGTCTCCTGTGCTAATATGCTATTAATCCCATCACTGCACATAATTGTTAAGTGTCCTTGTTTCAAAATTACAAGTGCTGTGGAATCACCAAGAGGGGAGAGATTAGCTTTTAGGAGAGTTGAGAGCCATTCAGAGAGCTTCACACTGAGCTGCTGTTCAAAGGTGAAGGCTGTCACAACGGCCCTCTTCCAGAGCAACACGTTAAAACTTGTCTCGGACTTGTAACTAAGTGTTGCATGGATAGGCCTCCAGATAGCGATTCCCATATCCAGAATTCATCTCATGGTGTCAGGTCCGCTGGGACCTTGAGGTCTTTCACATGTGGACATCAGCTGGTAAGGAGGGGAGAAAACTAGGAATATCCACAGGTCACTTTTTAGAAGCCAACAGGAAGTGATGCGTATCATATCATACCCACCATATACAGCTGGCCAGAGGTAGACATGAATTGGATACATTAGGGCTGGAAAATCAAATGATGTGATAGGGTTCGGATGTGGTGGCATACACGTTTAATCCCAGCAGTCGGAAGACAGAGGTAAGAGGATGTCTGTGAGATAAAGGCCGGTCTGGGACTACAGAGTGAATTCCAGGTCAGCCTGGGCTAGAGTGAGACCCTCCCTTGGAAAAAAAAAAAAATCAACAACAAGAAGAAAAAAGGTTTGATAGACATAGATCATCATTTCTTCCATGAAGAGCAAAAAGCACAGAGTAAGGAGGAGACGGAGATGGAGAACAGGGACGGGTTTCACAACGGAATCAAGCGCAGAGCTCAGCGACTAAGAACCTCCCGAGGCTAGCGCCTACAAAGCCACCGTGTCCCTTGGATGGTCGCTGCTTTACGGGAATATTCAGAGCACAAAACCAGGACAGCAGGAAAGAACTCAGTGTGTCCTCAGCTTTCGTCTTGTCCTTGGCCTGACTAGGTGGGGTGGGACCTGGTGCTTGCTACAGACCAACTCAGAGTTGTCACTCCCCAGGTGGCCGATACGTTTGTGAACTAAGGGGCCATTGGATGGCTTGCCAGAGTACATGTAACCGAGAGTCCGCTTCTCCCAATGCTGATTTTTTGTTGTTGTTGTTGTTTATTCGAGGTAGGGTCTCACTCTAGCCCAGGCTGACCAAAATTCACTATGTAGTCTCAGGATGGTCTCGAACTCACGGCAATCCTCCTACCTCTGCCTCCTGAGTGCTGGGATTAAAGGTTTGCATCACCACACCCGGCAACACTGATTTGTTTTTTCGCATGCATGCATTTGCAGTGTGTGCATGTGTGTACTTTTGTTCACATATGTGTATGTGCAGAGGTCACAGGCTGAAGTTGAGTATCTGCCTTGATCACTCACCACCTTATCTATTGAGACAGGGCCTTTTATTTGAACCCAGAGCCCCTCACTTGAACCCAGCTAGACTAGCTGGTGCCAGCTTGCTCTGAGGGTGCTCAATGCCCCTGCTTCTACCTCCTAAGCACTGGTATCCCAGGTGGGTCAACATGCCTGCCCAGCATTTATGTGGGTGCTGGGTGTACAACTCAGGTCCTTTTGTTTCTAAGTCCTTGCACTGATTTATTTTTATTTTTCATTTATTTGCAAGCAGAGAAAAGAGAGACAGAGAGAGAGAGAATGGGTACGCCAGGGCCCTCAGCCACTGCAAACAAACTCCAGATGCATGTACCTCTTTGTACATCTGGCTTATGTGGGTTCTGGGGAATCGAAACTGGGTCCTTTAGCTTCACAGTCAACTGCCTTAACCACTAAGCCATCTCTCCAGCCCAGTACTGATTTTTGAAGGTCACTTGAAAGGGCAAAAGTTTGTTCATCTGGGAGAAGTGTAAGTGAGGGGGCGGTGTGTGTGGGGGGGGGCGGATCACAGGGATGTCACAGGGCTGAAAGCAGAGATCTTGTCTAAAGTCTACTGGAAAGCCGGGCATGGTGATGCACGCCTTTGATCCCAGCACTCAGGAGGCAGAGGTGGGAGGATCACTGTGAGTTCGAGGCCACCCTGAGACTACGTAGTGAATTCCAGTTCAGCCTGGACTTGAGCGAGACTCTGAAAAACAAACAAACAAACAAACAAAAGTCCACTGGGGACTGGTCTGCCTTCTTTCCCTAGGTGAGGGCCAGGCCACACTGGTGCTGAGTGCCTGTCATATCCAGCAATGGTGCTTATTAGCGCTCGCACACAGGGATTCCTACGCTCTTCCTGCTGGAGAGGGGGAGGCAGGGCTCAAAGGACGGAGGCTGCAAGTTGGCCTTGCCTCGTCACCTCGAGCAGACCTTGTCTGTACAAAGTACAGCCGGCAGCTGCGCCTCGCGGGTCCCCTGGAGCGAAGGAGAAACCACATCAGGATTGATCACACCTGCTCCTGCCTGGTGGGACTCTTTCCCTTCCCTGAACTCTGGATCCTAGCCGCTTGGCCTGGACTGTAGTATGGCTAAATGTGCACAGCAAGCATGCAGGAGAAAGAGAGAGAGGGAGAGAGAGAGAGCACACGCTGTAAGAAAGATAATGGGACCACGTTACAGGATGGGGCAGGAAGTGCGTATGAAGATGATGGTAATGTTGGGGACTCAGGAAACACAAGGAAATACGAAACGTATTTCTGGCATTTAAAATGGGCATTGTCTAAAGGACACATACACAGCCTCATGTGGGCCCAAAGGAGATAACGTGATGTGGCCCAAGACTGAGTGGGTGACTGCAAAAGAGACACCGGGACTTGAGGGTGGGGAGAGAGGAGGCGAAAGAGAAGAGAGAAGGGAGAGAGGGGGTAGAATGGGAATGGATGGAACAGGAAAGGACACTTGAGTTGGGGCTTGAGAAAGAGAGGAGGGAGCAGCTTAAGTTTAGGCTAGGTGGAGAAAGGAATGAATATTCCAGAAAAGAGAAGAGGTAGGGGGGAGGTGGACCGCGTGCTCAGACGCAGTGAAGGGGCAGAGGTGCCCCTGCAGGGACGTGTCACTGTGATCAGTGTGGCCGGCAGTTCTGGTCTAGAGGTTCCACGTCATAACTTGGACCCGGAGAAGCTCCTGTGTTTGAACACTTGGTTGATGCAAAGGGCTCGAAGTGAGGTCACTGTGATACTATGAGATAGTAGACTCCTCATTTTTTTTTTTTCTGATTACCAGTTAAATACAATTTTAATTCCATAGCTTAACAATAAAGGGTCATACAATGAAGTTAACAAATATACCTAACATTTCAGGCTATGCCATGTACTCTGCTAAATCAATTACAATGTGTGAACTGACACTAGGGGAAGTTTTAAAAGAAGTTTTTACAGATATTAAACTTTATCTTGCACACCAAAGTCATCATACATACAGGGCAAAGTCAGCTTTTGTATTTGTTTATTCTTCATTTAACTTTTAAACACTACTATAGTTGAATATTAACACAAAAACAATAGCAAGTAGTGAGCATATGATTACAGTTCTTCACTCATTCACTACTGCATATGCAGTGCCAGCAGTAAGTAATATTCACTGCTCCATTAAGAGGTCTGACACTGAACACCACCTCTGGGATGGTGCTCATCATCCTCATATGCTTCTCCATTGTAATGGCGCCGTCTTTCCTGATTTGGATCAAAGTCCACTAGTTCTACCTGATCCATTTCATCAGTCTCTTCTACTTCCTTCCTCTCAGGAAGGAGTTTTTCCAGCAAAGAGAGTTTATCAGGAGAGAGAAAGCCATTTTCGGGAAAGTTTACCTTAAACTCGATGATTAGGCGTCCCTTTTCATATGGTCGGCGATATATTGGCATACCTTCATTTAGCACACATTTGATATCTCCGTGCTTGACAATCTGACCTGGATGAGAGGTGATAACTATGGTTCGGTTGTCAAGAGTGGATATTGGCTTTTGGAAGCCACACAATGCTTCTACAAGCTGAATATCCATACACATGAAAAGGTCTTCTCCTCGTCGAGTAAAAACAGCATGGTCCTTCTGATCTAACACAATGATAATATCTCCTGGCTCCAGTCCTGGTTCTTGGTCTCCTTCACCATGGAATGTTATCTTCTGGCCATCTTTCATGCCTTTGTCAATATGAACTTCTAAAATCTTCTTTTCTCGAACTATCTTCCTTCCATTGCAGCTTTTACATCTATCTTTAGGACTGATCCGCTCTCCATGGCCCTGGCACTCCATGCACACAGACTGAATTTGCTGAACCATTCCTGGTCCTATCTGATGAATCCTTATTTGCATTCCAGTACCTCGGCAGTTAGGACAGCACTCTACTGCTCCTTTTTTACCACCTCGGCCTTCACACTTGTCACAAATCACATTCTTTTGCAGAGCCAGTTTTCTTGTTGCACCATTATATAAATCTTCCAAGGTTACGGAGAGCTGATGCACAACATTTTTACCTCTCCTTTCTCTCTGCATTTTTTTAAAAAAGATTATTATCATTTTTTTAAAAAAGATTATTTATTTATTTGCAAGCAGAGGGAGCTAGAGAGAAGAGAGATAGATAGAGAGAATGGGTGTGCCAAGAACTTCAGCTGCTGCAAATGAACTCCAGATACATGTGTCACTTTCTGTGTCTGGCTTTACGTGCGCACTGGGGAAGAGAATTCAGATTGTTAGGCTTTGTAGGTGCAGTGGTGTGATGCAGGTGCCCCCCTAAACTTAGGTGTTCTGACTGTCCCCAGCTGATGGCAATTTGGAAATTAAAGCGTCCTGGAGGCAGTGTATTATTGGGGGCAGGCTTATGGGGGTTATAGCCAATATCTCCTTGCCAGTGTTTGGCACACGCTCCTGCTGCTGTTGTCCACCTGATGTTGGCCAGGAGGTGATGTCCACCCTCTGCTCATGCCATCGTTTTCCCCTGCCATCATGGAGCTTTCCCTCAAGTCTGTAAGTCAGAATAATCCCCTTTCCCCCCCACAAGGCGCTCTTCATCAGGTGTTTTCTGCCAGCAACGCAAACCTGACTGCAACAGCAAGCAAGCATCATAACCACTAAGCCATCTCTCCAGCTCTCGACCCCTCATTTTATCCAATGGAACAGTCAGTATGCCTAGATTACAACACACAGTTTTGAGCTTGCCTTGCAGCTAGCAGTGATGTTTTAATCAATAATTTGTAAGCACGGAGGCCTCCTGAAAGCTAAGTAAGCCGGCTCAGCAGATACACCCGTTCCATCTCCCCCATCTTCTTCCTTCCTCCTGCAGAAGATCTGGGTGTGATGGCTGACTGAAGTTTTGGCAGCTGGGTGGATCCATGTGGGAGTCTAACCTAAGGCTGGATAGAGAAGGGGCAGAATGAGGTGGTGCCTGCCACACAGAAGATGGAAAAAAACAAAAACAAAAAAAACAGGCTGCCTATGGGACATTCTTTCCTGGAAACTTTACAGAGTGTGGCCCTGCTGACATTTTGAACAAATATTTTACTTATTTATTCATTTGACAGGGGGGGGGAGAGAGAGAGAGAGAGAGAGAGAGAGAGAGAGAGAGAGAGAATGGGTGCACCAGGGCCTCCAGCCACTGCAAATGAACTCCAGACGTGTGCGCCCCCTTATGCATCTGGACAAATGTGGGTCCTGGGGAATTGAACCTGGGTCCTTTGGCTTTGCAGGCAAACGCCTTAACCGCTAAGCCATCCCCTCCAGCTCCCCCCTGCTGACATTTTGAATTCAGGCTTCTGGCTTCCAGGATAGGGAGAGACTATGTGCTCTCCTAGGCCATATCCTTTGTGGTCAGTTGTTACAGTGATCATATGACACTCATCCCTACCCACTGCTACAGCGTGCCCAAGGCTCACGCTGAGCAGGGTTGATCTGTGAAGCTCTCTGTCACTCCTCATCGAATTCTTCTTCCACCTGGCCGATGTGGTCTCACGTCGGGCCGCACTGTTTGTTCTCCTTTCCTGAGTGGGAAAGAAACAGGCCCATGACCTTGACACCCGCACATTCCACTTGCCGGACTCTCTGAACAGCTGTGTTCCAGCAGCAGCTGCAACCTGACCAGACACAAGAGTGCGGCCATTTGTAACCCCTTGCAGGACACTGCCTGCTCCTTCTTGCTTGGAACCGTCTTGGAGTTTAGAAGTCTAAACACATTCTCCAGTGTGGCAGACTTCCCGAAGGCTGGGATGTATTGCACGGTTGCGTAATGTAGCTCAGTGGCTGCACCGCCTCCGAGTCTCTTTGTGCCCACGTCAGGCGAGGAAGTGGGCTTCATGGGGGCGGGGGCTGGGGCTGGCAAGCAGAAGGGCAGAGGAGCCTGGGTAAGAACGTTTCCAGAACCTACCACACTGCCCAGCAGAGTGAAGAGCAGCACGCGGTGTCAATGACGTGCCAGGGTATGTCATGAAAAACTTGACTCTTCCCCGGCCAGCTCGTGTCTGGGGTTTTTCTTATGCAAAGTGAGGATCGTATTGTCGTGATACCTGAATAGCTGTGGGGATGGTGTGGCGGGGGTAAGTGCGTGACAGGTGCTTTGGGCTGTTCCCAGCATAAGGTGCATTATGCATTATCAGAAGCACCTGCCAATTTTATTTATTTATTTACCTACCTGCATGTATATGTGTGGAAGCTGGACCCCTGGGTGTTGGTTTTCAGGAAGGCCATCCACCTGTGTTTTTTTTTTAATGTTATTTATTTATTAGAAAATGAAGCAGATAGAGAGAGAATAGGTGCCCCGGGGCCTCCAGCCACTGCAAACAAACTCCAAACACATGTGCCACCTTGTGCAGCTGGCTTACGTGGGTCCTGGGGAATCGAACCTGGATTCTTAGGCTTCGTGGGCAAGTGCCTTAACCGCTAAGCCATCTCTCCAGCCCCATCCACCTGTGGTTGATATAGAGTAGCCAGACAGCACCAAGCATTCTTCTGTCTCTGCCTTCCCAGTGCTGGGATTACAGAGCATGCTATTTCAACTGGATTTTATTGAGGAGTGCTGGGAATCAAACTCAGGTCTCATGTTTGTGAGGCAAGCATTTTACTACTGAGCCACCTCCCCTACTGCTTTTTGTATGTATGCATGTTGTATGTATTATGTATGTATGATGTATCTAGAAGTCTTAGTACATAGCTTAGGCTGATCTCAAACCCGCAACCCTTCTGAGTCTGTCTTCTGAGTGCTGGGAGTATAAGCAGGAGCCACCAGGCTCATCTAGCATCTGGCATTTGATTCTCAACAAAATATGATAATAAAGGCACAAACATCCTCAAAACTATATCCATTTCCTGTGGACAAGTTTTTTGTTTGTTTGTTTGTTTTTTTGTTTTTTGAGGTAAGGTTTCACTCTAGCCCAGGCTGACCTGGAATTCACTGTGGAGTCTCAGGTTGGCCTCGAACTCAGGGCAATCCTCCTACCTCTGCCTCCCAAGGGCTGGGATTAAAGGCGTGCACCACCATGCCCGGCTCTCCTGTGGACAAGTTTTATAGCCCCAGCCTTTAAGGCCTTTGTCTTTTTGTTGTTATTTTATTTTATTTTTTTCTTTTTTGGTTTTTCAAGGTAGGGTCTCACTCTAGCCCAAGCCGACCTGGAATTCACTATGTAGTCTCAGGGTGGCCTCGAACTCATGGCGATCCTCCTACCTCTGCCTCCTGAGTGCTGGGATTAAAGGCGTGCGCCACCACGCCTGGCTTATTTTCTGTTTTTAAGCAGGGCTGGCCAAATCCTTACACTGCAATCCCCCATTCCTTTACCCATGCCTCCTTCAATCTCATGGACAAGGTCTTCCCTAGAATCTAGAGTGAGCCCACTCTGCCACCGTACTTATTACATCCTCAGCCTAGCCACATAGTTTTGAAATGCAAAAGGAAATATAACTGGAGAGATATATAGGTCAGATTTGGTCCAAACATTTGCTATGCCTGCTAGACATGAAGATTTAAACAGAGCAGATTCCTCATTGGCACAGTTGGAAGATACTTGAAAACAAGTGTGGATCTGTCTCTCTGGCTCTGCCGGGGGAGGATGAGGTGGCCTGCGTAAGGATCCATTGAAGGAATCAGTGGCTGAAGGATATGAAAATGACCTAGGGGTGCCAGTCCAACTTCACACAGCCCCGTCTGTCTGAGCCAGCCGGCTTCAGGATTGTGCAGTCATCAGCGAGGAGCAGGTGAGGCCCAGACGGACATCTGGGCTCCAACAGGGCTTACGTTCCCCACCTCTGAAATGCTGTCATCTTCCAGCAGTTCAAGCTAGCGAGAGGCTCAGAACTCGATGAACCCGAGTTTTATAAATAATGTGTTTCTGGTGAGAAGTTCTCCTGAGCACATGCCTCTCATTCCAGGTTGCAGAGGACGGGCGTAAGCAGTCTCAATGAGAAAACACCCAGAAACCCCTGGGGGACGGAGCGAGACCTGGCAGCTGAGTCGTCCACTGCACCAAGGTGGAGACACCCCCTCCCCGCTGCACTGGGGAGAAAACTGGGTGCAGCTTTGCAGGAGAGGAAAGGAGAGAGCTGTAGGTGAATAAACTTGAGTCTGGAAGGAAGATAGGTTATTCCTAGTCAAAGGAGAAGTTATTCCTAGTCAGAGGAGAAAAGGATGATGGATTGAGGTTTTCTTTCTTCAAAATAGCCTAAGGAAAATGCTATAAGCTTGCTTAACAAAATTTGCAATGATGATCCCTAGTGACTTCCACTACGGCACATTGTGAGGGGTCTTTGTTTCCCGCTAAAAGTCCATTTCTTTGATGCAATGTATCAGAGAAACAGAACCAGTAGGAGATAGGGGAGGGCATGTGGAGGTAGCTAGGGGAAGGTGGATTTATTTGGAGGAACTGGCTCATATGAGTGTGGTCCTGCCAGCCAGTATGAAGTCTGCCACAGGCTAGACACCTCGGAGACAGTTCTGCTCAAGTCCAAAGTTGGCCTGTGGGCAGAATTCTTTTCTCCTCAGAAACGCCAGTACATTCGCATGAGGCCTCTAACTGATGAAGTCTAGCCGTATCAGTGAGAATAACTGGCTTTGCTTAAAGTCTATTGGTTCAGGGACGGAGGAGCTGGCTCAGTGAGTACAGTTATTACTATGCAAACATGAGACCACATATTCAGATCCCCGACATCTACGTAACACGTCATGCATAGCTGTATGCTCCAATAACCCCAGCAGTGAGCAGGCAGAGATGGGGAACCCCTGGGTCTCACTGGCTATCAGTCGGCTCTAAGTTCAGTGAGAGACCCTGCCTCAAAGAATAAGTTGAGCAATTGAGGAAGACCCTTGACATTGACCTCTGACCTCCACATGCATATGCATACACATGCACCCCTACACGTGTGCCACACATATACACATGTCCATGCCACATATATGCACACTATACACACATATCACACACACACACAAATACACACATACCACACACATGTGCAACAAAGTGTATTGATTTAAATGTGAATCTCCTCTGAAAGTCACAGCAACAGTCATGAACTACTTGGGGTTTCACTAACCAGCTGGATATTATGGCTGAGCCAAGAGGACCCATAAACTTAACCAATGAAGGGCTGGAGAGGTGGTTCAGCGATTAAGGCGCTTGCCTACGAAGCCTAAGGACCCAGGTTCGGTTCCCCAGGACCTACAAAAGCCAGGTGCACAAGGTGGTGCATGCATCTGGAATTCGTTTGCAGTCGCTAGAGGCCCTGGTGTGCCCAATTACTCTTTATCTGCCTCTTTCTTTCAAATAAATAAAATATAAAATTAAGCCAGGCATGATGGTGCACACCTTTTTTTTTTTTTAATTATTTATTTATTTATTTGAGAGCGACAGACACAGAGAGAAAGACAGACAGAGGGAGACAGAGAATGGGCACGCCAGGGCTTCCAGCCTCTGCAAACGAACTCCAGATGCGTGCGCCCCCTTGTGCATCTGGCTAACGTGGGACCTGGGGAACCGAGTCTCGAACCAGGGTCCTTAGGCTTCACAGGCAAGCGCTTAACCGCTAAGCCATCTCTCCAGCCCGATGGTGCACACCTTTAATCCCAGCACTTGAGAGGCCGAGGCAGAAAGATCGCCAACTCCACCAAGAAGATGTCACAGCTGCCAAAGCCACTCTAGGCAGCAAGGCAGTCGGCTGTCTTCCTCTTTCTATGCTCCCCCACGCCTCATATTTTGTCTGTGCGTCTTGCTGCACAGAACCGGCCAGCCAGAAGTGTGGGCCTCAGAAGCCTATGCAGTGTAGCCAGCAAGGGCTGGAGATGGACATACAGCAAGGGAGGGGCGGGGACAGGCTTAGAATAAACATGCCCAGGGCCAGCATAGCATCTTTAGGTAACTGCATGAGGCAATGGCCAAGGGTTGAGTTTTGTTGTTTTTTTTTCATGAGTTCACCTAGTTACCCAGTGTAGGTAAGGTACCTGTGGGGATTTAATCCAGGTGTCCCCCATAAACCTATGTGCTCTGAATGCTAGGTCCCCAGTGGGTGGCGATTTGGGAACTGGAGCCTTGTGGAGATGATGTATTGTTGGGGGCGGGCTTAGGGGTGTTCTAGCCATTTTCCCCTTGCCAGTGTTTGGCACATGCTCCTGCTGCTGTTGTCCACCTGATGTTGGCCAGGAGGTGATGCCCACCCTCTGCTCATGCCATCATTTTCCCCTGCCATCACGGAGCTTCTCCTTGAGTCAACAAGCCAAAATAAACCCTTTCCCCCCATAAGCTGCTCTTGGTTGGGTGTTTTCTGCCAGCCACACAAAGCTGACTGCAACAGTATCTGAAGCGGAATAGGAGGACGTGATGCTGAAAGGTGTAATTAAAAGGAAGGTTTGGGCTGGAGAGATGGCTTACCAGTTAGGGCACAATCCTACAAAGCCTAAGGACCCAGGTTTGATTCTCCAGGACCCACGTAAGCCAGATGTACAAGGAGGCACATGTGTCTGGAGTTCGTTTGCAGTGGCTGGAGGACCTGGCACTCCCGTTCTCTCTCTCCCTCTCTCTCTTTCTCTCTCTCTCTCTCTGTGTCTCTCTCCCTATCTCTCTGTCTCTAATAAGTAAATAAAAATAAATCTATTTTTTTTTAAATGGAAGGCTTAAGGATGGAGAGGTGGCTCAGTGGTTAAGAGCACTTGCTGCTTAATCATGAGGGCCTCTTGGGCCAGAGACTGACAAGTTGGGCTTCATAGAACCCAGATAAAAAGTTGAGTGTGGCCACACACATCTTCAACTCCAGTCCTTGGGTGGGGTGAGCAGAGACCCAAGAGAATCCAGAGACCAGTCAATTGCTGAGCTCACTGATTGGCAGCAGCTCTGGGTTGAAGGAGAGACTTCATGTTAACAAAATATGCAGATGAACAATAAGAGAATGCCTCATGTCCTCCTCTGGCCACTGCGTGCAAGTGTGCACACATCTGCATGTACATGTGCACACGCCATGTACCACACCACACAGCACAACCACATACACAGAACGAGGCTCACATCATGAAGGACGTCCATGTTCCATATCATGTCAGTTTTTAAAACTTATTTATTTATTTATTCATTTGACAGAGAAAGAGGGAAGAGAGAGAGAGAGAGAGAATGGGCATGTCAGGGACTCCAGCCACTGCAAATAACTCTAGACGCGTGTGCCCCCTTGTGCATCCGGCTAACGTGGGTCCTGGGGAATTCAACCTGGGTCCTTTGGCTTTGCAAGCAAATGCCTTAACTGCTACGCCATCCCTCCAGCCCCATGTCAATGGGTTTGAACTCTATCTTGAAGGCACTTGGGAATCCATGAAGTTGGAGGGAGACTTGCCCAGTCCATGTGCACTTTGGAAAGATCATTCCATGACCTTGTCTGAAGTTCTGAGAGTTGATAACTTATCCAGGTAAATAATGGAGGTCAGAGGAAGGAGGGTTGGGGGCGTATGGCCAACCCTCTCCTCTCCTCCGATACAAGACAGCCTCACTTCTGAGCACTTGCGTCATCTGTTGATATAACTAGGGTCTTCGTTTACATTAGCGCAGCAAAACTGGATGGGCAGAGCTTTTTGAAAACAAAATATTTATTACTAATCTATACAATGACTGCAATGGTCGATGCGCGAACACATTACTCACCTCGTTAACACACTTCCGGGGACGGGGGGGGGGGGGGGGGGCGGAATCCACATCTTTCCAGTGGTTTAGACAGTCTTGTCTATCGCTAGTTCCTTAAAACACACTGTAGTCCTTTTGATTGGATTTTCAACTTTTAAAATAAATCAGTTTCATCTGTCACGGGGTAGCAGAGGCAGCAGTTGGAGACAGAACCTCAGATTAACTTGAAGTGTTGACACAATGCTATCACACAGCTAAGACATATAGACTTAGAAGACACATTTAGAGTTCCTATCTCCCGATAGCCTGTTCCATGGCTAAGCAAGCGAGCCCACACTGATAAAGCCACTGGATCAAGGACCTGAAAGTAGTTAATGGAAGTAGACCTCAACTCAAAGTCCCAGAACTCCTTCCACACTTGGCTTATTGCCAGGGTCTTTGGAGCTCATGTGAAGCTGTCTGTCATTTTCAGAAGCAATGCTCAGGTGGTGAGATGCCATCCCTCATGAATTCAGGCAGAAGAGGGAGATTATTGGTGATGGAAACGCTTTACGTGGGGTGGGGACCAATTTCAGGCAGGGGTCTGCCTGGGATTCTGTGTTATCATCAAGACTCAAGCATTTCTGTTTCCTTGGAGTACTTCCTGGACAAATTTCTTTTAGGCATGTTCCATCCATAATAGTGTAAGATGCCGACCCCCAGTCCCAGGCTCACAACTTCATCCTGCTCTCTCCTTGTAGAAAGAATGTTATTTCTTGCCCGGTGTGGTGGCGCACATCTTTAATCCCAGCACTCAGGAAGAAGAAGTAGGAGGATCACTGTGAGTTCAAGGCCACCATGAGACGACATAGTGAATTCCCAGTCAGCTTGAGCTAGAGTGAGACCCTAACCTCAACAACAACAACAACAAAAGAATGTATTTCTTTCTCAATGGTTTAAGTCCAGGAATTGAGTTGCATTGGTTGAGTTTAGGTCACATGACCATTCATGAACCAATCACTGTAGATGAAGTGAGTGGGCTACTCTGATTAGCCAAGTCTTGCCAATCACTATTATGCTTATATGATTGGAAGAGTTGGGTATAAAATCTCCATCAAGAAATTACGTACTTCTGTGCTGCTTAGCAGTGGGGACACATTCAGAGAAATGCCTTATTAGACAACTATATCATTGTGCAAGCATTCCCAAGGCTGCTACTATGCAAACCAAGATGGCTACAATACCCTCAGGAAATAATTGTCTATGAGATCACCATCCTGACACAATTTCTAGGACTGGAGAGATGGCTTAGTGGTTAAGGTGCTTGCCTGTGAAGGCTGAGAATCTGGGTTCGACTCCTTAGAAGCTACATAAGCCAGATGCACAGGGTGGCACATGCATCTGAAAAGTTAGTTTGCAGTGGCTGGTTAGAGGCCCTGATGCGCCCATATTCTCTCTTGCTGTCTCTTTCTCTCTCTGCCTCTTTCTCTCAAATAAAGTAATAAATAAAAATAAAATATCAAAAAATTCTTTTATGCCTCAAGTTTGGCCAGATAGGCCAAATGACTGAATGAGTTCAATAGTGGCATGTCTGCTCTGGGGAAACCAACTGCTAATTGGACTGGACAACTGTCTGGACAGAATTTGGCCTCAATATCTAAGACCTCACAATGCCTAGCAATACCTACACAAGACCCTCATAATAGGAGAAAAAGATGATGACATCAAATTAAAAGAGAGACTAATGGAGAGAGGGAGGGGATATGACGGAGAGCAGAGTTATGAAGGGGAAAGTGGGGGAGGGGAGGGAAATACCATGGTTTATTGTCTGTAAGTATACAAGTTGTCAATAAAAAACATATATTAGGGCTAGAGAAATGGCTTAGTGGTTAAGCGCTTGCCTGTGAAGCCTAAGGACCCCAGTTTGAGGCTCGATTCCCCAGGACCTACGTAAGCCAGATGCACAAGGGGGCGCACACATCTGGAGTTCATTTCCAGTGGCTGGAGGCCCTGGTGCACCCATCCTCCCCCCCCCCCCTCTCTCTCTCTCTGCCTCTTTCTCTCTGTCTGTCTCTTCCTAATGAATAAATAAAATTGAATAAAAAAATTAAAAACTATATATTAAAATTTTTTATTATGAAGAGAATACTAGTCAGAATGAAGACAGGACTCAGTAGAGAGGGGGATTTGGGAGAAAGAAGAGAGGGTGTTGGGAAGGGAGAATGATAATATTGTATTGTTTCTATTTGTGGAAGTTGTCAACAGAAAAGGTTGGAAAGTGCTATTATGTAGCACATAACTGCATTGGAAGAATTACTGTAGCCAACTGCGCAAAAGCAGGGGGAGCCATCAAAGTTCTATCAGTCCAAGAGAAGAAACTTAAGGCAGGTGTCGTTGAGATACACCGCAAGGCTGGCACCGAGTCGGGAAGCGCAGTTCTACCGCTGGTGAGGCTTTCCTCTTTCCTGAACAGCCTGCTGCCCGAGAGGCCCCTGTGGAGTCGAGGTGGACTTCCCAGAGCACATGCAGTAAAGAGAAGCCAGCGGGCTTTGTGCCCTTGACACTTTTGGGCTGTGGGAAGATGATGCTTGTGAGTGATGGTAGCGGTCTGGAGTTCATTTGCAGTGGCTGGAGGCCCTGGTGCGCCCATTCTCTCTCTCTCTCTCTCTGCCTCTTTCTCTCTGTGTCTGTCACTCTCAAATAAATAAATAAAAATAAACAAAAATTATTTTTTAAAAAATGCCCATTTCCTCAGAGCGCAGCCCCCCCCCCACGCTTCCTGGTGGTGCCCCTGCCTGTCTCCCCTGGGTGTGAGAGAGCCTCATGCAGTGATGAGCAAGCTTGCCCCAGACTGGAGGATTTCCACTTTATGCTGGATGAGGTGTCCCCCGGCTGCTTTTACGGCTTGCTTACTATCTTCATGTAAAGGAAAAGGGCCTTTTCTGGGTGCACAAAATTCCCATTGGCTTTAGAAATATGTTTCTTGAGTCCTCCGCTGTCTTTGCACACAGGTACCTCTCAGCTTTTCTGGAAGAAGAAAATTGGAAGGAAAGACAAGTACAAGCCACTGGGCCCAGTGTGTGTCTCCTGATCCGAGCCAGCGCCTGCTTTAAGTTGGCTGTGCGTATTGCTTTCTGCACCCCACTCCTCGCGATAAGACCCCCTGTTGGCATCTCTAAGCTTTCAGAGGGACAGGGTCTGTGTCCAGCTGAGCTCTTTCATGTCTAACTGATGGTGCTTGTGTTTATTTAGATCCTGTCAGATTGAATCCATTTCAGAAGACACGTATCAGGTCCCTGCCCCTATTGAGAGATGCACTCCCTGTAAGGTCCACTCCAGGACTTGCAAGGAACTCAGGAGATGTGAACCAGACATCTGGGATTAATAGTTTAAACACCAAACAGAGCTGGAGAGATGGGACTTGCCTGCAAAGCCCAAGGACCCAGGTTTGATTCCCCAAGAACCCCATAAAGCCGGATGCACAAGGAGGCACATGCATCTGGAGTTCGTTTGCAGTGGCTGGAGGCCCTGATGTGCCCATTCTCCGTCTCTCTCAAATAAGTAAATAAAATATAAAGTTAAAAAAAAAAAAGAAAGAAAAAAGAACTAAGGTTCAGGTGTATGCAGTGTTGACATATTTTCCAAAGTCCCCAGCTCCTTCCACCCCTCCTCCAACCTCACGCCCCTCACACTGGTTTCATTTCTTTTTGTTTTGTTTTTTCTGCACAGACCCTCCACTTCTGTGCCTGTGATTCATCTGGATGGAATTGCAGAATTAGCCTCTTCCACCTGATGGATAATTTCCTGCAGAGCATATTGCAAGACAATGTGGTGAGCAGCCCTTCCTCCCCACTGAGCCAAACCCTTTCAGAACTCTCCAGTCCTTCGCAGGGGGACGCAGCTCAGGAGCTGCAGTGATTCAGAGGAGGGATGGTTCTTTGGTCTGGTCCCCCCCCACCCCCTCCACACGCACACACACACACATGCATGCACACACACATGTGCACGCACACACATACACACACGTGCACGCGCACACACACACACACACAATTTAGTTTCTAAGTATACATTTTGGGCTTTACTCAGGACTGCTAGGTCTTATGGAATTCAGAAGTGAGGGGCAAGTTTTCATGGCCATCCACTTGGCAGGAGATGTTCTCTGTGTCTGCAAACAGGCCAGAGTTGATGTCCTTTGCTTCCTTGTCTGGTTATAATAAGACCTCATAGCACCCCACCACGCTGGAGGAGCCTACCTTATGGAGCGCTCAGAAATTCTCAAAGGACATTCATTCCCCCCCGCCACACCCACCCAAGGCTCCTCACAGCTAGCAGAGCTGCATGAAGGAAAGCAGAAAAATCTGCCCCGTATGTATTGGAATCTTTGACTCTAATTATAAACAGTGCCTTTCTCTACCTTGGAAAAAGCGAGACACATTTTAGGACTGGGATCAAGGGGCATCAAAATTCCATTAAGGAACTTCTAGGAGTGATTTATATGCTTTTCTCTTTTTGGATTATGGTGATGATTTCATAGGTATATCATATCTCAGAAGTTATTCAAGTGACACTTTCAATATGTGCGCTTGATGATAAATCAAGTCCACCTCAATAAAGGGGTTAAAACAAAAACCTATACGCAACAGTCTCGCTTTCTAATGTAAGAGTCTCCTTGAATTTCATTATCTTTCCCACTTGCAAAATCTAAGGCTCTGTAGCCGGTCCTGTTTGGAAGGAAACATGGAAGGGCGTTTCCATGGGGAAGTAGACCGAGTGAGAAAACGGTGTCAGGAATTGCTTAAGACAAAGCCTGGTGGAGATGACAGCTATGCAACTGTCTTAAAGGACAGTTTTTAGGCTTAGCTTGGTAACCACCTTAATGATTATCAGATGGCTCACTTGTCACCAGTCCTCATGGCCTGTGATTGAGGTTATATTTATTGGCGAATCTTAAGGCTAAAATTTCAAACGAGTTTCCACGGATTGACATTCTGGGGGGGGGGGGTGGGGAAGGGGAAGGGGAGCAGCTATCATTTAAATGGAGAAAGACCATCTTTTCTTTTTCTCTATTGAAAACACACTTTTGGCTAATTTTCTGAAACCAAACCTTAAAACTAGTCATGGATAGGAAAGTGACTGAATGTGGGAGAGGAACACTGGGTTACATGGGCTTGGGGAGGAGGAGGTCACCAACAGGACTTAGGGTCCCATTGGGTCTTTATTCTCTCTCCATGAAAATGGCCCAGGAACGACCAAACAAGAGCTTCTCTACCTTATCATGGCTAGACTCGCTTGCAACATGCTTGATACCATCTGTGCATAGATATATATGTGTGTGTGTGTGTGTGTGTGTGTGTGTGTGTGTGTGTGTATAAAATATAAGAAATATATAATGTAACATATAACAAATATATATATTGTTCTTACCTTAATCTCAGACTTTGAAATAGGTCTATTATTCTTATTTTACAGAGGGACTACCTGGTGATGGGATACAACTTGCCAAGTATGTATAATCATGATTATTAATAATAACGATATTAATAATAGCTTACAGGAAATATGCCTTGTGCCAGGGACACATACATTACACATATAGTGATGTTTATACTACCAATAACCTTATGACATACAGCCCGGCATTTTGGCAGTTCCAGACAGGGCCACTGAAGACAGAAGTGGAATGAATCGTGAGTGATTCATCCAGGGTCACACACTTGGCAAGTGAGAGTCTGCGATTCACTCAATGTGACACTGGGTGTCTGTCTACTATGTTCTAGACACTCAAAATGTGTACGCGTTGTGTGTATACACGTGTGTGTGTGTGTGTGTGTGTGTGTGTGTGTGTGCACATTTTGTGTATATAATTGAGAGAGTAGGTTCTGGAAAGGTAACCATTATTTTCTCTATTTTTTTAAAAATATATTATTTATTTATTTATTTGAGAGAGAGAAAGAAGCAGAAAGAGAGAGAGAGAGAGAGGGACAGAGAATGGGCATGCCACAGCCTCCAAATACTGCAAACCAGCTCCAGACACATGTACCCCCGTGGCTTATGCGGGTCCTGGAGAATCGAACCTGGGTCCTTTGGCTTTGCAAGCAAGTGCCTTTAACTGCTGAACCATCCCCCCATCCCAGAAAACATTCTTTTTCATTTATTTATATATTTACTTATTTATTTATTATTTTCAATACTGTGAATTTAATCAGGGTTTAATATATGCTAAGCAAAATTTCTACCACTGAGCTATTTTCTCAGATCTCTTTCACTTTGAAAAAAAATATATTTAAATTGGGCTGGAGAGATGGCTTAGTGATTAAGGTGCTTGCTTGTGAAGCCTAAGGACCCAGGTTCAATTCCCCAGGACCCACATCATCCAGATGCACAAGGTAACCTACGTGTCTGCTGTTTGTTTCTGGAGTTTGTTTGCAGTGGCCCTCTCTCTCTCTCTCTCTCTCTCTCTCTCTCTCTCTCTCTCTCTCTCTCTCTCACTGTCTCAAATGAAGCCCCCACCTCAAAAATACAAAAAGGGGTGGAGGGGCTGGAGAGATTGCTTAGTGGTTAAGGCATTTGCTTATAAAGTCAAAGGACCCGGGTTCAATTCCCTGGGACCCATGTAAGCACATGTGTCTGGAGTTCCTTTCAAATGGCTGAAGGCCCTGACATGTCCATTTTCTCTCTCTCTCTCAAATAAATAAAGTAATTAAATAATTAAATTTTTAAAATGTAAATAAATATTAAAACCAGCTGGGCATGGTGGAGCATCCTGGCTGTATGAAAAAGCCATAGAAAACAATCCAAGAGCCCCGATGATGTTCAGCCTGTTTACCAAACTGTCCAGCGACTTGACCAAACATCTCTTTTTTTTTCCTTTTCTTACCTGATAAATGGCCACTCATGCCCCACATGCCTGGTCCCTACTGGTGGCAAACTTGAGACAGGTATTTTGAGGATAAAATGAGGTATTAGAAACTAGAGAGCCCTAGGAAGAGTAAATTGATTTTTACATGTGATCAGCATTCTCAGGGAAAACGGTTTATTCATTTGACTGCAATGATTGCCAGTGTCTACCAGACACAAGGAGCAGGGCATGAGCTTACAGTTGCTCAAGGCTGCTCCGTGAGGAAAGAAATTCAAAAGAGAGAGCTGGCGAGATGGCTTAGCGGTGAAGGTGCAGTTAAGGTGCTTGTCTGCAAAGGCTAATGACCACAGTTCGATTCCCTAGTACCTACATAAAACCAGATGCACAAAGTGGCAGATGTGTCTGGAGTTCATTTGTAGTGGGTGAGGCCCTCATGTGCCCTCTCTCTCTCTCTCTGCTTGGAAATAAATAAATAAAAATATTTTAAAAATATGAAATTCTGGGCTGGAGAGATGGCTTAGCGGTTAAGCGCTTGCCTGTGAAGCCTAAGGACCCCGGTTCGAGGCTCGGTTCCCCAGGTCCCACGTTAGCCAGATGCACAAGGGGGCGCACGCGTCTGGAGTTCGTTTGCAGAGGCTGGAAGCCCTGGCGCGCCCATTCTCTCTCTCTCCCTCTATCTGTCTTTCTCTCTGTGTCTGTCGCTCTCAAATAAATAAATAAAAATTTAAAAAATATGAAATTCTGAAGAGAGCCTGAGAGCTGGTGAGAAACGGGGCAAGTGACGGGTGAGGAGAAAGTGCTCGCCAATGAAGCTGCAGGACCCAGCTTTGACCTCCAGAGCCCACGCAGAAAGCCGGAACCCGAGTGGGGCTTCTGTAATCCCAGCACTCTGATGCTGAGGAGGAGATGGGAGGCGGAAACCGGAGAATTTTCTGGAAACTTGTGGTGGGTGTGACAAAGATCAGCAGAGTGGACAGGTGATGACCAACCAGAAATTTGTCCCTCTGCCCTCCCTACATGTGCTGTGGCCTGCTCACACCGACAGTCACACGTGTGCACACACACACACATGAACAAGCGCACACACCAATAAATAATAATAATACATTAAAAATTTAAAAATGGGGGAAATGAGCCCTGCATGGTGGCTCTTGCCTATGGTTCCAGCACTGTGGAGGTGGGAAGCAGAAGAGTCAGGAGTTCAAGGCCAGCCTGGGCTACGTAGCTAGACCCTGTCCCCAAAAACCAAGCGTGAGGGAAAACCAAAAGCTAGGGATGCAGCGTAATGGACCAGTGCTTGTCTAGATGCATAAGGTTTGATCCTTAGCACTGCAGGCAGGGGAAGGAAGGGGAGGAGTCTTGCTTATGTGGAAAATAACTCACCTGAGCCCTTTTCAGTGGGACCTTGCCACAGCTCACGCCGTCGATTCGTCAAGGCCGCACCAGCTGAGTTAGATGGGCATTCCCACATAGCACATCCATGGCTGTGACTTAATGCAAACTGCAACCCAAGAAGCAGAACTCTTCTTGAAAGGATCTGCGATGATTGCCAGGAAATTTGGAATCTGGGCCACTTTCCACCTTATCCTGAGGCCCCAGTTTATTGCATAACCTCTCCGGGTTCTTCAGGTACCAGGTTACAGGTAGGAGGCCAAACTGCTGCTCTGGGGTTCTGGTCACAGCCAGAAACATCTACTTTCTCAGATTTTGCTCTTTTTCTTTCTTTTTCTTTTTTTTTTAATTCTGCTGTTTTCTTACATTTTTTCATGTAAATTGGATCTTTCCAGTAACAGAGCTGGATGGTCATACTTTTGTTCAAGGAGTTTGATGCGGGATAGCTATCTACTTACAAGAAGAGAGAAAAGGAGAGAAAGAGAGAGCAATAGAGAGAATGGGCACACCAGGACCTCCTGCCACTGCAAGTAAACTCCAGATGCATGTGCCACAAACAAACAAAACCCCCTTCTTTTCAGAATTCATACTTCCCAACACTCGCTGCCATCAAAGTTGCTCTCCCAGGGGGAAAGTGATCTTGTCTGGGAGGCCTGCGGCCACACTGCTCAGGTTGCTTAGGGAAGACCCTCGGCTTGGGTTTTCAGAAAGACCCTTGAATCTGTGTAGCAATGACTGCAGTAATGTGGTTTGGGTGGGGAAAGAAGATGGGGTTTGGCATAGCATGGTAGCTGCTGTTGATTAAAGCCGGGCAGGCAGGTCCTGTCCCAGGTGTTGTGGGCAGATTACCCTGCTCCACTCTCATGACCACTTCATCCACGGTCTCTCTGATTTACCTGAGTGGCTTGTCTACTTCTGAACTGAATGGTTACCAAAGGGACTTCTGGGATCACTCTCTTACTACACATAGGTCTGAGGTCTTGTCCCTGGAATTATTCTTCAGGAATCTTGGATATTTCCCCAGGCCTCTTATAAAATGCACATGCATTTCTTTATAGAACATTTATCCAAAGGTGTTTAATTGGGTGATTGGGTGTAAAACCCAGGCGGAGCTGGGCATGGTGACTCACCTGTAAGCCTAGCACTTTGGGAGGCTGAGGCAGGAGGAGCACTGGGAGTTTGAGGCCAGCCTGGGCTATATAGTGAATTCCAGGCCAGCCTGGGATACAGAGTGGAATTCTGTCTCAAAACCAAAAGAATAAAACAAGACAATAACAACAAAAAAGAAAGAAGACTTGGTGAAGAAAGGAGTGAGAACACAAGAAATGACACCAATCTATTTATTTATTTAAGAGAGAGAAGGGGAGAGAGAGAGAAAAAAAAAATGGGTGTACCAAGGCCTCCAGCCACTGCAAACGAACCCCAGACGCATGCGCCCCCTTGTGCATCTGGGTTATGTGAGTCCTGGGGAATCGAACCAGGGTCCTTTGGCTCTGCAGGCTAATGCCTTAACCGCTAAGCCATCTCCCCAGCCCACCAATCTCTTTTGATGGAGCAAATAAAATAGCTAAAGACCCTAATCCAAGAACTACATGGGCTAAAGATAATCGGGCAGGTGCCTCCTCCAACCATCTATCCATCCAGCCCCTTATTTACTTAGCAGCTACTTTCTGGAGGCCTGCGATGGTCCAGGGCATCATGCTAAGATCCAGGGACACAATGCTGAGCAAAAGCAGATGGCCCCTCTGAGTTGCATCTAGAAGGGAAGAGGTTAAACTTGGACACTGATAAGATCTGGGAGAGAGAAATATCTGGTGCTAGGAGAGCAGATGACAAGGGTTGGCCATGTGACGCTCTCAGCTTGCTGATGGCTGGGAAGGATGGGGGTGGGAATATGCCAGAACAGTGGCAGAGAGGAGCTCTGTGTGGCAGATGGTGCTAAACACAGAAGCAAATCTACCTGGCTCCTTACGTTTAATTCTGCCCCCAAGTTCGATGGTGGCCAAGAGCTTTTGAGTATAAACTGCATGCGCCCCGAAAGGACAGTATCATGTCCACACAGCATGCCTTCTACGTGGAGGTGAAGAAGTAAGGCTTTAAATATATTTCCTTTTTATTTGTTTGAGAAAAAGAGGGAGAGAGTGTGCGTGCTTAGAGAGAAAGGATCTGACAAAAGTGTCATAATGCTTTATATGTGATCATCTGAAAGCTGGTCTCATTTAACAGGGGCCAGATCAACTCATTCTGAATTTATTCGTGATGTCAATGGGCACTGACATTCCTTGCGCATGTTTGATGGGCTTAGTTGCTTCACGTCACATCTCACTTCTCTTATCAACTCTTTTTTTTTAAATTTTTTTTTTATTTGAGAGCGACAGACAGAGAGAAAGACAGATAGAGGGAGAGAGAGAGAATGGGCGCACCAGGGCTTCCAGCCTCTGCAAACGAACTCCAGATGCGTGCGCCCCCTTGTGCATCTGGCTAACGTGGGACCTGGGGAACCGAGCCTCGAACCGGGGTCCTTAGGCTTCACAGGCAAGCGCTTAACCACTAAGCCATCTCTCCAGCCCAATCTCTTATCAACTCTTACGAAATGCGTATGGGGCTGTAGTGTTCCCATTTTACAGACAAGGAAAGAGAGACATAGAGGTGTCACATCACTTGCCCAAGAGCTCACCACTGTTATGGGTGTGACCAGCTTTGGAACTGAGGCCTGACCACAAAGCCCAATCAGACAATACTCACAAGAAGTCTTCTCTCTGCCATCTCCAGAGTGTAATGTTGATACACAGGCAAGTGGCCCCCATTGCTCTTTTCTGTGAAGCGTAGGTCTCTACCGATAGCCCAGCATTGCTAGACTCTATAGATGGATAAAATTTTGAAAGAAAATGGGACTTTACAAAAGGCTGCCAAGCTTCTACTTTGCTAAGTGAGTTTAGAAAATACATTTCAGCCTGGCATGGTGGCACATGCCTTTAATCCCAGCACTCAGGAGGCAGAGGTAGGTGGATTGCCATGAGTTCAAGTCCACCCTGAGATTACAAGTGAATTCCAGGTCAACGTGGGCTAGAGCAAGACCCTACCTTGAAAAACCAAAAATAAACAAACAAACAAACAAAAAACCAAAACAACAACAACATCAAAGCAAAAAAAAAAAATTCAGGGCAGGAGAGATGTCTCTGCAGTTAGTATGTTAGTTATGTAAAACAAATAAAGCCAGATGCACAAAGAGGTACATGAATTTGGAGTTTGTTTGCAGCAGCTGGAAGCCCTGGCATGCCAATTCTCTCTTCTCTCTATCTTTTTTGTTTTAATTTTTTGTTTATTTTTATTTATTTATTTGAGAGCGACAGACAAAGAGAGAAAGAGGCAGAGAGACAGAGAGAGAATGGGTGCGCCAGGGCTTCCAGCCACTGCAAACGAACTCCAGACGCATGCCTTGGGCATCTGGCTAACGTGGGTCCTGGGGAATCGAGCCTCGAACCGGGGTCCTTAGACTTCACAGGCAAGTGCTTAACCACTAAGCCAGCCCTCCAGCCCTCTTCTCTCTATCTTGCTCTGCTTGCACATCAATAAATAAATATATTTTTAAAAATACATTGCATCATTTTATTAAAGATAAATTGACTTGCAAAACAAAAATGTAGGAATTAAATAATACTAGAATCTAAAGGGTGAATCAATTTAATCCACAAACAAATACTACACTATTTGCTTTATCTTATTTTGTTTTGAACCAGCAAAAGCCAAGCCCCAATCTGCCAAAGGCTGACTGGAACCAATATAAACAGTGGAATTCCATCCTTTGCTTTTTAATCCAACATTTTGATTTTGATTTTGAGTATAGCTGGGAAAGAAACAAAAACTAAGATAACCTTTATTCCCTTCTTTCTAACTCAGACTTTCCATAACCTTCATCTGGTTTCTATGCGCCCCCACCACAGAATTAGTCCGAATATTTGCGGGTTCCCTATTGTCTCCAGCAGGGTTCTTGAAGACAAGGTCAAACCAAGGGCAAGTCTCACAGGTCAGAAGCCTTCTGCTTTGAGTCACAAAGCGTTACGTCACTGTGTTGAAGTTACTGTGCTGAAGTGATTGAGTGAGGGATGAGCAGGTATTGGGTCCAAACCAAAGAGTTGGTCAGTCATTTGAAAATGCCTGTGCTCAGTCGTCTCCGTGCTGATGAGCAGAAAAGGAAAGCCCGCCATCAGGCGAAGGCGTGGAGCTGATCAATGCCTGGAAGGAGGGAGTCTGATTTGTTTGGGGTTGATGACCTCTCCCTGCTCCAGTATTTTTTTTCCAGGCCTTTTTTTATTTTATTTATTTATTTTTTTGAGCATTCAGCATTACAGCTCTTCTTAGTTTATGAGCTACAGGTTATCTTGAGGGCATCATCTCCTTTTCTGGGGGTGCATGTGAAAATTCCACCAGGTATGCTGGGGACCATCGCTTGACTTTATTATCTGTTTTTCTGGCATTTGAGAGACAAGCTGTGAACAGTGTGAGAGATATCTCAACGTCTTCCTTGTTAATCAGTGTAGAGGATGAGGAAGAATTGCATAGGTAAGGTATTTTAACTTTAAAATGAGTTTGCCATTCCATCTCAAAATCAGATCTCTGCATCTGCAGTCACCCAGAGAATTTAGAGTATAAAGAATTATTTCAAATATGGTGGACTTTGACCTCTCATTTTTCTTTCAGTTTTCAGTGATTTGGAAAACAAATGAAACAATTGATAAAGGCTTTGAGGTTTTTCAGTACAAAAATTTCCCATAAAACCTAGTGAGGAGAGACCTGTGAAAATAGATCAAAATTCCCAGATGAGGGCTGAAGAGATGGCTCAGTGGTCAAGGCACTTGCCTGCAAAGCCTGAGGACCCAGGTTCGATTCCCCAGAACCCATGTTAGCCAGATACACATGGTGGCGCACGCATCTGGAGTTCATTTGCAGTGGCTGGAGGCCCTGGCGTGCCCATTCTCTCTCTGTCAAATAACTAAATAATATAAAATATTTTAAAAATGTCTTTTGAAATTCCCAGATGAGCCTACCACCTATTTATCAACAACCTTGAACGACGTCACTTCTAAACCTCAGTTTCCACATGTGTGAAAAAAGAAGTAAAGCAAGAAATGCCACACATGTCCACAGTGCCACAGCTAGTGTGAAGTAAAAGCCCAGAAAGTGTGACAGAGGCCATCTTGGGCTATCAAGTGCTCTTTGGGCTCCCCTATATTTCCTCTCTTCTTTCAATACTTGCTAGGGTTGGTGGGCCACGTTAAGTGTGATGTGTTAGTGTGTCGTGGCTGGCCTGAGGCACTCCAAAGCTAGGATGTAGTCCCCTCTCCCACTCAATCTGACATAATGACCTTGACTGGAAAGCCCTATGTTCAGATAGCATGAAAGGCACATCAACCCTTACCACGTAAAAGCACCGAAGTGTTGAAGGATGTCGTCTGTGATATAGCTCCTATTAATTATTCTGATACACCCAGTCATTCAGACACATACGCATTTTCATTCAACTCATCAAACCACTTTTTTTCCTCCTAGCAAGGAGCTTATTTTTAAAAATATTTTATTTTTATTTATTTAACAGGTGGAAAGAGGGGGAGAGAAATAGAGAGAATGGACATGCCAGAGCTCCAGCTACTGCAAAGGAACTCCAGATGGTGTGCCTTCTTGTGCATCTGGCTTACGTGGGTCCTGGGGAATCGAACCTGGGTCCTTTGGCTTTGCAGACAAATGCCTTCAGTGCTAAGCCATCCCTCCAGCCCCAAAGGAGCTTATTTTTTTTTTTAAGTTTTTTATTTATTTGAGAGCGACAGAGAGAGAGAGAGAGAGAGAAAGAGGCATATATATATAGAGAGAGAATGGGCGCGTCAGGGCTTCCAGCCTCTGCAAACGAACTCCAGACGCGTGCGCCCCCTTGTGCATCTGGCTAACGTGGGTCCTGGGGAATCGAGCCTCGAACCGGGGTCCTTAGGCTTCACAGGCAAGCGTTTAACCGCTAAGCCGTCTCTCCAGCCCCATAATTTGATTTGACTCAGTTTCTCTGTGCATGAAATTCAGAGATAGCTTCAAAGATCAGGCTCAGCTTGTCTCCTCGCGACTTGTGAAGAACGGTCTGAACGTGTGTCTAGCCAGTGACCGAGCTTGTGGATAATCTGACGACATGACAGCCACGAACTATAGACGCCAATTCCCAGCACCTTCTCTGCGCACCTGTCTGCATCTACCCTTCCTCTCCTAATCAGGGCCCACCCGGTTATAATGGATTAGGACCCTTACAAATGGCTGCATTTTAACTTAGTCACCTCTGGAAAGATGCTGGTTCCAAATACAGCCTCATTTTGAGGCACTGAGAGTTATGACTTTAAAGTACCAATTATGGGGAGATATTCTTCAGCCTCCAACAGGGCGTAAGTGGGATTCAGTGAGAAGTGAGGCCCAAACATGGTATCCCCACAACCCCAGACAACGGACCTCACTCACCATGGGCCTGAGACAGGCACAGGGCATTCATACATGATGTTTGCCTCCATAGCAGGATTCCTGGAACCTTCTACAAGTTACTCATAGCAGCACAAGCCTCAGAATTTTCTTTTTTTTTTTTTTAATTTTTTGCTCATTTAAATGACCTCAGATTGATCATGATGCATGTGGGGCAAGTTTTCAAGGGTATCGCATGTTCAGTCACTTAAAATGGATATGTGAGTGATCTCCCCACTGTTTCTCTTTCCCAAGATTGTCAACAATAGCAGAGCATTTCAAAGCAAAAGAAATAGTCAGCTGACACTTTGCTCTTCCACGTTCGTACCCGGGTTGAGTTTACCTGTCAGCTGAAAAGGGATGTGGGCATCAGCCTACTTACTGACTCAGTACCCCTGCTTCCTCTTGGGTTTGCCGTGAGCTAGGCCAACTGCAACCAAATAAATAAAGCTTTGCCACAGCCATTTTCAATTAGATGAAAAGGTTTACTTTTGAATTGCTTTTGCTGCCCTCTTTGAACATATAAAAGGCCAATTTGGGGTTTCATATATCCTTTTGGGTCGTTTCACTGTTTCAGACTCATGCATATGAGGAGAGACATAAAAGGGAGTTGAATCAGGGCTTGCAGCAGGGCGATGTGATTCATTGCTGGCCTTATTAAGACAAGTCGCTACACAAAGTGAAGTAATAAATTAATAACGCCTCAGATCATGAATGAATTAAGACAGCTTGCTTGGAGGTAAATGATCATTTGTAAAGGCCTTTGCAGACAAAGCGTCTTGGGCAACTTGGTGGGGGGGGGGGATAAAAGATTTGGGCATAAAGCCATGACAGGCCTTACTCTCATTACTGTAAGAAATTTAATAAAGCCACCTCGGATGGAACAGCTAACTCGCTTAGATCAGAGAAGACAGTCTACTTTGACCTACCCTGAGTTTGGGGGCTGTTTTGTGGTGATGTTGGGGAGATGGTGGGCCTAGTCTCCCACAGAAGCATTGATCTGAGCCAACATTGTATTTGCTCTTGCAAGCAGCGTGAGGAAAAGCAAGCTGCGTGGGAGGCCGTCACATGATGGCTAGGGTCAGCACGTTGGTTTCTGGTGGGCAGCGGATCCGAGGAAAGACACGGCCTCCAGGCCAGGGGCACTGGGCTGGAGTTCCGACTTCTGCAGAAAGGCACCCTGTCACTGTTGCCTGACTCAGTGGATCTGTGAGGAAGCTGAAGGGCAGACAGCCCAGATCACCTTCTCGGCCCCTCATTTGGGCATGTTTCTTCTTTGTCAGGCCTCACCCAGCTTGCCTGACTACAGTCAGCAAAAAAAACAGCCCAGGACAGATCGCAGGGACTCACATGTCACTCTTTTTTTAAATTTTTATTTATTTATTTGAGAGTGACAGACAAAGAGAGAAAGAGGCAGAGAGAGAGAGAATGGGTACACCAGAGCCTCCAGCCACTGCAAATGAACTCCAGATGCGTGCGCCCCCTTGTGCATCTGGCTAACGTGGGTCCTGGGGAATCGAGCCTCGAACCGGGGTCCTCAGGCTTCACAGGCAAGCGCTTAACCGCTAAGCCATCTCTCCAGCCCACGCACATCACTCTTAACAATCTGCCTGTCTTCCACACATCCCTCTAGCTTGAGCACTCAAAAGAAACAAAATCATTTTCTGAAGAGGAGCTCAAACATGTATTTTTTTTTTTTTCTAGCTGCCCTTTACCTCATGTTTATCTGTTCCTCGCAGATTCTGGAACTTTCTGTGCCTTGGTTACGCACAAGATTGTTGCGGGCTTTAAATGAGGTAATGTGTGGGAAAAGTTTAGCACATGCCTAGTGCTAGAAAAATGTTTCCTGATGACATAAGCTCCAGACCCTCGTCAGACCCTCCTGCCTCAGGGGACTGCTGCTTGAAGGCCAGGCTGTCACCCCGTGGGGCTCAGCAGCAGTGACTTCCTATGTAGCGCTCTGAGGTGAAAACAAGCCCAAACCTGAGGGAAAGCGTGGCCTTTTGAGTCAGGGACACTAGATTTCAGTACTACAGTCTGCAAAGCACATTCCGTGTATATTGCCAGTCTCTGTGGGCCTCCCATGTTTTTGCTGGTAAAAGAGTTTGGAGAGTGGGGTTCAGACACCTGAGGTGCCCAGCCCTTACTTCAATCCAGAGCAAAAGTGTAACCCAAGGAAGTGAGCCCCTATGGCGTAGGCATGAAGGTGGCCCCACCTCCCCTCAGCCCAGCGAAGGGCATTTCCAGTGGGCACAGCCTACAGGCAGCCTGACTTGGATGGCCAGGAGGGCGCAGGGCCTGGGAACCTGCATAGCTGTCAAGTCTGGGGATGTGGCCCCGCTGATCAGTGCCGCCTCTCACAGTGACTTCAAGGAGGACAGGCTTATTGTGGCTGACTGTCACAGAGAGCTTCAGGCCAACCTGGCGGAGCAGCTCAGTTCATGGCAGTGAGAACATAATGCTCATCACAGCAGACCAGGAAACAGGGCTGGAGAGACGCTTGGGGATTAAGGTGCCTGCCTGCCCAGACCTAAGGCCCCAGAACTAAGGACTTCCCAGAACCCATGTAAGCCAGACGCCCACGGTGGCACATGTGTCTGGAGTTTGTTTGCACTGGTTAGAGTCCCCTGGCATGCCCATTCTCTCTCTCTCCTCTCTCATAAATAGTTCAAAATAAAGAAAAAAATTTTCAAAAGGAAATTCACAGAAAACCACTAGCTTTCTCCTGTTTCTTCATCTATTCCATCCAGGCTCTCAGCCCATGAGAAATTTGCCACCTACATTCAGGGTGTGGCTGCCCCCCTCCAGTTAATCCTCGGGCAGCGTCACAATAGGACACACCCAGAAATGTGCCTTAGTTTCCTCGGTGATTCTAGATCTAGTTAGTTGATGATAAAGCTTAGTCATCACTTAGCCGGGTGTGGTGGCGCACGCCTTTAGTCCCAGCACTTGGGAGGCAGAGGTAGGAGGATCGCTGTGAGTTCAAGGCCACCCTAAGACTCCATAGTGAATTCCAGGTCAGCCTGGGCTAGAGTGAGACTCTACCTCAAAAAACCAAAAAAAAAACCAAAAAAAAAAAAAAAAAAAAAGCTTAGTCATCACTTCCCGGGGCTCCACTTTAGAAGGAATCTGTCAGCTGGAAAGCTCGAAAGTTCTTCTGACCCCTAACCAGGGCCCACCAACAACTGCGTGGGGTCCCCACCACCCGGTTCCCGACAGAAGGGAGAGACGCCAAGTTCTAGTTCTCTTTCCTCTCTGTCCCTCTGGCTGGCTCTCCCGCTCTGCCTGAGTCATGAGAGATTCAGTTATAGGAATATAATACTTTACCCTTCAACATTTCCACTTTTCTTTCCTGGTACCAAGGGCATCTCCTGTATCCACTACAGAAATTACTAAGGAAATTTAACATGGCTAGAATCCTTCTTTAATAATTTATAGTTCTTATTTATAAACCACTCAAATTGTGCCAATAATAGCCTTTAGATATTCCTTAAAGTCCCATACTACCCTCAAAGACCTTTCCCATATGAGTTTATGAAGTTCATGAAGTTCATGAAGTTTATGAAGTTTATGAAGTTCATGAAGATGAAAATATAAGTAAATCTCTTTATGTCTGCAACTGGAATCTTACATTACTTTTTAAGTAAAACAAACCAATTTTCTATAGTTTTAGTAAAGATGATATTTTTAAAATTAAGTTTTATTTATTTATTCGTTTGAGAGAGTCAGAGAGACAGAGAATGGGCACACCAGAGCCTCCAGACACTGCAAATGAACTCCAGACGCACCTTGTGCATCTGGTTTATGTGGGTTCTGGGGAGTAGAACCTGGGTCCTTTGGTTTTGCAGGTAAACGCCTTAATAGCTAAGCCATCCCTCCAGCCCCAACATGAATTTCTATACGAATACAGTTCCTGAGGCTATCGAGGAGTGTGCTAGGCTTTGCCTAGGATTACCAGTGACCGCCACCTGAGGAAACCACATTGCTGCTGGAAATGCTGTCCACGGGGGGAGGGGCGGTGCTGCTCCACGCACCTGCGCCAGCCTGCCCCTCACCAGAGACGCCACAGTGATGCCACCACGGGTGTAAACAGTGACTCTTGTCATACTCCCATTGCAAGCCTAGCCAGACACGCTAGGGGAGGACAAAACAAAAGCGGAGTGTGATGGTTAACCTCTGGTTGTCAACTTGACATGATCTGGACTCCATGTGGAAAGAAATCTCAGAGAAGGTCTCCAAGACTGTGGGCAGCACCAGGCCCTGATCTGAGAATCCTAGACGGGACAGAAGGGAGAACTTGAGTCGAGCGGCCGCATTCACCAGCCTCTTCTTCCTCCCTGCCGCTGTGACGATGGGACTCCAGCTTCCTGCCCCTGTCATGCGTCCTCTCCACTGTGGACTCTGAAAACACAGGATAAGAAACTCAGACCCGGGCTGGAGAGATGGCTTAGTGGTAAAGCGCTTGCCTGTGAAGCCTGAGGACCCCAGTTCGAGGCTCGATTCCCCAGCACCCACGTTAGCCAGATGCACAAGGGGGTGCACGCATCTGGAGTTTGTTTGCAGTGGCTGGAGACCCTGGCGTGCCCATTCTCTCTCTCTCTCTGCCCCTTTCTCCCTCTGTCTGTCGCTCTCAAATAAATAAATAAAAATAAACAAAATTTAAAAAAAAAAGAAACTCAGACCCTGATAACGTTGTCCAGTTGTTGAGTCAACTAACTTGGACCATATCTAGGCTCTGAATTAATGACATCATTGCAAGGACGTCGAGATAAAGTTTTTGCTATAATTAATCAAAAAGCCATGATAAAGAGAAAGGAAGGGAGGAGGGTACCTAACAGGTTGGTATTGTATATATGTAAGTAGAATGATTGAGATGGGGAGGTAATATGATTGAGAATGGAATTTCAAAGGGGAAAGTGTGGGGGATGGGGAGGGAGGGTATTACCATGGGATATTTTTTATAGTCATGGAAAATGTTAATAAAAATTGTGAAAAGAAAAAAAAAATTCTATGATACATAGGTCAATAGATATCAAGATTAAGCCAAAAAAAAAGCCATGATATATGAACATATTCCTTGCTTCTAAAGATTCTCTACCTCAGAGAAGCCTTCCCCAATACCCTACTTCCTTTTGTACCTAAACTAAGACAGATACTCCCTCTCTGTAGTCTCAGGACATGCTCTTGCAATTTGTCTGTCTTCATTTCTCCTCCTACATTGAACAGGCAACTTCTCCATTTCAAAGGAACCTTGGGAGCCATTGACATGGGAACCCGGCAGACCAGCTGCATTGAAGTGGTCCTGCACAGCATGTCATACTAGCAATGGGTCCTACGGCTTCCAGTCTCTCTCAGCCCACAGATTTCTCTCAACTAAAATTTTCTTTCTTCTGTCCTTTGGTCTTTTGTGGTTGTAATTGCCTGACATCTTTTGAACCTGCTGTTATCTTGAAAGCCCCTCTGCACCTGCCAAAGGCCTCACCCCAGTTTGTCTCTACTGGCTGAGAGAGGAGAGGGTCTCGCCTTCCCATTACGTTCCATCAGTGCCCCCTATTTCTTTATTTATTTCTTTGAGAGTGACAGAGAAAGAGGCAGAGAGAGAGAGAGAGAGAGAGAGAGAGAGAGAGAGAGAGAGAGAGAGAATGGGCGCATCAGGGCCTCCAGCTACTACAAACGAACTCCAGATGCGTGCGCTATCTTGTGCGTCTGGCTTACGTGGGCACTGGGGAATCAAGCCTCGAACCAGGATCCTCAGGCTTCACAGGCAAGCGTTTAACCACTAAGCCATCTCTCCAGCCCCAGTGTCCCCTATTTCTTCCCATAGTCTTGGCCTTCTAAGAGAATATCAGTGTCATTATCTCTGGCATAGATCTTGTTTTCAGAAAAAAAAAGAACTTATCTATCTTTAAAATTTGTAATATACAATGGCATTTCTACTCCCCACCTTCACATTCTTTGAGGTTAGTGCCTAAGAATTCAGACCCTAGGAATAGAAAACCCGGCTCTAACTCCCCACTCCTTTCCTTGATAACAAATTCACCCATCACCACTCTTCGATATAATGGGCAGCTGGGCCCTACAAACATTTATTTTTTCCCATCTGCCCCAGCGTCAGCCTCTTTGTCCATAGAGGGTGCTTTGTCAACGTGACACCCCATCAGTCAGTCACAGCTGAGGAGGAGGCTTGTGCCTGCAGTCCGGCTGTACTTCCCTTTGTCCCGGTCACAGCTGCCAGCAGCTGGAGGGCAAGAGGCCCAGAGTGGAGCCCTCTCCACTGAGTTTCACCTGCACCAAGCAGACCACTTCCCGCAGGCCAGCTCCAACCTGCCGGCACAGCGGTAGGGGACTTCCTGTCCTTCATCCCAGGGCCACTGGTGCCCCTGCCATCCTTTTCACCAGCTTGTCCATTGGCACCCTCCAGGACAACTCTGTAGCCACCTGGCTTGCGTTCCCGCGGACCTCTTCCGGCTTATGTGCACCTACCGGCGAGTTTCTGACCACCTAGCAGGCTGGTCCTACAGACCAGCTCATGCCCACCCCTTCCTCAGCAAGTCTTTCCACATGGAAAGGGCATGTATGCATTTGTCTGCACCTCCAGTGAGGGCTGCACTTGAGTCTTGGAGGTAGGCCCTCTTGGATATTTTCAGTTCTTCATTTTTTTTTTTTTTTCTTTTGAGGTAGAGTCTCACTCTAGCCTCAGGCTGGCCTCAAGCTCATAGTGATCCTACTACCTCAGCTTCCCAAGTGCTGGGATTAAAGGCATGTGCCCCCACACCTGGCCAAGTTCTTCATTTTTATTTTTATTTTTATTTATTTATTTGTTTTTGGTTTTTCAAGGTCGGGTCTCACTTTGGTCCAGGCTGGTCTGGAATTAACTCTGTAGTCTCAGGGTGGCCTTGAACTCACGGCGATCCTCCTACCTCTGCCTCCTGAGTACTGGGATTAAAGGCATGTGCCACCCCACCCGGCAAGTTCTTTGAGTTCGAAGCCAACCTGAGACTACAGAGTGTTTTCCAGGTCAGCCTGAGCTAGAGTGAGATCCTACCTCGAAAAAGCAAAAAGCAGCAGCAACAACAAAAGGTTATTTATTTATTTGCACTGAGAGAGAGAGACAGAGAGAGGGAGAGTGAGAATGGGCACACCAGGGCCTCTAGCCACTACAAATGAACTCCAGATACATGTACCACTTTGTGTATTTGGCTTTATGTGGGCACTGGGGGAATCGAACCTGTATCGTTCGGCTTTGGAGGCAAGTGCCTTAACTGCTGAGCCATCTCTCCAGCCCCCAGTTCCTCATTTTATACCTTCTCCCTTCGAGAGGCAATAGCTTCTGTTTCTTATAGATTACTTATTCTAGATTACTTACTTTTCTTTCAGTAATTAGCTACCCTTTCATAGCTAATAATTCTGTGTTTTGTATTTCTCCTTTCCCACTTGTATCTGTTTCTTGGTACAGAAGTGACATCTTGAGTGTTCCTAGAAGACAGACCCTCAAACAGATCAGACATGAATGAGCAGACTCATGGCTGTTGTCTTAAGTGCAGTGATGAGTCCCTTCCCAACAGGAAATGGATACTAATCTTCCATGGCGTGCAGTAGCTTTGCAGGGAGTCACGCTAGGGGAAATGGGCTAAATTATGAACAGAAGCAAGTGCCCTTCAGTGCTGCCCTGTGGTGTTGGATGGATCCTCAGGAGTCTACCAAAGCACGTTTGGAAAGCGGGCGACAAGCTAAGATCTCTCCTTCTCTATCCAAGTCATGACGTGAGCATCAGAACTTTCCATGGCTGAACTGAAATAATTTTTTTTTTTTTTTTTACTATGTCCACAGGCTGATGTTGTTAAAACTGAAGCGCAGAATTTAACTGGGAGTCTCGGAGAATCAGTGTTGGTTGAGTTCACAGCCTTACTGAGTTTCTTGTGTCAAAGTTAGGAAACTGAAGTGAAAGAATAAGATACGGAATCGCTCCAGCCCTCCCTCTATTGTCCTTTCCCCATGGAAGAAACCAGCCTTCCCTTGATTCAAAATCCCAGTTACCCTGGGTAAGATGGCTTGCAGGGAGTTACGTACATCTCCCCCAAGGCCCACGACAGTGTCCTTTTGTTGCAACTAGACCAATGACTGGCTTCAGATCAGATGTTCTGAGTCTCAAGAGCACATTGTGACCCAGAAGGAAATATATATATATATTGCAAGACTTTGCAAATATGTTGGCAGAAACGTAAAGAACATATCTTCTCTTTGAAGCACAATGAAAGGTCCTTTGTAAACAAACAAGTAAGGCTCATTTTTCTGGAAAAGTTATATGAAGATAACCTTGACAGTGACTCAGAGTGTGACATAACAAGCCTACGATGTTTGAAATGGCATTATGGAAGTACATAACTAAATGCAGTGAACATAGAACATAGAGTCCAGAAAACTCTCTAAATACAAACAGGAACTTGCTTTACAGAAACCAGTAAATGGTTGTCTTGCCCAACTTCCTGTCACTATGACAAGACACGGGAGATGATCAGTGTAAAGGAGCAGAGGCTTATCTTGGCTCCGTGTTTCAGAGGTTTCAGCCCATTACTACTTGACGCTGAGGTGACAGAGCGTGCCACGGCAGGAGCGTATGAAAAGGCAGTGCACCACATGGTGACCAAGAAAACAGACAGAGAGGCCTGATCTCCTCCTGACGGCATTTCCCCCAAGGGCTTAAGTTCTTCCAAAGAGTCCCTACCTCTTCAAGATTCCACCATCTCCCATTAGCGACAATAACGTGGGATCAATACACAGAAAATGGTGTCAAGGTGGTTGAAACGCCACGCTGATGAGGGTGTGCTGGGCAAGCAAAACCGAACCACACTTGGCGGGAGAAAAAAAGACTTAGCCTTTAAAAGTGTAATCAAGAGCTGGAGGGATGGCTAGCAGTTAAGGCACTGGCCTGCAAAGCCATGTTCCATTCCCCAGGACCCATATTAACCAGATGCACAAAGGGGCACATGCATCTGGAGTTCATTTGCAGTGGCTGGAGGCCCTGGCGTGCCCATTCTCTCTCTCTTTCTCCCCCTCTTTCTCTGTCAAATAAATAAATACTTTTTTAAAAAAAGTGTAATCAAATCTATGATGATTTAATGTGTGTATTTCCTTTGACCCAGCACTACAATATTTATAAGATGGGCTCACCCAGGTGCACAAGGTATTTGAACAAGATGCTTATTTATGGTATATTGGCATTAGTGGGGAAGTGCTGGGAATGTAATGATACTAATTCTGGCAAACGAGTTAAACTCCTTAAAGTACTAATTAAACAAACTCACATCTACTGGTGAAACTTGTCAAAGCCAATTAATTTAATTTTTTTTGGGGGGGTGATTTTTCAAGGTAGGGTCTCACTCTAGCTCAGGCTGACCTGGAATTCACTATGTAGTCTCAGGGTAGCCTCGAACTCATGGCGATCCTCCTACCTCTGCCTCCCGAGTGCTGGGATTAAAGGCGTGCGCCACCATGCCCGGCCCTTGTTGAACTTTTTGAAATGAGAATGTATCCATTTCTGTTCTTAGTTCAGCCTCCATCTCATAGTAGGACATCATAGTAGGCACACCCACCTCTCGGAAACACAGTGTCCCTGTCTGTGGGGTAAAGCTGCCGAGTCCGGGTCGTGACCTGCCCCTGAGCACTGGCACCAAAGCCCTCCCTGTGCCCCGCAGCCTGCTTGCTGCCTTATATGGGAGGCCCACAGAGCGCGCCCCCCTCACACCAAGGTGTGGCCAGCAGATGGCTTTTATTCTGCCCTCATCTGCTGCATTTCTGGCGCTGTCAGCCATGCAGGCTGGCCTCTGTTATCTAAATGGCCTGAGAAACAGATGCTGGGCCATCGCAGGAGCTGTTCTTGTCTGGGTTCCAGTGGGTGTCTTCAAACAGTCTTGTCCCCCAACACCCGAGCGATGGCTGAATTGAGCCGTGAGACAGTGCAGGCGTGGACGCCTATCTGTGGAAGGACCACGGCCACCTAGATCCATACGACGTAACCTCATGAACATGATATTGAGACTACCTTTCCCCAGCATTTTTATTTTTTCAAGATTTATTTTTATTTATTAATTTATTAGAATTTATTTATTATTTATTATTATTTATTTATTAGAATTTATTTATTAGAGAGAGTGAGAATGGGCGCCCCAGGGCTTCCAGCCACTGCAAACGAACTCCAGACACAGGTGCCACCATGTGCATCTGGCTTACATGGAACCTGGAGAATCGAACCTGGACCCTTGAACCTGGATCCTTAGGCTTCACAGGCGTGCTCCTTAACTGCTTAGCCATCTCTCCAGCCCTCACCAGCAGTTTTACTTTACCGGCCAGCATGTTGGGTACTGTATGTGAGTTATATCACCTGTCACTCTCATAAGCCCCAAAGCTATGTGTCGCCAACTCCACTTTACGGGACAGGGAAACTGAGGAAACAACTTGTAATCATGTGTACAAGAGGCCAGGTTACTTTGAAGTAGTTCTGTCGGTGGATTTGGGTGAACTGGGAATGTAGTCCATTGGCAGAGGCCTTTCCTGCTATGTGAGAGGACCTGGGTTCAACCCCTTGCACTGGCCAAAAAGGTTGAGTTAAAGGATTCGCGCAAAGGCTTTCCTCATTTCAAGAAGCCATCCTGTTTGCTGGTGAGAGCCTGGCAGGTTACCCCAACACACCAGTGAGTACTGGAAGAGGAAGAAATTCCTCACCAATGTTTTCTCAGTTCTTCCCTAGTCTCCGGTGCCCACGCAATGACCAGCGGAATTATTACCATCCTCTCTCATGCCCAAATATTTGCTAAAGTACATTAAAACCTGCTGGTGGTGGTGAGATGGGCACAAAGTAAATATTGGTGCGTTGTTTAAAATGGGGTTGCGGCCCGTGTCAGAAGTTTGCACAAATCTGCCATCAATTTTGTTGGTGCGGGCACTCTGGGGAGGCGAGGGAACACAACTTGACATCTGAGGCTGGGAAATCACTTCGCTGGGGCTCTTTCTTCAGTGACAAGTTCTACCTTATCTCCAGTGCGCCTTCATTGCTAAAATTATAAGCATATGTCCCCATCGCCGTGGAAAATAAATTTGTCGAGACAAGAAGCTGGCATGGCGCAGGGCAGGGTGCAAAACAGGAAACCGTGGCAAACGCTTCCATATTTCTTCAGGAGACAAATTATTCTGATCTTTTCACTTGGAGCCAACTCTGGAAGTTAGTATTTTATTTCCTAGACCTATAAAAGCCTAATTGGTGCCCATATGTCAGACAGTAATATTTCTTCTAACTCTTCAAGTCCACTGCAAGATTAGATGAAGCCTGGCCAGTCACCAAGTTCTCCACAGACTGCAGTGCCTACACGTGGCAACACGTGGGCTTTTACCTCTGGGTTTTCTTTCTTCCCTGAGAGCATCATTCGCCCTCACAACCAAACCCCACCCAGCCTCTGTTCATTTCCCGGCCATGCATACATCCAAATTGCTTTCTTGTGAGCCTGAAGATTACCCATGGCCCTTATTACTTTTGTAATATCCCAGAAGGAGGACACAAGGGCTGGAGGAATGGCTCAGTGGTTAAGCACTTGACCACAAAGCCTACATCCCAGGTTCGATTCCCCAGTACCCACTAAAGCCAGATGCACTAGGTGGTGCATGCATCTGGGGTTCATTTGCAGTAGCTAGAGGCCCTGGTGCACCCATTCTGTCTCTGGATCTTCCCCTCTCTCTCTCTCTCTCTCTCAAATAAATAAATTCATTAATTAATCAAGAGGACACAAGAAGCTACTCATCATTATTGAGTACAAGTAAATAATAAATAACTTAATGCAAAAAAAAAAACTTTTCTAGAAAAATGTAATGGTCTGAATTCATGTATTGCCCCCAAATTCATATGCTGAAATCATTTCTCCTAAGATGAAGGTTTTAAGAGGCAAAGCCATTGGGAACTGTTTAAATTATGATGGTGGAATTCTCGTGAATAGGTTTAGTGTTCATATAAGAGAGTCCTCAGCCAGGCACAGTGGGGCATACTTGTAAAAGCCAGGGTCTGAGGGACTGAGGCACGAGGACCATGAGTTTGAGGCTATCCTAGCTACTAGGTGCTGCTTCAAGGAATATAGACAGGACCTGACAGAACTGCCCGTCCCTTCCACCATTTGGGGACCCAGCTAAGGTAACGGTCTATGCACCAGGCAACAAACCCTCCTCAGATAGTGAGCTTACCAATACCTCAATCTTGGGCTTCTGAGCCCCCTGGAACTGCCAGCAGGAAATTTCTTATTTTTTTTTTAAGTCTTTTTAAGCTTATTTATTTATTTATTTACTTGAGAGAGAGAAAGAGGCAGATAGAGAGAGAGAGAGAGAGAGAGAGAGAGAATGTGCGTGCCAGGGCCTCCAGCTACTACAAACGAACTCTAGACTCATGTGCCACCTTGTACATCTAGCTTACATGGGTCCTGGGGAATCGAACTGGGGTCCTTTGGCTTTAGCAAGCAAATGCCTTAACTGCTAAGCCATCTCTCCAGCCCAGGAAATTTCTACTGTTTATGAGACCTGCTACTCTGCATGCCCATGGTGTTTTGTTATAGCAGCCTGAATGGATGAGGGGAGAAGACAGGTTTTCTCTTTCTTTACTTCACTGTATCCCCAGCACCCAAGACAAGCCAGCAACATGCTTTGCTCTCAGTAAATTCTAGTTGAATCAAAAGGTAAATGAGCCAGTTGTGGTGGCACACACCCTGAATCTCAGCACTCGGGAGGCAGAGGTAGAAGGATCGCTGTGAGGTTGAGGTCAGCCTGAGACTACATAGTGAAGTCCAGGTCAGCCTGGGCTCCAGCGAGACCTTAACTGAAAAAATAAAATAAAATAAAATAAAATAAAATAAAATAAAATAAAATAAAATAAAATAAAATAAAATAAAATAAAATAAAATAAAAAAGGTAAGTGAGTGGTAAGAGACATCTGGAAAGTGCCTGTGGTATTCATCCCTTTCTTTCTGGTCAAAAGCACCTAGAAGCCACCATGGTGGTTCACACCTGACATCCCAGCACTCAAGAGACTGAGGCAGGAGGATAGCCTAAGTGCTAGAACAGTCTAAACAACAGAGCTACACCCTGTCCTAAAATAAGAAAAACAAAGCAAAACAAAAAAGTTCCTAGAACTTTCTTTGGGGAAGCAGCCCAGGTGAAGATTTCTTAAGCCCAGCTCATAACTGACCACAAATCCCAGTCCCGAGCCTTGGAACACAGTGATTGGTTCAGAGATGGTCCAATGAGGGCCAGTCTGGAGGCTTATATGGGAGTCTTGGGAATAAAGAGTCCTGATGTCTCTCTGAGGCTCATGGGAGCCAGGAACTTTCATGGTTCAGTTTCCAGAGAGGTTCTGCCAATGGGCCGATTCAGAACTGAAAAGCATCCTCAAGACATGGTAACAGGGCTGGAGAGATGACTTAGCGGTTAAGGCGCATGCCTGCGAAGCCTAAGGATCCAGGTTCGCTTCTCTAGGTCCCATGAAAGCCAGAGGCACATGGTGGTACAAGCATCTGGAATTCTTTTGCGGTGGCTAGAGGCCCTGGCGTGCCCATTCTCAGTCTCTCTCTCTCTCTCTCCATCTCTCTGTCTCTAGTAAATAAATAAATAAAAAGAGTCGAAAACAGCTAGGCGCAGAGGTGCACACCTTTAATCCTAGCCCTCGGGTGGCAGAGGTTAGAGGATGATGGTGAGTTCAAGGCCACACTGAGAATATGTAGTGAATTCCATGTCAGCCTGGACTAGGATGAGACCCTACCTCGAAAAACAAAAACAAAAACAAAACAAAACAAAAAGACAAGAAAACAGAGAGACTACGCTGTGCATGCCTTAACCCTGTGATCTTACCCAACTGGACCCAAAGTCCCCCTTGGAGTTGGTAATCATATAAGCTAATAAACCACATAAACCTGCTGGATTTCCAGACATGTAATATTTAAAAGTAACGAATAATGAATTAAGGAATGGTCGATGATTTCTGTTCTGATGTGTTGAATTGACTAGGACTAGTCAGGAACCAAACGGTAGTTTCATAGGCTCAAATTATAATAGCTTAGGCTGGAGAGATGGCTCAGTGGTTAAGGTGCTTGCCTGCAAAGCCAAAGGACCCAGGTTCGATTCCCTGGTACCTTCATAAAGCCAGATGCACAAGGCGGCACATGCATCTGGAGTTCATTTGCAGTGGCTGGGGGCCCTGGCCTGCCCATTCTCTCTAAGAGGTTAAAGGCACTTGCTTGCAAAGTCTGACCATCTGGGTTCAATTCCCAAGTACCCGTGTGAAACCAAATGTGGTACATTCATCTATAATTCGTTTGCAGTGGCAAAAGGCCCTGGCACACACATTCCACCACCTCTGTCCGTGCTTGCAAAGAAATAAATAAAAAATATTTAAACTTTGGTGCTGCTTTTCTTTTTGTACGTGTGCTTCCCAGTAATTTGATTACGACATCATTAAGACCCTGGAAACACCTTGTTGCAGTTGCCTTGGCATTGCTGGCACACACACCTGACCAGCCTGTAGGAGGAAAGGGCTTATTTTGGCTTACCAACTTGAAGGGAAGCTTCATGATGGCAGGGAAAAGATGGCAGAGCAGAGGTGGACATCACCTCCTTGCCAACATCAGGTGGGCAACGGCAGCAGGACAATGAGCCACGCTCTGGTAAAGGGGAGCTGCCTGGAATACTCCTGAGCACCCCCCAACAACACACCTCCTCCAGCAAGGCTCGGCCTCCCAGATTTCTTTCAGCTGGGAATCAAGCATTCAAAACATGCAAGTTTATGGGAAACATCTGAGTCAAACCACCACACACCTAAACACAGACCGCTAGTAACAAATGCTAATTTTCTTCATCACGCGTAGGGTATAAACTTTTGCTCTTAACTATTAAAGCCTCAGTCTGATTTTAAGGGAGTTTCTGGGACTTTCAGAAAGTTGAAAGACGTGTCTATAGAAGGTAAATGACGACACCTCATGAATGTGTTGTAAAAATTAAATGAGATAAGCACAAGCTCCTTAGTACAATCAAGACATTGACTGTTTCTAGAATCACTTGCCTCATGTTTTCATTGGAGAACATTCTTTCTCCTGAGAGCATCTGGCAGAGGGGTGTCTAGTTTTACAAGAGACTCTATTATTTTAATTTTTAACAATTTTTTGTTTATTTTTATTTACTTATTTGAGAGCGACAGACAGAGAGAGAAAGAGGCAGAGAGAGAGAGAATGGGCGAGCCAGGGCCTCCAGCCACTGTAAACGAACTCCAGACGCGTGCACCCACTTGTGCATCTGGCTAACATGGGTCCTGGGGAATAGAGCCTCAAACCAGGGTCCTTAGGCTTCACAGGCAAGCGCTTAACCACTAAGCCATCTCTCCAGCCCAATGTTTAACAATTTAACATATAAGAATAACCTTTTGTTTTAAAAAATGAAATATGCTTATTAAAATATTTAATTTAATTTATTTATTTGAGAGATGGGGGGGGAGAGAGAGAGAGCATGCAAGTTGGAGAGAGAAAGAATGGGCACACGCCAGGGCCTCTAGCCACTGCAAATGAACTCCAGACGCATGTGCCACCTTGTGCACCTGACTTACGGGGAATCTAATCTGGGTCATTAGGCTTTGCGGGCAAGCACCTTAACTGCTAAGCCATCTCTCTATCCCTTTATTATAAAATATTTAAGCAATAAGGCTGAGGATAAGAACTGTTCTTATAACAATCCAAAATGATAGGTGAATGATATTTCATGATGTATCAAAGTCAAGATTTCCTGTCCCCAAAATACAGATAAAATGTGAACTAAATTACTTTAACACATGGAATTGTGTCAATGTGTGTGGCTGGCATCCAGAAGTGATTATGAGGCTTGGTGTAACTCAGCTCTATAGCTTTCCTTCCTCTGTAGCTAGGGGTGGGAGTCAAGTCTTAAGCTGGCTTCAGTTGTGGTGAGAAAATGTCTTCAGTAGTCACAATGATTTTGATCATTAAATGACCAATTTCAGAGGGAGAGAGGGAGTTTCCTACAGCGAGCCTCTCCTAAGGGCTGGGAGCTTTCCCCTGAAGTTGTCATCTGACCCTCCCTACCTGAGCTGGGTCATATGCTGTGGTGAGGTAAATAAACTGACCCCCCCCCCGCATAGGCTCATGTGTTTTGAATACTTGGTCCCCAGCTGGTGGCGATTTGGGGGAGAAAAGTTGTGGAGCATTTGAGAGATAGAGCCTTTGCTGCAGGCAGGCTTGTATTGCTGGCAGGAAACACCTGACCATGAACAACTTATAGGGGGGTGTTATTTTGGCTTACAGACATGGGGGGAAGCTCCATGATGGCAGGGGAAAACAATGGCATGAGCAGAGGGTGGACATCACCCCCTGGCCAACATCAGAGGGACAATAGCAGCAGGAGAGTGTGCCAAACACTGGCAAGAGGAAGCTGGCTGTAACACCCATAAGCCTGCCCCTAACAATGCACCGCATCCAGGAGGCTTTAATTCCCAAACTGGCACTAGCTGGGGACCTATCATTCAGAGCACCTAAGTTTGTGGGGTGGGGGGACACCGGAATCAAACCACCACAGCGTTAGTGGAGGAGGGGTGTGACTAGGCATGGGTTTTCAGGTAATATAGCTCAGCTCCAAGTCCAGTACATAGACTGCTTTTAACCAGATGTGTGACAAGATATTACACTCTTGTCTGCTTTTGGCATGCTTTCCCCAACATGATACATGCTCCTTCAAAAGTAAAAACCCAAACAACCTCTTCCCCGCCAACCATTTCTGGTCAGTTGTTTTGTCCCGGCAATGAGAAGTGAACAGCCACACATGCCTATCCTAGATTCTGAGACAGGAAGGCGTCACCCACTGGTTGGCTTTGACATGGTCCCCGGGGACAAGAAGAAGTGACATTATCCTCCTATCAATCAGATGCCATCCCTGAGCTGGGTTCAAAGTCCCCTGAAGTCCTTGAGAGATGGGTATTTGAACAAACCTGAAGATAGGGTAAGGAAAAGGGGGTATGGCTCAAAAGAAAAGGCAGAAATATTCATACAGAAATACAAGCATGCTCATATGTGCTATTTTAAAAATGAAATAACAGATTTAATATTGCTCAAAGTTAAATTGAAACAGGAAAATTACAGTTAAGTTGAAGGAACTGTTGCCCTTTGGTTCAATGTTCTTTAGTACAAGAGATATTATATCCTTTAAATTCCCTCCTGGGGAAACAGGGTTAAGAAAAGAAATCATGAAAAATGCTAAGAAGTGAGAGTCATTACTTTTTCATAACGTGTTTCAGTTTTAGACAGTATTGAATGACTCATGGTTATAAAAGATGAGTAACTGTTTAGACTTGCTCTTCCTTTCATCTCTCTCTCCCTCACCTCACAATTTTGGCTCAACAACTTTTCTTACATATTCTTCAAAATTTATAATAATTGCATTCTATTTTGGAAACATTTCTTCCATAAATTTTCAATATTTTCAGTTCCAGGTTCCAACGAATTATATATCCATGATAAATTCTTTAGCTTCTAGCACGTCCATTCCCAACCACTTAATTTTTTTCATCTCTAAATTGACTATGCTTCACCAATGAGTAAGTCTCTTCAAAAAGGACTCCTGGGTATGTATTCCCAGAACTCTCTTGTGGGCTAGGATATTTGTCTGTGACTTTTAACTGGACATCTTGAATGAATGAAATCGTACTGAGTCACACAATTCTCTTGGAGATTCGAGATGGCACCTCATTGCATATTGGCACCGACTGTGGATTCTCATAGTCAGACCTAACTAACTGCTTTTATTTTTTAACATCCTACGAAGAAGGCTCCCTCTCTCCTTCCCTCCCTTCCCTCTTTCCTTCCTTCCTTCCTCTCTCTTCTTTCTTTTTCTCTCTCCTTTTCTTCAGTTCTTGATCACTTAGTGTCTATTTCTCTTGGGTCGAGGTATACTCTTGGAGTCTGCAGTTTCATTTGTGAGAGCAATTTTCTTGTTTTATTTATTGTGCCAATCAGTTCAAACTTAGAAACTGCCAACATAAAAGGATTTTGTTTGGGTATCTGAGGACTCGCAGCTCAGTAGACATGAGTTCAGAGAGCTCGGGATCAGCATTCTCAAGAAGGCAGTGAGCTTGGGAGGTTATATTAGCAAACTGTTCAGATTAATCACAAAACGGTGAACTTTATTCCTTGGTGGAAGACTTCTCTGAAATGTTGAGAAGCAAGAGGGGCTTGTGATGACAGAAGGGAAAGGGAATGTAAAGGCAGACTAGAAATGTCCATGAAACAAGAGTCCAGTAATTCATTTTTTAAAAATATTACTTTTATTTGGGAGAGAGAGAAAGAGAAAGAGGCAGAGAGAGAAGGGGGAGAGAGAGACAAGAAAGAGAATGGGCACACCAGGGCCTCTAGCATCTGTAAAAAAAAAAAAAAAAAGTCCAGATACATGTACCTCCTTGTGCATCTGGCTTACGTGGGTCCTGGGGAATTGAACCTGGCTCCTTAGGATTCACAGGCTAGTGCCTTAACCACTAAGCCATCTCCCCAGTCCTCTACCTCTGCCTCCTGAGTGCTGGGATTAAAGGCGTGCACCACCACGCCTGGCTCTTATTGTTAACGTGTTAATCTTTGCTGGTTGACTTATTTCCATTCATGTTTTAGATATTGAAGGAGGACAGCCTCTATTTTGACTTCATTCTTGCTTCTTTTTTTTTTCAGAGGTCCATATTATTTATATTCATTTCCATCTGTGAAAGTTAAGAAGTAACCTCCAGTTTTCAAAAAAAGAAAAAAAGAATTGACGAGTTCCTATATCACTTACTTTCTCATTGCTGCAAACAAATTCCTGAACAGAGGTAACTGGATGAAGGACAGGGTTTGATACAGTTCCAGGGGGACACATTCTGTCATGGCAGGTACAGTGTTGTGGAAAGAGTCGGGGCAGGGAACTGGCTCATCACACCACAGCCAGAGTCAGGAAGCAGAGGATGAACAGGAAGTGGGTCTGGGTTACATAAACCTCAAGGCCTCCTCCCAGTGACACACTTCCTTGAACAGGCTCTACCTTTGAAAGATCCCATAACCTTCGTGAAAGTACCACCAGCTGGGCACCAGGTTTCAAAACCATGAACCTAGGGGGGACATTTTACACTCAATCCAAAACAGCTCATATATGTGGGGCTCACTAAAAACTTTGAAGTGGGGCTGGAGAAATGGCTTTGCACCTAAGACACTTGCTTGCAAAGCCTTATAACTTGAATTTGATTCCCCAGTACCCACATAAAGCCAGAGGCACAGAGTGGCACATGCATCTGGAGCTCGCTTGCAGCAGCTGGAGGCCCTGGCATGCCCATTCTCTCTGTCTGTCTCTCTTCTCTCTATCTCTCTCTGCTTACAAATAAATAAATATTTTAAGACACTTTAAAGTATATAGTCCAAACATTATTATTATCATTCTTTTATTTAAAAAATATTTTATTCTTATTTACTTATTTGAGAGAGAGAGAGAAATACAGAAATAGGCAGGTAAGCAGAGAGAATGGGTGTGCCAGGGCCTCCAGCCACTGCTAACAAACTCTAGATGCATGTGCCACCTTGAGCAACTGGCTTATGTGGGTCCTGGGGAGTCGAATCTGGGTCCTTTGCCTTTGCAGGCAAGTACCTTAACCACTAAGCAATCTCTCCAGCCCTCATTCTTTTATTTTTAATCAGGCTCAACCATCCTTCCAGGCAGCCTCCCAAAGGCTAAGATTACACGTGTCAGTACCAAACATGGCTTCGAATATTATTTTTAAAAAATAAAATTACAGGGGCTTGGGAGATGACTGAATGGACAAAGCCCTGTAAAACCTGGTGGTCTGGGTTCCATCCCCCAGAACCCCTGTAAAGCCAGACACTCAAAGTGGTGCATGCAACTGGAGTTCATTTTCAGGGGCAGGAGGCCCTGGCACACCCATATTCTCTCCTTCTCTCACGCATGCAAATATATAAAGATCAAATCAAATCAGAGAATCTTAAAGTTGAAATAGATCTAGAACCTTGTGTTTTAATCTCACAATTAACCCAGAAGTCTCCCCCAACAGTCCAGAGGGTGACTTCTTGCTGCCTTCCACGATGGGAACTCACTTGTGGGCAAAGATGGCATTCTGGACCACCCGAGAATGAATCATTATTTCTCTGCAGTTAGGCAAGAAGTGTTGTTCTACAGTCCACCGGGGAAGTTGGGGGGGGGGCATAATGGGCGGTCTCTGAGTTGGAGTCGTCACAATGCTGGGGTCATACCAGCTCGCAAAGCAGAAGATAGAAAGTCATTGACGGCTCAGAGCGTTTACATGGAAACACACAGAGAGTACATGCATGTTCTCTACTCTCATCCACATAAACATAGCAGAAAAACTTAACTGTGAAAATTTCACTTTAAGTCATAGCATCTTTTAAAAAAAATATTTATTTATTTGCAAGCAGAGAGAGACAGAGAGAATGGGTGTGACAGGGCCTCCAGCTGTCGCAAAATGAACTCCAGCTATATGGGAATGGAACATAGGTCATTAGGTTTTGCAGGCAAAAGCCTTAACTGCCAGCCATCTCTCCAGCCCTCATAGTCGTGTTATTATCCGAATGTAATAGAACCCTTCACAGCTCTTGTTCAAAGCTCAGAGTTAATTGCCCCTACAAATGTTAGCAATTGTTTCTTTAAAAATTAAATGGAGTGTTGCTGACGGCTGGCCATTATCACCTCGCTGTGCCTCTCAGGCTGCTGGGTAACACTTGTTGAGTTTCCAGTGTCCAGACCACTTCTTGGGCGGAAACAACCCACAGAGCACTCTGGGGTCTGCAAGCACCTTTTAAAGTGTTAGACGATTCACTCAGAGGTACTATTGATCTCATAAAGATATGCTTTATAAGTACCTAGAAAATATGCTCAAGATTTTAAAATGTGATTGGAGCTTGTAACAGAAATACACTTAAAGTTTACAGATAATATATGTATACATTTTTTTTTTGACTGTTACATCAGCTTGTGTCCCTTGGAAATACCTAGGTAGTGTCTCATGCTATTTTGTCCCCCTTTTGAGAAGCAATATTCTGCTATATTAAGTTGCAAAGAACAATTGTCTCCAATACTGTCCACTTAGGGATTAGACAGAGGAGATGGATGGAAATCTAAGGGTGGCTCGTAGCTCCCAGCTGGCAAGGTGAAGACCCTTGACTCCTTTTCACCTTCCCCCATGTTGGGTGAAGGTCAAAGTTCTCCAAAACGAAAGGCGTCACCGATGACCCTGGCAACACACTTAAGACCCTTCTGGTAGGCTTTCTTTTTAGATCAGGGCACAGCTCATCCTCTGCCCGTTCCATGTGAGACAGCCTTTCTTGGAATCTTGCATCTCTTTGTTTTCTCCCCTTGAAGGTTACTCCCAAATTATCTTTTGTTGCAAAGGCTATATAACCTCAGGTTTTGTCTGGTCTACTTCTTCCCACCACCCCGTCTCCAGCTCTGAGAAGGAGTAGCTAGGTGCATCTTGGTGGGCGTTGGAGCCCTTATGCCTCATCTTGGGTGGGAGAGCTTGAAGATGGATGGAGACCCCGTGGTGCTCTGTGTAAGACCCCCTCGGGCTAACACAGAGGCTGCACCCTGCGGACTGAGCCAGCCCTCCACACCCCCGTCATCTCTCAGTGACTGTCTGACATTCTTCCCATTTCACTTACTGGGAAAGGGAGAGTTACTGATCTAGGAGCTAAAAAAAAAAAAAAAAAGAATTCAAATTTAAAATGAGATCGCATGAGTCTGAAGTACACATGGAGGTGCTGTGCCTACCTATCACATACAAGCGGCTCAAAGACCCACACTTAAAACCCATTAGCAGTAGTTGTTCAATGATCTCCAGGAAACCCACACACGTGCTGATCTCCACACGCCCCGTGTAAGCACCACACACCACTGGTGGCTTCTACAGCTGGGTGGGAAGTAACCGAGGAAGGTGTCTGGATGTGGCCGCAGTCTCACATGGGTTTGCACACGCCTGCTGGGATTTCCATTTGGGGCCATCAGGTGGATTGTAAAACATGAGCCCTCCTGCCAGGGGACACCTGGAAAAGATGTAGAAGATGGACGCTGCATCCCTCTCACTGTCCAGGCAAGCTCAAAAGGAGGAAGAGAAAAATCCCAAGGGTTAGCAATGAGATGAAAACTCAAAACCAGACTGTGGCTTGCAAATTCAAGGCTCGGGACTGCCTGGGGGTATTCGATGACCTCACAAACCATGACGTCTGAGACTTAATGGTTAGTCTGGGACAGGAGGAAAATTGAGACCTCATGTAAAGCCGTACTCCTTAGTGGAAGGGGAGAAAAGAAAACGTCCTGCCTCCCCCTCACACTCAGCCCCCAATAAAAGACCAAAGAGGTGATCCGGAGGCTTGCATTCCTTGAGGTGAACTCAGAGTGAGAAAAACTTTTGAAAGCCCACAATTGCCCTCACTGACTTTGGGGTTTCAAAGTTGCACTTCAGATATTAAATTAACATAGAAATAGCTCCTAGGGATTCCCAAAGATCCTACTAAAGGAAGAACTAGAAGATGCCCTTGAACAAGGAGACACAGGATTCCCACGGCTTAAACATCACATAACATGAATTCAAAATGCAATGCTGTTAACAACTCTAATCACATTGCTGGGCATACACACCTTTAATCCCAGCACTTGGGAGGCAGAGGTGGGAGGATCACTGTGAGTTCAAGGCCACCCTGAGACTACATAGTGAATTCCAGGTCAGTCTGACCTAGAGTGAAACCCTACCTTGAACCACCCCCCCCCCAAAAAAAATAACTCCAACCACATGAGCCAACGCCATCAGGCATAGCAATCAATCCAAATTTCCCCAAACTCAGCTATTAGGTAGTGACTATAAGATAAGGGCTTTAAAATGACTGAAGTTAAGAAAATTAAAAAAGTTCCCAGCACTCGGGAGGCAGAGGTAGGAGGATTGCCTTGAGTTCGAGGCCACCCTGAGACTCCATAGTGAATTCCAGGTCAGCTTGGGCTAGAGTGAGACCCTACCTCGAAAAACCAAAAAAAAAAAGAAAAAAGTATTTGAGGGGCTGGAGAGATGGCTTAACAGTTAAGGCGCTTGCCTGCAAAGCCAAAGGACCTCTGTTCGATTCCCCAGGATCCACATAAGCCAGATGCACAAGGGAGCGCATGCATCTGGAGTTTGTTTGCAGTGGCTGGAGGCCCTGGTGTGCCCATTCTCTCTCTTCCTCCCTCTACCTCTTTCTCTCTCTCTCAAATAAATAAATCATAAAGTTTAAAAAAGCATTTGAGAAAATAGAGCCATCAAAATGATTCATCAGGTGCTGGAGAGATGACTTAGTAGTTAAGACGCTTGCCTGCAAAGCCAAAGGACTCAGGTTCGATGTCCCAGTATCTACGGAAAGCCAGATGCACAAAGTGGTGCATGCATCTGGAGTTTATTTGCAGTGGCGGAAGGCTCTGGTGTGCCCATTCTGTCTGTCTCTCTTCTCTCTATCTCTCTTTACTTGCAACTCAATAAATAAAAAGATGCAGAATGTCCTAAATAGAACACTGAGACATGAACAATATAGTCCTAAGGGTTCAAATCTCCAGAGCTACTAGCAAGAGACTCCGGGCAGGCACTAGCTCAGCTCCCTCTGATGTCGGAGACAGATGGCTGAGAAGCATTCCAGAAGACAGGGCAGGGAAGCAACAAGGTCCCACCACAGTAATGTTATGTCTTTTACTGGACACAGGGAATAAGTACTGGGAAGTGAGGTGAGAGGACAATAGTGTATAACCTGTTAAACATAAGATGAATTTTTAAAAGAAGAATATTTATAATTTATGTTCAAAGAAAAGATTCCTTTGCAATCTGAAAATTAAAGTTATTTAAAAGTAAAAAAAAAAAAAAGAAGAAGAAAAGATTAGTTCCTTTCTGTAAATTTTTATTTATTTGTTTGAGAGCAACAGAGAGAAAGAGAGAGAGAGAGAGAATGGGCGCACCAGGGCCTCCAGCCACTGCTGGGTTCCCAGCTGATGGAGATTTGGGAATTAACGCCTCCTGGAGGCGGTGTATTGTTAGGGGCGGGCTTATGGGTGTTATAGCCAGTGTCCCCTTGCCAGTGTTTGGCACACTCTCCTGTTCCTGTTGTCCACCTGATGTGGGCCAGGGGGTGATGTCCACCCTCTGCTCATGCTGTCATTTTCCCCTGCCACCGTGGAGCTTCCCCCTTGAACCTGTAAGCCAAAATAAACCTTTTTGTTTGTTTGTTTGTTTGTTTCCACAAGCTGCTCTTGGTTGGGTGATTTCTACCAGCAGTGCGAACCAGACTGCAACACCTCCTTATTTCTCTTCCTAGTGTTCTAAACCTCATCACTTTTTAAAAAATTTTTATTAGCATTTTCCATGATTATAAAAAAAATCCCATGGTAATTCCCTCCCTCCCTCCCCTCCCCCCACTTTCCCCTTCAACCTCATCGTTTGATGTTCACATTTGTTTTAACCATAACCCTGTGGGTAAAGATGAGACCCAAGAGCTGGGGCCCAAGCAGCCATCTTGGCCAGTGTTGTTCACAGCGGACTCTTAATGCAGGAAGAACTTAGGTTCTGAGCAGCTGGATGACACCTGTCATGTATGGATAAAATGAATCAGCTTTGAAAACATTATTTTTATTTATTTATTTGTGAGGAGACAGAGAGAGAGAAAGAAGGGGCGGGCTAGGAACTCTTGCTGCTGAAAACAAACTCTAGATGCATGTGCCACTTTGTGCATCTGGCTTTATGTGGATACTGGGGAATCAAACCCAGGTCTTTAGGCTTTGCAAGCAAGTACCTTAACCAAAATCAGCTTTTTAACAGCTCGTGCTACTGTTGTTTTAAGTTTTCTGTCACTTTCAACCAAACCTACCCCATCTACAGAGTTGTATGTGTAAATGTGTCTAGAAAGATAATCCAGAACAGTAACACCATCATAAGGAACCTTTATAAGCTTGACTTTCATCCATAGCAATGTAAATACAGTGAGCATTATTTTAGCAGTGAATAAACACTAGAGTTTTCACTTAAAAATAATTCTCAGTGGCTGGAGAGATTGCTCAGTGGTTAAGGCACTTGCCTGAAAAGCCTAAGAACCTGAGTTCAATTCCCCAGGTCCCACATTAGCCAGATGCACAAGGGGGTGCATGCATCTGGAGTTTGTTTGCAGTGGCTAGAGGCCCTAGTGTGCTCATTCTCTCTCTCTCTCTCCTCACCTCTTTCTCTCAAATAATAAATGAATAAAAATACTTAAAAAAAAAAAAAGCCTTGGACTTAGCAGTTAAGGTATTTGCCTGTGAAGCCTAAGGACCCAAGTCCAATTCCCCAGACCCATGTAAACCAGATGCACAAGGGGGCGCCTACATCTGGAGTTTGTTTGTGGTAGCTGGAGGCCCTAGTATGCCCATTCTCTCTCTCTGTCTCTCTCTCTGTGTCTCTCTCTCCCCACTCTTTCTCTATCAAATAAATAAATATAAAATATTCTTTTAAAAGCCCTGGGAGCCAAAACATCCTTAGGAAGAATAGACTGAAAGGGGCAAGGCTGGAGACAAGGGAGCCAGTTAGGAGGTGTTGGAAGCTGTTCAGTGAAATGGAGTGCCTCTGAGCGGTGCTTGGAACTGCATTTCTCAAAGTGCTAGCCTGACCCGAACAACGCTCACAAGAGGAAGGGATTAAGAGCAACCATCGACAAGGCTGTGGAAAAGAGGGCACCTCGAAACATCTGGAAACTGAGCAATGAACGACTCAAGAAACAGGGTATTAATCCAGTTTCAAGACAGGAAAACCAACAGCCAGATTTTCATTGTTGGCACAGTGAAGACCATGAGCCAAATGGATCTGCTACACATCATAGACAAAGCCTGCCATAGTTGGGCCCAGTCATTTTTATCTCCTGGGCCTTTAGTTTTGTTTTGTTTTTTAACCTGTAAAATGGACTCAATCACAAAGACCTCAGATTTCTGTGAAAAATCATAGAATTCCTAATCGTTGCCTGGTGAGAGTAGTCAGTACCTCATAGCTATTGCTAATTGCTGCTTGATTGAACATTCCAGGTAATCTGTGAGAGAGTTCTTGCCTCCCCTGCTTATTCAAGGTACACAGACCTTCAGCCTCAACTGGGTGTCATGGGACAGCACATTCTCAGTAAAAACAGGTCAACTGGAAGCAGCCTCCTCCCTATTAACTAGCTGTCAGGAGGCTGGAAAGAGTGATGAGCTTTTGGGAAGAGAACAGTCATCAACAGTTTTAACCAGCAGTGGACCCTGCAAGTTTTACAGCTGTCCAGACAGACCAAATGTACCAACTGGTGCAATAGTGACGTGTCTGTTTGGGGAGAAACCAGTTGTTCTCTGATTGGATTTGGGACCCTGTTCCATGGAAGGAAACTCCTGCCTGGTACTGAAAACCTAGTCGAAAGTGTATGGCTGGAGAAGTCATAAGCCCTAGGGAGGAAAGTACTACTGTTATCTTATATATATATGATGACTACGAAACTACTCTGTACACACATTTTTATGCCCATATGTTAATGCTATTCTCACTTTTGCTTAGATGGCAGTGAGCACTGAGGTTACTCCAAACTCACCAAAGTGCTAAGAAGTGATAGTGGGGTATTCAGCACTGAGACATCTCTATCACACCCTCCAAGACTCAGGGACTATTGCAGAATTGGTGGAAAGAATGTAAGATCCTAAGGAAGGGGACAAATGCTCACAATGCCGTCATCCAGACACAAAGTGGCCTTCATATGAAAGACCTCACAGTGGCTAGTACTACCTACACAAGACCAGCATACTATGAGGGGGAAGAAAAAAGATTACATCAAAATAGAAGAAACATTAGTTGAAAAGAAAAAGGGATTTAGGGCTAGAGAAATGGCTCAGCAGTTAAGGTACTTGCCCATAAAGCCTAACAACCTTAGTTTGATTCCCCAGTACTCACGTAATGGCAAATGCACAAAGTGGCAAGTTTGTTTGCAGGGGCCATAGCCCCTGGTGTGCCCATTCTCCCTACCCACCTCTGCCACGTGTGGTGGTGCATGCCTTTAATCCCAGTATTCAGGAGGGTAAGTTAGGTGGATTGCTATAAATTCAAGGCCAGCCTGAGACTACATAGTGAATTCCATGTCAGCCCGGGCCATAGTGAGACCCTACCTCAATAAAAACAAAAAAGAGAGAGAGAGATTCAATGGAGGGGGGAATTTTGGATGGGGAAAGGGGAGGGTTGACAGGGCATTATGGTCATGATATATTGTCTTTATTTATGAAAGTTACAATCAAAAGTTGATGACTTCAGATGACAGTGACCTTGGGATGACTCAGAAGACCATGTTACTGAGAAGAAGTGACAGAGGAGTGCTCAACACTGCAATATCTCTATCACATCTTCCAAGGCTCAGAGTCCATTGCAGAAGAGGTGGCGGAAAGAATGTAAGAGTCAAAGGTAGGGTAGGACTCCTTACAGTGTGCTCCCTCCAGACACAAAATGGCCTGGATATCCATGACCTCACAGCGCCTGACACTACCTACACAAGACCATCATAACAGGAGGAAAAGATGATGACATCAAAATAAAAGAGAGTCTGATTGAGAGGGGGAGGGGATATGATGGAGAATGGAGTTGCAAAGGGGAAAGTGGGGGGAGGGAGGTAGGGGATAACCATGGGATATTATTTGCAATTATGAAAGTTGTCAATAAAAAATAAAATTTAAAGAAAAAAAAACAAAAATAATTTAAAAGTTGATGATAATGATAATAAATATAGTAAATATAATATAATAATATATAATATAATAATAATAAATATAGTAAATATAATAGTTGATGATAATAATAGGAAGAAATACAGCACTGGTGTATATGGACATACCCAGCTTCTTATGAGGGTCCAGCAGATCCAACTCATAAGGTCTCAGGTCCTTATGCCTCAGCAGCAAGCACGCTTACCCACTGTGGCGCTTCGATTCAGGTGTCCCTCATAAACTTGGGTGTTCTGGATGCTAGGTTCCCAGCTGATGGAGATTTGGGAATTAGCGCCTCCTGGAGGCGGTGTGTTGTTGGGTGCCGGCTGATGAGTTTGGCACACTCTCCTGTTGCTATTGTTCATCGATGTTGCCCTGGAGGTGATGTCCACTGTCTGCTTATACCATGGTTTTCCCCTGCCCTCATGGAGCTTCCCTTCAGGTCTGTAAGCCAAAGTAAGCCTTTTTTTTCTTAACCCCACAAGCTACTCTTGGTCAGGTGATTTCTGCCAGCAATGCGGAACTGACTGCAACATCTACTAAGCCGTCTCCCCAGCCGTCAATTTTTTCTTTTTTTAAAAATATTGTATTTATTTGCAAGTTGAGAGATACAGAGAAATAGAGAGAAATAGGGGGGCACCAGGGCCTCTAGCCACTGCAAATGAACCCCAGATGCATGTGCCACTTTGTGCATCTGGCTTATGTAGGTCCTGAGGAATTGAACCCAGGTTGTTAGGCTTTACAGGCAAGCTCCTTAACCACTGAGCAATCTCTCCAGCCCAATATTTGCTTTTCTTATTAATCTTTTTTTTTTCTTTGAATGAAAGAATCTCAGGTGATATATTGGACCCTCCCCACCCAAAAAAGTCAGTGATATATTATATATATATCATATATATACATATATATATATATATATATATATATATATATATATATATATATATATAATGTTAGCCAGCAATAAATCTGGAAGAAATTCAAAATGGAGACAAAAGTCTTCGATTTTTTTAATAAAAGCATATTTAATCGTTGTTTAGACTAAAATGAAAGGCCACAAATCTGTATGGACATTAAACACAACGAGGACATAATTTTTCATGAGAATCTTATAATCTTACTCATGCTGAAAGAAATTGTCCCTCAGCAGTGCTGACAACATTGTCTGAGACAGGAGTCTGAAAACACTGTGTTGTTTTTTTTTTTTTTTCAATCAAACTTTGGAAGCCATGAATGGGCTCAGTGAAATTCCAGAATTAATCCATTCCAGTCTTGGAATGCCCATTGACTCATCCCACACTTCTCCATTTGCCTCTCAGCAGAGTCCTCTTATTAATGCTTTCAACACACACACACACACACACACACACACACACACACACACACACACCCCTCCTGTTCAAACTAATGGCTATGATACATCAACATATTCACAGTTAATCTAATAGACTCTTTTTTCCAACTCCCTGCTCCTGTTTTTCCACCAGAGATGAAGGGGGAGATCTCTTACCACCTGGAATTCCTCCCAGACAAGCTAAGATGCAGAAAAACTCCTGAGTTAGACAGAGATGTCGGGTTGGCTCTTCACTGGGCATAAATCCACGCTGCTCAGCAGCCTCACGTACAATGCCAAGAGAGCTGCGTGTGACTGACCCCACGGAGGCCAGATCTGCAGCGGGCTGACGTTTATTGGGCAGACTTCACATAGCAAATGATTTACCTAGAAAGACACTCCAACTTCCAGCAAGATGACAATAGTTCTTCCTGAGCGGCAGAGGTAGAGATATCCCATAAGAAAACTTGGCTCCAGAATCCAGTGTTTTACCCGTGCAACAATTCTTTTTATTTTTTTCCTAATTTGACGTTTTGAAAAAGATATAACTCACATACATGAAACTCATCCTTTCAAAGTATACAATTCAGGGGCTATGGAGATGGCTCAGCACTTAAATGTGCTTGCTTGCAAGACTGATGGCCTCAGTTGGATTCTGCAGCACTTGTGTAAAGCCCCAAAGGACGCATAGGCCTGTCATCTCCACGTACCTGTGGCAATGGGAGGCAGAGCCAGAAAACTCATAGGCTCGTTAGACTGGCACATGCAGTGGCAAAACAATGAGAGAATGTCTCAAAAAAAAAAAAAAAAAAGGGGCTGGAGAGATGGCTTAGCGGTTAAGCGCTTGCCTGTGAAGCCTAAGGACCCCGGTTCGAGGCTCGGTTCCCCAGGTCCCACGTTAGCCAGATGCACAAGGGGGCGCACGCATCTGGAGTTCGTTTGCAGAGGCTGGAAGCCCTGGCGCGCCCATTCTCTCTCTCCCTCTGTCTTTCTCTCTGTGTCTGTCGCTCTCAAATAAATAAATAAATAAATAAATAAAGGGGAAAAAAAAAAAAAGATGGAGCCGGGCGTGGTGGCGCACGCCTTTAATCCCAGCACTCGGGAGGCAGAAGTAGGAGGATTGCAGTGATTTCGAGGCCAGCCTGAGACTACGTAGTGAATTCCAGGTCAGCCTGGGCTAGAGCAAGACATTCCCTCGAAAAACCAAAAAGAAAAGAGAAAACAGATGGAAGAAGAGGGCAAGCACTCTGAGGTTGTCCTTAAACTCTTGCTCATTTCCCTACTCTGTGGTTTCAGCTGGGGCCCTGGTGAAGTGTGATGGGGTGTTTCTCTGCTCAGGTCCTGCTTCCATCTGAAAAAGGGTGACGTCAGCACAGGTTAAATGGGATAACCATTGTTAGTTTAGAGGGAATTTAATGAGTGTAGGCTCTCTTGTAGCCCAGGATTAGTGGGACCTTGGTTTTAGAGAGTAAACTCATTATCTGGATATGATTCTGACTTGTTTCCCAGTTCCAGATATGGTTTCCTTTCTGCTGAGCAGATTTGTTACCAATCCAAAAGCAGTTGGTTACCCACATGGCTGTGAGCCACTATTGCACTGTGTGAACATCACATCGGGTTGTTTGCTTCTGAGTCACTTAGACCTCACATTGCTAGGACAGATGTTGGCCATTTTCCCCCAGTAGCTCATGTAGCACCTTCTGGCTCTAGATGGGCTAACTGTCTAGGGGACTGGCTGTCTTCCAGATTCCGGCCAGTTCTCTCCATGTTCCGTACTGACAGTACATGGTGTCTTTAGCAGTAGGGTCTTACCACTAACCTCTGGTGTGTGATCCAGTGCTCTGATTTGAACTTAAACAGCTGAGTATGAGATGAGGTGTCTTTCCAAATCTCTTCAAGGTGTCACAAAACCTGCTAAGCAGAGGTCCATGGAAAACTGTTTCTCCTAGAGGAAATGACAGACATTATACCTGAGTCTACAGTTTGCTAGTCTTTTTTTTTTTAATTTTAATGTATTATTTATTTATTTAAGAGAGACAGATAGAGAGAGAAAGAGGCAGAGTGTGTGTGTGTGAGAGAGAGAGAGAGAGAGAATGGACACACCAGGGCCTCTAGCCCCTGCAAACAAACTCCAGATGCGTGCACTCCCTTGTGCATCTGGCTAACATGGGTCCTGGGAAATCGAGCTTCGAACCGGGGACCTTAGGCTTCACAGGCAAGCGCTTAACCACTAAGCCGTCTCTCCAGCCCAACAGTTTGCTAGTCTTTGATCCCATTTCGGTTGTTTGTTTCGCTGTCAATCCTCCACGTCAGGAATCCCAGTGGTTAAAGATCGGTGGCCTCACCTCTCCCCATCTTTGCCATCTGCCTGGCCTCAGCCGTCATGGTCCTTTCCAGATGTGGATGGTTGGACACACAAGCCAGGAAGGAGCAGAACAGGGGGTCTGTGGAATTCCTCCTGCAAACCCCAGCCTCTGGATGCACTTGGGGTGCAGGAAATGGTCCTTCAAAGATGACAGATTATTTGGCACTTGATTAAAATGAGGCCAAACCATGCTCAAGAGTTCAGCTCTGCTCCCTGGTTCAAGTTTGGGCTGAAGCTAAGTGGGGGGTGGGGAGCAAGGGCCGGGAAAGGAGCTTGATTAGCCTCACATTCCAAGGAAAAGTCTGTCCAGACATCTACTTTTGCTGGACCTGTGCTGCAGGCTGAGGTGGGTCTCTCCATAGTGGATGTTCCTTCTAACTCTGGAGTCAGAGAGAAGCACGTCTGAACTCCCCTGGTGACCGAGCTGCATGCCAAACTACTTACCACCCTAAGCCTGTGCTTCCTCACTTGCTGCAAAAAAACTCTTCATATCAATCTCTTAAGGTGTTATGAGGATTAAATGAAATAAAATACGTAAAGGAACTAGCAGAGTGTTTGGCATGCAGTAAATCCCAGTAAATACTAGCTTTTTTTTTTTTAAATAAATTTCCCTCTGCTTGTTGGAAGTACATCCAGTGAGACATTACGCAGTCTTTCTTACAAGATACGTATCTGAGATGGCAAGGCTGTAGGTGATTCCTGACCCAAGCATCGCCGCAGTGGAGGGAACTCTGGCAGGAGGCTCAGAAGTGGATGGGATTCTGCTCGTGGCCGGTGACCTTCCCCTCTTCTTGGAGGAGGCGAGGATGAGAGAGCCCACGGAAGGAACCCGTAAAGTGGGAGATGCTCAGGCAGGAGGTGAAAGCAAAGCCAGCAGCGGGGCAGCCAAGGTTCAGAGAACAGCCGTGGGAAGTAGACGAGGAGCGGGTTGGGGGGCAGTTAAAAGCCGATGCCCTTTCTCCCAAAGAGCATACCGTGGTGTCCCCGGGACCTGTGGTTATGGCTATAGGGGATGCGAGAGGGTTTGGGATGCATCTCCTCCAAGTGGGTCTTTGAAGGGGACTTCACGGCCCTGATCAGTAGTCTGGTCTGGGCCTCATTGTCAGCATGTGCATAGAGACCATGTTGTAGTTACCTTCTGCTCATCACTGGGACAAAACACCTGACCCAAAGCAGCTAGTGGGAGGAAGCGGTTGGTTTCCGCTTATGGTCTCAAGGGGAAGTTGCGTCGTGGTGGGGAAAGCAAGACAGCAGGGGAAGGAAGCAGTCTGGGTGACTCAGTGACACACCTCCTCTAGCAAGGCTCCGCCTCCCAAATTGCCACCAGCTGGGATTGACTTGATTCTTTTTTTTTTTTAAATTTTTATTTATTTATTTGAGAGATTGAGAGAGAGAAAGAAATGAACACATCAGGGCCTCCACAGACTCCACATGCTGGAAACAAACTCTAGATGCATGTGCCCTTTTGTGCCTCTGGCTTACGTGGGTCCTGAGGAATTGAACATGGATCCTTTGGCTTTGCAGGCAAGCACCTTAACTGCTAAGCCATCTCTCCAGCCCCGAGCTTTATTCTTAGTCACAAACACAGAAAGCTATGGGAACCTTTCTCATTCAAACTACCCCAGACCATGAGTGTAGATCAGGAGGTCGTGGAAGCAGGTACTGTGTGGACGATAGGAAAGGAAAAAGGGAACCTCATAAAAACATTTCTTTTTTTTAATTCAATTGTCTTTATTTTTGAGAGTGCTCGTGAGAGAGGGAGAGAGAGAGAGATGGGCATGCCTGGATCTTCAGCCTGCTGTGAACAGACTCCAGATGCGTGCGCCCCCTTGTGGTGCATGTGTGACACTGCACTTGCAGCACTGTGCGTCTGGCTATGTGGGACCTGGAGACTTCCAAGTGAGTTCTCAGGCTTCACAGGCAAGCGCCTTAACGGCTAAGCCATCTCTTCAGCCCTCATAAAACCGTTTCTGTTTGCTACACGCATAAGCCACCATTGACAGGCAGGCTTCTCCAGACATGGAGACCGAAGGCAGGCTGGGACCCGAGACGTTTATCAGGGACTAACTCCTGGGAGTGGACAGGAAGTTGAACTGGTCAGGGATTACGTCAAACTGCGTGCAGGCTCACAAAGCTCCCACCAGAGTGACGAAGAGGGGAGAGGACAGGACCCTCTTAGGGAGTCCAAGGCCATATAAAGACATGACCTTGGACAGGGTGGCTTTCTGTAGCTGAAGGACATCCACTCAGCTGTAAGGTAGCTGCCAACCTTGCTCTGCACGGCTGGGTAGTACACCTTCCTTACATCTTGTATCTGCTATGACCACCTCCACCACAATTCATGATTTGTTTTCAGTTGTGTCAGTGGGGTTCAATAAAATCTCTACCAACCTGAACCAGCCACATTGGGCCGTTGCCACTAAGAGAACACAAGGTATGTTCCTTTGAGCCTCTGGTCTTAACATTTTCATCAGTTAGTTAATACTTAACCTTGTCTTACTTTTCTTTCTTTCTTTCTTTCTTTCTTTCTTTCTTTCTTTCTTTCTTTCTTTCTTTCTTTCTTTCTTTTTTTGAGGCAAGCCTAAGAGATTGCCTGCTTTTAATGTGAGAATGAGAGAGACAGAGGGAGAGAATTGGCATGTCGGGGCCTCCAGCCACTGAAAACGAACTCCAGACACATGCGCCCCCTTGTGTGCAACCTGTGCGCTTGCATCACTGTGTGTCTGGCTTATGTGGGACCTGGAATAGTCTAACATGAGTCCTTAGGCTTCACAGGCAAATGCCTTCACTGCTAAGCCATCTCTCCAGCTCTTTTTTTTTTTTGTTTTTGTAACAAGAGAGAGAGAATTGGTGTGCCAGGGTCTCCATCCACTGCAATCCAACTTCAGACACATGTGCCCCCTTGTGAGCATGTGTGACCTTGCGTGCTTGTGTCCCAATGCATCTGGCTTACATGGGATCTGGAGAGTGGAACACAGATCCTTAGTTTTCACAGGCAAGCACCTTAACTGCTAAGCCATCTCTCCAGCCCAACTTAGTCTTACATTTGTTTCTGTTTAAAGGCACCTCACTTCATACATATGATCGACTCATTAGCATTGAGCTCATGGCCAACAGCAGTACAACTCTAGTCTGAAAAGAACTTACCTCATACATCATACATTTCCTCCGAAGTCACACCACACCTCCTTGTGCTGAGGAGTATCAGCCAGCACTTCAGAACTCTTCTGGAGCCAACTCATCACGCTCTGCAGACCACTCGCTCACGGATACTCACTCACAGAATGAGAGCAGAGAAAGCAGCCAGAAGGCTGTCTTGATGGTCCTCAGCCAAGAACATGCCATAGACAAGTCTAGATTTCAAAATATGTATATAGAGCTGGGCGTGGTGGCACATGCCTTTAATCCCAGAACTTGGGAGGCAGAGGTAAGATGATTGCTGAGAGTTTGAGGCCACCCTGAGACTATATATTGAGTTCAAGGTCAGCCTGGACTAGCATGAGACCCTACCTTGAAAAACAAACAAAAAAATAAAAAAAAATTATATATATATATATATATATATATATATATATATATGCGCATTTTTTTTCATGGAGAGAAAGAGAAGATACAGAAAGAGAGAATGGGGGCTGGGGAGATGGCTCAGCAGTTAAGACACTTGCCTTAAAGCCAAAGGACCCAGGTTCAATTCTCCAGTTCCCATGTAAGCCATATGCACAAGGAGGCGCACACGTCTGGAGTTCATTTGCAGTGGCTGGTGGCCCTGTACAACCATTCTCCCTCTCTCTCTCTCTCTCTCTCTCTCTCTCTCAAATAAATAAATAAAAATAAAATATTTTTTTTTGAAAAAAGCGAGAATGGGCACACCAGAGCCTCGGGCCACTATAAATGGACTCCAGATGCACGCACCAGTTTGTGTATTTGCTTTTAAGTGGATACTGGGGCATTAAACTTGGGTTATTAGGCTTTGCACACAGGCACCTTAATCACTTAACCACTCAATCATCTCTCCAGCCGGACAATTCTAGATTTTTACTATACCCCTCATGTCCATGAGTAAAGACAAAAGTGCTTCAGTAATTGGCTTTGCAATGAAAGATACATTTAGTGAGGTAAACTTGTAAGCACATAATGGGTAAACAGTGAGGGCCAAGTATACTCCATTCTTTTACAGGGCCTCTTTTCTTACAATTTACATATTAATACTACTCTCATTCTAGGTCAATCTATTAGTGAATGTTTGCTGTACTGTTCATCTTTTCATTAACAGGCATTAAGTGACTCATCTTGACACTCTCTAAAACCATCTCCTACATCCCTGGTAGTACATACATCTAAGATTTATTTTAGTTATTTGAGACAGAGAGAGAGAGAGAGAGAGAGAGAGAGAGAGAGAGAGAGAATGGGTGTTCCAGGGCCTTCAGCCACTGTGAACGAACTCCACATGCCTGTGCTACCTTGTGCATCGGGCTTACACAAGTATTGGAGGATCAAATCTAGGTCTCAGGGCTTGCAGGCAAGTGCCTTAACCACTAAGTCATCTCTCCAGCCCTACATTTAAGGTGTCAATGGCCCTTTAAACCTGGATGTTGTGGGTAGTAAGGATTTGACACATGAATCTTTAGGTCCTGCCCAATCTCAGGAAATCTTTCTCTCCTTGAGTTTCTGTTGGGACCCTTCATTTGTTCAAAGATCTCTGAGATGTAGACAACCGACTTTTCCATATCCTCTTAGCATAAGTTATGTTTATCCTTCACTTGCTAATGAGACAACACTGTGTTTAATGTGGATTGATTCAAATAAGAGAGTTCAGCAACTTGCCAAATCCACCAACTTCTTCCTGTGTGGTTAAATGTTCCCATATTTGATGAAAATGGAGAAAGGAAATGACAAAGGATTTGGATATTATCCTGAAAGTTATTTGCTTGCTTTAAAAAACAATCTTAATAAAAGATTTGCCCAATTCATTTTTCATAACTGTGTGGAAATAAAGAAAAATTTCTGTGAAGGGGCTGGTTTTACGCAAAATTGCCGCTTCGTTTCAAAGCACACTATAAACCAGCTTGCAGTGCCATCTGGCACTTGTAATTTAAAGATGCCCAGGGTTAATCACATCGCACAGATTCTCTGATGGGGCAATAATCGCGGGGTGGCGAATGGGTTTCTTTCAGTGGGGTGTCTATGAAAAAGCATGTGAGCTTTTCAACTGGGGTTCAGCCTCTCTGCCACATCGTGATCAAATGGTGTTTTCCTATAACTTGTAAACATTAGATAAGTTATTTAGAGACGAGATGTTTGTTAGTTCAAAGGAGATAAGAATAAACCAGAGCCAAGACCATATGTATACATCTTAAAATCTCTTGAACCTATGTCAAAATGTCCAAAAGCCTGTTTCCTCCTTGCGTCCTCTCATGGTTAGTAATGTCCATGCTGGTTTCTCGTTGCAAATCCTTTCCAATTAATTACACAGGGGAGAGAGGAAAGAGTTGCACCAAAGACAATATAGCTAATAGCAAAGTCACGGGTCCCTCTCACCAGAGGGGCCCTCCCCCACTGAATGTGCACTCCAGATGAAGGGAAAGTTTGTTCCCAACACACTGTCATCTGCAATCCTTCAGGGCAAGTCTGCTTTGCCTGGCTTTCAGAGCGCACCCAGTTTCCTTCTTTAAAAAAAAAAAACAAAAAAAAAAAACACTTTTATTTATTTTCAAGCAGAGAGAGAGAGAGCATGGGTACACCAGGCCCTCTAGCCACGGAAAACGCTCTCTAGATGCCTGCGCCACTTTGTGCCTCTGGCTTTACATGATTAGTGGGAACCCGGATCGTTAGGATGTGCAGGCAAGCGCCTTAACCACAGAGCCATCTCCCCAGCCCTCCCCCTCTGGTTTATCCTATGGTGGCAGCCGGTCTGGTTTGCACAGAATCCACACATCAGATCCCAGTGTCACATGTTCTCTAGACACCAACTTTGCCACCTCTAAGATATAACATGCTGGTATGTTTGTGACAGATTACAGTTAATGATCCTCCAGCTCCATGGAGACCAGAAAGACACCTGGAGTGGATAAGGCTTGCTGGTTTACGTGCAGGACAGGAATTCTCCTTTCCTGTGCTTACGGTGACAGGAACATGGTTTAGGAGAACCACTCAAGACCTGGGTTCACCGTGCCTTTGGGAACTCGGACGACCCTTGATTCCTTTCTCTTCGGGCTTACATGCTTGCCATTCGAGTGCATGGTGACCTGTTCTCCTGAGCCACTGCCTCATCTTTTAGAGCTGACAGTAAGCTATAGAGACAGGCTAAATGTTTCCGCCATCCATTTCTCCTTCCCAGGCTTAGACGCAGCACTGCTCAGTGGTTTCATTGCCATCCAGGAAACGGAGGACTGGCTCTTGCTGTCGCTATGTAAGGGAAAGTGACGAGTCAGTCCTGGGTCAGAACCACTAATAGCCAGGTGCACCAAGCTTGGTTCCTGTCCTCGGTCTAGTGTCCTTGGATATGACATGCCCTGAAGATGGGGGTTAGGTCTCCTCAGGACTGCATCTCACAACTTCCAGCAGATGGAAATGCACGTCAGTGTGAGAAATCAATTTTTATTTATTTACTTATTTGAGAGCGATAGACACAGAGAGAAAACGGCAGATAGAGAGAGAATGGGCACACCAGGGTCTCTGGCCACTACAAACGAACTCCAGATGCATGCACCACCTTGTGCATCTGGCTTACATGGATCCTGGGGAAGACGAGCCTCGAACCGGGGTCCTTAGGCTTCACAAGCAAGGGCTTAACCGCTAAGCCATCTCTCCAGCCCAAGAAATCAATTTTTTTTTTTTCTAGTGTCAAACCTGAATTCGTCAAAACTGATCACTTACAATAGCATTACTTAGCATAGCTGGTACAATTCTATGACCTCAAAAACACGCATGATGCTATGCACTGGATCATGCTTTCCCTCTTCAAATTCATGTGTTGAATGAAGTCCCAGCCAGGAATACCTCAGAACACAAGTATATGTAAAGACATAATCCTTAACATATTTTTATTTATTCATTTGGGAGAGAGAGAGAAAGAGGCAGATAGAAAGAGAAAGAATGGGCATGCCCGGGCCTCTAGCCACTGCAAACAAACTCCAGACACATGTGCCACCTTGTGCATCTAGCATTATTTTGGGTTCTGGGCAATGGAACTCATTCCCAATTGAACTCAGGTCCTCGGCCTTTACAGGAAAGTTGTCTTAACTGCTAAGCCATCTCTCCAGCCCTGAGATAAAGTTTTTGAGAAGATAAGTTAAGGTGGAAAATACAGGTTAGTGCTACTCCAACATAATTAGTGCTCTTATCAAATAGGCATGTGGGCATAGAGGGATAGCCATAATGAGGCAGCAAAAGAGTGGTCATCTCCAGAGAGAGAGAGAGAGAGAGAGAGAGAGAGAGAGAGAGAGAGCAACCTGCACCATGGTCTTGGATTTCCAGGCTCCAGAACTGTGAGGAAAAATTGGTGCTCGTTGTTGAAGCCACCCAGTCTGTGGTACTTTGTAATGGAAGCCCTGGAAAATCACCACACATGATAAAGTCTCTCTATACTACTGGGGGGGGCGGGCTTTTTACTTTCCAACAGGTTTGTTGGGGGCAACCACTGAGCCCTCAAAGATGCCCTCAAAGTTTTTAGGGGTTTGGAAGATAGCTCAGTCATAAGTCTGCAATCCCAGAACTTGAGAAGAAGATACAGGTGGATCCCCAGGACAAGCTGGCTAACTACACTAGCCCCTTCAGTGAGCTCTGGGTGCAAGAGAGACCCTGTGTAGATAAAACAAGTGGGGAAATGATAAAGGCAGATGCTCAGTGTCGACCTCTGACCTCCATATGCACACACCATACATATGCAAAAAAAAAAAAAAAAGCTTCTCTTTCTAGCTCTCTTGTTTCTGCCACAGATATCTTTAATGTCCTGCTGGTCACTCCTCTGCTCCAATCTACACACAAAAGCATGCATCCACTCACCTAGTATTCTCGTCTCTGCTCAATGTCTTCTATGTTTCATAGTTACCTTGGTCACAGAAATTAACTCAAAAAAAAAAAAATCTTTACTGGGCTGTTGAGATGGCTTAGCGGTTAAGGCGCATTGCCTGCAAAGCCTAAGAACCCATGTTCCATCTCTCTTCAGATCCCACGTAAGCCACACCCACAAAGGTGAGGCAAGCGCGAGGTCGCACATTCCCACTAGGTGGCGCAAGCATCTGCAGTTGGATTGCAATGGATGATGAGGACCTGGCGCACCAATTCTCTTTCTCTGTCTTCCTCACTTTCACTCTTACTCTCCCTTAAAAAAAAAGTCTTTCCTGGGCTGGGGAGATGGTTCAGCGGACATAGGACTCACTGCTCAGCCAGAGTATCTAAGTTTGAGGTGCATAGCAGAGAACAATAGCAGAGTGAGGATCCAGGGTGAAAATTTCTGCCTCTTTGGGCTGGAGAGATGGCTTAGCGGTTAAGCACTTGCCTGTGAAGCCTAAGAACCCCGGTTCGAGGCTCGGTTCCCCAGGTCCCACGTTAGCCAGATGCACAAGGGGGCGCACGTGTCTGGAGTTCATTTGCAGAGGCTGGAAGCCCTGGCGCGCCCATTCTCTCTCTCTCCCTCTATCTGTCTTTCTCTCTATGTCTGTTGCTCTCAAATAAATAAATAAATAATTTAAAAAAAAATTTCTGCCTCAAATGAGGTGGAGAGGCCAAACATTATCCTGTGACCTCCACACACACACACCATGACTCACTCGTGCCTCCAAACCCTCACACTCACGAACAGACACAGGCAAGTGTACGTGCACACACATATTAATGCAAATATTAAAATTAAAGTAAAAGTTTTGTTGTTGTTTTTTTGAGGTAGGGTCTCGCTCTGGCCCAAACTGCCCTGGAATTCACTATATATAGCCTCAGGCTGTCCTTGAACTAATGGCAATCCTCCTACCTCTGCCTCCCGAGTGCAGGAATTAAAGGCGTGCGCCACCACGCCTGGCTAAATTAAAAGTTCGACCATGGGCTGGAGAGATGGCTTAGCAGTTAAGGCGCTTGCCCGTGAAGCCTAAGGATCCCATGTTCCACCTCCAGATCTCAAGTAAGGCAGACACGCAGCGACAAAAGTGCAAGATGGCGCATGTGCACAAGATGGCACACGCGTCTGGAGTTGGATTCAGTGGCTGGAGGCCCTGGGGCACCAATTCTCTCTCTCTCTCTCTCTCTCTCTCTCTCTCTCTCTCTCTCACACACACACACACACACACACACACATACACACACACACACGTGTGTGTGTGCACGCGCGTTCATTCTTCTGCATTTAAAAAAAAAAGCCAGTCTGTTGGGCTTGCCTCAGAAAAAAAAAAAAAAAAAAGCTTACCATACCTTGGCTATGCAAGATTTGAACGTCACCCAGTCCAAAAGCCCACAGGGAGCCAATGGATCCAATACATTTAAGCTCCAGCATTTCTACAAAATTCTCCTTTGCTGAAACTCCTGCCTGACCACTGCCCTCAAAGTCCATCCCAAAACCCCCCTAGTTAGGGTTTCCCTGACCCAGAACCCATGTCTGCATACGTGCGGGGTCAGCAGAATCACCCACCCCGACATCGCCTTCGCTACCCAAAACCCGGTTTAACTGTGGCAACTGTCACATTGGGCCCAAACCCAGTTCTGCTGATGGAAGCAAGACGTAGGACCCTGGGAACCCCACAAAGCCCGGGATACCACCTTGCACAAGCTTCGGTCTGGCTCGGAGATTTGACAACCAGCCAACCACACCTGGTGGATATAGGAAATGTTCCCAGCATCCATCCACAGGACCACCTGCTTGGCTGGGCTTCCCTCACCCTTAAATTTGGGGGTGGGGGGGACTTGTTTGCAACAGCGCCCTCTACTAGGTTGCCACTGGCGGAAGCTTTTGGTGTCAAAAGGAGAAGAAAACCAACCAGTTGTCAGTTGAGGCCCATGCTGATAAAGTGGAAAATACAAGAGAATTCTAAAGGGTGTTGCAGTAGGTCTCTCTCCTTTTTTTTTTTTTGCTAATCCTTTCTGGGTGGTCTCCCCACCTTGTGTCTCAGTCAGTGAAGCAAAAGAGGCAGGAAGCTTGACCTAAGAGGTACCGGACAAGAGTTAGAACACATTCTTCTAAGAACAGAAATAACCCCAAATTCAGCCCCACAGGAAGTTAACAAGCATGAGAAGCGAGAGGGCAAAAGGTGTCCCAGAAAAGCAAGCCAGAACACTTTTGCCAAAGGGGCCCCTTCCAGGATGGAGGCAGCTCACAGGGAAGAAGGCCACTACCTTGGGAGTCTAATCTGGCCATCACAGGAACTCCCGAGAGCTTGGACCAGAGAAAGCCCATGACCTTGGCCTAACCGCTGCATCCACATGTGTCTCTTTCGCCCTGCCTGCCTCATCTCTCTGGCTGCAGAGCTGAGCTCTGGAAAGCAGAGAAAGAGGCAGGGGAGCCCTGAGCGGTTCCCCCCACACCCCCAGAGCTCAAGGTCACTCCGCCCTCTGCACGGAGAATGTAGACTGCTCTCCGCCAGTCACAGTGTATGGCCGACATCCACTGTGGACCACACATAAGCCTCATCTGGCTTGGGGTTCCAGAGAGTCCATCTACAACCAGCACCTCTTTCTTACCGCAGAAATGTGGCAAATAGAGATCAAAACAGGCAATGCTAAGCAAAGCTCTTTTGTGTGTGTGTGTGTGTGTGTATGAGTGCAGCTTTAAATATATGAGCCCAGCGGGCTTTGCAACACCCTTCCCCCATACTGAACTCTCTCACTCAGCTCCAATCGGAATCTTCCAGCAGCAGCTGGCCTCTGTAAACTTTATGGCATGGAGGAGCAGAAGGGGAGAGAGATCCTGGTCCAGGCAAGGAGCTGAGTCACCCTGCCCCAGTTTCCTCTCCTGAACTCCCAAGTCTCCAGTCAGAGGAGCCACTCCTCTCCTGAGAAGACATAGGTAAAGGTACCAGGTGTGGTGGCACACACCTTGAGTCTCAGAGGGAGGAGGATCCCCTGTGAGTTTGAGGCCAGCCTGAGGCTATGTAGTGAATTCCAGGTCAGCCTGGGCTAGAGTGAGACCCTACCTCGAAAAACCAAAAAGAAAAAAGAAATAAAATAAAATAAAAAGAGGCCAGTCTTGGTAGGCAGTACTGCACCCCAGGACGTGGGCACAAGGGAGGCCGAATTCCTGGAGACTTAGGTATGTGCCCAGTCACCCTTCCCTGGGAGCCTCCATACACACGACAGCTTCCTGGGCATGGGTGGCCACGGGACCCCGTAGCACTCAGATCAAATCAGGACTTCACTTGGCCATTTAGTGTTTGCAATTACATCTGTCAGTTGCCCTGATTGGTCTGCTACATGGCTGTTTTCTTTTCTCTTTGTTTATTTTTTATTTCTTTATTTGGGAATGACAGACAGAGAGAGAAAGACAGAGAATGGGCGCACCAGGGCCTCCAGCCACTGCAAACGAACTCCAGACGCGTGCGCCCCCTTGTGCATCTGGCTAACGTGGGTCCTGGGGAATCGAGCCTCGAACCGAGGTCCTTAGGCTTCACAGGCAAGTGCTTATCCACTAAGCCATCTCTCCAGCCTGGCTGTTTTCCTTTCATCATTTGCATTAGAACTTGAAGTTCTCAAAGGCATGAACCATATCCATTATTCAACTTCATCCCTAGCACCTTGTGTCCGCACAGAGGGTGTTTCAGGAATGTTTAAGAACCAGCGATCAGCAGGGACATAGTGGTGCTTACCTTCAGCCTCAGCACTCAAGAGGCCAAGCTGGGAGCATCACTATGAGTTCGAGGCCAGCCTGAGATTATTCAGTGAATTCCAGGTCAGCCTGAGTTAGAGAGCAAGATCATACCTTGAAAAGAAAATTATTGGGGCTGGAGAGATGGCTAACCGGTTAAAGGCACTTGCTTGCTAAGCATGATGGCCTAGATTCGAGTCCCCAGTACACATGTAAAGCCAGATGCATGAAGAGGCGCATGGGTCTGGAGTTGGTTTGCAGTGGCTGTAGGCCCTGGTGCACCCATTCTCATCCTCTGTGTGTGTGTGTCTACTTGCAAATAAATAAAATTATTTTTAAAGGAATAAATGCATATATATATATATATATATATATATATATATATATATATATGAACAAAAGAGTGAAAATAGAACCCACAGAAGTATGTTATGGTTTGCATATAAAGTGTACCCCAAAGAGGTTCATATATTAAAGGCTTGGTCCCCAGGTGGTGGTGTTATTTTGGTAGGTTCTGGAAGCTTTAGGTGGTGGAACCTTGCTGGAGGACAATCTAGGTGTGTGCTTGGGGGACCTGTAACCTGTTCCAGTGGCCACATCGCTCCCCTCCCCCACTCCTTGGCATCATGATGTGAGCAGCCACTCTCCCACGCTCCTGCCACCATGACATGGGGCTTCATTGCAGACCCTCACCCAGAGCCAGGTAGCCAGGGACTGAAGCCATGAGCCAAAATAACCCTTCCTTCCCCTTGAGATGTTGTCTTGGGTGCTCTGGTCACGATAACAAAAGGTCTGACACTTGGGCAGGTTTCTTGAGATACATCAAGATCTTGGTTTGATTCGATCTAAGGGCAGAGTTATAGCTCTAAGAGGAAGGACATCCTAAGCCAACCTCACAAAGGGACCCTGACAAAAGTGAGTTGGGGGCTGGAGGGATGGCTTAGCGGTTAATGTGCTTGCCTGCAAAGCCAAAGGACCCATGTTTGATTCCCCAGGACCCACGTAAGCCAAGATGCACAAGGTGGTGCATGCATCTGGAGTTCACTTGCAGTGGCTGGAGGCCCTAGCATGTCCATTCTCTTTCACTGTCTGCCTCTCTCTCTCTCTCTCTCTCTCTCAAATAAATAAGTAAATAAAAAATTAAAAGAAAGGACATTGGGATCTGAACTAAAATCCTCAGGATTTCAAGAAGTCCCAGGGAACATGGGTCCTGGCTAGTTTGTAACAGCCTGATTCTCTAGCCCTTCCCTGGCCTCACTGTGGGTTTCTCTGAGGCCTCATCTTTAAAATATATAAACATACATATATATGTGTATGTATGTATATATATTTGGAGAAAGAAAGAGAGAGAAAATGGGCATGCCAGGGCCTCTAGCCACTGCAAACAAACACCAGTTACATGCACCACTTTGTGCATCTGGGTTTTATGTGGGTCCTGGGGAATCGAACCCAGGTCGTTAGGCTTCGCAGGCAATCGCCTTAACTGCTGGACCATCTCTCCAGCCCTCCTAGGTCTCTTTTTGTTCTCCATCTTGCTTCTGCTCCTTCCATCTTTCCTTCTTCAGGGATGAAGATGGGTCTGGGAGTCAGTCTGTCGCCCAGGAAAGCACAGAGACTTCTTGCTATCAAGTGCGACCATTGATAAAAATATAAGCTAAATAGTCACATAATATACGTCGTACGTTGTTCTGACCTTACATCCACTGTATTAGCACCTTCCTCAGAGTCCGTGCTCAACGAACATTGGTTGCTATGCTTAATGACAGCAGATTTAGCAGCTTGGGCTTGGACCAGAAGGAAGACCACAGACGAGAGATGCTACAATCCCAGCCAGCTTTGCTCTTGACATATGCGACGTGGTGGCTAAGGCGTGACGATTCAGCCCTGAGGACTCCTGTCCGTGTTCCCACTTCTGCAGCAACGTTGACAAGTCCTGTGACTTTCCTAACCTGTAGTTTACTCTTCTGTCATCTGGAGATCATAATCCTACCAACTTCATGGGACTGTTCAGTGAGCAGCAAATCTCAAAGCACGGCATAAATAGTTTTGAAGTGCAGATACTGGTTTGTTTTTTTTTTTTTAATCAGTTAAGATTTTAGAGGAGGGCAGGCAGCCAAGGAGAAAAGATGATTAACAGTTTGCAGCCCTCCCTCTCACCACCACACCCCTCCCCCCCACCCCCCCACCCCCCGCTCAGGGATCCCATGCTGTGGCACACATCTGTGCATCTCCAGATGTTTGCCCAGGACTGCTTTTTTTGTTTTTTGGTTTTTTTTCTTTTTCTGCCGAATGAAAGAGCCGAAGCCCAAATGGGGTCTGGGAAACTCGTAAGAGCTCCAAGTCAAGAGCAGAGTGGTCAGTCTTTAATCTAGTGCAAACAGAAACCCTGAAGCCTGGAGCGCTTGCTTTTATTTTTGGCGGGGAAGGAAAGGGATTTTCTATCCTACGTGAAGGAGTAAGGAAAGGAGAAGAGACAGGGGGAGGAGAAGAGAGGAGGGGATGTGAGGAGTGGAAAAGGGGAGGAAAGAAAAGAGAGGGAGGATAGGAGAAAGAGGGGAGAGGAAAAGGAAGAGGAAAAGGGATGGAGAGAGAGAGAGAGAGAGAGACTGAATTCCCCCCTACCCCAGCTTCCTGTCTCCCTGGAGAGAAGAGACGGGGCCCCTGGCCAGTTGCCATCTGAGGTCTTAGAGGGCCGCCTTGTGTTTGAGTTACAAGCGATGCTTTCATTCCCTGGGGAGACTGTCCCTGGAGGAAGCTGGCATGAGGAAGCTGGCATGTGTGTATACACACACACACACACACACACACACACACACACACACACACACACACACGGGACCAGGAGGATGACAGAGGCTAAGGAGTTCAGCCCAAGGGCTATTTTCGGCCAGTCCCACAACTGGAGTCAGTGGAGGGTTTGTTTATGTAACATCTGCAGAAGGCCCTTTGGACCAAATAAGCCCCAGGGTCTCCAGGCCAGCGGTCAGCAAGCAGGGGCGTGACTGAGACCTTCCTGTTGCTCTTGGCATGGCTGCCCAGCTGTTGGCTGCTTGCTGCCCACTTGCTGCTGTTGTCTTCTGTTCAGGGCTGTCCTGAGGAGCAGCTGGTCAGCGCAGAACAAGAAGCAGACAGAGACGGTGAGTGACTGAGTCACACTGTGCGCAGAGAGTCACCTCCCGGCACCAGGAGGTCCTGGCTCTGTGGTATCCTTTCCGCCCATTTCCTTAGCCGAGTGGCTTTCCCTGACAGGTCAGGGAGGTAAACAAAGGCTCTCTCTCTGTGTTCTGCAAAGCACGGGTCTGCATCCTGACCTGCATCTGGTAGTTGCTTGTCTCTGGGTAAGTTGTTTAATTTCCTACAGGCAATGACATATAAACACAGTCATTCCTTCGTGCCCTCCAGTGACTGGTTCCAAGGCAAAATGGATGCCAAATCCAAGGACTTTCAAATCCTTTTTTTTTTGGTTTTTCGAGGTAGGGTCTCACTGTAGCCCAGGCTGACCTGGAACTCACTATGTAGTCTCAGGGCAGTCTCGAACTCACGGCGATCCTCCCACCTCTGCCTCCTGAGTGCTGGGATTAAAGGCGTGCGCCACCACGCCCGGCTTCAAGTCCTTTTTTATCCAATGCACCAGTGTCTGTATAAAATCCATGCAGTTCTCCGGTATGCTTTGAACCACTAGATGACGTCAGTACCTAGTACAATGTAAACTCTCCTCTGAGTTGCTGTTGAACTGTAATGTTTAGGGGAAAAGGACAAGAAAAAAGCCAGTACATGTTCATAAAAGATGCAGTCATGCGTAAAAGGCACACTCATGCATATTTTCTCTCTTTCTCTCTCCCCCACACAAATAAATAAACAAAATATTTTAAATATTCTTTATTCTTATTTATTTATGAGAGAGAGAGAGATGAATGGGCACAACAGGGCCTCCAGCCACTGCAAATGAACTCTGGACACATGCGCCATCTTGTGCATCTGGGGAGTCAAACCTGGGTCCTTAGGCTTTTCAGGCAAGCACCTTAACCGCTAAGCCATCTCTCCACCCCCTAAATATTTTTTTAATTGTTCAAAAAAAAAAAAAAAGATACAGGGATAGCTGTGAATGCAGTCCAATATACAGTTGCAAACTTGGCTGGGAAGATGGCTCGGTGGATAAAGAAAGCACTTGCTGCACATGTGTGAGGGCTGGAGAGATGGCTTAGCGGTTAAGGAGCTTGCCTGCAAAGCCAAAGGACCCAGGTTCGATTCTCCAGACCCACGTAAAGCCAGATGCACAAAGTGGCATGTGTATGAAGTTTGTTTGCAGAAGCTAGATGCCCTGGCACACCCAGTCCCCCCCCCTCCCCTTGCATAAAACAAATAAATTAATGAAAAAGAAAAAAAATACACTCAATGTCAGCTTCTGGCCACCACACTTATCTGCACATACATATGCACATACAGCATTTCACAAGCATGCAAACACTTATCCACACATGCATGCATACCAAACACATATGCATGCAAAAAATGTAAACATACTTAAAACCTTGTGAGGAAGCCGGGCGTGGTGGCACACGCCTTTAATCCCAGCACTCGGGAGGCAGAGGTAGGAGGCTCACTATGAGTTCGAGGCCACCCTGAGACTACATAGTGAATTCCAGGTCAGTCTGGGCCAGAGTGAGACCCTACCTCAACCCCCCCCCCAAAAAAAAGACCTTATCAGGGTTTTAAATTTTTTTCCCCTTAATCAAGAACTTTTGCAGATGACAGCGTCCTGTCGCAATGCCAAAAAGTTGGACCTGTCTGATGAAGTGTATTTCCTTCTCGCTTACATGAGAAGGCCCTTCTTGTCTGTTTAAAGTCAGTGTCCCCTGCCCCCAAGCTACCTGTATTACTTTGCTAGGGCTGACATGACAAAATACTTTTGTCAACTGGAAGGTTTACGTAACAGAAGTTGATGTGTCACATTCCTGAAATCTAGCGTGCCAGCGTGGCTGGGGTCTGGTGAGGGCTATTCCTGGCTTGCAGATGACTGTTGTGAGATCAAGTATGTTCCTGGAGAGAAAAAGCAAGGTCTCTGATCTGACTTTCAAAGGACGCTAATCCTATCTGGCCAGGAGGCTAATGTGATGACCTCCTTTGACCTTTAATTACTTCCATAAAGACCCCATGATATCAGGGTTAGGCCTTCAGCATTTGTGTTTTGGGGCACACAACTCGGTCCATCTGGTACGTGCCCTGCTTCCCCAGCCTGTGACTGGAAGCTACTGCTTCATATGCAGCACTTCAAAACTGGAAGCAACCCCAAAGCCCACCAAGGGAAAATGGACAAGCAAACATTTGTGCATTGACACGATGGAATTTTCTGTCTCAGTAGAAAAAAAAATGGGCTCCTGGCACCTAGATCCACTCTGGGATTTCCCTTAAATGAAACATCTGCTAATGATGGGTCATTGGGACCAACTTAACTTCCCCCTTATGCTTGGAGGTCATTATTTTCAAGTCTTTACAGCCGTGCTCAACCACTGGCAGGTTTTTACTCTGGGATAGCGATGGAGACCTCAGCTCCCTAGCAGGAATTGTTCCCAACAGAACCTTGTTCATATAAAGTCCAACTTTCTTGGGAAAGAACTTGAGTTTGATTTTTGGACTTTATATGATTTGTCCTTAAAAAAAAAAAAAAAACACCTATGGCCTAGCCAGTTGGCTGAAGAAAAACAGTTGTTTCAAATTAGGTGTAGTTTTGAATTAAGCCAATATTGGCTGGATACATGTCAACCAAGATTTTTTTCTCCACATAGGATGTCTTACTAACTCCTAGAAACATTATTATCTGGACTGATGCTTTGTAAAATATCCAACTGGCCTTATTCTTGACTGTTACGCTGCCAGTTTAATTGTTTGACAAAGGAGAAGGTTTTTACAAAAGTCATCTCTTCGGGGTAGGGAGCTTTCATTCTCTCAAATGATAGATCTGGACATGAAACTAGTCAAGACGTGAGAGCTGAGCTAACCAAGCAAAGTGTGTGTGTGGGTTTGGAAAGTGTGGCCGTTCCCAAACAACAGACTGGCTTTCTGTTTCCAGAGGTTTCGTTCTGGTTTGTGTGACTCTGGATTTTATGCAGGGGCCCTATTTGCCCAGAACCCCAGTTTTCACTAGAATATTAAATGCACCAGAAACAGAGAAGCCAATGAGATACAGAGAAGGGGTCTGTGTGTCGCCATCAGGGTCCTCACTTAAGTGGTAAAATTGAGATTCTCCTAGGCTGGCTCGCCACTAGAAGCAAGTGAGTTCATCTTTCTGAGCGTCTGTCTCACCATTCATAAAATGGGCATGATAATGCCAAACTGTGAGCATTTGGTAGGAAGCCAGGAACATATCTGTGAAGTGTCTGGAGTGTAGCAAGCAGTTCCCTCATAGCGCAGACACACTGTGAAGAAATCATGTATGCCCAGTGAGTATCTGGAAAAGCATATGACATCACTAGTCACCAGGGAAATGCAATCAAGACTACAAGGTGGGCTAGAGAGATGGATCAGAGGTTAAGGCTCTTACTTACAAAAGCCAAATGGCCCAGGTTCAATTCCCCAGTGTCCACATAAGCCAGGTACACAAAGTGGTACGTCCATCTGGAGTTCATTCATTTGCAGTGACTGGGTGCTATGATGCACCCATTCTTTCAGTCTCTCTCTGCTTGTAAATAAATAAATAATAATATTTTAAAAAACCTACAAGGTATGTGACATCACCTCACACATATTAGAAAGTCTACTGTCAAAAAAGAAAAAAACATAAGAAGTATTGATGGGGCTGGAGAGATGGCTTAGTGGTAAAGGCACTTGTCTGCAAAGCCAATGGACCCAGGTTCAGTTCCTCAGTAGGCTCATAATGCCAGATGCACAAGGTGGTGCATGTGTCTGGAGTTTGCAGTGGCTAGAAGCCCTGTTGTGCCCATTCTCTCTCTCTCTCTCTTTTTCCTCTATCTATCTATCTATCTATCTATCTATCTATCTATCTATCTATCTATCTATCTATCTATCTACCTACCTACCTACCTACCTAGATAGGTAGATAGATAGATAGGCCTCTCCTTCCGCCATACGGGCTGTCTCTTCTTGCGCACTAGGAAAGCCACACGCGCTGGCCCATGAGCTTCGAGATTCCCCTGACTCCAATTCTCATTGACGCAGGCATGTTGGGATGACAGATGCTTGTGCCACTGCGCAACCTACTTTTACATGGGCACCAGGGGGGTCTGAGTTGGCAGGCTTGCAGAGCCAGTGCCTTCAACTGCTGAGTCATCTCACCATCCCCTCTTCTAATACATGCTATTTCCCATATGTAATAAAGTCTAAGCTGTATGATTATCTTTTCAGTTTTAACCAACATGAAATCAGTCTGCAATATACAACTAACAGAAGCTAATTCACAGTGCTTTTGCTGTCTTCAATGGCACATAAAATTACAGTGCATCATGCCGGGCGTGGTGACAAATGCCTTTAGTCCCAGCACTCGGGAGGCAGAGATAGGAGGATCTCCATGAGTTCGAGGCCAGCCTAAGAATACACAGTGAGTTCCAGGTCAGCCTGGGCTAGACAGAGACCGTACCTCAAAATAACAAACAAAACAAGTTACACTGTGTCTTGTACCCTTGCCCTCTTAGAAATGATGGGCTGGGGCTGGAGAGATGGCTTAGCGGTTAAGCGCTTGCCTGTGAAGCCTAAGGACCCCGGTTCGAGGCTCGGTTCCCCAGGTCCCATGTTAGCCAGATGCACAAGGGGGAGCACGCGTCTGGAGTTCGTTTGCAGAGGCTGGAGGCCCTGGCGCGCCCATTCTCTCTCTCTCCCTCTATCTGTCTTTCTCTCTGTGTCTGTCGCTCTCAAATAAATAAATAAATAAATAAATAAATAAATAAAAAAAATATATATATATAAAAGAAATGATGGACTGTAGTGTCGCCATATTGTTCCTCGTCCATTTCCCCTCTAGAATGTCAACTCCACAAGGCTGGAAATCTTGATTTTTGTCTGCCACATACTAAGCGCCTAGAACATCTGTTAAATGAATGAACAAACAAATGCTTTGCCTGTTGTCAAACCAACTGAAATTGAAAGACAAGATGGGTTAATGACAGAGTGGTCTGTATTTTCCTCATCTCTTCTATCCCGGAGATACTGGGAACACAGCCTAGTTTTAAAAAAATATCAGGACGCCGCTGCGCTCATTCTGCAGGGAAGGAAGGGACGGCCAGGGGCCGGGGTGGAGCTCAGCGCTAGAGAACGTGTTTGGCACGCAGAAGACACTAGGTCTGATCAAACCAAGCGAAATAAAATAAAATAAAAGCAACAACAGAGAAAGGGACATCACAAGAGCTTGGGGAAGGTTGAAAGGACAATTCCTGTGGTTAGCTCCGTCCCAAGAGCTGCAGTCCCAAGACAACATCTTACCCCTGAGACACTCATTCATAATATTCCTGAGATGTCGAAGATAGCTGTGGTAGTCAGAGCCACTGTGGTGTCCCCCATAAACTTAGGGGTTCTGAATGCTAGAGTGCCCAGCTGATGGAGACTTGGGAATTAACGCCTCCTGGAGGAAAGTATTGTTGGGGGCGGGCTTTTGGGTGTTATAGACAGTGTCCCCTTGCCGGTGTTTGGCACACTCTCCTGTTGCTATGGTCCACCTTATGTGGGCCAGGGGGGTGACATCCATCCCCTGCTCATGCCATTGTTTTCCCTGCCATTGTGGAGCTTCCCCTCGAGCCTGTAAACCAAAATAAGCCTCTTTTTCCCAGAAGCTGCTCTTGGTTGGGTGGTTTCTACCAGCAATGTGAACCGGACTGCAATCGCCACATTGCTGGGATGAACTTCCATCTGGACACAGTTTGCGGGAGAAATGGGATTGATTTCAGGCTTAACCGATCTGAGGGAAGTTCCATAATGGCACAAGACGCTGATTGTCTTTCACAGAGTCACGCCCAGAGCTCTACACCAAGCAGCCAGCCCCATCAACAAGCACAAAGGGACGGCAAACAGCACAGAACCCAGGCAGAGCTCAGGACCTTGCTGCATACCATTAGGCTGGCAATCAGATCCATTCCCAAACACGCCTTGGGGCTGGACCCCAGGATCCACCCCCATTGACATCTCTTCCAGCCAGGTAGCTGGAAATCCAAGTTATGAGCTTTCACGAAACACCTGAGTCGATTCGGAGGCCAGACATTCAACCCACCGCAGTAGCCATGTCCTGTTGGAAAAGTGTCCACACTGATCCTAGCGGTGGCTTCGGGTGCCCTAAACACTCCCTAGAGCCAGCAGCAGGCTGACGTCTTCATGAGCAGAGATCTGCTACCCTGATTTGCCCTAACACCCTGAGGATAGATCCTGGGCTAAGTGGTTTCCTGTGCAGTCTTAGGGCGCTGGGGGCAGGTGTGACATGAGACCTGGGTGTGAGTGGATAGGCACGGTTCACCTCTCCCTTAATCCAGTCCTCTGCCCTGTTTCACATTAACAGCCCATCTCACACTGCTGTCCTGTCTGCCTTCAGTTTCAAGAGGCATCCCTTACCAGCCTTCTGGAAGAAACTGGAAGGCCTCAGAGCCAGGAAAAGTTATTTTGAGGCAGGGCAAACCTTCCCTTGTAACTGAAAGTCAATTCTAGAGCAGCCTCAATTTGCTAATTTTTATGGAGCCGAAATACGCACAATCTCCACTTTGTTCCTCTGGCCAGCATTTATTCACCAGGTCTAGGACCCCAGGGACCCATCATCCCTTTAGTATTGCACAGAAATGGTTTAACTTCTTTTATAGGCAGAAGAAAAGAGACAAGAAAAGTTAAAGATAAAGGATGTTTTTGTATTTTATTTCGATCTGAAAACAATAAAAATTTTAGTGTCTATGAACATCTATTAAAATTTTCCTAAAATAAAAATTAGACATAATACTGAAGCAATTAAAGTTATGTCAAAAGAATGTTCACATTGATATTATTTTGAGAGGCCCATGGAAGACACGTGGAAGCCCTGATGTTTCCAGATGAGAAAAAATGATCTTGTCAGAGTGAGAGCTCTTCTACTTCCAGCACAGCCACATCCCCAAAAAACAGCCCAGATAACTATTCAGGGACAAGTGTGAGCTAACACTGTGAAATTCCACTTGGTCCCACACATTTTGGGGGGATATTAATTCACTGAGGATGTTCAAAAATTCTGGAATTTCAAATAACTGCCCACTTCTTAATTAAAATGTATTTTTATTTATTTATTTGAGACAGAGATAAAGAGGCAGAGAGAGGGAGGGAGAGAATGGGCACACCAGGGCCTCCAGCCACTGTAAACGAACTCCAGATGCATGCACCCCCTTGTGCATCTGGCTTACGTGGGTCCTGGAGAGTCAAACCAATACCCTTTGGCTTTGCAGGCAAATGCCTTAACCACTAAGCCATCCCTCCAGCCCAATTGCTCACTTTTATTGAGAATTTTAAGGACTTGCTTTATCACAGCCACAATCCCTGCGTCACCTTGTGAATTTCTCTTTTAAACATTTGGGGGGGGGTATGGGAATGCCAGGGCCTCCTGCCTCTACACACGAACTCCAGATGCATACAGCACTTCATGCACCTGGCTTTACGCGGGTCTTGGGGAGTGAAACCCTGGGCTTTCTGCTTCACAAGCAAGTGCCCTTAGCCACTGAGCCACCTCCCCAACCCCATTTCTGTTTTGAAAAGATAAATAAATGCATGACTTTCAATGGTCTTATTCAAGTTTTGTTTTCCTTTGAGACAGGACTAGCCAACAACTTGTGACCCTCCTGCCTCGAATACCCAGTGACCAGGATACAAGCATGAGCCCCCCACTGTTGGCTTGGATTTTTTTTAATGTTATTTATGCATTTATTTATTGTCCTTTTTTTCTTTTTTTTTTCTTTTTTTCTTTTTTTTTTGGTTTTTTTGAGGTAGGGTCTTACTCTAGCCCAGGCTGACCTGGAATTCACTATGGAGTCTCAGGGTGGCCTTGAACTCACAGCGATCCTCCTACCTCTGCCTCCCGAGTGCTGGTATTGTCCTTTATTTTTGATCCTCAAATTAGAACCAGAGAACTCTGGGTATAGCTCAGTAGTAGAACACTTGCCAACCATGTAGCAGGTCCTAGGTTCAATCCCCGGTACCACAAAGAACAAAACAGTATTAGTACCAGAATGATAGGTTCCAACAGATGGTGACTTGATTTAGGTTCCAGAATTTCTAATTGCATTTAAAATGTACTTGGGTCTCTGGGTGAGGATTACTTAATGTAGCTTGCCCTACAGAAACATGTAAGTTTTACTTAACTTTTGTTTTGTTTTGTTTTTTCGTTTATCAAGGTAGCGTCTCACTCTAGCCCAGGCTGACCTGGAATTCACTGTGTACTCTGAGGGTGGCCTCGAACTCACAGTGATCCTCCTACCTCTGCCTCTCGAGGGCTGGGATTAAAGGTGTGTGCCACCACACCCAGCTAAGTTTTACTTTAAAAAAAATTGTTTTGAAAAACATGTATCATATAGCCAAAGGTAATTTAAATTTTTTGTTTTATTTATTTATTTATTTGAGAGCGACAGAAAGAGAAAGAGGAAGAGAGAGAGAAAGAGAGAGAGAATGGGAACGCCAGAGCTTCCAGCCACTGCAAACGAACTCCAGATGTGTGCGCCCCCTTGTGCATCTGGCTAACGTGGGTTCTGGGGAATCGAGCCTCGAACCGGGGTCCTTAGGCTTCACAGGCAAGTGCTTAACCGCTAAGCCATCTCTCCAGCCCCAAAGGTAATTTAAAAGCAAATGTCATGACCATACTTCGGTTGTGTTGGCCTCTGTATCAACACCCACACTGTCCTCAGAATGTGGCCCCAGGGGGATTCCTGGAAGACCAGAAGGCAAAGTCTGCCCACTGGAAATAACCCCGTACTGCCTGCCCCAGAAGAGCAGAGTGCCTCGGAGAGGCCTGGCTTCTCCGCTGGGCACCCAGGTCTCCGTGCGACTGAGTGCCCTTGAGCACTGTTGGTTTAGGGGTCAGTCACTGTACCAGATGCTGGCGAGGAAAATGGTGGGATCTGGTCCTGGCTCTGTCCTGCCTAGGACAGCCATGTTGGCCCAAGCCACCACAGCTTTTTAAACAGTTTCCACGCATCCACTCTGTAGCCACCATGCTCCGTGTGCCACAGAGAGACCGTGAAAACGTGCGTCCAGCTCCACGCTTTCCCTGCTCTGGAGCCTCCAACACCACCCACATCACTCCGTGCAATGCCAAGTTCATGTCATGGCCCCAAGGCCTCTGTCTCTACCTTCTGGTCTTGCGGCTCACTTCTCTTCCCCTCGATCTCTCTGCTCCATGCACACTGGCTGACTTGCTTCTTCTAAGGCCAGCCGAGCCCACCCCCACAGCCAGAGGGCTCACCGCTTTTGCTGTTCTTTTGGCTGAGGATGTCATGCACAGATGTGCCCATCTTCTTCCAGCTTTGAATCAGGCGCCATTATAGAGATGACTTCTCTGACATCCTATGCAATACAGCAGTCCCCACTCTGACTCTCCACACACCTGTTCCTCAAAGTCTTTGGCTCCACCACACTCCCCTCAAGTTTTCTTTTAGAAACATCATGTTTGGCAAGTCTATGAAACATTCAAGGGAGATATGGGAAGGAGGTGGGGTCTGAGGTTGATGGGTGATGTTTGGGTTGATATAGAAATGTGAAGATACTGACATCACAAGCAAGGGAGATGGGTCAGTACTTAAAGCCACCTGGTTGCAGAGCCTGACAGCCCAGGTTCATTTCCTACCATAAAGCCAGATGCACAAAGTGGTACATGTGTCTGGAGTTTGTTTTCAGCTACATACGCACCAATTCACTGTCCCCCTCTCTCTCAAATAAATAAAAATAAATTTGCTGGATGTGGTGGTACGCGCCTTTAATCCTAGCACTCAGGAGGCAGAGGTAGGAGGATTGCCGTGAGTTTGAGGCCTCCCTGAGATTACATAGTGAATTCCAGGTCAGCCTTGGCTAGAACAAGACCCTACCTCAAAAAACCAAAAAGATCAGCACTAAGACATTTTTATTACACCTTCCAAGGCTCAGGGCCCATTGCGGAAGAGGAGGTGGAAAGAATGTAAGAGCTGGGCTGGAGAGATGGCTTAGAGGTTAAGCGCTCGCCTGTGAAGCCTATGGACCCCGGTTCGAGGCTCGCTTCCCCAGGTCCCACGTTAGCCAGATGCACAAGGGGGCGCACGCGTCTGGAGTTTGTTTGCAGAGGCTGGAAGCCCTGGCGTGCCCATTCACTCTCTCTCTCCCTCTATCTGTCTTTCTCTCTGTGTCTGTCACTCTCAAATAAATAAAAAATGAACAAAAAAAAATTTAAAAAAAAAAAAAAGAATGTAAGAGCCAAAGGAAGGGTAGGGCTCCTTACAACGTGCTCCTCCAGACACAAAATGGCCTGGGTATCCATGACCTCACAGTGCCTGGCACTACCTACACAAGACCATCATAAGAGGAGGAAAAGATCATGACATCAAAATAAAAGAGAGACTGATTGCGAAGGGGAAGGATATGATGGAGAGTGGAGCTTCAAAGGGGAAAGTGAGGGAAGGGAGGGAATTATCATGGCTGATTGTCTATAATTATGGAAGTTATCAATAATAAAAAAGTTTAAAATCAAAAAGAAAATAAATAAACTTCAAGAATAAAAAGATACTGAGCACTGGAGAAATGGCTTAGTGGTTAAGGCGTTTGCCTGCAAAACCAAAGGACCCAGGTTCAATTCCCCAAGACTCACGTAAGCCAGATGCACAAGGGGCACATGCATCTGGAGTTCATTTGCAGTGGCTAGAGTAATGTGCCCATTCTCTCTCTCTCTTTCTTTCTTTCTTTCTTTTTTTTTTTTTAGGTAGTGTCTCACTCTAGCCCAGGCTGACCTGGAATTCACTATGTATTCTCAGGGTGGCCTCGAACTCACAGTGATCCTCCTTCCTCTGCCTCCTGAATGCTGGGATTAAAGGCATGCACCACCACACCCGGCTTGTCTATCTCTCTTCTCTCTCTCTCCTTGTAAATAAATAAATTTTTTTTTTTAAAAAGATACTGACATCACGAATCTGGATGAAATTATCCAGTGAGCTGAGGAGAGATAGGAAGGAGAAAGGGGTTCAGGGCTGGTCTAAGGCTGACCTCTCAAGAATGGAAGGAGGGGGGACCTCCAGTGGAAGAAGGTTTGAGATCTGGTATCCCAAATGCCAAGTAAAGAGGTCATTTGACAGAGGGGGAGGAAGTGATTTCCGGGTGACATGTTGCTGTGAGGTCCTGCAGCAGGAGAGGAGAGACAGACACTGAGATTGTGCACACAGCTTTATGGCGGAAGAAGCCCCCACCCCAAAAAAACTCTGAGCCTTGATGCAAGGCCTTCCCATTGTGTATTGTAAACAATAACATGCAGTAATGTGGATCATAGCTGGCGGTGCGTTATTGGTTACTTCTGTCTCTAGGTGGGACAGGGTCATAGGGAAAGAAAGGGGACATCAGGCTCAAGGACACTGACCAGCCTGCTGCCAAAGTTTCTCCTGATCATCCGGGCCTCCTAAGCTTCTGTGATTCAAGGTTGCTTACATGTGTACGGACATGGAGCTGTCTTCTCTGATCCATGGGAGCTCTCACCACATCCCTCCCTTACTACAGTCCAGCAAAAAGAAAGCAGAGAATGTCAGGCATGGTGGTGTGCGCCTTTAATCCCAGCACTCAGGAAGCAGAGGTAGGAGGATCGCTGTGAGTTCGAGGCCATGCTGAGACTACATAGTGAATTGCAGATCAGCCTAAGCTAGAGAGAGACCCTACCTTGAAAAAAAGAAGAAGAGGAGGAGGAGGAGGAAGAAGGGGGAGAAGAAGGAGAAGAAAAAAGAGGGAAAGGAAGCAAAGAATAGACAGAGAAAGATGGGGACCTCTGGGACCCTCAGTAAGAGCTGTTTTAGAAAGAAGGCAGTGATAGAACTCAAGACAGGGCTAGAGTGATGATGGCTCAGCCGTTAAAGGTACTTGCTTGTAAAGCCTGACGACCAGGGTTTGATTCCCCAGTACCCACATAAATCCAGGCACAGGGCTAGAGAGATGGCTTAGTGGTTAAGGCACTTGCCTGCAAAGCCAAAGGACCCAGGTTTGATTTCCCCAAGACCCACGTAAGCCAGACGCACAGGTGACACATGCGTCTGGAGCTTGTTTGCAATGGTTGGAGGCCCTGGCATGCCCATTCTCTCTCCCTCCCTCTCTCTCTCTCTCTCTCTCTCTCTCTCTCTCTCTCTTTCTTTCTCTCTCTCTCTCAAATAAAAAGAGCCAGGTATGATAGGTACATCCATAACCCCAAAACCCAAGAGGCTGAAGCAGGAGGATTACCAGCCCAGTCTCCATAGTGAGTTCTGGGCCAGTGTGGGCTACACAGGAAGACCCTGCCTCAAAAAAGTGAAGTCCAAAGCCAGGCGTGGTGGCGCATGCTTTTAATCCCAGCACTTGGGAGGCAGAGGTAGGAGGATCACTGTGAGTTCGAGGTCACCCTGAGACTACATAGTGAATTCCAGGAGAGCCTGAGCTAGAGTGAAACCCTACCTTGAAAAACCAGAAAAAAAAAAAAAAGTGAAGTCCAGGGCTTAGCAGTTAAGGTGTTTGCTTGCCAAAGCCAAAGGATCCCGGTTCGATTCTCCAGGACCCATGTAAGGCCAGATACACAAGGTGGTGCATGTGTCTGGGGTTCATTTGCAGTGGCTGAAGGCCCTGGCTTGCCTAACATTCTCTCTCTCTCAAATAAATAAATAGATAAAATATATTTTTTTCTGGGCTGGAGAGATGGCTTAGCGGTTAAGCGCTTGTCTGTGAAGCCTAAAGACCCTGGTTCGAGGCTCGGTTCCCCAGGTCCCACGTTAGCCAGATGCACAAGGGGCGCACGCGTCTGGAGTTCGTTTGCAGAGGCTGGAAGCCCTGGCGCGCCCATTCTGTCTCTCTCCCTCTATCTGTCTTTCTCTCTGTGTCTGTCGCTCTCAAATAAATAAATAAATATATATATATATATATATATATATATATTTTTTTTTTTCTAAAAAGTGAAGTCCAAATTAGAAACAAGTCACAAGAGATCTGTGTAGACCTGGTTGTCTAACTCTGGGCAGCTTAGCCAGATACAGCAGCAGAGAAAAGCAACTGCTGGTATCTTGGTGGAGGAGACATTGTGCAGTTGGAGTCCAGAGGCTCAGCTTGGCCCGTGATGGGTTTGGAAGAGCTAAGGAATTGTGGGTGAAGCCACCCAATGGCTGGAAAACAAATGAGGAGCCGACTGCTACTTGGGAATTCCTTCTTACCTGGTTCAGATTGGGCAGTGCTCACCGATTCCAATGGCATTTGATGCAGTCTCCGCCTCATGCAGCTCTGCCATTCTGGTGAGGAAAACCACGTATATGTAGGTCGGTGGTTTCCAAAGACAGAGGTGTGAGCCCAAGGTTAGGGCAAGATCATCCTTTGGGATGTGGGTAGAAAACAGTTGAACTTCTGGGCTGGAGAGATGGCTCATGGGTTAAAGGCGCTTGCTTGTAAAGCCTGAGGGCCCAGGTCCGATTCCCCAGTACCCAAGTAAAGCCAGATTCGCAAAGTGGCGCATGTGTCTAAAGTTTATTTTCAGTGGGTAGGAGGCCCCAGCAAGCCTTCACCCCAAAGAAGTAAATAAATATTTAAAAAGAAGGAAAATAGTTGAACTTCCATTTACATACATTTTTATCATTAACATCTATTTTATGTCACTAACTCATAATATGCTAGTATAGGTATAGGGTACATATATAATTATATTAATAAAATATGTTGAGAGGTGCATGCTGAAAAATTATTTATTGATGGAAGAATTTAACAACAATAACAAAAACAAAACCACATTTGGAAACCACTCACTACAAGGAGACAGAAGAGGGCTGCAGCAACTGCCCCAGCCCCAGTGACAAGATCGAGGGCATTGGTCAGAAAATACATTCATTCCGCAGAACAAGCTGTGAATTATCCCAACACGTGTTGGGAGAAAAATTCCTAAGTCTTAAGCACTTCCAGAAATGAGATAAAAAATATATATATATATCCCGAGAACTTTATAACGACTGCATTGCAAAAAACCCAGAGCAGCCAGGCGTGGTGGCTTTAATCCCAGCACTCGGGAGGCAGAGGTAGGAGAATCAGCGAGAGTTCGAGGCCACCCTGAGACTACATAGTGAATTCCAGGTCAGCCTGAGCCAGAGTGAGACCCTACCTCGAAAAACAAAACAAAACAAAACAAAAAAAACCCAGAGCAGCTCGCTGTATGAGTGGGTAGAGACGTTGACCCCAAGTCAGATGCTTGCTGGTGAGGCTGGCCTTGCAGGGAAGTGTCCTCACCAGGAGACATTTCATTGCATAAGGAACTTTGGACCATGTGGTCCTCAAGTACCTTGTAACTGTAAGAATCTAAGAAAGTATGAAGAATGAACAGGGGACGCGGAGTCCTAATGACCCATTTCTGCAGGGAGCTGGGCTTGGGGTGAAGCACATGACTCTACACGGGGGTGAAGGCCTCACAGCTTGCAGGGAAGGGAGAGCTGGGGGCAGGGATGACACGTCAGCATTTCCAGCTCACTCCGTGGGAAAGGGTGCCCGGGCTGCGGATGGAAATGTGTCCATGGCTGAGCTTGTTATTTTCCTATCATGACTCACAAGGTCCCCGGTAGCAGGATGAAAATCGCTAAAAGAAATCAGGCGTGGTGGCACATGACTGTGACCCCAGCACTTGGGAAGCTGAGCCTGAGGCCAGCCTGGGCTACAGAGAGCTTGTCTCAAAACAAAACAAAATGTGGCTCACCAAGAGGTCACTAGGAACAGCAGAACATTGTTCCACATACAGCTGACTCTGGTGTCCGCGGGTAAGGAGAGTAAAGGCTGAGAGACACCCCAGCTGAGGCGTGTTGGAACTGGAATCCAAAGCCAGTGCCGTCTAACCTTGAAACCCTTTACACTGCTGTGCAGTTCATTTAAGACATGCCTTAGGAAAACCCAAAGTGCTTCAGAAGGTTAAAAAAGCATTCCTGAGATACAGGTCAGCTGCTATAACAAAGAGAGCCACAAACACACTGGTTTCGGATAGGGGAGCTTTCATTTCATTTTATCTTATCTTATTTTATTTTTTTCTCAATTTTTATTAACATTTTCCATGATTATAAAAAATATCCCATGGTAATACCCTTCCCCCCACTTTCCCCTTTGAAATTCCACTCTCCATCATGCTTCTTCCCCATCTCAATCAGTCTCTCTTTTATTTTGATGTCATCATCTTTTCCTCCTCTTATGATGGTCTTGTGTAGGTAGTGTCAGGCACTATGAGGTCATGGATATCCAGGCCGTTTTATGTCTGGAGGGAGCACATTGTAAGGAGTCCTACCCTTCCTTTGGCTCTTACATTCTTTCCGCCACCTCTTCCACATTAGACCCTGAGCCTTGGAAGGTGTGATAGAGATGTTACTCAGTACTCCAGTCACTTCTTTCCAACACTATGATACCTTCTGAGTCATCCCAAAGTCATTGCCATCTGAAAAGAGAAGATTCTCTACCCAAAGTGAGAGTAGAATTATATAAGGACATAAATATTAAGAGAAGTGCTTACTGGGCAGTTTGATAAGCATAGTATATACATTTTTCCAGACATCAGCAGATGTTACACCCCTAGGGCTCATGACTACCCCTGTTTTAAGGGTTTTTTGTGGGTTTTTTTTTTTGTTTGTTTGTTTGTTTTTGGTTTTTCAAGGTAGGGTCTCACTCTGGCTCAGGCTGACCTGGAATTCACTATGTAGTCTCAAGGTGGCCTCGAACTCACGGCAATCCTCCTACCTCTGCCTCCCGAGTGCTGGGATTAAAGACATGCGCCACCACGCCCGGCTGTTTTAAGTTTTAAGTATCAGGGATGTGTTTCCCCCCCATGGAGCGGACCTCTAGTCCAGTTGGAGGGCAGTTGGTTTCCACCATGACAGACGTGCCACTATTGTACCTGTTGGCTCATTTGGCCTGACTGGCCAATCATAAGTCTTGCAGTGCCCACTGTTGAGTATCTTCACTGATGGTATCTCTTTCTCCCATTGAACTACATGTAGAACGTCTTCTTCCAGCTTTCTGTCAGCTGGTCTACATGGAGGAGGTTATCAGCTCAGTACCAGCAGGATTTCTCAGTGGCCTTGCAGCCCAAGTTTGTGGAGTCTTCAGCAATATGATTTTATTTTATTTTGAGACAGGGTCTCACATAGTTCAGGCTGGTCTTGAACTTGTTACATAGCCCAGAATGACTTTGAGCTCACGATCCTCGGGCCTCCACCTCCCAAGTGTTGAGATTAGAAGCACATGTCCCCCATCCCCACCCCTGGCCCGGCTAGAGTTCTCTGTCAAACACAACGGTCTGAGTTCAGGCAATCCATCCTACCAGATGCGAGACTCCTCACTGCCAGCTCTTCCAATGGGCCGGTTGGTTTTGTGTGGCTCTGACAAAACCCGCCAGAATCAACGTAAGAGAGAAAAGACTTATCTGAGCTCACGGGCCAGAAGTCTTCAGGTCATCGTAGCTGGACAGGTAAGGCGGATCGGTTCGGTTCATAGTGGCGTCAACGCAATGGAAAAGGCTGGAGAAATGGCTTAGCGGCTGTGTGGATGGAAGTTGTAGTGTGGTCACTGAGTGTCTTTCGTGTCGCACGATGGGCACTTCATTGGCAAGGGTAAGTCCTCCTCAAGGGTGGCCTCGGGAGCCTGGCTGACACCCTGTAGAAGATGTGGACTGGTGTGGTTAGTTTCATCCCAAACACAACAGAGATTTCTGGTTCTTTGCATTAAAAGGCTTAGGAAATATTTGTCATATATTCAAAATACATAGCCTGCCTTCTCCCATAAAAAGGAGTAAGGTGGCTCGTAACTACATGTCCACGCCAGCACAATTGAGAGTATAAACGGGATGGAGAGATGGCTCATGGGTTAAGGCTCTTGCCCACAAAGCCTAATGACCCAGGTTCGATTCCCCATTACCCAGGTAAAGCTAGATGCACGAAGTGGCACATGCATCTGGAGTTTATTTGCAGTGGCTCGAGACTCTGGCATGTCCATTCTCTCTCTCTCTCTTCCACTTTCTCTCTCTCTCAAATGAAAAAAATTAATTATTTAAAAATATTTTATTTTTATTTATTTGACAGAGAGAGAATGGGCGTGCCAGGGCTTCCAGCCTCTGCAAACGAACTCCAGACGCGTGCGCCCCCTTGTGCATCTGGCTAACGTGGGTCCTGGGGAACCGAGCCTGGGTCCTTTGGCTTTGTAGGCTAATGCCTTAACTGCTAAGCCATCCCTCCAGCCCATTTAATATTTTGTTAATTGTAAAAGGCTGTTCACATCACAGCAGACTAGGAAGCAAAGCAGGAACAGGGGGTTCTTATAACATTTGAAGGTCTGCCTCTAGTGACCTACAACTAACACCTGGTCTCACCTTCTAAAAGTTCCATGACCTCCCTATATATTTTTTGCCTTTATCAGCTACGGAATAAGCTTTAAAAACATGAGCCACAGTAGACATCATTTCTGGTGTTTTCTCCCTTTGGCTGAATTCACAGTAGTCTTCGCCTTGTTATCCAAAAGGAAGGAGGAAAGAGAAGTTGTCTTCTCTCCCAGGGGTGGGCCAGTCATTGCATGCATGGCTTCTGCTCACTGACCCTTAGCCAGAAAAAAAAAAAAAAAAAAAAAAACACAGCTTCATGGAGTTATGACAGAAGCTAGAAAATGTCTTTGTTCCATGGAACCGTGTGCTTAGCAAAAATGCAGTGATGTTATTTCTTTTTTTAAAAATATTTAATTTGTTCATGAGAGAGAAAGAAAGAATGGGCATGCCAGGGCCTCTAGCCACTATATATGAACTACAGACACATGTGCCCCCTTGTGCATCTAGCTTCCGTGGGCCCTAGGAACTCGAACCTGGGTCCTCAGGCTTCACAGTCCAATGCCCTAACCGCTAAGCCATTTCCCCAGTCCCCAGAGATCCTGTTTCTAAAAGGCAAAAGGAATAATGGGTATGGGTGGGTTAACTAGCTGTCTCTAGCACAGAAAGTGCATTAGGAGGAAAAGGAAAGTACAGAGAGCAAGTTCTCGACTTTTCTTAAGGAAAGTGGGGTGGGAGTGGGGAAAGAACATTCTAGGTCTCAGAGTAACGGCACAGGTTGAAGATGTAAGCATCTCTCTGAGACAGGCTTGTAGCTGAGTTTGTCAGATGAACTTCCAAGCACATTCAGGGGAATTGCAAGAAAGAAAACAGAAACTCACCTGGGAGGTACGGCGCACGCCTTTAATCTCAGCACTTGGGTGGCAGAGGTAGGAGAATCCCTGTGAGTTCGAGGCTACCCTGAGACTCCATAGTGAATTCTGGGTCAGCCTGGGCTAGAGTGAGATCCTACCAAAAAAAAAAATTGTTTTTTTAAATCCCTGTTTTGTCCTGAGTGTTCCATACCATGTAAGGGAGTTTTACTTCCTCAGTGGGCAGGAGAAAGTGACTGAAGTTTTATAAAAGAAAAAACTGAATGAAAGTTTGTCCTTTACAAAGGTTGTCCCAGCAGCGTGTACATGGCATCATGTGGCTGGAATGAAGAGAGTCAGTCGGAAAGCTGGGTGGGACAGGGGCAAAACAGTGGGTGGGGCCTGGCAAGCTGGCTTGGAGCCCACCTCAATCACTGATCCGCTGCTGCGGTTAGCTTCACGCAGCTGGATGAGCTTTTCTAGGGGCACAGCTTATGGAGGGAATGGGGTTTATTGAAGCTTGCAGGCCCAGGGGAAGTTCCACAAGGGCAGAAGAAGCCGGCCCCCTTTCCGCAGGTGCGCACACAGAGAAATCCCACCACCACCAACACCCTATGCTCCCAGGAACTCAGCTCCCGCACTCTGCACACTTTTGGCTGGAATTCCAGATGCACCCCCAAACACACCTTAGGGCTGGACCCTAGGATCCACCCACGGTGACACCTCCTCCAGCCAGGCGGCTGGAGACCTAAAGCTTTAACAAACTCCTGAATCTATTTGGCGGGGGGGGGGGGGGGGGGGGGGGGGCATCCATTCAAACCACCACACGCACGATGGCCCGTTGGGAGCCTAGGCCAATGCCTCCCCATCTCAGGCCACAGTTCCTGGCCACTGGTTAAACTGTGACAGTTCTTGGCCACTGGTTAAACCGGTGACGATGCTGAGTAGGGCAGGGCGTGTGACGGCGTGGATATTGGCATGGCTGCCGATGGGAATGTGTCTTCTCTCCTGGTGAACTGCCTCCCCCCGGGACTGGAGAGATGGCTCTGTGGTTAAGAGGCTTGCCTCCCACTACCTCCCCTGGGGAGCTGATCTCTAAAGGCACTTTCAGCCCTAAGATTCCCTGATTAATCTTAAGGGGAAGACAAATATTCCAGGATTTCATTTTACCTTTTTTCCTTCCTTCCTTCATTTATCCCTCCCTCTCTCACTCCCTCCCTCCCTCCCTCTCTCTCTCTTTCTTTCTCTTTCTCTCTTTCTTTCTGATGTTAAGTCCTGATGAGTGTATCACAATTTGAAAATATATTAAGTCTAAACTGCACTTAATACCCCTAATTTGCCCAGCCCCCTTGCCCAGCAGCACAGTACACCAGAATGGACTAGAATGGTTGTTTTTGCTCGTGGCTGCAGGTTACCTGTGAGCTGACCCCTGCCCCTGTCCCACGGTGAGCAGGTATCGCGCCACATATTGCTAGCCTGGGAAACAGATCCGCACTCAAGATCGTGTTGATACCAAGTGCAAATCATGGTAGCATTGTTGCAAAGCCAAAAATCCCAAGTGGAACCATCGTAACTCAGAGCCATTGTCAGCCTTGTGAGCTTTTTTTTTTAAGCGCAATTTATTAAATTTGTTTATTTATTTGCAAGTACAGAGAGAGAGAGAGAAAGAAAGGAGAGAGAGAGGGAGGGAAGAAGGAAGGAAGGAAGGGCACACCAGGGCTTGTAGCTGGTGCAAACAAACTCCAGGTACATGCTCCACTTTGCGCATCTGGCTTTCACTTGGGTACTGGGGAATTGAACCCGGGTCTGTAGTCTTTACAGGTAAGCGCCTTAACCACTAAGCAACCTCTCCAGTCATTGTAGGCTTTTTTTTTTTAATTATGAAATTATTATATTTAGCCGGGCATGGCAGCACATACCTTTAATCCCAGCACTCGGGAGGATAGCCGTGAGTTCGAGGCCACCCTGAGACTACATAGCTAAATCCAGGTCAGCCTGGGCTAGAATGATACTCTACCTCGGAAAGAAAAAAAAAAAAATCACTATATTTACTGAGGGATGTACAGAGCCAAGGAAAGGTACCCGCGTGGCTAGAGAGCCCATGTGGAGGGCCCGGGTGGGGGGGGGAGAGTGGGAAGAAAAGAGAAAAAAAAGTTCAAGGAGTTCCCGCCATGTGGGGAGCTGCAGGGAGAGTAAGGACTAGGGGACCCAGGCCCAGGTGAGGGAAAAACACTCACAGCTGGAAGTCCCCAAGGGGTCAGAGCCCTGGAGCGTTTTAATAGAAGTCATCACGTCAAAGTAAAGCCCTTGAAGGTAGATCTTAATTCCGCTGTGACTGGTATCTTTAGGCAAGGGGGCATCTGGAGACAGGGGCGAGAGTATCACAAGAAGGTGAAGGCAGGGCTGGAGAGATGGCTTAGCGGTTAAGCGCTCGCCTGTGAAGCCTAAGGACCCTGGTTCGAGGCTCGGTTCCCCAGGTCCCATGTTAGCCAGATGCACAAGGGGGCGCATGCGTCTGGAGTTCGTTTGCAGAGACTGGAAGCCCTGGCGCGCCCATTCTCTCTCTCTCCCTCTGTCTTTCTCTCTGTCTCTGTCACTCTCAAATAAATTAAAAAAAAAAAAAAATTAAAAAAAAAAAAAAAAGAAGGTGAAGGCAGAGACTTGGAAAGAAGCTTCTGGAAAGCATGGCGTGCCCGAGTCTGCCTGTGAACCCCCACAAGCCAGGGAGGGGCATGGAAGAGAGCCCCTCACGTCCCTTGGAAGGAGGCAGCCCCGCAGATTTTGGATTCCCAGCCTCCAGAACTGACACCATCGCACATTTCTGGGGCTTGAGTCAACCAGTGTGGGGCACTTTGCCACAGCAGGCCTCGTGCCCCCTCTTTTCTTCAGGAATTTGCCCTCCATCATAAGCTGGGCATGTCGCAAACTGACCAGGGGCCATGGAAACAGAGAAAAATCCATGGAAATGGCAAGAAGCAACTGCCAATAACAACTACATTTCCTAGGAATTCTACCCGGCTTCAGGTGCCTGGGCCGTAGCCAGACCTGCTATGCTAAGGGAAATTTGCCCAAGAGAGTGGAAAAAAATGCAATATTTATTATTCACGCTAAGAACATCCATAGCTCTAAATTGACTTCAAGTTTTTTGTTGTTGTTGTTTGGTTGGGTTTTTTTGAGGTAGGGTCTCATTCTGGTCCAGGTTGACCTGGAATTAACTCTGTCATCTCAGGGTGGCCTTGAACTCATGGCGATCCTCCTACCTCTGCCTCCTGAGTGCTGGGATTAAAGGCATGCGCCACCACGCCTGGCTTCAAGTTTTGTTTTTTTTTTGAAACCAGCAAAATAGCTGAAAATATGTTCGGGAGGTTTGGGTATCTTAGGGGTAACCGCTAGTGTGCATTTTCAGGGTACTTTTCCACTTTGTTGTGGAAAAATCACAGACCTCTGATTTTTTCTAGAGAAATGCAATCCTTATGTTTTGGTCCGTTTGTCCTAAAGACCTTGGGAAGACTTGCTTCAGAAGCACCTCATGAGGCAGACGCAGTGCAGCCTTCCAGCCTGTTCTGTTTGGACAAAGGCCTTTCTTTCCCTGACTTCACCACAAGTCCTTTGAGTTCATTGTAACCTCAGATTCCCAGCTCTGGAAGAGCTGTGGTGACCTGCTTGGTTGTTTCTGCGGAAAGGTGGCACACTAGTGCATTTGCTTTTTTATCATAGTAACACCTAGTTGGGCACTTATTAAAAAAAAAAAAAAAAAAGGGAAGCTGGGCATGGTGGCACAAACCTTTAATCCCAGCACTTGGGAGGCGGAGGTAGGAGGATCGCTGTGAGTTCGAGGCCACCCTGAGATAGTGAATTCCAGGTCAGCCTGGGTTAGAGCAAGTCCTTACCTCAAAACAACAATAAAAAGGATGTTTATTTAGCCTCGGGTCTGGATGTTCAAGGGCATAGTACTGACCTAGGCTTGGCTCTTGTGAGACGTTATGGAAGGAGTGCATGTGAGAGAGAGAGAGAGGAAGCCACAGAGAGACTAGAGAGGGCCAGGTGACGACCTGCCTAGATCCCCCCCTTACAAGTCCCACCACCTGTGAAATACCCACACTGAGGACCAGGCTCCCGACATGAACACATCGGACCCCATTCCCCCATCTCAGTTAGGCGTTGCTCACACACAGGTGACTGCCAGCCCTGGCCAGGCTTCTTCACAGTGAAGGCTCGCTTGGCTATTTCTCCACCTTGTCCTATGAAAAGTGTTAAATCATGGAGCTGGGGAGATGGCTCAGCGGTTAAAGCATTTGCCTGCAAAGCCAAAGGATCCTGGTTCGACTCTCCAGGACCCACATAAGCCAGATGCACAAGGTGGCTCGTGCATCTGGCGTGCCCATTCTCTTTCTCTCTCTCAAATAAATAACTAAAATATAGAAAAGTGTTAACTCAAGCCTCTCAGGGTTTAGGCTATGCAAAACTAATGCAAAACACAGATACCCAATGAGTTGGCAGAGGGAAGGACCGGTTCAGTGTCATTAGGAACAGCATGTTTGTCCCCTGCAGTTCTGGGTATCGTAATAAATACAGCCTGTCTCCTGTTCAGAGAAATGTGAAGCTCACTTTCAGGAACACTCCAGAATATATGAACCACATGGGACAGGGCCCCTTCCGTTCAGTGTTCCTTACAACCTGCTTCTTGAGTCTGGCATCTGATTTCATTTGCTCATGGCTTCATGTGTGTGGTGACTGCGGGAACGCTCAGGAAGCCCACGACTGATCTTGAGTAACAAAAAGAAAGTGGGATGAGGGCTGGAGGGATGGCTAAGCAGTTAAGGCGCTTGCCTGTGAAGCCTAAGGACCCAGGTTCAATTCTCCAGGTCCCACGTAAGGCAGATGCACATGGCGGCTCATGCATCTGGAGTTGGTTAGCAGTGGCTGGAGGCCCTGGTCTGCCCATTCTCTCTCTCTCCCTCTCCCTGTCTCTAATAAATAAATTAAAATAAAAAAAATAAATCTTGGGCTGGAGAGATGGCTTAGCAGCTAAGCGCTTGCCTGTGGAGCCTAAGGACCCCGGTTAGAGGCTCGATTCCCCAGGACCCACGTTAGCCAGATGCACAAGGGGGCGCATGCATCTGGAGTTCGTTTGCAGTGGCTGGAGGCCCTGGCGCGCCCATTCTCTCTCTCTATCTCTGCCTCTTTCTCTCTCTGTCTATCACTCTAAAATAAATAAAATAACAAAAAAAAATTAAAAATAAATCTTAAAAAGAAGGAAGTGTGATGAGGAGCCTGTCCTTGGACCCAGAACAGCTTATTGATGAACTGGAGAAGGGAGAAAAATGGTGACTGCAGAAGACAGAAACTGGAAATAAAAGATTGCAGAGTAGGCTGCCTCAGCTATCTTGGCTGTACATTAAACCACTCCTAGCCCAGGGCAGCGTGGGGCTCAGCCATTGCTGCCACATAATTTACCCCACCTGGACTGTCCCTTCCCGCCAAAGGAGAGGAGCCACAGAGGACCGCTCTGGGCCACCAAGGGGGAAGAGCAGTTGACTTCGTCAAGTTTCTGAAGCGCATTTCATTATTTTATTTTGTTTGAATCCAGGTCCTTCTATAGACCAGGCTGGCCTCAGATTCAGTATGTAGCCAAGGATGACACTTAGTTATTGGTACTCTTGCGTCCACCTCCTGAGTGCTGGGACTGTAGGCACATGTCACCACACATGCTATATGTGGTACAGGGGACCAAAACCAGGGCCTTAGGTATGCTAGGCAGTCATTCTACCACCTGAGCTATCGTCACAGCCCCCAGCGAAGTGCATTTTAAGAAATATTTACTTATGAGAGAGACAGAGGGAGAGTGACTATGGAAGCCATATTCACGTCAGCCAGATGCACAAGGGGGCGCACGCATCTGGAGTTCATTTGCAATGGCTTGAGGCCCCGGTGCACCCATTCTCTCTCTTTCTCTTTCTCTCCCCTTCTTTCTCTGCCAAATAAATAAATAAATATAAATAAAAATATCCTCTGTTCTCCCAGCTTGGCTCTATAAGACGGAAGTCTCGTGCAGCTGAGTGAATCGCAGCTGGAATGCCAGCTTGGGGGTGCCTACTGGGGTTCCGGGGAAAGCACGTCTGCCCCTGGCTGAGCTCTGTGGAAGCTCAGAGAAAGACGGCTGCCTCTGAGGACTAGGTGAAGATGAAGACCCCCTCTCCCTTGAGGAAGGACGGGAGAAGCTTCGCACCAACCCAAAGTGGAAGTGCGGAACGGAGCACGCCCACCATCACCCAGCCAAGAGCCTGGGCCTCCCAGCAAACAGCAGTTGCTGAAAGAGGGGCACAAATATAGAGGGAAGGCCCAGCACTCGGGAGGCAGAGGTAGGAGGATGGCCATGAGTTCGAGGCCACCCTGAGACTACATAGTGAATTCCAGGTCAGCCTGGGCTAGAGCGAGATCCTACCTAAAAAAAAAAAAAAAAAAAAACAGAATGCAGAGGGAGGATCTCCATGGTACAGGCGTGTTGGGAGCTGAGATCGGAGGGTGGAAATGAAAGCTAGAGGTAACATGGTCAGACCCCAAGCACAGCTCAATGCCTCCACACTATGGCTTGCCAGGAGAGGACAGCCATGGCTGGTAGGAATACCATGTATCTCAAGCATGAATGTTCTTCAGTATAATAGCTGACAGTCAATTGGCATTGTTAACAAAGCAATGCACAGGACCAGCTCAGAGATATATCTTTAAAATAACTAGGAGTGAGCCTGGCATGGTGGTGCACGCCTTTAATCCCAGCACTCGGGTGGCAGAGGTAGGAGGATCGCAGTGAGTTCAAGGCCACCCTGAGAATACAGAGTGAATTCCAGGTCAGCCTAGACTAGAGTGAGACCCTAACTCAAAAAACCAAATAAATAAAGCCGGGTGTGGTGGTGCACACCTTTAATCCCAGCACTCGGGAGGCAGAGGTAGGAGGATCGCCATGAGTGTGAGGCCACCCTGAGAATACATAGTGAAGTCCAGATCAGCCTGGACTAGAGTGAGACCCTACCTCGAAAAAAGCAACAACAACAACAAAAAAAAAAAAAAAACCCAAAATAAATAAATAAATGAGAATAAAATAACTAGGACTGGGCTGGAGAGATTGCTCAGTGGTTAAGACACTTGCCTGCAAAGCCTAATGACCCTGGTTTGATTCCCCAGTACCCATGTAAAGCCAGATTCACAAAGTGAATACATTAAAGAATACACTTTTTATTTATTCACTCTCAAGGAGAGAGAGAAAGAATGGGCACACCACAGCCTCCAGCCACTGCAAATGGACTCCAAATGCATGTGCCACTTTGTGAATCTGGCTTCACTTGGGTTCTGGGGAATGGGACCCAAGCTGGCAGGGTTTGCAAGCAAGGGCCTCTAACTGATGAGCCACCTTCCTTGACTGACAATGACTTTCTTATGTCAGGAGATGAACCATCACTATGGCAACACGCACAGCCTCGTACGTAAACTGAAAGATAGATGGATTCTGCCAGCGGGAAAGGAAAAGAAGAGAAAATAAGACATTGGCCACAATGGCACCGCGTCAGTTGAGAGGGGACAGAAAGAAAAGGGTAGAGAGGAGGAGAGGGAAAAAGAAGAGGTGAAGAAGAAAAGAGGAGAGGGGGAGGAGAAGAGAAGAGAAAAGAGGAGAGGGGAAAGGAACGGAGGGTAAAGGAGAGGAGGGAAGGAGAGAGGAGGGGAAGGGAAGTGACATTGGTCCTAATGACACCAAAGCCTCCTCACTGTTTCCCCTGGACTGGATCAGAGTTCATCATGCAAAGGATGGACAGGACTCAGCCGACTCCAGGAAGAAAGGAAGGCAGGGGAAAAGACTCAATGCATGATCTAAGAACGCTATCAACCTGAGGAAAAGAAAGAAAAGAGTAACGAAAGGAAGTAATGTTATTTTAGCATCGGTGTGACGTGTGTCAACTTGTGTCGCATTACTGCAAGTGACTGAAAAACCCGACTCCAGTGTCTTGACAAACTGCTTGTTTGATGATCACAGAACCCGAAGTCTGTTAAACAGCAGCCGCTGACAGACAGGCTGCTCAGTGACATCAAGCTCATGGCGGTCAGTTCAGACGCTGTGATCTTAGCTGGGCTGTTCAGGCTCATTAGGGCTGACTTCACCCGCGCAAGATGGCCAAGCACCCAGCTACCCACGTTAGGGTTTCAGACACAGAGAGCCCATAGGACAAGCCAGTACCGCTATCTTTCTCTGCTTTCTCAGGAAAGCAAAACCCGTTCTGTTCTTCATCAGTGCATTTCTATGTATTGGCCCACTGGCCACACTCAGATCCCACAGCAAGGGAGATGAGGAAATGGAGCTCTTACCTGAGACCATGTTTCTGCAAATGAAAGCTAAGTGGGGGGCTTTACGCCCTCCTGCCTTCTCATAGGCAGGAGCTCTTATAATCTCTTCTCTTTCTTTCCTTCTTTCTTTCTTTCTCTTTCTTTATTTCTTTCTTCCTTTCTTTATTTTATTTTATTTTTTTTGGTTTTTTCGAGGTAGGGTCTCACTCTAGCCCAGGCTGACCTGGAATTCACTCTGTAGTCTCAGGGCGGCCTCAAACTCATGACGATCCTCCTACCTCTGCCTCCCGAGTGCTGGGATTAAAGGCGTGCGCCACCACGCCCGGCTCTTCCTTTCTTCATTATTTATTTATATACAAGCAGAGAGAGAGAGAGGAGAGAATGGGCATTCAGAGCCTTTAACCACTGCAAATGAACCCCAGATGCATGTGCCACTTTGCACATCTGGCTTTACCTGGGTACTGGGAAATCGAACCCAGGCAAACACTTTAACCGCTGAGCCACCTCTCCGGTTTTCTTTCCTTCTCTTAATTTAATAAAATTCTGCTATTTTGTTTTTTTTTAATTATTTATTTATTTATTTGAGAGTGACAGACACAGAGAGAAAGACAGATAGAGGGAGAGAGAGAGAATGGGCCTGCCAGGGCTTCCAGCCTCTGCAAATGAACTCCAGACGCGTGCGCCCCCTTGTGCATCTGGCTAATGTGGGACCTGGGGAACCGAGCCTCGAACCGGGGTCCTTAGGCTTCACAGGCAAGCGCTCAACCACTAAGCCATCTCTCCAGCCCCTGCTATTTTGTTTTAAAAAGCTAAGTGGCATGCCTAAGGAGTGATGGAGTACACAGCGTTGTTTCAACGACAGAACCCACCCCTTGAGCATTGACTGAGAGTGTATGCAAGAGGTTAACGCCATATCTGGCACATCGCAGATGCTCTCACCATAGACTGGAGTTATGCAGCTGAAGCAAGGAGACTCCTTTGAGATGGGCAGGGGGAAGAAGGCTGCGGACCCAAGGTTCACGTCCCATACTCCAGGACTGACATCTAGAAAGCTTATATTTCTGGATCTTGTGAATCTTTAAGACTCCTCAGCAAAGGAAAAAAACTAAAACTTGCCGCCCATTTAAGAGTACTAGTTAAGTGTCCAATGGGTTAGCAATCCGTAAGTCCCTAAGGGGGAAGGATGGGTATTGTGAACCAGGAGGAAAGAAACTGCACCAGATGCAGAGAAATCGCAACTGTCACAGGAAATAAACACACGCCGAGGTATCCCCTGCGCTGACCTTTGAGAGGTGGAAGATAAATAGCGTGGTGTAAGTGTATTATACACACACATGTGCGCCGTACAAATAGCTCACAGACTGCCAAGACGTCCCGCAGAGCCGTGATAGAGGAAGGGGTTCCCTACTCCCCAAACATAAATTACCTCAGCATATCCCTTCTATCAACCTCAGAAAGTTATTTCAACAATATGAGCAGTGTTGCTTTTCAGTGATTTTAAGGATAACTTTTAGCATCTGTTTCTACAGTCTAGTGAAGAGGAACCGACTGAAACCCTGAATTCTTTGTCAGACATAACCATGATGATGAACTTAAGCTCCACCCCAGAGTCCCGTCCAGCCTCATGTGTTCTTTTCCTGAAGTTTCTGATGGCGGATAATAGTTGCAGATGAAAATTGTCCTTTCTTGCCTACATTTATTTATTTCTCTCTCTCTCTCTCTCTCTCTCTCTCTTTTTTAAGGTTTAGAGAGACTTGATTCGATTAAGAGAAGGAAATACAGAGATCACCCACCATGAGGAAGGTGACAGGGGGAAAACCCACCCTGTGACTCAAACTGGGGTCATTCATAGATTCTAAATGGGGGCTGAGCTAACTAGCCATGACACCAAGTTTTGGGGGCTGAGCTTAACTAACCACAAGGCCAACAGCAGATTTAAATCTTCCAGGAATGTGCCTTCCCAGGGAGGGGGCTCAGGTTTTTTATGAAAAAAAGAAGGAGAGAAAGAGGGAGACCTCTGTAACTCCTTTAGGTCTTGCCTGAATTTCTCAAGGGTATTCGATGCTATAAGTCCACAGCACTGCAGACACAATGCATACCCGTCTCTGTGAGCTCTCAAACTCTATGATGAAAGACTTGAAACAACCTACTTATTTAGACTCATCAAGGATATAATTCCATGCTCATTTAGTGCCAGATGACCTGTAGCAAGGCTAATCACCATGACAGAGAGAACGTTATAAAGCAAAGCCTACTCCCTGAATGCACCTTAGAGTAAGAGGCTGAGGTTCCAAAATCTCCTCCAAAAGACAGGTCCCCAGTGATCTAACTTCCTTCCCCTAGGCCTCACCTCTTAAAGGTCCCACCATCTCCTAATAATAGCACAGGCTGGCAACCAGTCATGCTGGGTGTGGTGGTTGAGTGCTTGTAATCCCAGCACTGGGGAGACAGAGACAGGCTTAACCCTATGACTTAGCTTGCTGGCTAGCCATTGTAGCCTACTTGGTGAGTTCCAGGCCAGTGAAAGATCCTGTCTTTAAAAAAGAGAGAGAGAGAGAGAGAGAGAGAGAGAGCTGGGCGTGGTGGTTCATGCCTTTAATCCCAGCACTTGGGAGGTAGAGGTAGGAGGATCACCGTGAGTTCGAGATCATCCTGAGACTCGGTAGTGAATTCCAGGCCAGCCTGGGCTAGAGTGAAACCCTAACTTGAAAAACCAAAAAAAAAAAAAAAAAAAAAAAAAAAGAGATAGTGTGTAAGGAATGAGGTTGGCCTCTGGCCTCCATGAACAAACACACACATATGCTCTCCCCGACAACCCCCCCCATGCACATATTAAAAGAGCTTTTGAGCTAGATAAAATGAGAACACTTTGTGAAGCAAATGATAACCTCCCGCTCCTGTGTTTAAAATCTTCCAGTGCAATGGATCTTTGGTGGGAAGGGATGTTTAGAAGTTTACATCTGACAGGATTTCTCTCTAAGCCACAACTGTGTCTGGCCTCCTGTTTTGTGTCTCTTGAAAGTGGAATGTCTCCTTCCATTCGTGTTTTTAATCCGGTCCCTACAAAATTGTGCAATTTCCTGATCTTTCTCCTGTGATAATCTGGTCATTTTTTGCTCTGGGGTCCCTTCCCTGTTGCCTCAGGGTTCCCAAAAGCTTTTTGTCAGTCTCTTCCTCCTCCACTCCTTCGTGGGAACACTCTGTTCTGCTCACCAACAATGTTTAAAAGTGCATCTTGCCACCTTGGCCCCATTTCAATCAACAAATGTTTATGAAGTGTTTTCTCTGCTCCGAGACCCTTTTGAGTCTGGCTGGGTAGAGACAATAAAAGACTCCAATCTGAAAAAAGACCTGAGTGATAAACCACTATTTTCCAAAAGAGCACATGGAGTTCCTAAGAGACAATAATGTGTCCCCAAGTCAAGAGGCTACCTAGAATAGCCTGCCAGCTCTCCACACACTTCTGGGCCTCATGAGGGTCTCTGTTTTCTTTTCTTTTTCTTTTTTTTTTTTTTTTTTTTTGGATTTTATTTATTTATTATAGTCAGAGAGGGAGAATGGGTGCACCAGGGCTTCTAGCTGCTGCAAACGAACTCCAGATGCATGTACCACCTTGTGCATCTGGCTTACATGGGACCTGGAGAATCGAACCTGGGTCCTTAGGCTTCATAGGCATGCACCTTAACCACTAAGCCATCTCTCCAGCCCAAGGATCTATGTTTTCATTGAGGAGATGAAAAGGGGTGTATGAAGTTGTGGGGGCAGGGGTCATCTCTGAGCCAGGCATTGTGGTTTCAGCACATTGTCTAATCTGCATAGTGTGTAAGAACCTCATAATGAAATTCTCAGTGAGCCTGAAGAAAACCACAAGACGTAACCAGGCAAAATCTATGAGGCAACATGAACAATATTATAGAATTAATTATTTATAATAACAAATGCCCAACAGATGGGGAATAGTTAACCATATTGAAGTTATTTATACAATGGAATTGTACATAGTAGTTAAATTGAGTAATCCAGAAATACATGTATCAATGCAGATAGATTTCAAAAACACATGGGGGAGAGCTGGAGAGATGGCTTAGCGGTTAAGCACTTGCCTATGAAGCCTAAGGACCCCGGTTCAAGGCTCGATTCCCCAGGACCCACGTGAGCCAGATGCACAAGGGGTCGCACGCGTCTGGAGTTCGTTTGCAGTGGCTGGAGGCCCTGGCGTGCCCATTCTCTCTCTATCTCTATCTGCCTTTCTCTCTCTGTCTGTCGCTCTCTAATAAATAAATAAAAATAAATAAACAAACAAAAAATCACATGGGGGAATATGTTGTTATAAATTGATATATCCAGCATGATTCCATTTATTCAAAGTTTAAAACATACAATAAGGCTACCTTTGTGGCTGGGCATGGTAGCACACGCCTTTCATCCCAGCACTCGGGAGGCAGAGGTAGGAGGATCGCCATGAGTTTGAGGTCACCCTGAGACTACATAGTGAATTCACGGCAGCCTGAGCTAGAGCAAGACCCGACCTCGAAAAAAAAAGAAAGAAAGAAAGGGAAAAAGAAAAAGAAAAAAGGCAATCTTTCTATCTGGATGCACACACATGGATGGGCATGGAAGTAATAAAGACGAAAGTCACCTTACTCCAGATAATAGCCATATGTACTGTCTGTATGGGACTGTTCTCTACATTTTACACATGTTAGCTTACTTACTCCTCCCCACAGCTGCAAGGCACACACTGTTAACCCATTTTGCAGATGGGAAGTGGACAAATTGAAGGAAGGAGCTTGTTGAGTCATCAATGTGAAGGATTTGAAGATTTTGAGAGCACTTCTTTGTAAGGGGCTGGCATATGAGCTATTTACTTCAGAGTTTCTTGGAATATACCTCTCCTCCTTTCTTCCTCTTTTAAAAAAATTGTTTCTTTTTATTTATTTATTTGAGAGCAATAGAGAGAGAAAAAGGCAGAGAGAGAGAGAGACAGAGAGATTGGGCGCACCAGGGCCTCCAGCCACTACAAACGAACTCCAGATGCATGCGCCCCCTTGTGCATCTGGCTAACGTGGGTCCTGGGGAATCAAGCCCCAAACCAGGGTCCTTAGGCTTCACAAGCAAGTGCTTAACCAGTAAGCCATCTCTCCAGGCCTCCCTTTCTTCATTTTTTAAAAACATGTTTTTCTTTTATTTATTTGAGAGAGAGAGAATGGGTATGCCAGGGCCTCGAGCCACTGCAAACAAACTCCAGATTCACACGCCGCCTTGTGTATCTGGCTTACGTGGGTCCAGGGGAATTGAACCAAGATCCTTTGACTTTGCAGGCAAACACCTTAACCGCTAAGCCATCTCTCCAGCGCTCCCTTCTTTCTTGTTTCCTTTTGGACCGTGGCTCTCTGTTTTCTACAAACACCTGCCCGCTTGCGTTGGGATGAGGGCTGCACCCGACACGGATGAAGGAGAAGCCCTGCTGCCCCCCGCCCAAGAGAAAGGTTAATAGAGTCACATCTGAGTATTGCCAGGCTCCTGGAGGCGGGGAGCAGGGAACCGCAGAGACGGGCTTTGCTGCTCAGGGCACCGCCATGGTTCCGGTCCTTCCAGCCTCCTGTCCCTACGGCAGCACCATCCCACAGGAGTGGTGGCTGTCTGGCCATCGTAGGGAGAGAGCAGTGACCACTAACATGTCCCAGCAAATTCCTGCCTCTGTAGCTCCACCTTTTGCCCAGAACTTCCCTTTCTGGAAGATCTGGCAATCAGCAAAGCAAGGTAGTTATGGCCATTACTGTTTATGAAATTGCATGCTGGCTTCTATTTTAGTGTCTACTGAGCTTTGATAATGTGAGTCTCTCAGAGCCAACTAGAGACACTGCACACTCACACAGCTAAAGACCAGATCCTCGAACATCGCGTGCTGATACTTGGAGAGCCTTCCCGGGGACCTGTCAAGCAGCATACCTGGGGGTCTGTTTGATTTTTCAGTCTTCTTAAGAACTGCTATATGATGTAGGTAGCTTCCTCCCACTCCCCATTTGACATACCTTGTCTCAGACATTAAAAAAGAGAATATTTTATAAGAGGAAGAAAAAAAAAGAACTTCCCCATTTTATCTTCCAGCGCCTTATGAAGAATATATTCCTACTCTCACTTCAGAGATAAAAACATCAAGGCTTAAAAAGAATGTCTTGGGAGGGACTCCAACTTGACTGACAAAAAAAAAAAAAAAAAGACATGATGTTGGCTCACTTTGTTGTTAAACATTTCTGTGAGTCAGAAAGTCCATTTGTTCTGTATACATCAGGACATATTTTTGTCTAAACCAGTAGTTTCTATTTGATAGAATTTGTTGATGGTACCACTGTGTAAATTTAGTGAGGTCATAGTCCCTTCACTTAAAGTAGTTTGCCAAAACCAAGAGCACAGAAAGCAAAGAATGATGGTATAGCTCCCTCCTCTCAGCATTAAAAAGGCTGATACATGAGGATTACAATTTACGGGCCATTCTTGGCCACATGGGTGCCTTTCCTTGGCTCTGTACTTCCCTCAATAAATAGAATAATTTAATAGTTATCCTTCTCAGTCTTCTTTTTAATTCAGTTCTTTGATTAAAATTAGAAACGAGCCCAGGGATTAGGGTTTAAGGACTTTCCTGGACCCTGAGTGCCCCATTACATACCTATGGACGTGAACCAGCTCTTGAAGAGAGAGAGATAATATAAACAATATATATATTGTTATGTTTTGTTTTCTGAGGTAGGGTCTCGCTATAGCTCAGGCTGACCTGGAATTCACTACATAGTCTCAGGGTGGCCTCAAACCCACAGCAATCCTCCTACCTCTGCCTCCCAAGTGCTGGGATTAAAGGTGTGCATCACCATGCCCAGCTCAGTTTTCTCTTTTTAAAAAATATTTTATTTTATTTTTTATTTATTTGAGAGAGAGAAAGAGGCAGATAGATAAAGAGAATGAAAATGGGCACACCAGGGCCTCCAGCCACCACAAACGAACTTCAGATGCAATGTGCTGACTTGTGCATCTGGCTTTATGTAGGTCCTAGGGAATCGAACCTGGGTCCTTTGGCTTTGCTGGCAAATGCCCTAACTGCGGAGCCATCTCTGCAGCCCCAGTTTTCTTTTTTAAAAAATTAAGTTATTTATCTATTTATTTGAGAGAGATAAGGAGATCAATAAATAGAAAATGGGCACACCAGAGCCTCTAGCCACTGCAAGTGAATTCCAGCTGCATGCGCCACCTTGTGCATCTGGCTTTATGTGGGTACTGGGGAATCAAACCTACACCCTTTGGCTTTACTGGCAAGAAGAGCCTTAACTGCTAAGCCATCCCTCTAGCCTCTGTTTTCTTTCTAAAGAGCTTATCTCCCAGCTTTGCCCACTAAAATTATTTCTAAAGCAAAGCTCTCAGACATTAGAAAAGGTTTCTTCAGATTCCATGATGGGAATCAACCCCCTCCGAGCCTTTATCACCCCTATAAATATCATCCCATCTTCACACAGAATTCCTCTCTATAGTCTCATAGCTTAAGAGAAAATACTAGTCTCTCACCATCTTTTAGCGTTTCTCAATTGTGTTTTAATAACAAATCTATTAAATAATTGTGGCATCTCCTCACGATTCCCATTTTGGAACATTTTTGAAAACTTTAGAGAGAGCTGTACTGAAAAATGAAAGGATAGCCACAGTGTATTATTGGATTTCAAAACAACAAATTACAGCGAGCAGGGCGTGGTGGCGCACGCCTTTAATCCCAGTACTCTGGAGGCAGAGGTAGGAGGATCGCAGTGAGTGAGTTCAAAGCCACTCTGAGACTCCATGGTGAATTTGAGGTCTGCCTAGGTCTGGTCTGGTAGACCCAGAAACTTACAGCTCTAAACCCTGAGAACTAGGGGCCTCTTGCTTCAGGCTTTAGAGACCAGAGAACTCTGGCCATAAGCCCTCAGGACCAGGGCTGATTGCTTTTAGCTTTAACCATTGGTTATAATCAACAGCTTCCGGCATCAGTGGGGGGCAGTAGCAGACAACAGTAACAGCGCCCCCTAATGTTACACGTCTCATGCGAACCTCAGAAGCTGAGCCCCTGAGCTCCATAGCAACAGCCTTACAGCTCTTGGGTCTGAGACCCTCAGTCCTTCCTTGAATTTTTTTTTTTTTTTGTAATAAGCATTTTTTAGTGAGGTTTTTCATACATGAACATTATAATTTGTTTTTGTTTTTTGAGGTAGGATTTCACTCTAGTCCAGGCTGACCTGCAATTCACCACATAGTCTCAGGGTGGGCTCGAACTCATGGCGATCCTCCTACCTCTGCCTCCCAAGTGCTGGGATTAAAGGCGTGTGCCACCACGACCAGCTCATAAACATTACAATTTGATTGTATTCCTGTCCCTTACCTCTATTCCACTGAGTTTCTTTTTCCAAGTAGTCTTTCTTCTGTTTTTAATTTAATTTTCTTTTTTAGAGAGAGAGAGAGAATGAGAATTAGCATGCCAGGACCTCAGCTACTGAAATCAAACTCCAGAATCTTGCGCCACCTAGTGGGCATGTGCGACCTTGCGCTTGCCTCACCTTTGTACATCTGGCTGGTGTGGGATCTGGAGAGTCGAACATGGGTCCTTAGGCTTCACAGGCAAGCAAAGTACTGTCACTGCCGTTGCTACTGACTTCATCCTGCTCTACCAATGAATTAAGATCAGACGTGGGGCTAGAGAGATGGCTTAGCCCTTAAGGCACTTGCCTGCGAAGCCCAAGAACCCAGGTTCAATTTCCCAGAATCCACAAAAGCCAGATGCATATGATGGTGCACGTATCTGGAGTTCTGTCTCTCAAAATAAATTAATAACAATACATAATTAGTTTTTTAAAAGACATTTTATTTATTTATATATTTATTTAAGAGATGAAGATGGAAAGAGAGAGGGAGGAATAGACAGATAGAGAAAATGGGCATGCCAGGGCTTCCTGCCACCGTAAATGAACTCCAGACGCATACACCACCTTGCGCATCTGGCTTATGTGGGTACTGGGGAATCGGACCTGAGTCCTTAGTTTTAATAGGCAAGTGCCTTAAACGGCTAAGCCACCTCTCCAGCCCACATAATTTCTTTTTTAAAGATCAGAAGCAGGCAACAGAAGACCACTGAGAGCAGCCTTCAGCGGGGTGTCTCAGTTGGTTCGAAAAGCAAGCCAAATGGCCTTTTTATATCTCCAGGAAGTGGGTGTGGTAAGAATGTTCGCCCCACTCCTGGCAGACCTTCACTCCAACGAGAAACTGTTCCCACCAATCAGGGCACAATCCCTCATGCCAGTGAGGGGCTATGTTGGCGCCACTCACGGGGCTTCCGCGGGGCTACCTGGGAGGTGGTGAAGTGACCCTGGCAAAAAAAGAAAGTCTGGCACAAGCTGTTTGAAACAACCACAGCTGGGATGGTATCTTCATTGCAAGTAGCCAAGGTTGCCATGTGGCATTCATGCAGCTTTCGTGGTATTGAAAGCCAGCTGGGGCTGGTTCCCCACCCTTTAGTGAATGATCTAAATAGCTATTAATTAAGGAGTCAAATTGCTCCAGTCTCCAGCATCCTAGTTTCCTTAAAGGAAAAGCAAACATTAAAAAGGGGTTGGGTACAAGAAAGGCCTATCATCAACAGTGACCGTGATTTAACAGTCTTTAACAGTGCCCGACTCCTGCCCCTGTGCCCCAGGGAGGAGCGAGTCTCCTCTGTTCTCAAGCAGGCTAATCCAGACTTGTTCACTAGGCAACTGCATCCCAACAGGATGCGAGGGGAGGGCGTATCCTCTCGATAATCTGGGTCTAGGATTCCCACAGTAACTTGCCCACTGGTTTCTATTAATCAAAACAAGTTCTAAGGACTTCCTGTGTTCCTCCTCATGCAACGCGGGTGCATTTTCTGGGACCAAATGCTTTTCCCTATCCCGGGCTGAACCAGGCCTAGCCTGTGCAAAATGTCAGAAGTTAGGATTTGCGGACGCACGCCTTGAATCCCAGCACTCGGGAGGCAGAGGTAGGAGGATCACTGTGAGTTCAAGGCCACCCTGAGACTCCATAGTGAATTCCAGGTCAGCCTGGGCCAGAGTGAGACCCTACCTCAAAAAAACGACAACAAAAGTTAGGATTTGCGATTGCTAAATCTAGGTCATATTGAGGCAGTTTAGGGTGATAGGGCCCCCAAAATAAAAGGAAGAAATGTCCCTGAGCCTGCCCTTTCAGTCTCTACATTAAAAAATATATATATTTATTTGAGAGTGACAGAGAGAAAGAGGCAGATAGAGAGAATGAATGGGCATGCCAGGGCCTCCAGCCACTGCAAATGAACTCTGAATGCATGTGCCACCACGTGCATCTGGCTTACACGGGTCCTGAGGAGTCAAACCTATCTCCTTAGATTTCACAGGCAAGCGCCTTAACTGCTAAGCCATCCCTCCAGCCCATCAATCTCTACTTTGCTAGAGGTCAGAGAAAGATCTTGCTTTTCCTTCTCTCTTACTGCCTAAAGGAGCTCCTTAGATCTGTCTCTCCACAAACGGAACCTGAGTCCCTCCCAAGAAAGGAGTTCCTCTTTCCTAGAATTAAGATTCCTGGAAGGATTAAACATGAACCTGGTTAGCTCAAAACCTATAAAAGACCCCAATTTGGGTCTCCAGGTGGGCTTTACCCCACTCATGCCCTCTCATGGGCAGACGCTTTCTGTATTCTCTCCTCCTTCCTTCTCTGTACGTGGGTTTCTCAGGTCCCCTCTTGTCTCCTTGGGCAAGAGCTCCACATTGCCTCCTTCTCCTAAGTTCAGGCTTCTCCATGTCTGGGAATCTTGTTCATGCCTCCCCTTTGGGCATGAGTCCTGGCTTCCTCCTTTCTCTTTTAAGTTCTACCTGTAATCTAATAAAACCTCTAAACTTTACCATGTGGTCTATGGATGTCAACTATTTGATTTCATAATATGAGGATTCAGAAACATCCCAAAATTCTTGTATCATATCAATATGTTGGCATGTATTTTGGCATTGGCAGAGGAAGCCCAATTCCTGTGTCAATAACAGGTATTGCACCTTCTGCCATCTAGCTCTTTTTTTTCTTTCTTTCTTTTCTTTTTAGATAGAACAAGAGCAAGAGAGAGAGTTGGCACACCAGGGCCTCAGCCACTGCAATGGAACTCCAGACACTTGCACCACCTAGTGGGCATATGCAACCTTGTGCTTGCCACACCTTTGTGTATCTGGCTTATGTGGGATCTGGAGATCGAACCTGGGTCCTTAGGCTTTTCAGACAAGTGCCTTAACTGCTAAGCCATCTCTCCAGCCCCCGTTTAGTTCTTTTGACCTTGTTTTCGGTACCAGGCATGTATTTCCTTCTGTACTGGAAGCCTCAAATCCAATTAATTAATTGATAGAGTCTCATGTAGTCCAAGATGGCCTCAAACTCAATATGTCGCCTAAGACAGCCTTGAACTTCTGATTCTCTTGCCTCTGCCTCTAGGATTACAGGGGTGTTCCACCACTCCCAGTTTTATCTGATATTGTGTTTTCTTTTTTTTTTTTTAACTTTAAATATTGTATTTATTTGAGAGAGAGAATAGGTATGCCAGGTCTCTAGCCAGTACAAACGAACTCCAGATGCATGTGCCACCCTGTGCATCTGCCTTCACGTGGATACTGAGGAATAAAACCTGGATCCTAGGCTTAGCATCATAACCACTGAGCCACCTCTCCAGCCCTTAAATGGTACCGTGGATCAAACCAAGGGCTTCACGCATGCCAAGCAACTACTCTTACCACTGAGCCACAACCCCAGTCCACACCTGTACACATTTTGTTTTTGAGACAAGCTCTTACTACGCAGCTCATGCTGGCCTTGAACTCACAATCCTCTTGCCTCAGCCTCCCAAGTGCTACAATTACAGGTGTTTTGCTGCCATGCATGACATTAGTTCTATAATTGTATAAGCCAAAAAAAAACCCTTTTGATATTTCAGAACATTTGTATAGCACATGTTCATAAGCAAGTGCTGCTGGGAAGGATGTATGACCCCTCCAAGAGTCATTCGAGGGCGGCTGGCATGACTGTCCTACCCAGAACAGGCACTCAGGCTTGGTTTACCAACAGAAATGCTCTTGGGTTAAGACATGAAAGCAGTAATGCCCCCACAGTGAGATTTCAGCCTCCATCCTCCATTGAAATGAGATTTCCACAAAAGACAACATCTACCCTAGTCAGTGAAATACAATTAGTACACACAGCTGGGTCTGGTTTAGAACGTGGGGAATCTGTTTGAAAGAAAGAAAGAAAGAAAGAAAAAACACAAAAATGGAACCCAGCTGTCTGAACCAGTTTAGAAAACTCCACATTTTAAAGCAAAATACTCCTATATATGTTTTCCAATGGCTCTTCTTACAATGTGGTTTTGAACTGATCCAATCAATTAATCAGCACAATTAACCGGTCTTTCTCAAAACGAAAGAATTTAAAGGCTTTTGTCTGTTGAAAATAGACATAATTGTCATTATGGTGTCTTGGGGGTTTTTTTTTTTTTTTTTTTTTTTTTTTTTTTTTTTTTTTTTTTTGTCCCCTGAAGTCTAAGATAACACCCTGGAATCTCTTCCCGGAGTGTTGGAAGCCTGTAGTATCCCTTTGCATTGTTCTTTTCTTTTGGGCTCTTTGTTATTTCTGTTTTGACTGCTTTGGTAAGTGTCGACAGTATCCTCAGGGCTGGGGGAAGAAAAGTCATGGAGGTGACTATAGCTCCTAGCAGAACACAGCGTGGGTCCCTCCTCCGAGAGGTCCTGACTATACAAGCAGCCAGCAGCAGCACCAGAGCTCTGAGCCCTGGAAGGGATGTTTCACTTCAAAGAGAATGATCTTTGCCGTTTCAAAAGGCACGACACACAAATGTGATACAAAGATGGCTTCTCACATGCACAAGGGGGCGCATGCATCTGGAGCTCATTGGCAGTGGCTGGAGGCCCTGGCATGCCCATTCTCTCTCTCTCTCTCTCTCTCTCTCTCTCTCTCTCTCTCTCTCTCTTCCTCTTTTTTCTCTCTCTCTCAAATAAATAAAATTTTAAAAAGAAAAACACTTCTTGAAAGCTGACTTCCTCCTCACCCTCAGGGATCACATGAAGGTTGTGCAAAGCTTCCAGAATTTATAACTTAATGGAAAAAGTTTACATTGCACTGTTGTTTTCATTCTGAATAAAAACTTAGGGGCCTCGCAGATAAAAGTGAGTTTTGTTTGTTTGTTGTTTTGCAAGGTAGGGTTTTGCGGTAGCTCAGGCTGTCTTGGGAGTCACTATGGAGTCTCAAGGTGGCCTCGAACTCATGGCAATCCTCCTACCTCTGTCGATCAAGTGCTGGGATTAAAGGCATGTGCCACCACACCCAGTTTAAAAGTGATTTTTTTAAATGTTTATTTTTGTTTATTTGAGAGCAACAGATGGACAGAGAGAGAAAGAGGCAGATAGAGAGAGAGAGAGAATGGGCACGCCAGGGCCTCCAGCCACTGCAAACGAACTCCAGCTGCATGCGCCTCTTGTGCATCTGGCTTAAGTGGGTTCTGGGGAATCAAGCCTCAAACTGCGGTCCTTAGGTTTCACGGGCAAGCGCTTAGCTGCTAAACCATCTCTCCAGCCCAAAAGTGATTTTGTTAAAGTTTTATTTTTATTTATTTACTTGAGAGAAATAGAGGGCATGCCAGTGCTTCTAGCCAGTGCAAACGAACTCCAGATGCATGCGCCCCCTTGTGCATCTGGTTTATGTGTGTCCTGGGGAATCGAACCTGGGTCTGTTGGTTTTGCAAGCCTTAACTTAACTGCTAAGCCATCTCTCTAGCCCAAAAGTAATTGTTTTTAATATGATAACTCAACTTCTTTCACTTATCTCTTCTTTTAGTCTAGTCTGTACACCAAAGTCCTTCTAAAAACAGTATCAGATGGGCTACTTAGACTTAGAAATATGAAAGGAAATATGAAAGGAAAAAAAATGTTTCCAAAGTTTTCTGTGGACTTCTCAGGAGGAAACAGCTTGTCCTACAAATAATTTGGCAGAGTAAAGATCTGAGCGCTGGATGCCCAGTTCCTAGGTCTAGCCTCAAGACTCACTGAGATTATCAGCAAACTAGCCATCTCTACTGACATGAATGGAACAATTTTTTTTTTCGTGACAAGACATCACAAGACTATGACAATGGTTGATGAAAAACAGGAGGTAGGAATTGGCTGGGCAGCTGTCATGGTTCTGGAAAGAGCTACGTAGCCTGTTGGAGGAGAGAAAAGTCAATAACCAGCTGCAGATCCTGAAAGTTTTATGACTGGTCAGCCAGGCCAAATGTGCCAAGTGGTGCAATGGTGACGCGTCTGTCATGAGGAAATCAAACTGCTCTCTGGTGCATCGGAGGCCCTCTCTGCAGGAAGGCATTCATGCTTGGGACTCAAGACCTAGTCAAACGCCTGTGGCTGGAGAAGGTCATAGCCCTAGCTGGGAAACAACTACTGTCGTGTGGCCAAATGGATAGCTTATGTCCACCACCAAACTGCCCCATAAATACTTATGTTTTTGTCAACATATTTATGTTCCTCTCATTTCTCTTTCCAGCAGGCAGGTGATCCACACTGAAGCTGCCCCTCCCCCCCCCCGCCCCCCCACCCAGTCACTTCTCTTTTCAGGTGATGGTGACACTCTGGGGACATTCAAAACCCTCCAAAGTGCTGAGGAGAAGTGGTTGTAGCATTCATGACCTCACAGTGGCTGACACTACCTACAAGAGACCTGTACAATAGAAGGGGGGAAAACTGATATCAAATTAGACTAGGGACTAATTGCAAAGAACGAATTAGTGTAGAAGCGGAGGGGAGGGGAACAAAGGTGGGTGGTAGGGGCTGGAGAGATGGCTTAGTGGTTAAGGTGTTTGCCTGCAAAGCCAAAGGATCCTGGTCCAACTCTCCAGGACCCACTTAAACCCAATGCACAAGGGGGCACATGCATCTGGAGTTCGTTTGCAGTGGCTGAAGGCCCTGGTGTGCCCATTCTCTCTTTCTCTCCCTCTCTCTCTCTCTCTCTGCCTCTTTCTCTCTCTCAAATAAGTAAATAAATCAAATAATATATATTTTTTTAAAAGGTGGGTGGTGGGAGAGGATTATGATCATGGTATATGGATGTTGTTAACTGAAAAAAAGTTTTAAAAAAGAGAGCTGGAGAGATGGCTTAGCAGTGAAGGTGCTTGCCTTCCAAAGCCTAAGGATCCGTGTTCTAGTCCTCAGAACCCACATAAGCCAGATGCACATGGTAGTATGCATATGGAATTAAGTTGCAGTGGCTAGAGGCCCTGGGGTACCCATTCTCTCTCTCTCTCTCTCCCTCTCTCTCTCTCTCTCTCTTTCTCTCTCTGAAATAAATAAACAAAAATAAAATAAAAAATTGGCTAGGCAGTTGAGGGTTACAGGGTCTCAAAGTGACCAGTCTTTTTTCTTTTTGTCTTCTTTTCCTGTTGGCTAAAAGCAGGAAATGTTCTTGATCCATTAAAGGGAGATCCAGTTTTTCCTTGTCTTTTTACCCTAAAGGAGTTCCCCTTCCCTAGAAACCAGATGTCAGGATGTGGCTAAGATAGCAAGGTGTCTGTATACCGGGCATAGGAACTGGACTAACCAACTCACCCCCTCATTCCTATAAGAAACCCCAATCCAAGTTACACGTACATTACCCACTTGGGACCCCCCCCAAAAAAAATCGGAGCTTTTCTGCTTTACTTTCTTTCCTAAAATAAATCTTGCTTAATGGAATCCCATTTCTGGGGACCCTTAAGTTCTACAATAAAATCTTTCTAAACCTTACCGTCTGCAGACTGGGGATTTCACTCCTTGAATCCGCAAGACAAGAACCTGGAGGCCACTGGCTCAGTGGAACTTTTGTGTGACCACGAACATCCATCACCCTAACTCCTGAGTTAAAAGCCCAACCAAGAGCTAAGAAGGGCTCCGACATTCTCAAAGACACCCCAGGTTCCTGTACAGTGATGATAAAGAAAAGCATAAGAAACCTAGCAAAACCAGATGCGTGACAGTGTGTTTGAACAGGCTCTCTGGGTGAACGTTGTTTTAGCACTGGTTTTGTAGGTGAGCCAAACAACCACTCGGTTTACACACTTTTTTTTTTTTTTTTTTGGTTTTTCGAGGTAGGGTCTCACTCTAGCCCAGGCTAACCTAGAATTAACTACAGTCTCAGGGTGGCCTCGAACTCACAGCGATCCTCCTACCTCTGCCTCCCGAGTGCTGGGATTAAAGGCGTGCGCCACCACACCCAGTGGTTTACATGCTTTCTAATTCCAGTGTGAGCTTTATTTTCACAAACATATTCTACACAGATTTATAGCAAAGGCGGTTATATTAAAACAACTTAAAGCATAGACCTAGAATCCAAGAACTTGGTTTGCTAAGGATGGGAAAACACAAGTTTGAGGCCGGTTTTGGATGCATAGTGAATTCCAGGCCTGATCTACAGAGCGAGATGTTGTCTCAAGGGAAGAGAATGAGAAAAGAAAGAATTTAAAATATGGTCCAAATCACTAAATGACTGAACCTTAGGTAGGAGGAAGTTCTGGACGAGAACAGAAAGAAAGGCTCAGTCGGGGGGCCCTTAAATGTTAATCCTGATTTTCTAAGGACCTGAAAGCAAAGTGCCTCAGAGCCCTTAGTGAGCCATGAGACCCTTAGGGGGTCTGACTAATCCAGAGGGACAGGAGTAAAGGTGAAAACCAGATAGCTGAGACCTGCCCCAGCCCGCCTGGCATCCCTCCGCATGCCTGACCTACTTAAAACAGGGAACTTCAAGGCAAAACCGAGCCCCATCCACCCTGCGAGGCCTCGACTTAAGGATCTGAGGGGCAGAGGGAAGGAGAGCCTAGCTTTTCAATACAGCACTGCATCCGCAGGAATGGGGGTCCTGGGAAAGACCCGCTCTCCCTGTCTCATCTCTTAGACTGGTCAGCGACTTCTGATGTCACGGTCAGATTGGCCATTACTACCCCTCTGGGGAGGAGCAGCCTGGACGTCTAGAAGAGGCCAGAGGACGGTTCCATATTGCTTTTCCCCTGTAGCCATGAAGTCTCTTTACGGACAGGAAATTGGTTTTGGTTCTGCCTTAATACAAATAAATCTGATCCCTGGGTGGATGAAATAGCTAATGGGCATTCCCAACACATGCTAACCAGGACCCAAACTGAGGTGAGAGTAATGGAGGGCGTGGCTGGTGATGAGTCCCCATATCTTTGCAAATTCATATAAAGCAGAAAGCAGAACTCCCCAGCTTAGAGTTTTATTCTGAGCAATTTTTGAGTATGTTGGCTGTTAACGTTTGGAGCATACTCTGCCCCCACCACCTCCCATAAACTGATGTTTTAAAGCTACATGGTGTTTGGTTTCCCAAAGCTGGCCTCCAAAAGTTTTTATACCCGTATAATTCTCTCTATAGCCAATTGTTTTTATGAGGAATGAATTACAAACATGTAAAGCCAGAAACACGTTTGACTGGGTCTCTGGAGATGCCCAAGCCTCTTCCATGGGTCACGGAACAATTGTTTCAGAAACAATAGAAAGTGAGTGTTTGAAAGAGGGCGTCTTGGGCTGGAGAGATGGCTTAGCGGTTAAGCGCTTGCCTATGAAGCCTAAGGACCCCAGTTCGAGGCTTGATTCCCCAGGGCCCACGTTAGCCAGATGCACAAGGGGGCGCATGTGTCTGGAGTTCGTTTGCAGTGGCTGGAAGCCCTGGTGCACCCATTCTCTCCCTCCCTCTCTCTCTCTCTCTTTCTATCTGCCTCTCTCTCTCTCTCTCTCTCTGTCACTCTTAAATAAATAAAAATGAACAAAAAAATTAAAAAAAAGAAAGAGGGTGTCTTGGATAGATTGTCTAAGTCCACAGTTACTTGTTAATTCTTTGGTTTGCACAAGAAAATCTCTATCCACACCTGGGTAAGAACATTCTTCTCCACAGCTATTTAACAAACTCAACTTCTTTTTTTTAAATATAATTTAATTTTTTTTTTTTTTTTTTTTTTGGTTCTTCGAGGTAGGGTCTCACTCTAGCCCAGGCTGACCTGGAATTCACTATGTAGTCTCAGAGTGGCCTCAAACTCATGGCGATCCTCCTACCTCTGCCTCTTGAGTGCTGGGATTAAAGGTATGTGTCACCACACCCGGCTAAACTCAACTTCTTAAGTACCCTAAACTAAGAGGAAAAAAATAACGCACTTTTTTGTTGTTTTTGTTTTCCAAGGTAGGGTCTCACTCTAGCCCAGGCTGACCTAGAATTTACTATGTAGTCTCAGGGTGGCCTCGAACTCATGAAAATCCACCTACCTCTGCCTCCCTAGTGCTGGGATTGTTTTTTGTTGTTGTTGTTGTTTTTGTTTTTTTAAGTAAGGTCTCACACTAGCCCAGGCTGAATTGGAATTTACTATGTAGTCTCAGGGTGGCCTTGAACTCTCAGCAATCCTCCTCCCTCTGCCTCCCAAGTGCTGGGATTAAAGGTGTGCGCCACCACACCCAGCAAAAAGACACTTTTATCATTCACTGACTCATTCCTGTCTTGAACTTTTAGAACCTGTTACGTGCTCAGACAAAATAGGCCTCGCTCCTGCCTTTCTAGAAGGAAAACTAGCTTTGGGTAGAGGACTGGATACAGGTAGGTGAACTATATAGTCAATGGGCAAATACAAACTATACATACAAGTCCTGTTAAACAATAACGGAAATGAAAGCAGGGGGATAGCGCACGGATGTTTCCAGAAACTGTCATCTGATGAGAAAGATGTAGGCAGGCACAGAGTATGAGTGAGATAGAGATAAGAGGCAGAGCCCAACCGTGGAAGAGCCAAGGCCGTGGGATGAGAAGGGAGGAGGTATTCGAGACGCTTTCCAGCAAGCTGACACGCACTGAGGTCAGGCTGGAGCAGAGAGCCAGCCCATCATGCCAAATCCCCTGGGCCAAGCGCCCGGTCTCGCAGCTCACCCTGACGTTTGGAGATGGGCTCCAAGCAGACTCCGAATTACTTTTAGGAAGTCTGGTCCATCTGCCATGGGGAGTGTAGGTTAGGGAGCCGGCCAGGGTAAGGAGGGAAGCGGAGCAACCCATGCAGAGACGGCTTCAGGTGAGCGAGGATGGAGACACCTGTGGCTGTGGTGGTGGGCGTGGAATAGGGCAGAGGTTGAAGATGCTGTCTGGAGGTGGGGATGGATGGAGAGATGGAGGATCTGGAGCACGCGGCTGAGGATGGAGAGCCTTCCAGCACAGGGTGGAGGAAAGGGCCACGTGTACTGAAATTGAGTGTTCACGAGGGGTGTGAGGAGAAGGGCGAGAGATGGCCTCAGGTGTGGGGTTCAAGATGGAAGTGAGACGTGACCACACAGTTGAAACTCAGCAGAGAACCCCAAACCCTCATAGATATCCAATGCTACAGAGACATATGGAAGCCAGAGGCAGGTCTCTGGATTCCACACTGCCTCTCCTATATTCGTAGCGATGGGTGAGGGAACTAAGTTGCATGTAAAGGATAGAGAAAGCGGAAACAGTTAATGCATGACTTTTTAAAAGAACATTTCTTTTTTTAAATAATTTTTTGTTTACTTTTATTTATTTATTTATTTGAGGACAGACAGAGGCAGAAAGAGGCAAATATATATAAAGAATGGGCATGCCAGAGCCTCCAGCCACTGCAAACGAACTCCAGACACGTGCGCCCTTTTGTGCATCTGGCTACCGTGGGACCTGGGGAATCGAGCCTCCGACAGGGGTCCTTAGGCTTCACAGGCAAGCGCTTAACCAGTAAGCCATCTCTCCAGCCCTAATCCATGACTTTTAACGAAACCATTTTCTACCTCATGTTACATTCTCTGAGCAGCTCATGAGAAAACAGCCAGAGAGAGACAGAGAGAGATAGCTGGGCGTGGTGGTGCACGCCTTTAATCCCAGCACTCGGGAGGCCGAGGTAGGAGGACTGCCATGAGTTCAAGGCCACCCTGAGATGACAGAGTTAATTCCAGGTCAGCCTGGACCAGAGTGAGACCCTACCTCGAAAAACCAAAAAAAAAAAAAAAAAAAAAAAAGAGAGAGAGAGAGAGAGAGAGAGCATTCCAGCACTGTCTTTCAGAGTTGGAAGGCTAGAATGGCTCCTCTTTAATTTTACATTTCTCAGAGTTAATATCCGTTCCTCAATGTGCACTTATCTCTGAAGCCTAAGGACCCAGGTTCAATTCCTAGGACCCATGTAAGCCAGATGCACAAGGTGGTGGATGCATCTGGAGTTCATTTGCAGTGGCTAGAGGCCCTGGTGTGCCCATTCTCTCTCTCTCGCTGCCTCTTTCTCTCCGTCTCTCACTCTTTCTCTCTCTCAAAAAAAAAAAAAAAAAAATATATATATATATATATATATTAAAAAATTGGGCTGGAGAGATGGCTTAGCGGTTAAGCGCTTGCCTGTGAAGCTTAAGTACCCCAGTTCGAGGCTCGGTTCCCCAGGTCCCACGTTAGCCAGATGCACAAGGGGGCGCACGCGTCTGGAGTTCGTTTGCAGAGGCTGGAAGCCCTGGCGCGCCCATTCTCTCTCTCTCCCTCTACCTGTCTTTCTCCCTGTGTCTGTTGCTCTCAAATAAATAAATAAAAAATTTTTAAAAATGTTATTAAAAAATAATAATAAATAAATAAATAAAAGAAACCCACTTCAAGCCAGGCATGGTTGTGCATGCCTTTAATCCCAGCACTCAGGAGGCAGAGGTAGGAGGGTCTCAAAAAAAAAAGATATTTATTCTGCATTTAACTTGGCATATGACTTAGCAAGAACCCCTAGGAACGGACCACTTTTCATTCTATCTACAGTAAGGCTATTTGCTTTCTTGTAACTGTTAGATTTGTGTGACATCCGGACATTGCTGCAGAGCCAGGGCCCATCACTTGTTGGAAAGCCTTGCTCTGTGGACTGGACACTCCAAAGCCACGATGTTCGAGCAGACTCAGGCCTGCCTGTGGTGCGCTGCCGGGAGTGAGCGATCCTGGCACTGGAAAGGGCACATTTGTAAGGCTAAATTATTATGTCCTGTTTCTCCTCCGTGACTTCTCTCTGTTTCCACTTTAAAATGGTCAGATGCCTTGGTTACATGACCATGCAAAAAAACGAAGACTGAGCTGGGCGTGGTGATGCACGCCTTTCATCCCAGCACTTGGGAGGCAGAGGTAGGAGGATCACAGTGAGTTCAAGGCCACCCCGAGAATACAGAGTGAATCCCAGGTCAGCCTGAGCTAGAGACCCTACCTCGAAAAACCAAAAAAAAACCAAACCCAAAGACCAGTTTTTTTAGAGGTGTGTGTTAGAGAGAGAGAGAGGGCTATCAAACCCAGAACAGACTCAATTCTTGGAACCAAATCAATCGGTTCCTATTCAGAACCCAAGAGGAAGAAGAAAGTAAATCCATTCACCTTACCTTTCTGAGTAGAAAACCCCAAAGCTTCCAACAGACCTCAAGTTTATTATCATTTTTCTCTGGTAAAAAACTGGAAAGCAGGGCTGGAGAGATGGCTTAGCAGTTAAGCGCTTGCCTATGAAGCCTAGACACCGGTTCGAGGCTCGATTCCCCAGGTCCCACGTTAGCCAGATGCACAAGGGGGCGCACGCGTCTGGAGTTCATTTGCAGTGGCTGGGGGCCCTGGCGCGCCCATTCTCTTTCTCTTTCTCTGTCACTCTCAAATAAATAAATAAAAATGAACAAAAAAAATTAAAAGCTGGGAAGCAGATGGGGAACTGGAAGCTTTAGCTCCTTCCCTGCATTCTGGTTTCTCATTTCATCCTATGAAGGCAAAAAGGCCGCTGGTGTTATAAATTGCCTTTTCTCGTCCAAGCACTCCAAGACCAAGGTGGGTATCTACCTGGGCACTGCACTAGCTGTAAAGCCACTTGGAAAGAAAAGTTTACTGACATCAAAACTAAATGCATCCTCTTCCCTACCCTTCTCCTGGTTACAGTAACACCTATAAATAAATCCCCAGTCTGTGAGGAGAAAGAAATAGGTGTCTGGACTTCAATTTATTTGTTTATTTGAGAGAGAGAGAGGCAGTCAGAGATAATGGGCGCGCCAGGGCCTCCAGCCACTGCAAACGAACTCCAGACGCATGCACCGCCTTGTGCATCTGGCTTACGTGGGACGTAGGTAATGGAACCTGGGTCATTAGGCTTCACAGGCAAACAACCGCTAAGCCATCTCTCTGGCTCCTTAAATTGATATATTCTATTTTATTTAATTATTTGCAAGGAAAGTGAAAGAAAGAGAGAGAATGCCAGGGCCTACCAACAAACTCCAGAGTCAATTGTGCCACTTTGTGCATCTGGCTTTATGTGGGTATTGAGGAATTGAACTCAGGCCATCAGGCTTTGCAAGCAAGTGCCTTTAATCACGGAGCCATCTCCCCAACCCCAAAAAACTCAAGTTTAAAGACTTATGTGTCCTTGGAACACGATACTCCATGGCTCTACCAAACCAAATCCCATGAGATAAGGGATGCAACTATGCAGATATCTCAATGTTGCATGTATGCAAACAGTTTGGCTCCCGTAGGAAGGCATATTTTCCCCCTTAATGCACTGTTTTACTTGTCTTTCATCGCTACCAGATCTATATTGACATTAGGCCTGAGAATATGCTCATTTCTTCCCAAATGGAGCACTTGGTCTCGTTCATTCCATGGGCTAAGAATTAAAAGAAGCTGGTAGCAGGTTCCTAAAGTCAAAGGGGCACACTGGCCACCAGCCATGGCGACATGCACAGGCCACAGCAGATGCACCTCCTTGTTTGTTAGCTGACATCCCAAACAGAGCCCAGAGCCCACAGGCAGTGCCATAGCATTGCCTAGGAAGGGAGAGGAGGGTGGCATCTGGGATATCCATGTCCCCTTCACACACTGTGTAGAGAATGACACCGCCTCCCAGCTCTACCTCACGAAGGATCCTTGCCTCTCTTTGGAATTCATTGCCTGAAGTGAAGCATTTATTGAAGAAAAAAAAAAAATGAGGGCTGGAGAGATGGCTTAGCAGTTAAGCACTTGCCTGTGAAGCCTAAGGACCCCGGTTCAAGGCTCAGTTCTCCAGGTCCCACGTTAGCCAGATGCACAAGGGGGCGCACGCATCTGGAGTTCGTTTGCAGAGGCTGGAAGCCCTGGCGCACCCATTCTCTCTCTCTCCCTCTATCTGTCTTTCTCTCTGTGTCTGTCGCACTCAAATAAATAAATAAATAATTAAAAAAATATATTAAAAAAAAACGAAAACATGCCGCCAGCCCATAGAAATGCTTAAGCCAACCCAGTTTCAGAAGCCCGCTCGCCCAGAAATGCCACGTTTCAGTATCTAACTGGCCGCGTCACTGCGTGGAGCAACCTAATCTCTCCACCCCTCGGTTCCTTCCTCTTCAAGGTGAGTGGCCATCCTGAGATGATGGTGAGAGTCGAATGGAATTAACACAGGTCAGGGCATCGGCACAAGAAGTGGCAGGCAGTTAAGCACTGGGCCAGTGCCTAGCAAAGAGGTTGCTCCTGGGGCTGGGGGAATGGCTGAGCCATTAAAAGGTGCTTTGCTTTGGCATCCTGCTGACCCCAATTCAATGTCCCAACGCTCACATAAAGTGTGTAATCACACACACACACACACACACACACACACACACACACAGCAATGGGGGGCAGAACTAGGGGGGAAATCGAATCGCTCTCAGGCCCGCTAGGCTGGCATACACACAGTGACAAAACAAGGGGCACCCTTCTCCAGCAAGGTTAGACAAACACCCTGAGGTGGTCCTCAGACCCCCACAGGTGAACCATAGCACACACACACAGCCCACACATGCACGCCTCATAAACATCCACACAGTCAGCTGTACACACAGATTTCTCCTCCTCCTCCTCCTCCTCCTTCTTCTTCTTCTTCTTTTTTTTTTTTTTTTTTTTGGTATTTTGTTGAGGTAGGGTCTCATTCTAGTCCAGACTGACCTGGAATTCACTATGGAGTCTCAGGGTGGCTTTGAACTCACAGCGATCCTCCTACCCCTGCCTCCCGAGTGCCAGGATTAAAGGCGAGTGCCACCACACCCAGCCTAGAATTTTTATTTTATTTTTTCCTTTTTGGTTTTTCAAGGTAGTGTCTCGCTCTAGTCCAGGCTGACCTGGAACTCATTATGTAGTCTCAGAGTGGCCTTGAACGCCCGGCAATCCTCCTACCTCTGCCTCACGAGTGTGAGGATTAACACCCGGCTCCTACACACAGATTTTTTTTAAGTTACCCTTTTAAAAAATATTTTATTTATCCATTTGAAAGCAGTAAGAGACAGAGAGAGAGAGAGTGAGAGTGAGAGAATGGAGGTACCAGAGATTCTGGCCACCACAAATGAACTCCAAATGCATCCACCACTTTGTGCATCTGGCTCATACGGGTACTGGGGAATTGAACCCAGGTCCTTAGGCTTTGCAGGCAAACACCTCAACCATTGAGTCATCTTTCCAGTCCCAGATCATTATTATTACTATTATTATTATTATTTGGTTTTCCAAGATAGGGTCTTACTCTAGCTCAGGCGGACCTGGAATTCACTCTGTAGTCTCAGGGTGGCCTCGAACTCATGATGATCCTTCTACCTCTGCCTCCCAAGTGCTGGGATTAAAGGCGTGTGCCACCACGCCAGGCCCAGATTATTTTTTTAATTTTAATTTTTCATTTATTTATTTATTTATGAGAGAGAGAGAGAGAGAGAATGGATGTGCCAGAGCTTTTAGCCACTGCAAACAAACTCCAGACGCATGTGCCACTCTGTGCATCTGGCTTTACGTGGGTAATGGGGAATCAAACCCAGGTCCTTAGGCTATGCAGGAAAGTGTCTTAACTGCTGAGCCATCTCTCCTGCCCTGATTTATTTTATTTCATTTTAAAAAGGCTGTTGCTGTTGCTGCTGCAGCTGGCGTCTAAAGAGAAAGCAGAAGAGATCCTTAAGCGACAATTTTATAGTTTCAGAATTAAACATTTTAACTCGGGCCAGCCATAAATTTACTCATTTTGTATTGCTCAACAGCATTAGTCACTGGCTCAGTTGTGAGCACCACTGACTATATGGGACCCTCTTGTAAGTAGTGGAGAGGCATTGGGACATTGGGAATATCAGGCTTGAATTGATGCATTGATACAGGCACCAAAGTCCACGCTTCCTTGCACACTGGAAAAAAAAAAAAAAAAAAAAAAAAAAACCATGGCCGGGATAGAATCCCTGCCTGTGCAGGAAGAGCTCTCGAAGGATCCTGTCTCCTGCTTAGTAATGGCATAAAGGTGCAGTGACCCTGTGTTGACTTCCTTGTTGATTTCCCTTCCCTGGCTCCAGGCTCATTTTTCCCAGCGCCCGCAGGAAGACAATATATCCAGGGGGTGTGGTGTGCCTGACTTGGCAGCCCTTAAGGTGAACAAAAGAGTCCTGGCTTTTGGCTTGTGCAGCAGGGAGTTCAAGATAGCCTCAGACCCTCCGAACCAAAACAGAGCTGTCACTGAGCTGAGCCAGGCTGCCCTGCAGGGGCTGTTTCCTCCGGAAGCCCCCACAGGTTTCTCTCAGGCTTAGGGGTCTGCTCTTCCCAAGGCCTGGCATTGGAGTGGGATATGTAGTGATTAACCCACGTGCCAAGGTGAGAGGTCTTCAGAAAGGACTCAGGAAGGAGAAGGAAAGCCGTACTGAGCCAGAGAAGCTCAGTTCCCAAGTGGACTGTCCCCCCAAGTCCTCACCCTCCTGGGAACCCATCCACAGTGCAGCAAAGGTAAGGTGGCCTGACTCCTCCACCAGGCATCATCTCCCCCATTTTCAGGCTCTCACCCTTAACACACACACACACGCAGTAGTTGAGAAACTAGACTTAGGAATCACTAGATGTATTTTCTTCTGGATACTAGGAAGGCCTCAGCGTGGTGGGAAGAGGGTTTATGTGGCCAGAGGTGGTATAAAAATGGTGAGCAGGGGCTGGAGAGATGGCTTAGTGGTTAAGGCATTTGCCTGCAAAGCCAAAGGATCCTTGTTCCACTCTCCGGGACCCACATAAGCCAGATGCACAGCAGGGTTGGGGGGACATGCATCTGGAGTTCGTTTACAGTAGCTGGAGGCCCAGGCATGCCCATTCTCTCTTTTTCTTTCTCTTTCTCTTTGCCTCTTTCTCTCTCTCAAATCAATCAATTAATCAATTAATTAATTTTTTTAAAATGGCGAGCATCTGGGCGTGATGGTGCAAGTCTTTAATCCCAGCACTCGGGAGGCAGAGGTAGGAGGATTGCTGTGAGTTCAAGGCCACCCTGAGACTACAGAGTGAATTCCAGGTCAGCCTGGGCTAGAGCGAGACCCTACCTTGAAAAACCAAAAACAGAAAAAGAAAAAGAAAAGGCGAGCAGAGCTGCATGGATCTGAATTCGGTGCCCAGTTTAGCCCCAATTTACAAACATCTGTGTTTCTGTGACGGTCAGATAGATACACCTACCACACAGTATTCTAATACATGTGCTATTAGGAACTGGAAAGTCACTCTGGTACTTCCACGTCTGATATAACCCCACTTCCCATGTGCGTCACTCCTCTAAAACATCAGGGCCCGGCTCCCCTTACTGTAATCAATTTGTCTATTTCTTTGATCTTTTGAATCCCAAGAACTGAGTCCTCCTCTCCACACAACCCTATCCTCACCTTACTTAGGGCTCCCATCTTATGCCCTTTCCCACATAGACGCTTACCTTGCTTGGTCACGTGTAATGACTCTAAGGACTGACTGTGGCCCCCAAGTTTAAGATGGCTTGACTTATAATTTTTTCAAGTTTACAATCATGGGAAAATGACATGCAGTCGGTAGGAACTCTATTTCCAGTACCATACAGCTATTGACTTCCAGTGCCATGTTCAAAAAATTGCATGAGATAGCCAATATCTTATTATAACGCAGGCTCTGTGTTAGATAGGATTGCTACTGGAAGTGTTCTGAGTGTGTCGAGGGAAGACTAAGGTTTAAGGATTTAAGAGGTAGGGCCTTCCTCTAGCTCAGGCTGACCTGGAATTCACTATGTAGTCTCAAGGTGGCCTCAAACTCATGGCAATCCACTTACCTCTGCCTCCCAATGGTGGGATTAAAGGTGTGCACCACCACACCTGGCCTTTAAATATGTATATCTTTTTAAAATTATTTATTTATTTATTTATTTGATAGAGAAAGAGGGAGAGAGAGAGAGAGAGACAGAGAATGGGCAGGCTAGGGCCTCCAGTCCTTGCAAACTCCAGATGCGTGCGCCCCCTTGAGCATCTGGCTAATGTGGGTCCTGGAGAATCAAACCGTGATCCTTTGGTTTTGCAGGCAAATGCTTTAACTGCTAAGCCACCCCTCCAGCCCCCTTTAAATATATTTTTGACATGATGTTTTCACCTGGGTTTATCAGGAGGTAATAAAGTCAGGGAGCATCTGTGCTGTGTGTAGTTACTGTCCTTGAGCGTGGAGATGGAGCAGTGTCCTCCAGAGAGACAGGTCACAGATTTACAGCCAGGCCTCAAGGGGTGAGGCTCATCTGTCTGTTCTGTCCCTTTTGGTACTACCCTCATCTTTGTGGACAAGCACTGCTTGTTCTCTGCCCAGGCAACAACATTTCTAGAGCTCAGAAACTCTTTGGGGGCTGGAGAGATGGCGTAGCGGTTAAGGCATTTTGCCTGTGAAGCCTAAGGACCACAGTCCGATTCCCCAGGGCCCACGTTAGCCAGATGCACAATGGGGTGCATGCGTCTGGAGTTCGTTTGCAGTGGTTGGAGGTCCCGGCACGCCCATTCTCTCTTTCTCTCTATCTGCCTGTCTGTTTCTCTCTCTCTCAGCTAAATAGTTAAGTGAAAATACATTTTAAAAAACTCTTTGGGTAGCCTACCACCTACCAATGGTGGTAGCTTGAATGTGGATGAGTTTTGGCCTCTCCATGAACTAGCTCTTGAAATGTACTCATAGACACACCTACTCATGTTCCTTGCCACCAATCATGGCTCTGAATCCAGTTGACAATGAAGATTTTTTAAAAAATATTTTATTTATTTGAAAGAGAGAGGAGAAGAGGCAGTTAGAGATAAAGAGAGAACGGGCACCCCGGGGCCTCTTGCTACTGCAAATGAACTCCAGACTCATGTACCCCTTGTGCATCTGGCTTATGTGGGTCCTGGGGAATTGAACCAGGGTCCTTAGTCTTCACAGACAAATGCATTAACCCCTAAGCCATTTCCCCAGCCCCCAACAATGAAAATTAACTGTCATGTGTGTAACCCCAAAGAATTGAAAGCAAGAGCTTAAACTAATATTTGCGTATCTATGTTCATGGCAGTATTATTTACAGGTGGCCTGGTGACGGGAGCCAGGTGTTCATTGAGAGATGAATAGACAGGGGCAAAAAGGCAGCATATACAATTCAACCTTGAAAAGGAAATTCTGACATGTGTGAAAGGATGGCTTTATTTCATCTTTTCTGAAAGTAAGAGTGCTGTCACTGGGGTTGTTTCTTTGAACCTGGTTGTCAGGAAGCTCAATGAAATCTGATGCCCAATACCCAATACCATGACCGAGAAGACTCAATTCTCATCCTCTGTTCTTGTCAGAGAGAAAGAGTGAGTGAGAGAGAGAGAGAATGGGCACACCAGGGCTTCCAGCCACTGCAAACAAACTCCAGATGCGTGCGCCCCCTTGTGCATCTGGCTAATGTGGGTCCTGGGGAATCCAGCCTCAAACCGGGGTCCTTAGGCTTCACAGGTGAGCACTTAACCGCTAAGCCATCTCTCCAGCCCCAATTTATTGTTATTATTTTCTTTTCCGAGGTAGGGTTTCACTCTAGCTCAGGCTGACCTGGAATTCATTATGTAGTCTCAGGGTGGCCTTGAACTCACAGTGATCCTCCTACCTCCGCCTCCCGAGTGCTGGGATTAAAGGTGTGCGCACCACGCCTGGCTTATTTATTCGTTTATTAGAATATTTTTATGTATTTGTGAGCAAAGAGAGAGAGGGAGAAAACAGGCACACCAGGGCCTCTTGCTATTGCAAATGAACTCCAGATGGGTGTGCTACGGTGTGTGTTTGTTTTTACGTGGGTAGTAGGGAATCAAACCCAGGCCGTCAGGCTTGGCATGCAAGCACCTTTAACTGCTGAACCATCTCCCCAGCCCTGATATAAAAATGTAAAGCTCAGGATGGAGAGATGGCTTCACAGTTAAGGCATTTGCCTGCGAAGCCAAAGGACCCAGGTTCAATTCCCCAGGACCCACATTAGCCAGATGCACAAGAGGGCGCACGTATCTGGAGTTCGTTCGCAGTGGCTGGGGTCCCCGGCACTCCCATTCTCTGTCTGTCTCTCTGCCTCTCTCCTCTCTACCTCTCTCTGCTTGCAAATAAATAAATAATTTTTAAAAATGTAAAGCTCTGTGTTGACACAAATAAGCCATGCCAGTGTGTGGCCTTATTTTATTTACCATTCTGTAGTTGTTGCCTGAGTCTCTTTGTGGAATAGAGTGGGGTACAATAAATAAAAGTCCATCTCAGGGGATGGAGAGATGGCTTAGTGGTTAAGCGCTTGCCTGTGAAGACTAAGGACCCCGGTTCAAGGCTCGATTCCCCAGGACCCACGTTAGCCAGATGCACAAGGGGGCACACACGTCTGGAGTTCATTTGCAGTGGCTGGAGGCCCTGGCGTGCCCATTCTCTCTCACTCTCTCTCTGCCTCTTTCTCTTTCTGTCTGTCTGTCACTCTCAAATAAATAAATAAAAATAAACAAAACGAAAAGAAATTTTAAAAAGTCCACATCTGGCATGTGCTTAAAGCACATCACTACCACTACTACTAATCTTTTCACTTATAATTTCTACTTTTTAAAAAATTAGCATGAAGCCGGGCGTGGTAGCGCACGCCTTTAATCCCAGCACTCAGGAGGCAGAGGTAGGAGGATCGCCGTGAGTTCAAGGCCGCCCTGAGTCTACATAGTTAATTCCGGGTCAGCCTGAGCTAGAGTGAAACCCTACCTCAAAAAACAAAACAAAACAAAAAAATTTAGCATGAGCATATTAAACCCCTCGTGTGGAGAGAGAGGGAGCAACCCTGTATGTTTAGCAGTAGAGGGGGCTGTAGAGGCAGGAAGGTCCACGCTGGTCTGCTGGCCAGGTATTCACGCCTCCATCGTTCTTATCTCCCAAGAGCTCCCCTGCTGAAGCAACCTTTCCCCTGGGCTCTCATCGTGCGTTAGTGGCTTTCCGTGTCCCCAGGGGCAGATCATTTATGCGCGTTCAAATGTGCATCTGCAGGAAACACACAGACAAAATAGAATTTGAGCCAGGAATGTAGCTCCATTGGCAGAATGTTTACCCAGCATGCACAAAGTCCTGTGTTCAAGCCCTGGTATTTCATAAACTAGACATGGTGGTACATACCTGTCACTTCGGCACTTGGGAGGTACAAGCAGGAGGATCACAAGTTCAAAGCCATCCTCAACTATGTGACAAGTTCAAGGCCAGTCTGGGCTCCATGAAACCCTGTCTCAAAGAAAGAAAAAAAAAGAAAGAAAGAAAAAGCCAAATTTTCTGGCCTTGTGTTTTGTTTGGATGCTGCCTGGCTGAGCGATTGCCCTCTGATTCTCTGCACACTGTGTTGCTCATGCCAGGCTCGGGTTGGCAAGGACGGAGCAGCTGTCTGCGGGCCAGGAGCAGGCATTATTTCTCCCCCCACTCCTTTGAAAACTGAGAAGCGCGTCTTTTTGTGCAGTTTGTATCCTTCCCGGACTTCCTCCAGCCCGCTGCCACGCCTCTGTCCCTCTGATTCAATACGCCCTTCTGTGAGCCAGCCTTGCAGAACAGGTTCTGGGTTTGGGAGTAATGACCTTCTAGAAGTGTCCAAAACTCTAGCAGGAGTCGCACAGTCTCTGCTCGGCCATCTGGCCCTGGACCCTCCTGTCCAGTGAATGCACCCACCTGGGAGGCTGCTCAAGTCAATTTGTGGGGTGGGCGGATCCTGCAAGTTCCCGCAGTATAGCAGCAGTGAGAGTCCCAAGCTAACTCCAGGTTTCAAGACAAACTTCCTCGTGCAGGTTTCTTTCCATGCGCTGTGAACAAGTTGACAGGTATTCATTGACAGGTATTCATCGATACAGGCACATAAGCACTTTGGCATATAACCGTGAGAAGTTCGATGGCACTTGGCTTTAACATGACTTTCCATATATTTCTTTTATCACGAAAATCACAAAACTTAGCAAGTTCAACTTGCTCATGAGGTTTTGTTTTGGCAGGGTGAGTGACTGTTTTGAAAACTTCTAGAGTAAGGCTGGGGGAGATGGCTCAGAAGTTAAAGACACTGGCTAACAAAGCCTGACAGCGTGGGTTTGAGTCCCCAGTACCCACATAAAGCCAGATGCACAAAATGGGGCACAGTTCTGAGATTTATTTGCCCAGCTCACCCATTCTCTCATCACCCTCTCTCTCTCTTAACTAAATAAATAAAATTATTATTATTGTTGTTTTGTTTTTCAAGGAACACTCTTTTTTAAAATTGATTTTTGTTTATTTTTATTTATTTATTTGAGAGCGACAGACAGGGAGAGAAAGAGGCAGAAAGAGAGAGAGAGAGAGAGAGAGAGAGAGAAAGGGCACGCTAGGGCCTCCAGCCACTGCAAACGAACTCCAGACGCATGTGCCCCCTTATGCATCTGGCTAACGTGGGTCCTGAGGAACCGAGCCTTGAACCAGGGTCCTTAGTCTTCACAGGCAAGTGCTTAACTGCTAAGCCCTCTCTCCAGCCCTCAAGGAACACTTTTTCTCTAGCCCAGGCTGATCTGAAATTCACTATGTAGTCTCAAGGTGGCCTCAAACTCATGGCGATCCTCCTACCTACCTCAGCCTCCAGAGTGCTGGGATTAAAGGAGTGCACCACCACACCCAGCCTCATAAAAATATTTCTTAAAAACTAGAGCACATTAAATGTTTTTGTAGACCAACAGAACAGTTGTCCCCGAGTGGAGCTGAGTGACTAGGACACACCCCTGGCAAGGTGCCCGGTGCCCAGCAGGCATTAGTGCCCCTTCATGGAGCATGAGTGCCTCACACTTTGTTGTCTCCACATGCCAGGGACTGTCAAAGTCACCACTTGCTGGTCTCTCCTGTTTAATCCTCTGGATTCTGGACACTGGGCTTGTTTTCATTTCTCAGATGGAGAAACTAAAGGGCAAAAAGCTTTAGCAACTTGCCCAACCTCATCGAGCCAAAGAACCAGGGCTCAGAAGCAGCTGTGTGGTGCGCCATGCTTCTAGCAGGATGGGGGCCGGGGAGAGGCCTTGGAGCAACCATCCTCCCTCCCTCTCTCTGTAAATAAATAAAAATATGTTAAACATGTTTATTTATTTATTTATGTTGGTTTTTCGAGGTAGGATCTCACTCTAGCCCAGGCTGACCTGGAATTCACTATGCAGTCTCAGGGTGGCCTCAAACTCACAGCAATCCTCCTACCTCTGCCTCCCGAGTGCTAGGAATAAAGGCATGTGACACCATGCCCGGAAAAAATATTTTTAAAATATTATTATTATCATTATTTTTTTTGGTTTTCTGAGGTAGGGTCTCACTCTAGCTCAGGCTGACCTAGAACTCACTATGTAATCTCAGGCTGGCTTTCAACTCTCAGCAATCCTCCTACCTCTGCCTCCCAAGTGCTGGGATTAAAGATATGTGTCACCACACCTGGCTTTTTAAAATATTTTAAAATATATTTTATTTATTTGAGAGAAAAGGAGAGAGAGAGAGAGAATAGGCACACCAGGGCCTCCAGTCCTGCAAACGAACTCCAGATGCATGTGCCCCCTTGTGCATCTGGCTTACATGGGTCCTGGAGAGTCGAACCAGGATCCTTTGGCTTTGCAGGCAAACACCTTAACCACTAAGCCATCTCCCCAGCCCTTAAAATATTTTAATAAATAAAAAGTGGAGTGGCTTGAGCCTGTCTTGACTTGGAGGCCTTGCTTTTTGTCAGAGAAGACATTAAGGCACATAGGAAGTGTGATCTCTAGGGCTAGGAAGCCCTAGACCACCAAAATTTTTCTCCACATCTTTTTTTTTTAAGAAATACTTTCCTTTTACGATTCTTTTGTTTGAAAAATTCAAAGTAATACAAAGTAATTTTCATCACACTTCAAAATTAAGCTAAAGTTAATGAGCAATACCCAACAAGGACTGACATGTGGCAATACAATTCTGTATTATTATTAATTCTTCAAGGGGAAAAGCATGATTTTCTTTTCTTTCCTTTTTTAAAAACAGCACCTATAAAAAGTGAGCATATTATTTTGAGTTCATTCACAGACAGAGAGAAAGAAAGAGGGAGAGAGCAAGCGAGAGAGAGAGAAAGAGAGAGAGAGAGAGAAACGGATGTATTCTTTTGGAATGTTAAATTACCAAAACTTCAACTACATCACACGGTAGTTATAGAGGCATGCTGGGCTAAAGCAAGGGTAGAATTATGGAACTGAAAGTATTCATAGCAGCAGCTTTGAAAGATGCTTTTATTAAATCGTTGCACTTGGGTCATTTCATTGCTGTAGCACAAGCATTCTGCTCATACATTTCAAGTTTAAATGCCATCGTAAAATGATTTTACCCAAAACCATCTACAGAGCACTTGCATTGTCTCTTTCTCGTGACCACAGTAAGAAACATAAAAAAGAGAGCTCTGGGGCTAGAGAAATGGTTTAGTGTTTAAGGCACTTGCCTGCAAAGCCAAAGGACCCAGGTTCGATTCCTCAGGATCCATGTAAGGCAGATGCACAAGAGGGCACACGCATCTGGCACTACCATTCTCTCTCTGTCTCTCTTTCCCTGCCTGTTTCCCTCTCTCAAATAAATAAAGAAAAATAAAATAAAATAAAGAGAGCTCTCTGTCAGACCAGGCCCAGACTCTTTTAGCCTCTTCAGACTATGTATAAAGCCCTGTACAGCCTTAACAGCTTATAGGAAGAGAGGAATTCTCCATATCGTCTGGGTGATTGAAAATTCAATGAAGATTTTCCATGTACTATTTGTCCTGAGTTCCAAGATAATTCCTTTGCTGTTGTTGTTGTTTTGGGGGTCTAGTTTATCTTATTTTATTTTTTATTCCAGGCTGACCTGGAACTCAGGATGGCCTGGAACTCACGGTAGTCCTCCTCCCTCTACTTCCCAAGTGCTGGGATTAAAGACATACACTATTGTGCCTGGCTTTTTCTTTTCTTTTCTTTTCTTTTTTTGAGGTAAGCCCAAGAGAGAGGGGGTGGGGGGATTCACATGCCAGGGCCTCCAGCCACTATAATCAAACTCCAGATGCGCCACCTTATACACATGTGCAACCTTGCATGCTTGCGTCGCCTTGTGTGTCTGGCTTACATGGGACCTGAAGATTAGAACCTGGGTCCTTAGACTTTGCAGGCAAGCAACTTAACCACTACACCATCCCTCTAGCCCTTCGTTTTGTTTTGTGTTTTTGAGGTGGGGTCTCACTCTAGCCCAGGCTGACCTAAAATTCATTGTGTAGTCTCAGGCTGGCCTCAAACTCACAGTGATCCTCCTACCTTGACATCCCAAGTGCCAAGATTAAAGTATGTACCACCATGCCCAGTCCCAAGATAAATTCTTTAAATAAAAATTTCTCCGTGAGCCGGGTGTGGTGGCACACACCTTTAATCTCATCACTCAGGAGGCAGAGGTAGGAGGATCGCCGTGAGTTCGAGACCACCCTGAGACTGCATAGTGAATTCCAGGTCAGCCTGGGCTAGAGTGAGACCCTACCTCGAAAAACAAAACAACTTTTCTGGGAGAGTAAGTATGTAATGATCTCTTAAGACATAGTACAGGTTAAGTATAATTTATCCGAATGTTTTTGGACCTAAAGTATTGAATTTTATTGTTTTTCAAAAACAAAAATAATTAATAATAATAATAAATATAATAATAATATAATAAATAATAAATAGTAATAACAATAAATTTTATTGTTTTTCAGAGATTTGCATACACATAATGAGATGTCATGGAGGTGAGACCTGAGTTTAAACACAAACATTTATGGATTCTTTTTTCTTTTTTAGAAAATATTTTATTTATTTATGTGCAAGCAGAGAGGGACAGAGACAGAGAGAGAGACTAGTAGAAAATGGGTGGACAGGGCCTCCAGCCATTGCAAACAAACTCCATATGCTTGCGCTACCTTGTGCATCTGGCTTATGTGAGTTCTGGAGGATCAAACCTCGGTCCTTTAGCTTTGCAAATAAATTTCTTAATTGCTGAGCCATCTCTCCAGCCCAAACATTTATGTTTTATATATACCTTATACACAGTACCTTAAGGTAATTTTATATTTTTTTGTGTGCTTGTATGTTTTTAATGTTTTAAGGTATTTTATTTTATTTTTTATTTTTTGGTTTTTCGAGATAGGGTCTCACTCTAGCCCAGGCTGACCTGGAATTCACTGTGTAGTCTCAGGGTGGCCTCGAACTCACAGCAATCCTCCTACCGCTGCCTCCCGAGTGCTGGGATTAAAGGTGTGTGCCACCACACCCGGCTCAAGGGTATTTTTATTTGAGAAAGAGAGAATATGAACATAACAGGCCCTCTTGCAAACTAACTGCAGGTGCATGTACTACTTTGTGCATCCAACCTTATATGGGTGCTGGGACTTGAACCTGGGCTGTCAGGCTTTGCAAGTAAATGCCTTTAATTTCTGATCCATCTCCTCAGACCTTATTTTAATTTTTTGTGCTTTTTTTTTATTTTTTGTAATTGACAACTTCCATAATTATTGACAATAAGTCGTGATGATTCCCTCCTTCCCCCTCACTTTCCCCTTCACAACTCCACTCTCCATCACATCCCCTCCTCATGTCAATCAGTCTCTCTTTCATTTTGATGCCATCATCTTTTCCTCTTATTATACTGGTCTTGTGTAGGTAGTGCCAGGCACTGCAAGATCGTGGATATCCAGGCCATTTAGTGTCTGGAAGAGCGCACTGTAAGGAGTGGTAGGTACCCTTCCTTTGGGTCTTACATTCTTCCCACCACCTATTCTCCAGTGGACCCTGAACCTTGGAAGGTATGATAGAGATGATGTCTCAGTGCTGAGCGTTCCTCTGTCACTTCTTCTCAGCACCATGGCACCTTCTGAGTTGTGCTTGTATTTTGTCAATGACCCATCACATGACATCAGGTGAGGAATTTTTCTCTCGTGATATCATCAACTCAAAACAGTTTCGATTTGGGAACATTTCTGATTTCGAAATAGGGATGATCAACCCATAATAATAATATTTTTAAATCCCAGATAAGCCAATATCAGAAATAGTCAAAAGACTTTGCCAAACAAGATATACAGATAATAAGTAGACACACAAGAGGCACTGGACAGCATGAGGCATTAGAGAAAACCAATTAAAATCACAACGAGCTTCCCTTACATGCCTCTTTGTATGACTCGACTGAGAAAGGCTCACCATAGCCAGGGCTGGTAAGGGTGTCGGGGAATTGACCCCCCTGGTGGGAAGGGAAACTGATACAGTCACTAGAAAAAAAAAAAAAGAATTCAACTGGGTTTTTTAAAATATTTTCATTTATTTATTTGCAAGCAGAAGAGATAAGAGCCAGAGAGAATGGGTATACCAGGGCCTCCAGCCCCTGCAAACCAACTCCAGATTGCAAATTGTATGTGCCACTCTGGGCATCTGGCTTTATGTGAGCACTGGGGAATCAAACCTAGGGAGTTAGGTTTTGCAGGCAAGTGCCTTAGCTGCTAAGCCATCTCCCCTGACAGGGTTTTTGTTGCTGTTTGTAGTGTTGGGTATTGAATCTATGGCTACGCAAGCATTCTGCCACTGAACTACATCCCCAGCCCCAAATAAGAGTATGATAATTTCTGGAAATAAATGAATAAATAAGTAAGTGTGTGCCTTCATTGTAGCCATTGCACTCCTAACATTTACCATGAGAAATTACAGCTTTTACTCACACATAATTATGCATGTTTTTTCATAGTAATTTCAGTGGTAATATTCCTAAACTGGAAGCCACTCAAACTCAAATGCCTATTATGATAGCTAATTTTTAAATTCTTTTTTTTTTTTTTTTTGATTTTTCGAGGTAGGGTCTCACTCTAGCCCAGGCTGACCTGGAGTTCACTATGGAGTCTCAGGGTGGCCTCGAACTCATGGCAATCCTCTGCCTCCCAAGTGCTGGGATTAAAGGCATGTGCCACCACGCTCAGCTTTTTAAAAATTCTTTTTTAAAATATTTTATTTATTTATTTGACAGAGAGAGAGAGAGAGAGGCAGAAAGGGAGAGAGGGAGGTAGAGAGAATGGGCACACCGGGGCCTCTAGCCACTGCAAGCCAAATCCAGATGCATGCACCACTTTGCGCATGTGGCTTAACGTAGGAACTGGGGAATCAAACCTGAGTCCTTAGGCTTTTCAGGCAAGCACCTCAACTGTTGAGTCATCTTTCCAGCTCCCTAATAGCTCATTTTGATTGTCTATTTATTATGTGTTAAATACCTAAATTAGTAAGGCATACTTTTGGGTGTGACTGTGAGGGCATGTCTAGAGAAGCTTAGCTAAGGGGGTTAAGACTCACGCTGAACGTGGCTGGCATCATCCCATAGGCTGAAGCCATGGATGGAATAAAGAAAGGAATTGAAGAAAGCCCATAGCCAGAGGTATTCTTGCTCTCTCTCCGTTCTGGCTGCCACGATGTAAGCTGCTCTATTCCTTATACTCTATGCCATGATGAATGGAAACCCCCGACCCTTTGGGGTTTCTTTTCTTTTCTTTTTTTTTTGAGGTAGGGCCTCACTCTAGCTCAGGCTGACCTGGAATTTACTCTGTAGTCTCAGGGTGGCCTCGAACTCACGGCGATCCTCCTACCTCTGCCTCCTGAGTGCTGGGATTAAAGGCGTGCGCCACCACGCCCAGCTTCCCTTCCAGTTTCTATGTTTTTGATGACTCCATCTGTCAAGAGGGACTGGATGTGGTAACACATGCTAGTAAGCTCAATACTGGGGAAGTTGAGGCAGGAAGATCGAGAGGTCAAGACCAGCCAGAGCTACATAGCAAGATCCTGTCTCAAAAGAACCAAAACAAAATAAATAAGAAAGGCTGAATGAGGGCTGGAGAGATGGCTTAGCGGTTAAGCGCTTGCCTGTGAAGCCTAAGGACCCCGGTTCGAGGCTCGGTTCCCCAGGTCCCACGTTAGCCAGATGCACAAGGGGGCACACAAGTCTGGAGTTCATTTGCAGAGGCTGGAAGTCCTGGCGCACCCATTCTCTCTCTCTCCCTCTATCTGTCTTTCTCTCTGTGTCTGTCGCTCTCAAATAAATAAATAAAAAATTTAAACAAAAAGAAAGGCTGAATGAGCAAAACTGTGCTATGTCCTTCTAACGAAAGGACTGAACTGTTGGTATATGATATGAATGAATCCCAAAAATATCATACCATGTGATGAAAGCTGTCCCCCTGAAAAAAATGCACCGCATCTGATTCCACTTATATAGAAGTCTAGAAAATGTAAACAACCTATCATTATAGAAAGCAGATCAGTGACTGCCTGGCAACGTGGCAGACAGTCTAGGAGACAGAAATAGCAAAGGGTAATAGGAAACCTTTTGTAAGGTGAAAGACAGACATTATTTTTATTTATTTATTTGAGAGAAAACATGAGAGAGAGAGACAGAGAGAGAGAGAGAGAGAGGGAATAGGCATGCCAGGGCCTCTAGCCAGTGCAAACGAACTCCAGATATATACACCATAATGTGCATCTGTCTTAGGTGAGTTCTGGGGAATCGAACCTAGGTCCTTAGGCTTTGCAGGCAAGTGCCTTAACTGCTAAGGCATCTCTCCAGCCCCAAGAGAATGCTGAGATGATGGATACGTTCCTTAATTGTGGAGTGTATGTCACGGGCATACACACGTGAGAAAAATGACACACTGTAGCATTAAATATGGACCCTTGGGTGATGGAGAAGGGAAGAGACATAGTCATGTGGTCCACTCGCACGATTCCTCCATTTCTCTCCCCTCGGGCTGGACACAGGGGCTGTGAGCGCCACTGCCTGGATGTCATGACTGGAGTCAGGTTTGAGAAATGCATACAGAATGCCTCAGCTTGTTGGTGGGTGAAAGTCCAGCTTATGATGTCTGCTCGCTCCCTCTGAAGGGCACCTTTTATCTGCTAAGTCCCTTTTGGGGGGCCAGAAGCCATTAGATCAAAATACACTGGGTGCATTTTTACTTCTTCTTAGAGAGTAAAGGGGAGGGGGAACCCATTTCCCCAGAACAGAGAAAGTGACTGAGCCACTTGGATCGTCTCCAGCCTATTCAGGCCACAGACAAGCTGCGCACTATTCCGGGGCTCACTAAGGAAACAAAACACACAGGCACACAGAGCAGCAGCCGCACCGAGCCCCCCCCCCCCCGGGCTTGGGGTCTGCAGGTGCAGAGGTTCCAACTCCAGCAGGCGGGGGGGGGGGGGGGTTCACTACCTTTTCATCCCCAACAATGACCAGGCTCAGCTCCAGCCCGGGCCTGAAGAAGGGCCCCCACCCCCCGGAAGGAGTGCAGACCAGACTAGGGAAAACAAAACCTGTCCAAATGTCGCTTGTGTGAGTCGAACCTGAAACCCAGTCTCATTTGCAAGACCTCTCGTGAGAATGAACCCATGCACACAGCTCAAAGGGAAACATCAGTGGCTGGCCTCAAGGAACACAGAGCCATCTTGCAAAACAGAGGGGCCTGGTGTTTTTCCTCCCAGCCCAGGCTCAGGTGGTGGCTTTTGCCATGGATGACAGCTCCCCCTGCCCCCACCCCAGGATGAAGTATTTTCCAGGGTGATGGTTATGGATGAGCCACGCCCCCCCCAACCCCTACATCACAGCTGGTGTCTCTTTTTGTTAATATCACTCCCAGGTTTTTAAACAAAGCACCTGGGACCCCTTGTTTTATCAAAGGGGCAGGTCTGTCATAGCTTCATTCTCAGCGGAGAGGCACTAAGTCCATGGACTTACTTTCTCCACTCCTGTCGTGCCTCATTTTCCCCAGTGACTCCCCAAAGAGCAAACTCTGTTACTTCCATGAAACCTCACGCTTTTTTGTAACGGAGCTAAGCTTGTCCCATGGCCAAGAAGGCACTATAGGGGAAGAAAGACTTCCAGAGCCACCTCTCCTGGTTGCTTTTCCAAAACTTGCTCTGTTAGAAATTACTTCCTTTTCTCCCTGGCCAGCCACATCTTTTTAACCACTTACATCCCAAAGAAGCGCAAACATCAGGAAATATTAACAAAAAAGATGCCAAAAGCCTACAGTCTCATCATCATTATCATCATACCATTGTTTGTCTGCTTAATATGTGCATACACATATTTTATTTCTCTTAAATTTTATTTTTATTTATTTATTTATTTGACAGAGAAAGAGGGAGAGAGAGAAACTGGGTGCACCAGGGCCTCCAGCTACTGCAGGTGAACTCCTGATATGTGCACCCCCTTGTGCATCTGGCTAACGTGGGTCCTGGGGAATGAAACCTGGTCCTTTGGCTTTGCAGGCAAATGCCTTAAGCGCTAAGCCATCTCTCCAGCCCCACGTGCAACTTAAAAAAAAATATTTTATTTTTATTTATTTATGAGAGAGAGAGAGAGAATGGATGTGCTAGGGCCTCTAGCCATTGCAAACAAACTCCAGATTCATGTGCTGCCATGTGCATCTGGCTTATGTGGGTTCTGGAGAATTGAACCTGGGTCCTTAGGCTTCACAGGCAATCACCTTAATCACTAAGTCATCTCTCCAGCCCACATGCAGTTTTGTTTTTTTTTAAGTGTTCTGAGCCAGGTGTGGTGGCACATGCTCATGGGAGGCAGAGGTAGGAGAATTGCCGTGAGTTCGAGGCCAGCCTGAGACTACATAGTGATTCCAGGTCAGCCTGGGTTAGAATGAGACACTACCTTGGGGGGGGGGGGGAGGGAAATAAAAGTATTTTGAAACAGGGATTACCTATGTAGCCCAGGCTGACCTCAAACTTGTGATTCTCCTGCCTCAGCCTTCCCTCTGCCTCCTCAGCCTGAGGTTACAGACACGCATCACCATATCTGTCTTAGTTGTTATTCTGACTTGACTCCTCCATTGGGTTTGTGGTAGTAAAATATGAATGGCTGGAAAGCTGCTTTAACACCTCAAAACAATCCATTTGCTTTTTGATTTTTTGAGGTAGGGTCTTGCTCTAGGCCAGGCTGACCTGGAATTCGCTCTGTAGTCTCAGGGTGGCCTCGAACTCACGGTGGTCCTCCTACCTCAGCCTCCTGAGTGCTGGGATTAAAGGCATGAGCCACCACGCCCGGCTTAAAGCAGTTAATTCTAATTGGTGAGAGTTAGGTTAAGTTTCCCCATAAGCCTGTGGTCTCAATATTTTCATCACGCGACCCTACATCATTTTTGTCGTGTGTGTTTCTGTTTCAAGTGACCTGATTGAACACATACTGTTGGTTCTTTTAGCATAAGACTCGTGTCCACAGCGCCATCACTCATGCGTGGAGGCAGGTTATCTGCTGCAAGTATTTTTTCCATGAGATGCAGGCTTCTTGAGCTTAGAAACACCACGCAGCACTTCAGTGCCGTACTTGAGGGCCACTGGAAGCAGTGAAAAGCACAAAATGAGCAAAATGTAGTACTTCACGGGCCACTAAAAGAGCACTTGTTTGCAGCCTGAGAGCTAGAACAAGACGTCAAATGTCTTCTCCAGCCTCAGCTGCAACTGCCCACGTCTGCTGATGCTCTGTGTGTGTCGGAAATGTCTACAAAACCGCTGAGGGGAGCTGGAGAGATGGCTTAGCGGTTAAGCGCTTGCCTATGAAGCCGAAGGACTCCGGTTCGAGGCTCAATTCCCCAGGACCCACTTTAACCAGATGCACAGGGGGCGCACGCGTCTGGAGTTCGTTTGCAGTGGCTGGAGGCCCTGGCGCGCCCATTCTCTCGCTCTGTCTGCCTCTTTCTCTCTCTGTCTGTCGCTCTCAAATTAAAAAAAATAAAAATAAAGTAAACAAGAACGCCGAGGGTATTGATTTTGGGTTACAAATGAACTTTTTTTTTTTTTTAAGTAGGGAGATTAACTGCTGTTTATTTATTTGCAAGCAGAGAGAGGATGGGCACACCAGGGCCTCTAGCCACTGTAAACAAACTTCTGTATACAAAATTCAGATGCATGGGCCACACTGTGCATCTGGCTCTACGTGGGAACTAGGGGATTGAACTCAGGTCCTCAGGTTTTGCAGGCAAGCACCTTAACTGACAAGCCAGCTCTCCAGCCCTGACAGCTGTTAAGTCCACAATTAATAATAGTTGGTCACACCTCCTGTTGTATCCACATGATCCATTATGAAGCTAGGAGGCAGGCAGTTATTTAGAGCTCCTTTAATCCCAGCACTTGGGAGGTTGAGGTAGGAGGATCACTGTGAGTTTGAGGATACCTTGAGACTAGAGAGTGAATTCCAGGTCAGCCTGGGCTACAGAAAGACCCTACCTCAAAAAACCAAAAGCAAGCAAACCAACAAAAAATCAAAATGCATTCGCAGAATATGATGGTGCACACCTTTAATCCCAGCACTGAGGAGGCAGAGGTAGGAGGATCACTATGAGTTCAAGGTCACCCTGAGACCACATAGTGAATTCCAGGTCAGCCTGCTCTAGAGCGAGAACCTACCTTGAAAATATAAAAAGTGTCATGTCGGGCTGGAGAGATGGCTTAGCAGTTAAGCGCTTGCCTGTGAAGCCTAAGGACCCCGGTTCGAGGCTTGATTCCCCAGGACCCACGTTAGCCAGATGCACAAGGGGGCGCACACGTCTGGAGTTCATTTGTGGTGGTTAGAAGCCCTGGCGCGCCCATTCTCTCTCTCTCTCTCTCTCTCTCTCTCTCTCCCTGTGTCTCTTTCTCTCTCTCTGTCACACTCAAATAAATAAATAAAAGTGAACAAAAAAAATTTTAAAAAAAGAAAGAAAGAAAAAGTGTCATGTCTTGTTAAGGACACTACCATGATGGCTGCCATCTGTCAATGCTACGTCATTTCCCCCAAGGAGCTCATTTCAGGAATACATGGTAGGGTCATTCTGATTTGCTTCCAAGATCAGTTTCTTTTTGGTTGTTTGTTTTTTGTTTTTTTAAGGTAGGGTCTCACTCTAGCTCAGGCTGACCTGGAGTTCACTATACAGTCTCAGGGTGGCCTCAGACTCATGGTAATCCTCCTACCTCTGCCTCCCAAGTGCTGGGATTAAAGGCATGCGCCACCACGCTGGGCTTGGACCCAGGAGTTTTGAAACTGATCTTAGAGCCGGGAGTTGGTGGTGCATGCCTTTAATCCCAGCACTTGGGAGGCAGAGGTAGGAGGATCACTGAGAGTTCGAGGCCACCCTGAGACTACAGAGTGAACTCCAGGTCAGCCTGAGCTAGAGTGAGACACTACCTCAAAAAACCAAAAAATAAAAAATAAAAATAAAATAAAAACCTGCTGGGTCCATTTGAGTAGAGTCCATTTTGGTCAAAAGGTCCAGTCATGGCCCAGTCTCTATCAGCACCCTGCCCTTCAACGCGGCAATGAATTTCTTCATCTGCTAAGGGGAAAGTCCGTATTTCATCAATCCTGAACCACCCATCATTTCACAGCTTACCATCTCTCTGAAACTAGATGTTTGGTTTGGTTGCATAATTAATGAAATATCGTAGTTTAATTGGCAACATTCTGTTTTCTTTTGGGGTGGTCCATAAAATAGGGATGTGTATTCTGCCATCAGCCTCTGAGAAGTGATGAAATGCAGCAATAACGATGTCTACCACATGGTGTGGTAAGGATGGAGCGATGCCGCAACACCACGGTGCTGTGGGAAAGCAGACAGCATGTGCGGACTCATGTGGGGTGTAGAGCGCCACATTTTCACCACTCTGTTCCCTTGTTTCATTAATACTATGCCATGATCCTCGATGACTCAGATGAGAATTTGAGTGTTTATGAGAGCAGAGAGTGAATGGGCACACCAAGACCTCTTGCCACTGTAAACAAACTCCAGATGCTTGTACCACCTTGTGTGTCTGGCTTTACATGGGTACTGGGGAATTGAAACCAGGCTGTAGGCAAACACCTTTAACTGCTGAGCCATCTCTCCAGTCCTCAGATTAGTTGTTTTTTTTTTTTTTTCCCAGATAATGATTGCTAACAAATTATTATTATTGTAGTGGAGCTTTTTTTTTTTTTTTTTTGTCGTTGAAAAGAGATTCTAAGCCAGGTGTGGTGGTGCACGCCTTTAATCCCAGCACTTGGGAGGCAGAGGTAGGAGGATCGCCATGAGTTCGAGGCCACCCTGAGATTAGAAAGTGAATTCCAGGTCAGCCTGGGCTAGAACGAAACCCTACCTCGAAAAACAAGCAACAACAGCTTGAAGCACCAAGTTTCTTGGTGCTAGGATGGTCTTTACTCTGTGCCCACCATGACCATGACCATGAGGCTGCACGTGTTACATTAATAGGATTCTCTTCTTTATATTTATTTATTTATTTTTCAACAAAAGTTACAGTCTTAATCCCCTCTCTTCCATTCCACTTTCCCTGAAGGCTGTCCTCAGTGAGGTTGTTGGTGTTTCCTGTTGGGTAATTAAGGTCTCGGTCAGTCTCTGGGGATTGTGGGGGGGGGGTCTGTGCTTCAAGATCTTTCCACTCACCCTGTGACTCTTATAATCTTCCCTCCCCCTTTTCCACAATGGTCCCAGAGTGTTGGCGGTCTGTTAGCAATCTGATTCAGTGTTGAGTACTCTGTAGCCTCCAGGTTTCTGATTCAACGTGTTTTGATTGACCACAGAGCCTGTCCCTGTTTCCCTGGAGCAGGTTGTCAGGCTAGCAGTGGGAGCAGTACTTCCTTTGCAATTTCCTGTGGGCCCTGGCGGATGTGGTAGAGGTGGTACATCCCATGGTAGGCAGCCAGCTATCTTTTCTTGTCACATTGATGGGTCTTGAGTCTCCTCAGTTTTCTCTATCAACTTCATGCTTTGGGGAAAGGGATTATGATAGGGAATCTTGTCTCTGTGTTCTTTCCTACTCCCAGGAATTGCTGCTTTACATGATGTTTTTTGCTAGTGCAAATTCATCTTTTCTCCTATCACAGTAGCCTGGGGCATGTCTTCATAGCAGAAACAAAAGCAAGTGAAACAATTACAATCGGGTTCAGTCCTAAATGACTCTACTTCAAGATCCTTCCATTTGGTGCCTCTATATTCTCACCTCAGAAGCTGTCTTTTGCTTCTTTGGGGGAGGCAAGGAGGTGGCCTAGATACTGCATAGGAAGGATGCTTATGAGGCCTTCCCTTCACACAGAAGTTCCAACCACAGACTGTGAACAGACTCCTTATAGATGTAGTGTTTCCTATGGAAGGGACAAAATAAATCTGAGGTCTGTCAACTGGTGTCTTCATAGGCACACATGACGGGTCAGCTCATTGGATGTAGAAGGTTGAAGTCAGCTGAAGGTTGGCTCCTAGGTAGGAAAATATGGAGGAGACTCTCTTCTGCCCTCTTTCCAGTGATGATTCAAGGGGATAAGTGGAGGAGGTTAGAAAAGCAAGGCTGGTAAGGTTGCTTCTGAGTGTTGATCATTTGTGTAGCGGTTTCGGCACACCTAAATAGGAGGGCTCTCATTTCCATTTTTTTTTTTTTTAAATAGGTGAGGGTCATATGAAACACAAATCTGACTTTACTTATTATTATTTTTCTAATCATTTTTATTTATTTATTTGAGAACGACAGAGAGAGAAAGAGGCAGAGATAGAGAAAGATTGAGAATGAATGGGTGCGCCAGGGCCTCTAGCCACTGCAAGCGAACTCCAGACGCGTGCGCCCTCTTGTGCATCTGGCTAACATGAGTCCTGGGGAATCGAGCCTCGAACTGGGATCCTTAGGCTTCACAGGCAAGCGCTTAACCGCTAAGCCATCTCCAGCCCTCTCATTTCCATCTTAACTTATAGAACCTGACACTTAAAGCCAACGTGACTTGCTTAACACTGGGCCCTCCTGTTTCAAAGAGTGCCTCTCTAGATTCTAAGGAACAAGAAGATCTAAGAGGAGCCGGGCGTGGTGGCGCACGCCTTTCATCCCAGCACTCGCGAGGCAGAGGTAGGAGGATCATGGAGAGTTCAAGGCCACCCTGAGACTACAGGAGGAATTCCAGGTCAGCCTGGGCTAGAGTGAGACCCTACTTCGGAAATAAATAAATAAATAAAAAGAACAAAAGCTCTAATAGAGATCTAATAGTCCCAGAGCCACCATCGCATTTCCTCATCCATCACTGACTCTGCGATCATCTCTGAGGGCCACGCCAACTCTCGCTGCTTCATTCAGATTGGGTTTTTACCACAGGGCCATGTACAAGCGTCTTTGTGACAATCAAGCTTTTGCTTTTATTTAAACCAAGGAAGGACACATTTCTTTAGCACCATCGCTTTTTCATTGAAAAGAAAAAGTGATAAGACGTGTGGTCTCTGTGAGATTTCTCTTTGATTTCTTTTTCTTTTTTATTCATTTTCTTTGATTTATTTAAGAGTGACAGAGAGAGAGAAAGAGGCAGATAGGGAGAGAGAGACAGAGAATGGGTGCGCCAGGGCCTCCAGCCACTGCAAACGAACTCCATATATATATATATAAAGGGTAGCAGCTCCTTTACCAAATGTAGCACCAGAACACAGAGACAGGAGTTGACCTGCCTAAGGTCCCACAAGAAATCAGCCTTGGGCCCAGAAGTGGAGCCGAGCGTTCCGTCATTGGCTGTGTGGCCAACACTGCTGTTTTATGCACAGCCTGTAAATATTTACGTCTTTAAGTCTCTTCCCAGCTGCAGCTAGGACAAGAAGTACCTCATGTAGCCACACACGAGCGTACAGCAGATGTGAGAAAATGTAAACTTGATTTGCACAGGCATGGTCTCCTTGATATTAAAAATACTAAGTCCTGAGCCAGCCAAGCTTAAGACCAGTACTTTGTCTCTTTGGATTTCTTGGATTTCGTTTGATGTTTTGTATGTAAGATGGCTTTTAAAAAGTAAGTTGGGGGGCTGGAGAGATGGTTTAGCGGTTAAGCAGTTGCCTGTGAAGTCCAAGGACTCCAGTTCGAGGCTCGATTCCCTAGGACCCACGTTAGCCAGATGCACAAGGGGGTGCACACATCTGGAGTTCTTTTGTAGTGGCTGGAGGTCCTGGTGCACCCATTCTCTCTCTATCTGCCTCTTTCTCTCTGTCTGTTGCTCTCCAATAAATAAATAAAAGTAACAAAAAAATTTTTAATAAAGTAACTTGGGGCTGGAAAGATGACTCAACAGTTAAAGGCACTTGCTTGCAAGAGCCTGTCAGCCTGGGTTCAAGTCCTCAATGCCCATGTGTATTAGTCAGGGTTCTCTAGAGGAACAGAACTGCTAGAATGAATTATTTTAAAAGGAGAATTTATTGGACTAGCTTACAGTAGTCCAATAGCAGTTGCAGGCCCGAGAATCACCGAACCTGGTAGCTGCTCAGTCCACATGGCCAGAGGCCTCAGCAGTCCCGACCCGGCACTGCAGATGGTGCCGGAAAGCCTGGAGGCTTCTTGAGGAGCCGCTGGGTTTCGATCCACGTGGGTCTTCAGTTGATGCTGGTCTTCAGTCCACGCTGGTCTTCAATCCACGCTGGAAGGCAGCGAGCAGCTCCCGCAGCCAAGTGGAAGGAAGAAATGAGAGAAGGAAGGAAAGAAGGATGGGAGGAAGGAAGGAAGGAAGGAAGGAAGGAAGGAAGGAAGGAAGGAAGGAAGGAAGGAAGGAAGGGACTCTTTTTACCCAGAGCTTCCTTCTATAAAATCTCTTCTGAGAGGAGGAAAGGATATAAAGATACTCGTGTCCCATGTTAATGCTCATCAGAAGGTGACCTCATTGGAGGATGACTTTAATAATCAAGTAGATAAGCTGGCCCATTCTGTAGATAGTGGTCAACCTCTTTCCACAGCCACCCCTGTCACTGCCCAATGGGCCCATTCAGAGAGTTCTATCCACGTACACTGCAACACCATGTAAAGCCAGATGCACAAAGTGACACACGCATCTGAAGTACATTTGCAGTGGCAAAAGGTCTGGTGTATCCATTCTCTCTCTCTCCCCTTGTGAATAAATCAGTTACTTAACAAAAAATAAATTGGACAGAACACTAATCAAATCATGTCCCTACTTCCCAATAGAAAATTTACATCAAATAACTTTGAAAAGGTATTGGTCCTATTTTCCTTTTATAACAATATTGAATAATTGTAATATGTTAATAGTGAGTGGACTCCTTCAGTTCTAGTGATACATATGCATTAATTAATATAAGGTATTTATAGGAGGAGACCATCCATCTAACTATAAACTCTGTGTGTGTGGGGGGGGTGTATTTTCTTTTTTCTGTTTTTTTTTAAATTTTTATTAGCATTTTCCATGATTATAAAATAATATCCCATGTTAATTCCCTCCCTCCCCCCCACACATACTTTTTCCTTTGTGGGTGTGTATTTTTAAGAAAGGATCTCACTCTAGCTCAGGCTGGCCTGAAACTCACAGTGATCCTCCTACCTCTGCCTCACAAGTACTAGGAAGAAAGGTGTGCACCACCACACCCAGCTTAGAAACTGGATTTTTAAAATGATACCCTTTAAAAATTACATTCTTTTAAAGCCACATGTAGTGGTGCACACCTTTACTCCTAGCACTCAGGAGTCAGAGATAGGAGGATCACTGTGAGTTCAAGGACAGCCTGAGACTACATAGTGAATTCCAGGACTGCCTGGGCTACAGTGAGCTCCTACCTTGAAAACACACACACACACACACACACACACACACACATATATATTCTTTTTTTTTTTTTTGGTTTTTCAAGGTAGGGTCTCACTGTAGCCCAGGCTGACCTGGAATTCACTATGGAGTCTCAGGGTGGCCTCGAACTCATGGCAATCCTCTCACCTCTGCCTCCTGAGTGCTGGGATTAAAGGCGTGAGCCACCACGCCCGGCTTTCTTTTTTTTTTTTTTTCACACATATATTCTTTTAAGCTTTATAGTGACTTAAGTGGGGTTAACCTAATGTATGCCTATGAAATAGAAGGACACACAGAAGGGTATATCTGGTTCAAATAGTGCTGGTGCTTTCTCTCTCTCTCTCTCCCCTTCCCTCTCTTGTCTCAAATAAAAGAGAAAGGAGTTCTAACTAACTTCAGCATGTTCCACCAGGCTTGTGATAAGAATAATTATGATGAAAGTGGAGCCAAGCAGCTGGCCTGGAATGCTTGGGACTAACGTATGACTTTCTAGTTCCTACTCATCTCAATGTCATTTCAATGTGGTGTTCTCACTAGGACATGGTTTAGGGACACTTTCACGCCCAGGTGACTTAGTCTGGAGTGGTTTTGCGGCATGATTAGCGTAACCATTAGTCACAAGATACATGTTCCCAATGTCTTTGCTTGGTTCCAGTATTGTCCAGATAATATTTATGAATCCTCAGAGGTCTCTGCAGAAGTAGCTGGCACACATCTCACCGCAGAGCCTTTCTGGGGATGGGGAAACTGGACAGTAAGGAGGTTATGCAATCTCCCCAAAGACTCACAAGCAGTTTGTGGCCGAGCCTGTAACCTCTGGTCTCCTGTCCTGACTAGGGGAGTCAGCTCCCTTCTGGGCCCCCATTTGGCTCAGATGAGGAAGATGGACGAGCGCTCTTATGTCAAGTACTAGCCTGATTGGTTTTTAATGACCTTTATTCTCATCTTGTGAGGAAGATAGTATATCCTTCCCTGGCTAAACACTATTTCAGGGAAAGCCACAAACCAGCCCCTCGGGTCCTGTTTACAAAAATGAATTCAGCCTTATTCTGCTGAACTGACAAAATCTGATCACCTCTCAGCGGCTTTCCCGGCCCGTCACCCTCTGAAGGAAGATCTCTATTTTGGGGTATTGCTGTGGACTGTCAAGCTTTCATGGCCAAAGAAAGATCGGGGTGAAGAAACTCTGGAAAGGTAAAATAGAAGAAGATATAAAAAGAAAGATGGCACAGAAAAACTAAGGAAGGAGAAAGGCCAGGACAAAAGCTTTTACATGAAGGATTTCATGAGCAAGAACTCTTAGGAGAGGGGAGTAAGAAATAACTCACCCTGAGGCAAATGAGTGCTGGGCTGCCAAGATCCTTTTTATTATTTTCAGCTAGCCCAGGCTGACCTGGAATTCACTATGTAGGTTCAGAGTAGCCTTGAACTCATAACGATCCTCCTACCTCTGCCTCCTGAGTGTTGGGATTAGAGGTGTGTGCCACCACACCCAGCCAAGTGAGTGATGGGATTGGAGGGACAAGAAGACTATGAGCTTGGCGTCAGCGCTGGGTTCAATCCCAATGTCATCTGGGATCAGACTCATGAACTCAAGTTCACTGCACTCTGACCCTTTTGTTTCCTGTTCTGTGTGCTGAAGGCGGGCTGCCTAGCCCTTGCAAAGAACTGATGATCCCCTTACATGTAACAGGAGAAGGGCAGTGAGAGTCCATGGCGCCTAGTAGGGATGCTTTAAGCTCAGCTTGCCTCGCTTCCTGGGACCTTCACACCACCTCTTCCAAGCTTCCCACCCCCACGCCCCACCCCACAGCGATCTTTCTTAGTTGTCTTAATTCTCCCAGCGCACAGCCAAAATGGGGAACCAATGGCTTGGGTTTTTTTTTTATTTTTTTAATTTATTTTTTATTTGAGAGCAACAGACATAGGGAGAAAGACAGATAGAGGGAGAGGGAGAGAGAATGGGCACGCCAGGGCCTCCAGCCTCTGCAAACGAACTCCAGACGCGTGCGCCCCCTTGTGCATCTGGCTAACGTGGGACCTGGGGAACCGAGCCTCGAACCGGGGTCCTTAGGCTTCACAGGCAAGCGCTTAACCGCTAAGCCATCTCTCCAGCCCTGGCTTGGGGTTTTTGATGTGGTGACCTAGGGAAGCAGGTCACGTCAGTCAGGGGAGAGGCACAGAGGTCTCGTGGACAAAAAGAGCAAGAGAGAAAGAAATTCAAGGTCAGCCCCTCCCTACAAAGGCTGTTAGAGGCCAACCTGAGATGCATGACACCCTATCTCAAAATTAATTAATTTAGGGCTGGAAAGGTGGCTTAGTGGTTAAGCACTTGCCTGTGAAGCCTAAGGACCCCAGTTCGGAGCTGGATGAATCTCCAGGACCCACCTAAGCCAGATGCACAAGGTGGCACATGCATGTGGAGTTCATTTGCAGTGGCTAGAGGCCCTGGCACACCCATTCTCTCTCTCTCTCTCTCTGCCTCTTTCTCTCTCTGTCTCTCTCAAATAAATAAATAAAAATAAACAAAAAAATTTTAATCAATTAATTTAAAGTAAAAATACATGCACATGGACAGAGAGCAAGAGAGAGATTGAGATTCTGTTGACAGTTGGATGAGATTTTTCAGGAGTCGTTTTGTTCCCTCCAGTCTTCATTAGGCTTCTTCTGTTCTAAGATGACAAAGAGGACTGGCGGGCGGGAAGGGGGTCACAGTGCCTAGGATGGAACCCAGAATTAATTTTCCCACTCGAGACAGTTCAGACTCTTGCATTATCTCACCCCACTCCCAAGCCTTCTCGCTTACCGAGCACAAGGGTCCCAGAAGAGCAGCCGCCAAGTACTGACATCGACTCCAGGTAGCTGCGGGCTTCCTTTCCATGACCTGACCTTTCACCCCGCCCATCACACATGCTCCTTCCTATCAAAGCATGGGGTCACACTTGGGGCCTGGTTGGAACTCCCTGCCAACCTCTGACTTGTCCCCCTTATTGGCTAACTTGGGCCAGCTTCTTGAGCCAGGTAGGCTCTGACCCACCCTTGTGGATGGTTGTCATCCCCTGTCCCGCTTCCCCTTCCACACATCAGAACGGACCCAGTAAGTCCTTGATATTGGAGCTGCTCACGTTCTTAGTCCCTGGAAACACTGAGTTAGAAAATCCTGAACCACTGCTCCTCGGGAAAGTGCAAGCTTGGCTTCCGGTGAGCCTCTGGTCACATGATCAGCAACCATCCAATACAAACTTTCCCTGGGTTGTGTGCTTATTTAAAGAGATCTTATTTCAGGGCTGCAGAGATGGCTCAGCGGTTAAGGCACTTGCCTGCAAAGCCTAACAAGCCCGGGGCCATCCTTAGTACCCACGTAAAGCCAGAAGCACAAAATAGCACACGCATCTAGAGTTCATTTGCAGCAGCTGGAGGCTCTGGCATGCCCACTCTTTTCTCTGTCTGTCTCTCTTCTATCTATGTCTACTTGCAAACAAATAAATAAAGAGGAAAAAAAAAAAAAAAGAAAAAGACTTTTTGGTTTACCAAGGTAGGGTGTCAACTGGAATTCACTATGTCATCTCAGGGTAGCCTCAAACTCACAGCGATCCTCCTAACTCTGCCTCCCAAGTACTGGGATTAAAGGCATGCACCACCATGCCCAGCAAGAAAAAATATTTTTTTTAATTTTTTTGTTTATTCATTTATTTGAGAGTGAATAAGAGAGAGAGAATGGGTGCACCAGGGCCTCCAGCTACTGCAAACCAACTCCAGACGCATGTGACCCCTTGTGAATCATCTGGCTTACATGGGTCCTGGGGAACTGAGCCTCGAACTGGGGTCCTTAGGCTTCACAGGTGAGTGCTTAACTGCTAAGCCATCTCTCCAGCCCCAAGAAAAATACTTTTAAGAAAAGAGATCTTTAAAAAAAAAGAAAAGAGAGGGAGATCTTATTTAATATGTGTTACTGGTCCACTGATACCAAGTTTAGAGCCAATAGCACACTTGTGCCTGAATGAAGCTTATCCGACCTGTGTCTTCTCTGTTAGGCACACCACAGCCTTCCTGGACTTGCAATCACTAGTTTTTGTATATCAGGTATTTTCTCATTGCTGGAACAGGATACCTGACCAGAAACAGCTCAGGGAAAGAAAAGGGTTTAACTTAGATTACAGTTCCAGAGGATAGAGTCCCTCACAACAGGGAAAGCTGGACAGGAACAGGAGGTCAACACCACACGATCACATCAGCAGAGATGAAGTAGAGAGAAGGAAGACAGCCCTGGCCATTCAGCGGTGAAACCTTAAGGCCCACCCCCAGTGACGCACTTCCTCCAGCAAAGCTCCGACCTCGTGAAGATTCCAGTTTTCTCTGAGCAATATTCCAACATATTACGCATTCAAACACGGGAGTGTATGAGGAAGGCATTCTGTTCAAACCACCATAGCCTGTTAGCCATTTTAAACAATGAAGTGCCAACAGAAAGCTCAAAAAGGTGAAAAGGTTTGGGAGCTGGAGAGTTCCTTAGTGGGTAAGGTGCTTGCCTGTGAAGCCTAAGGACTCAGGTTCGATTCCCCTGGACCCACATGAGCCAGATGCACAAGGTGGCACATGCACCTGGAGTTCCTTTGCAGTGGCTGGAGGCTCTGGCTGCCCATTCCCTCCCTTTCCCTCTTCCTCCTTATCTATCTATCTATATAAAGCTGAAAATATGGCAGTAAACGGAGCATCAGAAGGGCAGTGTTTACAGCATGGAACCTGAAACAGGAAGGTGAACATTGCCTTCTTGACCTCAGCTGGGAATGTGTGTGTCTTAGATTCCTGCTGTACATCTGAGCATGTCCACACATTACCACAAAATCTCCACGAACAGCGGTGGGGTCGTCACAGTTGAGTTTTACCAAGTAAGTGAGTTCACGTCTATACAATCCATAAATAATTAAGACCGATTACAAAAATACTCAATTCTGAGCAACGCAGCATTTTTGTGCCTTGCTATTAACTTGAAAGCTTCTATTTGAAGCAGGAGCTCCTGGAATGCTACATAGTCTGGGGTAAAGAGAAAATTTGTATAAACCAAGAAACTTTCCATGAGAAAATACTCACATTTCTAAATATGTTTAAGGGTGTTTTTTTTTTTTTTTTCTGGACCAATGAAATGAAACATACTAGAAAAAAATTAGTCCAGGAATAGTGTATACATTTTTGCCTTTCACTGGAACAGTACTTTGAAGGAATTAGGAAAGTGTATGAATTTACAGATTTATTTTGCATAGACCCGGAGGATCTGTGTTTTTTTAAAAAATATTTTATTTGTATTTATTTATTTGACAGAGATAAAGAGGCAGGTGGGGGGGGGGAGAATGGACATCCAAGGCCTCTAGCTGCTGCAAACTTTATGCATCTGGCTTATGTGGGTCCTGGGGAATTGAACCTGGATCCTTTGGCTTTGCAGGCAAGCGCCTTAACTGCTAAGCCATCCCTCCAGCTCAGGGATCTGTGTTTTTTAATCTAAATTTTTTATGAGGCAGAGAGAGACAGAATTGGCATGCCTGGGCCTCTAGCCACTGCAATTGAACTCAACTCGTGTGCCATCTCACGTGCATGTGCCACCATGTGCAGCTGGCTTGCATGGGTTCTGGGGAGTGGAAACTGGGTCCTCCGGCTTCACGGGCAAGCGCCTTCGCCACTAAAGCCACCTCCCCAGTCTAAGATCCATGCTTTTGAATAGTGTGTAAAAACATCTATGATATTTTAAAAATCAAGCCGAAGTGTGTCTGTGAGAGACAAAAGGAAAAAGAAGGGGTTATGTGCTCATTGGGGTGTTAGCCTAATGTTTCCCAGGGGACATCTGCTGCAGATAGGCGCAGGCTAACCACCCCACCGTCACTGGTGCAGAGACTGAGCCAGTCCTAGGAAGGGTGTCTTTTCCACGCTCCAGGTCTGGCCCCTCCCTCACCTGCAGTTCAGCTCTCTTGTTTCAACCACAGGCAAACGGAATGGCTGGAGGCTTCGAGCACCATACAGCAGAACAGCAGCTTGTGGTGCACACAAGCCATTGATTTGGAAGGCAGACACATCTGTTCTAACATACCTGCTTTCCTGATGTTGGAGTCAGTGAAGCTAGACGTTGGCACTGCCTGGGAACTTTCCAAGCAAAACAGGGGCTAGAGAGAAACACGCAGCCTCTTTGGGGAGTCAGCCCAATCCAGGGCGTTTCTTGGGCATCAGGGTTCCTCGACCATGACTGTGGCTGCTAAGCACAGCTTCCTTCCCTGTCTCCAGGGGAAACAAGGAGTGATGGTGCAGGGTAGAAGGCAGCTCGGGCTACACTCTTCATGTCAAGTGAGCCCCCTCTTAGCACAGAGGAACATTCTCACCCGGGCTGGGCATTCCCACAGTTTTCACGAAAAGTCTGCGTTTCACTCCCAATTGTCCACCTCCAAGCTCTGCCCCACAGAACTTCTGGAAGTGACTCTGTTTCTAGCCATCCTTCCCTTCCACTCCTACCCAGAGATTCCAGGAGGCACTAAAGAACCCTGCCTTTAAGCTGGCATGTCACAGATACCCAGGATTTTCTCTTCTGGCTGCTTCCAAACTTAGTTTTCCTGAAAGACTTGTAAAATCCCAGTTATGGAAGTTCCCAGTCCTCTTCGGCACAGCTGAGGGCTCCCACTTGAACACGCATGCTCCAGTCTTCCTGGGAGCTGGGCAGGCAGAGGGCTTAACTCTACAAAGTGAAGAGGGTGTGGTGTATGAGGGTCCACCAGAGCCAGGAACTTCTAGAACATTCTAGAGCAGCAATGGCTGTGGAGGCTTCCCAGGCTCTGCTGAAGCTCAGAGTTCACCTCCAAGTGTCAGGGCGCCCCTATTCAGAGTCCTGCTGACTCAAGACTGACCTGCCTGTCAGCTATCTAAAGATGACCTCACGCCTTGTGTGAGTGACTTATTTTGTTGCTGTGCCCAAGTAGCTGACAAAAAAATGCAATCTAAGTGTGGAAGGGTTTACTTTGCTTAAAGCTTGAGAAGGGATCTAGTCCATCCATCCTGGTGGGAAAGGCAGGAGAAGGAAGTAGCTGGTCAAATGGTACCCTCCATCGGGAGGTCAGATAGCTGAGAGATCAGGAAGTGGGGCCAGCTATAGAGCCTCAAGGCCAGTGACCCACTTGTCTAGACGGTCTCCATCTGCTGAAGGTTCCACAACGTTCCCCAAACAGCGCCACCAGCTGGGAACCAAATGTCCAAACACAGAAGCCTAGGGGACATGTCACAGTCAAACCATAACACACATGTGCATTTACTTGTCAACTCTTTGAATCTTTTTTTTTTTTTTTTTAGTTCATCTCTCCTTAGATTGAGAGAATTTAGTTTGAAATTATTCCCTTACCTGGGTTTGTCAGGTGGTGGCCACATGGAGCAGAAAATCCTGTCTTTCTTGATCTGTGGTTGAGTTACTTTCAACCTCACAGCTCACCATTACAAGGAATTCTCCTGGAAATACTGTGGGAGCCATTCCCGGTTATTTGGAAGTGAATTAAACTTTCAACAAGGTCAATTCGGTTAGAATCAGATCAGTTTATTAACGCTTGGCTGGCCTCTTCTCATAATAGATAGTAGCAGTTTACCTTTGGTGGGGGACATGGCAAATGCATTCTGAGGGCCACCCAGGACCTTCAAGGACAGGACAACAGAGGCAAGTGGCTGGGGAACAACTCCACAGCCTCAACTGCGCCAGCTACTCCACCAAGGCGAGTCCTATTGCACTTGCTAAACTTTGCTGTTCCCTGACAGACACATCTAGCCTGGGGGACAAAGGCTGGAGACAGTTTGAAGTGTCCTGTCCGGATCCACAGTCCTGCTAGATGCCAGTGAGTGTCCCTAAGGATGATGGGACACGAGGCGCTCCTAAACACCAAGCTGGCCTCGGGTCCCAGGCCAATCTCTCTGCAGAGTCTTGTATTAAAGATGCTTGAGGAATATGGGCTGGAGAGATGGCTTAGCGGTTAAGCGCTTGCCTGTGAAGCCAAAGTACCCCGGTTCGAGGCTCGGTTCCCCAGGTCCCACGTTAGCCAGATGCACAAGGGGGCGCACGCGTCTGGAGTTCGTTTGCAGAGGCTGGAAGCCCTGGCGCGCCCACTCTCTCTCTCTCCCTCTATCTGTCTTTCTCTCTGTGTCTGTCGCTCTCAAATAAATAAAGATGCTTGAGTAATAAAGGTCTTGTTTTCACAGATTTCCTTGCTTGAGTCTAGCTTCGGTTTCCATTTCAGACTTGCAGCAAGGGTAGGCACACGGAATGTGCCTTAGATGCCAAAAATAAATCCAACACTCAGGCTGGTGAAATGGCTTAGCGGTTAAGGTGTTTGCCTGCAATGCCTTAAGGCCCCTGATTCAATTCCCTAGGACCCATGTAAGCCAGATGCACAAGGAGGCACATGCGTCTAGAATTTGTTTGCAGTGGCTGGAGGCCCTGGCATGTCCATTCTCTCTTTCTCTCTATCTACCTCTCTCTCTCAAACAAATAAAATGTAAGTTTAAAAAAATTAACAACACCCAAGTGTTTAGCCTTCGTGATCATAATACTTTTCTTTCATTTGATTTTCTGAGGTAGGTCTCGCTCTAGTCCAGACTGATGCTGGAATTCACTAGATAGTCTCAGGCTGGCCTCAAACTCACAGTCATCTTCCTACAGTGCTGGGATTGAAAGCATGTACCACCCTGCTGGGAGGGAGAGAGAGACAGAGAGACAGAGCTAGAGAGAATGGGTGCACCAGGGGCCTCTAACAGCTGAAAACAAACCCCAGACACATATGCTACTTTGTGCATCTGGCTTTACATGGGTACTGAGGAATCAAACTCAGGTCATTCAGCTTTAAGAGCAAGTACCTTAACCACTAGGCCATCTCTCCAGCTCCCTATAATGTTCTTTTATTAAGCCCCTGAGAAACCTTTCTTTGTATCACAGAAGAGCCAAAGACGGGCTCCTTTTCTTTTTCTTTTTTTTTTTTTTTTTTTGGTTTTCCTATTTATGGTTTAAAAAAAAAAGTAGAGAAATGACTGAGATGTGATTTTCTGTCTTGGCTAGCTCCCAAACTTGTCAACTGTCCACATGGCTTCCGATGCCCTTCTAATCTAGGCGATCTGTTCAAACACTGCTGTGCCCAATACTTCACACAGCCCCTGGCTCAGCATGCTCAACAAAAATTTAGTAAATTAGTGACTGATGAAATGAATTAGAGTCTGCAGGTGGAGAAGCCCTATTTACTGATTAATGTCTGTGAAAGCTCTGAGTTATAGCATTCATACCACACAATTCATCCTTTTAAAGTGTTCAGCTCAGTGGTTTTTAGTATGTTGAGATTATGTGACCATCAACACTATCAAATTTCAGAATATTTTAACCCCCCCCCAAAAAAAAATCTTTGGATTATTTTTCTCCATTCTCTCCCTGTTGAACTCTTAAGCATTACTATTATCTTTCATATTTTTATACTTACCTATTCTGAACATTTTATTCCTTACTCTGAAAATGAGGGCTTGATACTACAATATTGTACAGTCTTATTAATTGGAATTTTTTTTCTAACCAATATTTAAAAATAAAAATTGTGATGCTGGACGTGGTGGGACATGCCTTTAATCCCAGCACTTGGGAGGCAGAGGAAGGAGGATTGCCCTGAGTTCAAGGCCATCCTGAGACTACATAGTGAATTCCAGGTCAGCCTGAGCTAGAGTGAAGCCCTACCTGGAAAAACCAAAAAAAAAAAAAAAGAAAAGAAAAGTTGTGGGCTGTCAAGATGGCTCCGCAATTAAGGTACTTGCCTGCAAAGCCAAAGAACCCAGGTTCGATTCCCCAGGGCCCACGTAAGCCAGATGCACAAGGTGGCACATGCGTCTGGAGTTCATTTGCAGTGGCTGAAGGCCTTGGCATGCCCACTCTCCCCCCCATCACACACACACACACACTCTCTCTCTCTCTCTCTCTCTTTAGTAAATAAAAAAATATTAGCCAAGCTTCATGGTGACACCTTTAATCACCAATAGTTCAAGGCTACCCTAAGACTACATAGTGAATTCCAGGTTAGCCTAGGCTAGAGTGAGACCCTACCTTGAAAAACAAAACACAAACAAACAAACAAAAAGTTGTTTACACATATAAGAGGCTTTTCGGGTCCTGGCCATGTATGTTTTGTGTTTAATAATCCAGAAAGTATTTGAACGTTTTATTTAGTCAGCAATCTATTACATTTTGTGTGCTTAAGACCATGTGCAATCTCCTAAAGAGTGGGTGACCTGCCAGGCCAAATGCTGTTGAAAGAACCAGGTGAAGGTCACCCCAGGCCAGAGCTGGGGGCTTGCTGTTTGGAGAGCACATGTGTCCTGGGACAGTGATCTCAGAGCTCAGTGGGAGGGAGGGAGCGCAGCCAGGGACAGGAGCTCCAGCTCAAAGACTGTTTGTTGTGAAAATTAGAGAAATAGGATAAGAACTCAAGGGTACAAAAGAGGCAAAGAATTGTTCCAAATGTGGAAACCTGAGCGTGTGTGGTGTGTGTGTGTGTGTGTGTGTGTGTGTGTGTTGCGGGGGGGGTGAGGAAAAGGAGCAGGAAAGAGGGAGGCCCTGGAGACACCCAAGAAAGAGCCACTGAGAAGCTGGTTCTCAGAGGCAAGCAGAAAGAATGGTGATGGGAACTCAGGTGACGTGAGTAACTTAGCAATCAGAAAGCCAGGCTGGAGAGATGGCTTAGCAGTTAAGATGCTTGGGAAGCCTAAGGACCCATGTTCAACTCTCCAGATCCCACATAAGCCAGATGCACAAAGGTGAGGCAAGCTTGCACATGCCCACTAGGTGGTGCAAGCGTCTGGAGTTCCGTGACAGTGGCTGAGGCCCTGGCACACCAGCTCACTCTCTCTCTCTCTCAAATAAAAAAAAGAAAATAAAGAAATCAGAAAACCTGGGCTGGGGCTCTGTGGATAAAGCACTTGCCCTCCAAGCTGGAGTACCTTAGTTCAGATCCACAGGCCCCACATAGAAAGAGCCAGAAGCTGTGTCCAGGGAGACTGAATTCCCCAAGAGCTCCCAGGCCAGCGAGCCTGGTGAACAAGCAATGCACAAGCAGGGTGGCGGAGACCCACTTCCCAAAGTTGTCCCTAAAACTCCACGCATGCCATGTCACATGTGTACCTGCTTTCACACGTGAACTCGCACACACACACACACACACACACACACACACACGGACACACAGATGCATCACACATACACATCAACAAGAAAAGAAATCATAAAACCCTCTATTCTGTTGAGCGGAAACTACCTCTATAGAGGTCCTTTGACACAAAGTTGTATTTTATTTTATTTTTATAAGTATTTATTTATCTGAGCTAGACAGCGTGAGCATAAGCACGCCAGGACCTCCTGCTGCTGCTGCTCACGAACTCCAGACATGTGCCACCTTGCGCATGCAGCTTTATATGAACCCTGGGGAACCAAATCCAGACCCCCAGGCTTGGCCAGCGAGCGCCTTTGACCTCTGAGCCATCTCTCCAGTCCCCAGAGTTATGCTTTACAGTGAAAGAAGTCTGCAACCTGGAACTCGAGCTCAGGACAGACGGAGACCTGAATTCAAATTCTGGTCTTGCTGCTCACTAGCTGCGCCACTGAGTGAGTTACTGATGGTTCTGGGCGTCAGAAGAACGGGAACAAAGTAAGACACAGAGCTCGCTCCCTCGCAGGGTAGTTTATGTGAGGGTTATATATGGTTACCCGTAAACTCTCCATAGTTACAAATTCTCAGAGCTGAGGAGATGGCTAGGTGGGGGAAAGGGCTTGTTGTACACAAAGGAGGACCTGAGTTCGATCCCTAGCTCTCACATAAGAGCTTGGGCAAGGCCACACAGCCTGGTGCTGAGGGGAGTAGAGGCAGGAACACTGCTGAGGCTCATGGGTCACCCCATTTGATCAAAAAGAAAGAAAGGGGGGCAGCTCCAGGCTCAGCAAGAGACTCTGTCCCAAGGAAATAGGGTAAGAGCCATGAAAAGAAAACCCAGTGTTCTCTGATCTCCGCACCCCGTGTGTTCAGGGCACACTTATCTGCACACACATGTGCATTCACATAGACACACACCCCATTCATACTACATACACCAAGTAAAGAAATAAATAATAAATTCTTAGTGGCCATAACAACAAAACATCAATTGATACTGAAACATGGTTAAAATTATGTATTTTATTTACTATTTTTTTTTTCAAGGTAGGGTCTCACTCTGGCCCAGGCTGACCTGGAATTCACTCTGCAGTCTCAGGGTGGCCTCGAATTTAGCAATCCTCCCTTCCTGTGCCTGCCAAGAGCTGGGATTAAAGGCGTGCGCCACCACGCCCAGCTTAAAATCATATTTTACTCCATCCCAACCTTCTTCATATGCCGAAGTCACAACACGTAGGCAAAAACCCAAGAACGGCACGTGGTGTTTTATAAGGATTGCTCTCATCTTCGTTCAGGCGATCTCGTGTTCCGTGGAGTCAAATCTCTATTAACAGAATTTAGCAAAGCCGTTTCCTCTGGGGTAACTGAGGGAAATTAGCTAGCACACATCTGTTCTATCCAAGTGATCCATCTAGACCCCTGACTCCCAAGGGATGAGATCGGCGCCCTGTTTTGAAATCTCATCAGCCTCAAGCCAGGGCGAGTTCCTGCCATTCTTTCTGGCTGAGCATCTCTACGCAACGTTCTTCCCCATCTCCGGCTCATGAAAGGGCACACTGTTACCACCTTTCTTGGGCATCTGCACTCACTCGGGGGCAAAACCCATTAAAACTCTCCTCCCAAAGGAAAAATATTTTGCTTTTGAGAGAAATGAGGTTGTGCAAGAAAATGCTAGTGGTTTCTAATCGCACAGGTGGGATGCGAACTTCTGTCACCCAGGCAACGGAGCGCAAGGACCCAGGAGTCCAACAAGGAGCACTCCCCAGTAACGCATGAAGCTGAACCACATTCCCAGGATATCTTGTTTTTCTCTGAACTATTTTTTTTGTTGTTTATGCATTTCAACCTCTTCCCTCTCATGAACTTCCTCCCTTGTTTTCTTTACTATATCCTGTTTTAATAAGAGGATTTTGTTTCTTAAACTGATTTGGAAAACTTCCTTCCTGGCATGCAGATTCTGTCTTCAGATGTCAGAATGGGAGATAATGGTCCATTGCTAGCTGGGGGTAGGAACAACTGGAACAAGGGGAGCTATGGTCTCCCCTCACCGGCCAGGTTGACACACTCCATGAGGACTGAGTGGCCAGTGTGTGGCAACAGTGGCCGTACTGTTCAGTCCTGTGACACCCGGGCATTAACATGCAAGGCTTGCGGTTTGAAAATTGTCGGTATTTTCTAATTCACACACTCTTTTTTTTTTTTTTTTTTTGACAAGTCAATAGCTTTTCTAAGGAAAATAATTGCTCAGAATGGAGCTGGGTTAGTTGTAAATGCCAACTTGCTTGATCAGGATCCAATTCTACTGGCTAGCACAATACCTACATCATGCCAAGACAGTTTTCATTCACTAGATGCTTTCTTTTAAACAGAAAATATATGATAAGTGAACTTTTGTTTTGTTTTGTCTTGTTTTGAGGTATGGTCATCTCATTCTAGCCCAGGATGATCTGGAATTCCCTATGGAGACTTGGGCTAGCCTCAAACTCTCAGCAATCCTCCTACTTCTGCCTTTTCGTTTTTTTGTGCTTTAGTCTGTGATGTGTGTGTCTCCTGGACGACCAGGAAAGGAACAGTGGTGGGTTTGCCTATAGGGTAAGTCCTAGCTACCCAATGAAATAGCCGAGTATCTTCATCATCCCCCTACACCCCCTAAAAAAAAACCCATACCATTAACCTCACTTCCTTTGTGGTGGTTTGAATCAGCTGTCCCCCCATAGACTCGTGCATTCCGAATGCTTCAACTCCAGCTGATGGCAGTTTGGGGAGGTGGAGCCTCGCTGGAGGAGGTGTGTTGGGGGTCTGGCTTAGAGGTGCTATAGCCAGCTCCCCCTTGCTAGAGCTCAGCTCGCTCTCCTGCTGCTGTTGATCACCTGCTGTGGCAGAGGTGACATCCAGCCTCTGTTTGTGCCATGCTTTCCCCGGCCTCTGTGGAGCCTCCCCTCGAGACTATAAGGCAAGATAAAAACTTGCCTCCCATCTGCTGCTTTGGGTCGGGTGCTTGGCCCCAGAAACGTGAAGACAACTGTAATACCCTCCTTCGTGTTCCTTTCCCACCCAGGAAGCTGCCTGTTTGCCTTCTGTCTCTATGGGTTTGTCCAACCTGGACATCTTATATGGGTTACCTTCTCATGGCTGGGGTAAAAATACCTAACCAGAAGCAACCTTTGGAAGGGAAAGCTTTGGCTTATGGTGTCAAGGGGAAGTTTCATCATGGTGGGAAAGGTCTGGGGTCACACAACAGTACGGGACTCAGAGAGAGCAGTAAGTGGGGCTGGGTTATAACCCCTCAAGGCTCACTGCAGCGACACGCTCCTCCCGCAGAATCCACGTGCATCTCGAAGACAGAGGGCGACACTCTGCGTTCAAACCACTGCATCATATAAAACGGAGTCATGTAGTATGAAGTCCTTTGTGCCAGACGTCTTTCACTTAACATGTTTCCAAGTTCCACTGGGTTGTAAGACTTAATGATACTTCATTGTACGGATGATACGTACCAGGAGACATTTGGATATTGATCAATTGATGAGCCTTTGAGGGGTTTTCACCGCCCTTCGTTTTTTGGCTACTGTGAACGGTGCTTTTATAAACATTCATGTGAATTTTGTGAGACCGTATGTTTTCATTTCTGCTGTGTATCAGCCTAGGAGTGTGTTTGCTGGGTTCTATGGTAATTCTATGTTTGACATTTTGATTAAATGCCAGGCTATTTTCCAAAGTGGCTGCACCATTTGACATGCCCACCAGTGTTAGAAGAAGGTTCCCCATTCTCCATGCCCTCTCCAACATGTTATTGTCCATCTTCCTTGATTATGTTATCCCAGGGCTGTGACAAAACCAGGATCACCTGGTGCCCTCACGAATTAAAAAAAAAAAAAACAAAAGCTTTCAGCCTAGCACTGTATGGAATAATTTAATTCTTTGTTGTAAAAGTCCATCTGTAAAGTGTGTGTGTGTGTGTGTGTGTGTGATATTAATTTTTTTTTTAAAAAAGAAGGTATCAGTTATCTAAACCAACCATCCTCACAATTTATTTGCAAGGACAGAGAGAGAGAAAGAGACGCAAAGGCAGAGAGAAAGAGAATGGAAGCACCAAGGCCTTTAGCCACTGCAAACAAACTCCAGACACACACACCACTTTGTGCATCTGGTTTTATGTGGGTACTGGGGAATCAAACCTAGGCCTTCAGGCTTTGCAAACAAGTATCGATAACCACTGAGCCATCTCTCTAGCCCTCATGTGTTTCTCGAGTGCTGAAAATGTGGTTAGTGCAAAGTAATTGATGCAATATATATAGAAAACAATAAACAGAACACAAAGGGCAGGAGATAGAGTTGGTGGCAGCCTGCATCCCTAGTCCTGGGTGGAGAGAGGGGAACATGAAATATAAAATATCTCAGTATTTTTTTTCTATTTTACTTCTATTTATTTATCTTAAAGAGAAATGAGAGAGAGAGAGAGAGCATGCCAGGGCTTCCAGCCACTGCAAACAAACTCCAGACACACGTGCCACCATGTGCATCTGGCTTACATGGGATCTGGGAAATCAAATCTGTGTCCTTAGTCTTCACTTGCAAGTGCCTTAACCACTAAGCCATCTCTCTAGCCCTCAGTATATTTTTTATATTGAAATAATACATTTTGGATATATTCATTTATATGAAATATAATATTAAAGTAAACTTTCCTATTCAGTTTTTTAAAATTATTTTATTTATTTGCATGGAGAGAGAGAGAATGTATACAACAGTGCCTCTAGACTCTGCAAACAAACTCCAGATGCATGTGCCACCCTGTGCATCTGGCTTTATGTGTACTGGGGAATTGAACTTGGATCATTAGGATTTATGGGCAAGTGTCTTAACCATTAAGCCATCTCCCCAGCCCATATTCATTGTTTGTTTGTTTGTTTTTGTGGTTTTTTTGAGGTAGGGTCTCACTCTAGCCCAGGCTGACCTGGAATTCACTCTGTATCCTCAGGGTAGCCTTGAACTCACAGCGAATCTCCTACCTCTGCCTCTTGAGTGCTGGGATTAAAGGTGTGCGCCACCATGCCTGGCTTCAATTTTTTTTAATTATTTTTTATTAAAAAATTTTAATTTTTATTTATTTATGAGAGATAGAAGAGGTAGAGAGAGATGGGGAGGGAGAGAGAATGGGCACACCAGGGCCTCCAGCCAGTGCAAACGAATTCCAGATACATGTACCACTTGTGCATGTGGTATACATGGGTCCTGGGGAATTGAACCTGGGTCCTTTGCCTTTACAGGCAAGTGACTTAACCACTAAGCCATTTCTCCAGCCCTCCATTTTTTTTTTTTTTTTTTTGATGTGGCTACTAGAAAATTTAAATTTTGCACAAGGTTTGTGTTATTATTCTATTGGTCAGTGCCTCCTTTGAGGTCCTCTCCAATGAGTCATGTTTCTTTGCAGTGATGTGTGAGAAGTGTGTATATCTGTGGCCAGTAAAGCCAGGCAGGTTCCCCTTTACACCAGAGGCCCTGTACCCAGTGCTTGGTCAGCTCTGCCCCACTAGCATGATCCAATATGTGTAAGCAGGGCAATTTTAATAGATGCTTCCAGGTTTTGTTTCTTGCGTGGGAGGCCACCTGTAATAACAGAGCCAAATTATCTCAAAGAACAAGGGTCTGGGCCATTATTATTTTACAAAGTATGTTCTGTGTCTCTTGCTAATGAACTACACAATAAAAGACATCTGAAAGAGCAATTTTTAAGGCATAATTTCTTTCCTTGTTGGAGTCACTTTTTTTCCAAGGCTCAAATCCTGCATCAAAATATTCCCCTGGGCTGGAGGAATGGCTTAGCAGTTAAGGTGCTTGCCTGTGAAGCCAAAGGACCCAGGTTTGATTCCCCAGGACCCACGTAAGCCAGATGCACAAGGTGGTGTGTGCATCTGGAGTTCGTTTGCAGTGGCTAGAGGCCCTGGGGCACACGTTCTCTCTCTCTCTCTTTTTCTCTCTTTATATATATCTCTATATATCATATATCTTTATGTGTATATATATATATATACACACACATATATATATATACACACACACATATATACAGGGGAATATATATATACATATACATATACATACACACACACACACATATATATAGTTACCAGTGAAAATTGAGCATGAGAACCATCATAGAAGGGAGGGGAATATTGTTTGCAAATGAATCAAAGACAAGGATTTGTTTGAAAGGCGGCACAATTAAGGACAACGTACATTTAAATAGTAAAAGAATGACTTTCAGTGAGAAAATGAAATAGGTCAATTACTTCTTCGTTTCGTTGTTTGTTTGGTTTTTCAACACATGGGCTCACAGTAGCCCAGGCCAACCTGGAATTCACTATGTATTCCCGGGGTGGCCTCAAACTCACGGCGATCCTCCTACCTCTGGCTCCCAGTTGCTAATATTAAAGGCATGTGCCACCATGCCAGGCTCCTGATTTTTGATACCTCTTAAACTTATATCTTTTAAAAAGACAGTGCCTTTGTATACTTTTGCATTTTCACTGAATGCAAATCTTTGTTACATTTGGGGTTAAAAGAATGGAAAAGTGTCACTTATTATCATCTTTTTTTAATTTTTTTATTTGTTTTTACTTATTATCATCTTTACTAATACATTGGAATCAGTAAAGAATCCATATCAAGGGCTGGAGAGATGGCTTAGCGGTTAAGCGCTTGCTTGTGAAGCCTAAGGACCCCGGTTCGAGGCTCGGTTCCCCAGGTCCCACGTTAGCCAGATGCACAAGGGGGCACACACGTCTGGAGTTCGTTTGCAGAGGCTGGAAGCCCTGGCGCGCCCATTCTCTCTCTCTCCCTCTATCTGTCTTTCTCTGTGTGCCTGTCGCTCTCAAATAAATAAATAAATAAATAATTTTTTAAAAAAAGAATCCATATCAAAAAATCACAATACCTTTTAAAAATATTTTATTTACTTATTTGCAAGCAGAAGGACACAGAGAGAGAGAAAAAGAGAGAGGGCGTATGTGTGTGTGAGAGAGGGAGACTATGAGCATGCCAGGCCCTCTAGCCACTGTAAAGGAACTCCAGATGCATGTGTCACTTTGTGCATCTGGCTGTACATTGGTACTGGGGAATCAAACCCAGTTCATTAGCCTGAACTACTCTCCAGCTCCCACAATATCTTTTGATTATAAACAAATATTATCCTGAAAATGTCTGAAAACATCAATAAGCAATGAGAAATAAATAACCAATCTCCATAATCCCTCTACCAGAGACGTGTTGCCTTATGTAGATGTTTATTGTCCAGGGGAAAATCAGAGGCCTTGACCAGTGAAATTTTTCTAGGTAAAGAAAATTGAATTTCTGTTGCTAACTCTTGGTCAACAAAGAAAACAGTCATTTTTCATCCAGTCAAAATAATCCTATCAGGGGCTGGAGAGATGGCTTAGTGGCTAAGCGCTTGCCTGTGAAGGCTGAGGACCCCGGTTCGAGGCTCAATTCCCCAGGACCCATGTTAGCCAGATGCACAAGGGGGGCGCACATGTCTAGAGTTCGTATGCAGTAGCTGGAGGCCCTGGAGCGCCCATTCTCTCTCTCTCTCTGTATCTGCCTCTTTCTCTCTCTCTGTCTGTCACTCTCAAATAAATAAATAAAAGTAAACAAAAATAAATTTTAAAAAAATAATAATCCTATCAGTACTCTAAGCTGGGTGTGGTGGTGCATGCCTTTAAATCCAGTACTGGAGAGGCAGAGGTAGGAGGATTGATGTGAGTTTGAGGCCAGCCTGAGACTACAGAGTGAATTCCAGGTCAGCCTGGGCTCGAGCAAGACCCTACCTCCAAAAAAAAACCCAAAATAATAATAATAATTAATAATAATAATTGTATTAGCAGTCTAACGTTTGTGAAGAAAAATATCCCATTATTATAGATTATCTCGTATAAAATCTCTGAGTCACTACTTAGTGGCTCTGGCTAGAAATAATCCTTTGCCTTTCAGCAAATGAGGGAGATATTTACACCACATGATGTGGGTGGGCATGCGTTTTTCTTTTCTCTTCAACAAGGTTATATAAAAATATTTACTGTTTTCCTATAGAGTCTCATACGGGCGGGGGGTGGGGGGTGCTGAGGGCCGCATGGGCAGAAGGCTGAATTCCTCATGGGTGCACTTAGACTCTCTCCTTCAAGCGTTTCCCCAGCTGTGTTTACGGTGATGCGTTTCGAAGCCTCTTGAGAAGTAATCAGTTTTGATCATCTCAAATCCCAAAGTAAATTTTCTTTTCTGGAGATTATTCTTGTTGCTAACACAAGTTAGTCTGGCCTATTCTATTGAACGGTTATTTTGGTGTGGTGACATCCAGCGGTGAAAGCTGTGGTTTGGATCCAAGAAGAACGGAGACTTGAAATATAACCTAGCTCCTTCCCGCAGGAGGTGAGGCCTCCGAATTCCTTGGCTTAAAAAAAAAAAAAAAAAGTTATTATATCCTGTCTTCTTTTTCAGTTATTTTCACCGTGAAAATCTGCTCTCTTCAACATAGTGGAGGTCTCTTTAGAGCCAACATTCTCCAATGATATATTTTGCATTATACCTTATATGGTTTATAAGTTTCTGTAATAACATATATTATACTCTCAGTCAGACTTGCTTCTTGATTAATGAGAAGAGCAAATGATATTTAAAGGCCTTGGTGATTGCAACATGGTTGATTTCTAGCTGGGGGAGTTTTATAAGTCATTCCCTGCACTGGTCCTTAGGGTCCGAATGTAACTCCGCTAGCCACATTTCACAGTCCGCTGCTTGCTCAGAGCTGGGCCTCCACCGGGTAACTGTGTGGGCTTGGCACGATCAACGAGCCCTTCTTTGCCTCTATTTTCTTATGGAAATGATGAAGAACTAACTAAATTGGTTCGTTGAAGTAAATGAGGGCTGGAGAGATTGCTCAGTGGTTAAGGCGCTTACCAGCAAAGCCAAAGGACCCAGGTTCAATTCCCCAGTACTCACATGAAGCCGGATGCACGAGATGGCGCATGTGTCTGGTGTTCATTCATAGTGGCTAGAGGCCCTAGCACACCGATTCTCTCTCTCTCTCTCCCTCTGCTTTTCTCTTTTTCAAATACTTATTTTTTTTAAAGTAAAAATACTAAAACAGTGAATGACATTGGACTGACATAGGACCCACAGATGGATATGCTTGTTTTTTTTTTTGTTGTTGTTGTTTTTTTTTTTTTGAGATAGGGTCTCACTCTAGTCCAGGCTGACCTGGGATTCACTATGTAGTCTCAGGGTGGCCTCGAACTCACGGCGATCCACCTACCTCTGCCTCCCGAGTGCTGGGATTAAAGGTGTGCGCCACCACGCTCAGCTTAGGTGACTACACTTTTAACTAGCTGCTGCTGTTGCTACCATTCATATTATTTCCACCATTAATCTCTCCATCAGCGAGCCCAGTCCTCTGTCACCTTGAAGACACTCTCGTCTTCCAGGGTGGCGTTTGCAGAGCCATCTCAATGGGAAAATGAGGCATCAAGGGGACATCTGCGGGAGTGGCCAGGTAACCTAAGCTCTCAGACCTTTCATTTTGTGCCTGTCCAAGTTCCAAGACAATGGGATGACATCACAACAGATGTCATGTGAGGTGCTTCATTTGATCAACATACGTGGCTGCCCGCTGGACATAGTCTGCTGTGCGCATGTCTGTAATCTTCTAAATCCTGTGAGCTTTGCAGTATGTCACACATTTGGTACACGTGTAGCTGAGAAGGACCTTGAACTTCTGATCCTCTTGTCTCTACCTCCCTAGTGCTAGAATTACAGGCATGTGCCACTGTGCCCAGGGTTTTGAAGTGTTGGGAATCAAACCCAGGGCCTCGTGCATGCTAGGCGGGCATTCTACCCACTGAACCACCTCCCTAGCTGCAGGAATTAAGTGTGACTGTGCAAATGTTTCTCTACGTTCCTAAGGAAAAAAAATGGAAACTTGCTTCATTACACAGAGAAAACTAGAAAAATATAGATTGAATTAAAATGCCCAGGCCTTTATATTAATAAGGTATTGCAGTTCTATTTATTTATTTATTTATTTATTGGTTTTTCAAGGTACAGTTTCACTCTAATCCAGGCTAACCTGGAATTCACTGTGTAGTCTCAGGGTGGCCTTGAACTCATGGCGATCCTCCTACCTCTGCCTCCTGAGTGCTGGGATTAAAGGTGTGCGCCACCACGCCCGGCTCAGTATTGCAGTTTTATAAACCAGTTTCAAAACCCAGTGGCTTCGAACCACCGTTGATGCTGTGTGGTTGACTAACCTGTTCCTCTATGATTTTTGCCTGACTGCTCAGGAGGCTCTCCACAGCTGGGAAATCCAAGATAGCTTCACTCCTGCAAAGGAGTCGATGCTGAGTGTTGGGTACAGCCCCATTCTCTTCCTAAGGCTTCTCATTTGCCCCTAGACTCCGCGGAGTGCCCTTACAGTATGATAGTCTCAAGGCCCCACAAGAACAAGAGGATAAGCTGAAAAGCCTCCCACAGGGTCTCAAAGACAGCCCAGGAAGATCACAGATAAGATCAGAAGGAGTGTCCATCTCTACCTTGGGGAAGTGGCCACAACTTGACAGTCAGCCACTGTTGGGTAACAAAACACTCCAGCATTATACCAAATTTTCCACTGCTGTTCTTCTAATTTTTATTTATTTATCTATTTATCTATTCGAGAAAGAGAGGAAGATGCAGAATAGAGAAAGAGAGGGAGAGAGAACAGGCATTCCAGGGCCTCCAGCCACTGCAAACAAACTCCAGACATGTGCACCACCTTGTGCATCTGATTCACTTGGGTCCTGGGGAATCGAACCTGGGTCCTTTGGCTTTGCAGGCAAGCGCCTTAACCGCTAAGCCATCTCTCCAACCTTTCCCCGCCCCCCCCCCCATCTTTTTTATTCTGCTTTCAACTGTGGCACTTTCTCATGAGTGACACGTGTAAATAAAGATCCCTCTGGTTTCATTCTGTAATTACGTAAAGTGTCAATGACAAAACTGGGTCAGTGCCTTGAGGAAAACTTTCTTTCTTGCTCTTGGAGCTCAAAAGCAGATGAGTGAATTGAGGAAAAGCTCCAAAAGTCAACTTGGGATAAGAGGAAGAGACTCATCTTACTGAGGCTGGCCACGCCTTTGGAATCTTCCCTGAGTCTGGAACATTCTTTGAAGTGAAACCGCCTAGCCACAGGGAGGCTGAGGGCGCGGACACAGATGGAAGCTGGGGTGTTACAAAACTAGCAAAGGCCTTGTCAGCATCAAGGAGGGGGAGCCTGCGCCTCGCACAGCGCAGGCCCACTAGAAACATCTTACACAATGACCATTCCTGGATTCTTTCTGTGTGACCCTGATTTCACATTTTAGCCAACTCTAAAGGTCTTAAGGCCTATGGCCCAGTGAGAAGCTGGTTGTTTGCCCAGGTAACCAAGGTGCCACCCTTTTCTTCTAGTTCCTGAGGTGTGGATGAATAGGCATTGTTGCAGCCAGGTTCACACTGCTGGTAGAAATCACCCAGCCAAGAGCAGCTTGTGGGAAAAAGAGGTTTGTTTTGGCTTACAGGCTCGAGGGAAGCTCCATGATGGCAGGGAAAACAATGGCATGAGCAGAGGGTGGACATCACCCCCTGGTCCACATAAGGTGGACAAAGCCAGATGCACAAAACGGTGCACGCATCTGGAGTTCATTTGCATCAGCTGGAGGCCTTGGCACACCCTTTCTGTCTGTCTCTCTGCTCCCTCTACTTGCAAATAAATAAAAACATTAAAAAAGAAAGAGAAATAAAGAAAAAATGCCTAGTTATTTGCCCTGTATGGTGGCACATGTCTTTAATATCAGCACTCGGGAGGCAGAGGTAAGAGGATCACTGTGAGCCTCAGGCTACATAGTGAATTTCAGGTCAGCCTGGGCGAGAGTGAAACCCTACCTCAGAAAAACGAAAGGAAGGAAGAAAAGAGGAAGGGAAGGAGGGAAGGAGTGAGGATGGTAGGGAGAGAAGGAAGAGGAAAGGTGAGTGATGGGTGATGGTAGTATTCATTCAGAGGCAGGAAATGGCAAGGCCAGCCTGAGAGTACAGGATAAGACTTTGCTTCAAAATGAAGCAAAAAGAAATAGGGGGAAAATATAGAAATCAAGAATGTCCACCTGTGGCTTGTAGTGAAATACACACACCCAGTTAGGGGAACTGTAGACTTTCATGGCAAGGACTCTTCTTGTCCACGGTCACGGCCATCTTTCCATTACATGGACCCTCCTTTCCACTGCATCTCTCCATAATTATTTCACTTGGAATTTTTTACTTTCACCATTTTAAGTACATTTTCTTATTCCCATTCTAATTTCTAGAATAAAGAAAAAAATAATGTTTTCAAATATTTTTTGGGATCCATGTGCAATATAAAATTCTCTCCTTAATTTGAAGCGAGATTGCATTGGATTCCTTTGGGTTTTCTAGGTTTACAGTCATATTATCTGCAAAGTAGATAGTTTTACCTCTTCTTTTCCAATGTTTATTGCGGTTTTCAAATTTGTTGCCATAGAGTTTTAAATCATGTTATTATTTAATACTTTTAGTCATTTTAATATCTGTTTTTTTCTGCTTTCTGGTCTTTCCTAATCTTGCTATTCCTCTATCTATTTATTCATTTGCAAGCAGGGAGAGAGAAAAAAAGAGAGAAAGACAAAGAATGCATGTAAGGACCTCTTGCCACTGCAAATGAACTCCATACACACACATAACTTTGTGCATCTGGCTTTAGTGAGTACTGGGGAATCAAACCCAGGTTGTCAGGCTTTACAAACAAGTGCCTTGAACCACTGAGTCATCTCTCCAGCCCTGCCCCATGTAGGTTGTCTAGTTGTGTTTCTTTAATACGTGTGTGTGTGTGTGTGTGTGTGTGTGTGTGTGTGTGTGCAAGCAGAAAGAGAGATAGAAGAGAGACAAAGAGAATGGGCAAATGAATTCCAGATGCATGCACCACTTTGTGCCTCTGGCTTGACATGGGGACTGGGGAATCAAACTCTGGTCTTTAGGCTGTGCAGGCAAGAACCTTAACTGCTAAGCTATCTCTCCAGCCCCTTGATTTTTAAAATAGTCAATTTTTAGTTAGTTTTAAAAACTTTGTTCTTATTTATTGAATTATGACAAAATACAATGATACCCTTACCCTTTGGATTTGCTAAAGTTTTATTTGTAGCCCTGCACATAAAAAGACTGTTAAAATTTTCTCTACAGGGCTGAAGAGATGGTTTAGTTGTTAAGGTGCTTGCCTACAAAGCCAAAGGACCCAGGTTCCATTCCCCAGGACCCACATAAGCCAGATGCTCAAGGGGGCGCATGCATCTGGAGTTCGTTTGCAGTGGCTGGAGGCCCTGGTATACCCATCCTTCCCCTTCTGCCTCTTTCTGTCACTCAAATAAATAAATAAAAATAAAAAATATTTTTTAAATAATTCTCTACAGATACATAAAAATGATGAAGATGTTCTGTACTAGGGATTTTCTGTAATGGGAAGTTGTTTATTGTATTATATTGAGATGTATTGGTTGACAGTAAAGAGTTTAGCTTGGCGAGGTGATCCAAACCTGTAGTCCCAGGATTTGGGAGACTGAAGCAAAAGGTTTGACTGCATGGAAACGGGGTGAAGGTGGGTAAAGGGATGCAGGTTGAACTGTAGGAAGATGTACTTATAGAGGATAGGTAACTCTGGAATGCTAATGCTCAGCTACTTCCTTGTGAAGCAAATACGTCTTGCCTATCTAATAAGTTCAAAATTCAAGTGTGTGGATATGTGAAATGAAGATACCTAGCCTCAAGAAACTCCGTGGAAGGAGAGAAACAATGAACAACACAAGGGAGCAGCCAGCATGGTAGGTGGCAAAGCTAAAAGCAGGAGAGAAAAAGAACATGTAGCAGGGGTGTGGATTCAGAGTGAAGAGCTGGGTTGCAATTTCAATCAGAGCCACCATGGCAAAGTCCGCTGTAGAGATGGTTCAGCCCCACGGCGGCCATCGGCTGCACGTCTCTCCTGCGATCCGCGCTCCAACTCTGCCCGTTCCCATCATGTTGCACCCCAGTCCTTTTTCACTTCCCAAGCTGTTTTTTGATTCCTTTTGTTGTTTTTGTTGTTGTTGTTTGGGTTTTTTTGAGGTAGGGTCTCACCCTAGCCCAGGCTGACCTAGAATTCACTATGTAGTCTCAGGGTGGCCTCGAACCCACTGCGATCCTCCTACCTCTGCCTCCCGAAAGCTAGGGTTAAACGTGTATGCCGCCACGCCCGGCTGTTTTTGATCATTTGTGCATTCATGTAACGAAGTTATAATTGCCTTGCTCTGTGTGCTGGGAATCATAAGTCAACTCTGGTCCTCATGGAGGGCCCACAACTCCTTGGAGTCCAGCGCAATCCCATGCCACCAGGACCAGGCCTGTTTCCTCTGCTGTCTAAACACCGTGACCCTGTTGAGGCACTGCACGCATTAGAAAATGACTTTTCTTGATCATTAGAAATGTCACCGATCCCAGCATGATTTCATTTTAGAATTTTACACCTGGAAAGTCTTTTTACAGAAATGGAAACTGAGAGCCAGACAGGTGGAATTGCCCACCCTACTCAACATTTGCACATTTTTGCCCTTTATTATTTCCCTTCCTAGGCTCAAAAATGTTCCCAGAGTTTTGTACTTGTTGCCAGTACTAAGAACAATTGGAAAAAATTATAATCATAGGATATTGTCTATATCTATGGAAGTTGTTGATGAAAAGTAAAAACAAAACATAAGAAAGTTGTTCCACTTTCTAGGTTTGGTGGCATATTTATCTTGTTTTAAAAATAGAACAGGCTGGAGAGACAGCTTAGCAATTAAGATGCTTGCCCATGAAGCCTAAGGTCCCATGTTCAAATCCCCAGATTCCATGTAAACCAAATACACAAGGTGACGCAAACACAGAAGTTTGCGTGTATGCACAAGGTGGAGCACGTGTCTGGAGTTCAATTATAGTGGCTGGAGGCCCTGACATACCACTTCTCTCTCTCATAAAAAAAAAACAAAAAAAGGCCAGTCTGTTGGACTTGCCTCAAAAAATAAAATAAAAGTATAGAGAGCCACTAGGGCAAGCCAAGCCAAATAAGCCAAGGGATGCAATAGTGGCATGTCTGTTATGGAGGAAACCAACCACTCTCTACTTGGACTGGGGGGGGCCTGCTCTACAGGAGGGAACACATGCCTGACACTGAAAACCTAATCAAAATCCTATGGCAGGGGAGGTCATGAGTCCTAGAGGAATAACACCTGCTGTTGTCTAGCCAAATATGGATATTATGTTCACCAAATGTCCTGTAAGCACTTCTCTTAATGTTCACACCCACATATTAATGTTATTCCCACTTCTTGTTAGAGAAGCTTCTGGGACGACTCAAATGGCACCAAAGTGCTGAGAAGAAGTGACAGTGGAATGCTCAGCACTGAGACATCTCTATCAGTCATTCCCAGGCTCAGGGTCCATTGCAGAAGAGGTGGCAGAAAGAATGTAAAAGCCAAAGGAAGGGTAGGACTCCTTACAGTGCAATATTCCAGACACAAAATTCCCTGGGTATCCATGACCTCACAGTGCCTGACACTACCTACACAAGACCCTCATAATAGGAGGAAAAGATCATGGCATCAAAATAAAAGAGAGGCTGATTGAAAGGGGAGGGGATATGATAGAGGCTGATTTGTGAAGGGGAAAGCAGGAGAGGAGAGAGAACTCACATGGTTTATTGTTGAAAGTTATGGAAGTTGTCAATAAAAAAAAAAAAAGTTTAAAAAGTGAGCCAGTCGTGGTGGCTCACGCCTTTAATCCCAGCCCTTGGGAGGCAGAGGTAGGAGGATTGCCGAGAGTTCAAGGCCACCCTGAGATTACATAGTTAATTCCAGGTCAGCCTGGACCAGAGTGAGACCCTATCTCAAAAAACCAAAAAAAAAAAAAAAAAGTTTAAAAAGACAGAACAGGGCTGGAGAGCTGGCTGAGTGGTTAAGGTGTTTGCCTGCAAAGCCTAAGGACCCAGGTTTGATTCCCCAGGACCCACATAAGTCAGATGCACAAGGTGGCGCATGAGTCTGGAGTTTGCTTGCAGTGGGGAGGCATTGATGCACCCATTTTCTCCTCCCCTCTCTCTGTCATTATCTCTCTCTAATAAATAAATAAAATGTAAAAAAAAAATAACAATATGACCTATCATGGATAGATGTAACAGCCCTTTGTCCCAAGTTTATTTCCACTTAGCCTGTCTCCTTTCTCCTTCATTGGCTTGGGGCTGTGGTCTCTCACAACTCTCTCTGTCTTTCTCAACCCATCTCCGTCACTCACACACTCACACAGGTATTCCCTAATCAAAGCCTTGCATATTTAATGCCCCCCGTAGGCACCAGTTGCTCAGAGGACCAGTGTTGAAGCCAACATTTCCAGCTCAGGGCCGGTTGGCTAATCCTACTGGTGTCAAGACTCACAGCCCGCGGCATTCGGTTGATGTGTGGGGCTCCACCCCCCTCACCGCAGAGGGTGACTTCAGTCCCTCTGCTTGGCCATCTACATAATGGACCTTTGCTTCTGTAGAATTTACATCTACTTTTCTATGAAATCTCATGTGATCATTTCCCGGAGAGACAGCCATTCAAGCAGGGCCATTCAAGAAGGTGGTTCTGGGCTAGAGAGTTGGCTCAGCCATTAAGGTGCTTGCCTGCAAAGCCTAACGACGGGGGTTTGATCCCCTGGTACCCACGTAAAGCCAGATGCAGAAAGTAGTGTGTGCATCTGGAGTTCACTTGCAATGGTTGGAGGCCTTAGCATGCCCATTCTCTCTGTCTCTCTTCTATCTCTCTATGTTTGCAAATAAGTAAAAAAAAAAAATGTTTTGAGACCAATCTGTTAGTGACCATTGACAAATGATTCCACTGTCCCAGAGAAGATGCCCCTTGAGATAAACTGAAGGTAAGACCGGGAATCTTGGGGCTCTTCTCTCTACTTTGGGGCTCCAAGCAGGTGGCATGGAGAGCGGCCCCTAGTGGCCGAGATGAGGGCTGGCGGGGGAGGAACATCTCTAGCAAAACTGTTGAGCTCTCTGCCCAAACCCCTTGGCCACACGGCACCAAAGGGGAGGCACCCCAGCACCCCAGCTTGCAGCCACGTTCACACAGTCATCGCAGTTGCTGGGGGTGCAGGGTGGATGGACGAAGCAGGAGCAGAGCTGGTCTCCCTGGGAGGCGGGTGGGTGAGTGAAAGTCACCCAGTAGGGTGGGGGGAGGGCGTGAGTACTCCAGTGGCGGACTTGGAACTTGCTGACCTGGTACTTCTGGCCTATTTCCTTGCAGACTAAGAGAAAGTCAGTGAGAAGGGGACTGTGCCACTTTGGGGGGCGGGTGGGGGGCACTGCTACCAGAAGAACCAGTCCAGCCAGTCTGGGCTGATGGCTGCCAGTGATACTGTCAAAGGCTCAAATTAAGACATCATATAGGCGGGACCTTAGAGATCTGGAGTCTCTAACCATCCCAACTGGCCAGTGGCACCGTTTAATAACATGCTCCCCGCGTATCTAACTCAGTGGGCCGAGCTGAGTGGATGCGAACACAGAATTCAAGTCTCTTCTCAGATGGTCTCATATTCCAGTGTGGGATGAACTGCTTTCACCTGTCCTGGAGTGCCTGGGTTGCAGCATTTCCCGGTGAGGATTAGTGGGGTTCCTTGGGAAAGGAGGTTGGCCTCCAGAGACATTTCATAATGACACCTTATACTCTTTCATCCTGGGCAAGAAGAGAAGCGGGAAAGTACTTATTATTACTCAGTGGCTCATCTCAACTCTGGACTAGAAGTTTGGTGTCTACTCCGGGAGGAGACGGCCGTGCTGGGTCCAGAGTTAGCAGAATCCGTATGGGCAAACCCTCTCCCCACATCCCCCAAGACTCCAAGCCTGCTGCACCACCATGCATGTGATTAATCTGGTTCACTCTGGGCACCTCACTATGGATATGTGACAGGCATCCAGGAGGAATTCAGCTGTTTAAAAAAATTTTTTTAAAGGTGCTGGGAGAGAGGACATCCCAATCACCGGTTTAAGAGGAGTGCCTTCACCTGCTTATGAACTGAACAAAGCCAAATGAATTTGATTTGGGAGACCCCCCCACCATTGCTCAGAAACTGACAGAGGCAGGCTCCCCACAAATGGTGAGTGGTTTTCCTGGTATTCCTTGAGTCTTTCAGAGGGAGGGGCTCCCTGGCCCTGAAACCCGTTTGGGAGGACCTGCATTGTGTTGGATGGGAACGAAAGTTCCTTGGGAAGGAAGAAACACAAACCCACCCACCTAGAAATCTGGCCTCTCTTGACCTTCTCACACTCCAGCATGCCAAGCAACACAATTCTCCTCTTGCTTGTGCCCTTGGCGCCGCATTCCCCATCAGAACATTTCTTGGGTGGATGTGTCCTCAGCTCACTTAATGTCACTAGTGATTATGAATTCTCAACCCTCTGGGGAAAACGTTTGCAAAATTTGAGCTCATAAGCCTGGACAGAGTCCTTGAATGGAAAGCAAAAGCAAAAAAAAAAAAAAAAAAAAAAAAGACAAACCAGCAAGTATATGGAAAGCTAATGTGAGGAAAATGAGAATTTGTTCTTAGCCACTGAGGACTGAATAGGCACAAATACAACTGAAAGAGATTTGAGTCACGCTTAGTGGCCCCACACCTTTAATCCCAGTACTCGGGAGGCAGAGGTAGGAGCCTCAAACCCTGAGTTTGAGGCCAGCCTGGGACTACAGAATGAGCTCCTGGTCAGCCTGGGTTAGAGTGAAACCCTACCTTAAAAAAAGAGAGAGAGGGCTGGAGAGATGGCTTAGCGGTTAAGCGCTTGCCTGTGAAGCCTAAGGACCCCGGTTCGAGGCTCGGTTCCCCAGGTCCCACGTTAGCCAGATGCATAAGGGGGCGCACGCATCTGGAGTTCGTTTGCAGAGGCTGGAAGCCCTGGCGCGCCCATTCCCTCTCTCTCCCTCTATCTGTCTTTCTCTCTGTGTCTGTCGCTCTCAAATAAATAAATAAATAAATAAATAATTAAAAAAAGAGAGAGAGAGAGAGAAAGAGAAATATTTGAATTATACAACACTTAGAAAGCTTACAATGTTTGAAGCAGGGATCCTTTTATTAAAACTTTTTTTTGTTTTGTTTTTTTGAGGTAGGGTCTCACTCTAGCCCAGGCTGACCTGGAATTCACTCTGTATTCTCAGGGTAGCCTTGAACTCATGGCGATCCTCCTACCTCTGCCTCCTGAGTGCTGGGATTAAAGGCGTGCACCACCATGCCCGGCTCTTTTATTAAAACTTTTCATTGCCAGCTTCCATAAGTATAGACAATAAACCATGATAATTCCTACCTCCTATCCCATGCTTCTCTTATCAAATCTTCCCATCATTGAATTCCCCCTTCTTTCCAAACAGTCTCTCTTCTGTTTTGATGGCATCATCTTATCTTCCTACTATGAGGGTCTTGTGTAGGTAGTGACAGGCACTATGAGGTCATAGATATACAGGCCATTCTGTGTCTGGAAGAATTGTAAGCAGTCCTCTCCTTCCTTTGGTTCTTACATTGTTTCTTCTGCAATGGCCCCTGAGCCTTGGAGGGTGTGATAGGATGTCTCAGTGCTGAACACCCCATGAGGCAAAGCAATGCTCTTTTTTTTAAAAAAAAAAAATATTCATTTATTTATTTGAGAGTGACAGAGACAGAAAGAGGCAGATAGAGATAGATAAGAATGGGTGCGCCAGGGCCTCCAGCCACTGCAAATGAACTCCGGACGCGTGCGCCCCCTTGTGCATCTGGCTAACGTGGGTCCTGGGGAATCGAGCCTTGAACCAGGGTCCTTAAGCTTCACAGGCAAGCGCTTAACCACTAAGCCATCCTCTAGCCCCAAGGCTCTTTTAATAAAGGGCTCTACCTTAAGTTTATCTCAGGGTCTACAGAGCTTCTGACAGAGTTCTTGTCAAGGTGTCCTGCATGTGGACATAAAACAAAGACTGCCATGGAAACTACTGGTCTCTGTGTCCACTCAGAGCACCCACCTCTAACGCTGGTGCAAAGGTCAGAGCTGTAAGAGGCTTTAGGGCTTCTCAGTGCCACACACACTGGAGTACGTTTCTCTGTCCTCTTTCTCTTATGTGCTAAGGGCCAGGGTAAGACAGAAGGAACCTGGGGAGATTAGGGGTGCCTTTGTCTAGAAGCATTGCGCTCTAATGCCAGCTCTGGGGTGAACTCAGGCAAGTTCTTTTCAACAATCTGGGGCCTTTCAATTAGAAGAAGCAAGCTGGCTTCTCTGGTTCATAGATTTGCATCAACATTTTCACCTTGAACTCTGTTATCTTTAGCTGATTACCCATGGACTACGAGTGTGCCACAGGCAAGGGCTCTTCTCAGCCTAGAATATCGAAGGTGCTGGATGGATGAATAATTCGTGCCTAGATGATCATATATTCTTATAAAAGTTAGATGTAATAGATAAGCTTCCTTCCCAAAGTGTACGGGCCTTGGCTGGGAAAAAGGAAGATTCAACTCAGCAAAACGTATACCTCTAGGCCCTTCCCTGGTTCTTTAGGCATCTTGAGTGTATGTGTGTGTGTGTGTGTGTGTGTGTGTGTGCATGTTCATGTGAGTGGGGTGCATGCACACCTCAGCACACATATAGACATCAGGTGACCACTTCTAGTATCTGTATTTACCTTCCACCTATTTTTTAAAATATTTTTTATTTATTTATTATTTATTTGAAAAAGAGAGAATGGGCATGCCAGGGCCTTCAGCCGATGCAAAGGAACTCCAGAAGCATGTGCTACCTTGTGCATCCAGCTTACATGGGTCCTGGGGAATCGAACCTGGGTCCTTTGGTTTTGCAGGCAAGGGCCTTAACTGCTAAGCCATCTTCCCAGTTCCCTTCTACCTATTGTGTGTGTGTTTTAGAGTCTGATTTATTTTACTTAGCATAAAGTCTTCAAGACTCTGCCACATATGTTGGAATTTTCCTTCCTTTTTACTGCAAGTGTATGTAAGTCTGGTGTATGTATGCATGTTCATATGTGCGTGGGCATGTGTGTGCAGGTGTATGTGCACATGTGTGTGAGTGCCTGACCTCCCACCCTTTTTCCTCAATTTTTATTAACATTTTCCATGATTATAAAAAATATCCAATGGTAATGCCCTCCCTCCCCCCCCACATTCCCCTTTGAAATTCCATTCTCCATCATATCCCCTCCCCATCTCAATCAGTCTCTCTTTTATTTTGATGTCATGATCTTTTCCTCCTCTTATGATGGTCTTGTGTAGGTAGTGTCAGGCACTGTGAGGTCATGGATATCCAGGCCATTTTGTGTTTGGAGGGAGCACGTTGTAAGGAGTCCTACCCTTCCTTTGGCTCTTACATTCTTTTTGCCACCTCTTCTGCAGTAAACCCTGAGCCTTGGAAGGTGTGATTGAGATGTTACTGAGTACTCCAGTCACTTCTTTCCAGCACTATGATACCTTCTGGGTCATCCCAAAGTCACTGCCATCTGAAAAGAGAAGATTCTCTACCCAAAGTGAGAGTAGCATTAATATAAGGGTATGAATATTAAGAGAAGTGCTTACTGGGCAGTTTGATAAGCACAGTATATACATTTTTCCAGACATCAGCAGATGTTACACCCCTAGGGCTCATGACTACCCCTGTTTCAAGTTTTCAGTATCAGGGATGTGTTTCCCCCCCATGGAGCGGGCCTCCAGTCCAATTGGAGGGCGGTTGGTTTCCACCATGACAGACATGCCACTATTGCACCCGTTGGCTCATTTGGCCTGGCTGGCCAATTATAAGGCTTGCAGTGTCCACTCCTGAGTATCTTCATTGGTGGTATCTCTTTCTCCCATTGAACTATATGTAGAATGGCTTCTTCCAGCTTTCTGTCAGCTGGTCTACATGGAGGAGGTTATCAGCTCAGTTCCAGCAGGATTTCTCAGTGGTCTTGCAGCCCAAGTATATGGAGTCTTCAGCAATAGGGTCTTACCATCTATTCCTGGTAAGAAACCAAGGGCCTTGGCAATGGCCTATAATGTTTTGGGGGCATCAGGGACCTCCCTGGCCAACAACTCACTGGAGGCATCCCATCCCTGGCACTGAAAATTTTCTAACAACGATCTATGGCTCCTAGTGTTCCATTGTCCAAAACCGAAGGATTCCATGTGATTTATTTGCATCCTCTTAGATTTTGATTAGCCCTCTCTTCACCTTTCCTTTATCTCTTCCCCTGACCCAGAGGTCAATGTCAGTGTCTTCCCCGATTGTTCACCCACTTTTTTTTTGACACATGGTCTCTTGCAGACACAGGACTGCCGATTCCATCCAGTAGACTAGATAACCAGTAAGTCCCAAGGGTTCTTTGTCTCTCCCTCCCCAGTGCTGGGGTTACAGGTGAGCACTGTGATGCCTGGCATTTTATGTGGGTTCTGGGGATTTGAACCCAGGTACTTGTGCTTACACAGCAAGCACTTATCCACTGAGCCAACTCCAGCCTGGTGGATGCAATTCTTATTTCCCTTGGATGTTCCACTTCTTCCCCCCACCCAAATACACACATGCACACATATGCACACTCATACACACACACACACACACAGCAAGGGTCTCCTACAGTCCACTCAAGGCACATCTGCAAAGCAGGCAGCTAAGAGAGTAAGGAGTGGACCATCGTCCACAGCCACAGACCCCAGATAACACTGACGTCAGCTGGTGTTTGGGATTACTTCTCTTTTTTTTCCAATTTTTTTTTCTTGTTAACAACTTCTATGATTATAAAACATATCCAATGGTAATGCCCCCTTCCCCCACTTTCCCCTTAGAAACTCCACTCTCCATCATATCCCCTCCCCTTCTCACTCAGTCTCTCTTTTATTTTGATGTCATGATCTTTTCCTCCTATTATGATGGCCTTGTGTAGTAGTGTCAGGCACTGTGAGGTCATGGATATCCAGGCCATTTTGTGTCTAGAGGAGCACATTGTAAGGAGTCCTACCCTTCCTTTGGCTCTTACATGCTTTCTGCCACCTCTTCTGCAATAGACCCTGAGCCTTGGAAGGTGTGATAAAGATATTTCAGTACTGAGCACTGGGATTACTTCTCTTATTTCCTGTAATTGCCCTGCTGAGATCTGCTCATTTGCATCACGCGAAGCGCTAGTCATTAGCCAGTGAATGGTTTGGAGCTAAACTAAATTTAAAAAGAAAAATAATTACTGAGGCCAATGTGATGTAATGTATATACAGCAATTTTATCTTATAATGCAGAGTACCTTCCGAAATGATATTGCTGAAGCTTTCCTTGTCTAAGTGATATCTTTTATTAAGATCAGATGGTAATAGGTTGATATTGTATATATGTAAGTACAATGATTGTGATGGGGAGGTAATATGATGGAGAATGGAATGTCAAAGGGGAAAGTGTGTGTGGGGGGGGGAGGGAATTACCATGGGATTTTTTTAATAATCATGGAAAATGTTAATAAAAATTAAAAAAAAAAAAAGATCAGATGGGATCTGTTCACTATTGTGGTGTGGAGTCGTCTTAGGAAACTACAAATATGCTGGGCGTAAAAGAAGGAAGCGAAACGGGGCAAAGTCATGCCTCTGAATCATGACGCGGGCTCTTGGCCGCAGGTTCATTGCCAGGAGGAAGCCTTGAGAACGTCCACTTCCATTGCGGGGATCAAGAAGTAAAGAGCTTTGAGAACAGACCCTCCCGCCCCCATTTACATTGTTCTGTCAAGATGCATAACGGAGCTCAAACTTATCACAAAGCCCAAGCAGACTGGCTAGTTCACTAGCACAGGCTCAGCCTTGAGTCCAGAGAGCTTTCTAATGCTTCCCACCTGCGTCTTCTAAGAATAGTTTCCAAGATCTAGCGGTGCCAAAGGAAGCTTGCTCCCCAAGGGAGGGAAGGCCACAGGGTAACTAATATTGCATAATAAGGAAGGACAGCTCAGCACCAAAAACACTCACTCTCAATGCATCACATGGGATCTATCCAGCCTTCTTTCCCTCTCCACAGTGTGCTCCATCTCACCCGTCCAGCGGCTCCTCTCCACTCCGTCGTCACATTGACTGACTTTCTCTGCTCTCCTTCCATGCACGTGGTTCTCCCCAACACTCACACAGGCCACGATACCTGCTTCCAGATATGCAGCACCCGCCCCCCCGCCCCGCCTGCAGCTAGGCATCCTTGTCACCAGCTCTCCACATCTGTCCAAATCCAACTCCAGTGCCCTCTGCAACGAAGGCCTAACCAGTGTTCCCCACAACACGGGTCTCCCCTCACCCTCACCTCCCTCCCATCTACTGTCAAAGTAGGGCTTGAAAATGGTTTGATCTTGAGGTGAACCTCAACTGCTGGTCTTCAGAAATTATAATTGGGGCATTCTCCAGTTTCCTCTGAGCTGCAAAGTAATCAGGTCTTTTTTTTTTTTATAAATTTTTTTTTTATTTTTATTTGAGAGCGACAGATACAGAGAGAAAGACAGATAGAGGGAGAGAGAGAGAATGGGCGTGCCAGGGCTTCCAGCCTCTGCAAACGAACTCCAGACGCGTGCGCCCCCTTGTGCATCTGGCTAACGTGGGACCTGGGGAACCGAGCCTCGAACCGGGGTCCTTAGGCTTCACAGGAAAGCGCTTAACCGCTAAGCCATCTCTCCAGCCCAGGTCTTTTTTTTTTTATTGTTTTATTTTACTGATTTGGAAGCAGAGAGAGAGAATGGGTATGCCACTCTAGCCACTACAAAGGAACTCCAGATCCAGACCACTTTGTGCATCTGACCCTTTGTGGGTACTGGAGAATCAAATCCAGGTTGTTAGGCTTTGCAAGCAAGCGCCTTAACTGCTGAGCCATCTCTCCAGCCTTGACGGTAATCTGGTCTTTTAGTGAAGATGAGAATGACATGGAAGGAGAGAATGAAGCATTGTCTGCCTCATAGTTGCCAAGCATGACCTAATAGAAATATCACAGAGAGTTACAACTGGTCATTCAGGAGGCCCCTCAAGCTGGTTTCCTTCTTGGGTTTGGTTTGATAGCCTCCCCCAAAAGACGAGCTGGGGCTGGAGAGATGGCTTAGTGGTTAAGCGCTTTCCTGTGAAGCCTAAGGACCCCGGTTCGAGGCTCGGTTCCCCAGGTCCCACGTTAGCCAGATGCACAAAGGGGTGCACGCATCTGGAGTTCGTTTGCAGAGGCTGGAAGCCCTGGCGTGCCCATTCTTTCTCTCTCCCTCTATCTGTCTTTCTCTCTGTGTCTGTCGCTCTCAAATAAATAAATAAAATATTAAAAAAAAAAAAAGACGAGCTGGCATCTGGGGGGATGGCTCAGAAACTAAGCAGGAGACCCTAAGTTCAATTTCCAGCATCCATGTAAAAAAAAAAACAACCTGGTATGACCGCACGTGACGGAAATTGGAGCGGGGTAAGGGCAGAGATAGGAGAATCGCTGGGACTCGCCGGTCAGCCACCTGGGAGCTTCAAGTTTCTTAAAAGACTCTGTCTTGGGGACATACAACTTGAGAAGGACACTCTACATCTTTGGCAGCACATGCAGATACATGTGCCCTGTATCCACATACCACACACGCAAACACACAAAGATGATGTCAAGGACTCTCCCAGAAGTCCCTGGCGCTTTTCAAAAGCAACATGTATTCCTTAGCTGCATAGTCCATGCAAAAATCAGATCACTAGTTAATCTGCATCTCAAGTTCCTTCTCAGATACCACACTTCCCAGGGCTGCGTCTATCAGTGCCTCCCCCCCCCCCCCCCCCCCCCCCGTCTGGATGATACACACACAAGAAGCTGAAGTCAGCAGGACTTGGTGGCACACACCTGTAATCCCAGTACTTGGGAGGTAGAGACAGGAGAGCTAGAATTCAAGGCCAGCCCTAGCTACAAACCATGGCAGGCTGAGCTGAGCGAGACCTTGTCTCAAAAAACAAGGCAGAGGATCTGAAGTCCATCCGGGACCTCACTCCACGTAGCGGTTATCTTCCCGTTGCAGGGACGAAACACCTGACCCCAAGCAGCTGATAGGAGGAGAGGGTTTATTTCAGGCTCATTGTCCCAGGGAGACGGTTCATCATGGCCGGGGCAAGGATGGCAGAGCAGAGACTAAGTACTGAAAGGCCCAAGAATTCAGAAGCCCAGAAATACTATCACGCTCCAAGGAGAGCTTAAGCGGGCCCCTGCATACCTCAAACTCCAGGCTTTACTCTCTGTTGGAAGCAAGTAAAGAATCCCTCTTCTCATTATATCAGAGCCCGCTCCTAATATAAAACTAGGTAAAAAGGGCATGAGATAGCCCTCAAGGATGGGAAATGAGTAATGAAGTGAACCACTTATTTGGTTTCTGTAAATAGCCTGCACTATAAGCCTTACACTATAAGCCTTAATAGCCCACACTGTAAGCCTTAGTAGCTCGCACCATAAGCTATAACAGCCTGCCTCAGACCACCAAGGTCACAGGAGGCTGATACCACACTCTGCTACCCCCACCCAAGGACCTGCGCAAATGCTGACCTCCAAGGTCATAGGAGACTGGTACCACACTCTGCTACTCCCACCCAAGGACCTGCGCAAATGCTGACCACCAAGGTCATAAGAGAATGATTGGTCCACAAGGGGCTTGAACAAATTAAACTAATTGGCTCAGAAACTATGGGGTGGCACAAACTGACTGGCTAACACCCTGCAGGCTCCTGATATTTAAAAATGATTGGTCTAAGGCACAGGCTTTGTTAGAAACCCTATAAAAACTGTCCCGTTCCTGCATTCGGGGCTCTGCAGTCCTCTACCCCTGTGCAGTGTACGACTGTGGGCCCCAGCGCGCTTGGAATAAAATCCTCTTGCAGTTTGCATCAAGATCGCTTCTCGTGAGTGATTTGGGGTGTCGCCATATCCGGGCAGAGCGTGGGGGACCCCCTGCTGGGGTTTTTTGCTTCAGTACCACATCTTGTCACAGAAGCTGGGAGATAGCAGCAAGAGTGAGCTGAGCTCTGACAAGGGGGAGCTGGGCTGCAACACCCCAAAGCCCACCCAAGGGACACACCTCCTCCAGCAAGGCTCCACCTCCCAAATTACCACCTACTGCGGATTGAGTAAGAGGCTTAATCACAAATACATGAATCTATGGGGGGACACTTCATATTCAAATGCCCGTACCCAGTGAACATCCAGTCAGAACCGGGCTAGAAAGGCTCCTGCTTACAAATTGCTCTGGCCCTGCCGCTGGCTATGTGAGCTGAGCTGGGGTAAATTCTCAGCTTCTCTGCCTTTGTTTCCCCAGCTGGTGAATACAAACAGCATTGGGAGCTGGAAAGCCAGCCTTGAGAGTTGATGCCTAAAGTTGATGTTGGAGTGTTTGGTAGTTGTTATTGCCGTATTTTCTCTGATGTCTTATATCATATTCAGATGGAATAATGGAGGTCATATCATTTTACTTTATTTTCTTCATTTAAGACAGAGAGACAGGGAGGGAGGGAGAGAATGGGTACACCAGGGCATCTAGCCACTTCAAATGAACTCCAGATGCATGCATCACTTTGTGCATCTGGTTTAAGTGGGTACTGGGGAATCAAACCTGGGTCCTTAGGCTTCGCAGGTCAGCACCTTAACCGCTAGGGCATCTCCCTGGCTCCTCTCTCCCTTGTTTATTTGTCTTTGAAGTTTATGCTACGTCCAGGAGTTTGGAGAAACCTCTCACTTGGGATGGCTAAGCATATACAACATCCAGCATTTTCTTTCTTCATGTAAGGCCCCCCCCCTTTCCTTCGCTCCACTCCAAGTTTAATGCTATTCTCTATTTTCTCTCCTCCTCTCTCTTATCACACCATATCTGCAAGTGCAACCCCCCCATCACCCCCAGTCTGGAGACATCTCAGTGAAGTTTTATGCACATTGATCGCAGCTCACATTTTATGCAAATATTCCCTACCTCCACCCCAGGCATCCTCAGCCCAGGAACTTAAGTCTGACTCCCAGTTCCAAGTCAGACCCAGTCCCCTTGGGCAAGGTGAGGCTGGCTGACTGCACAGGAGGGCGGGGCTTGGCTACCGGCTGGGGGGTGTGGTCTTCTGGATCATTCTTCTGGTCTGCGGGATAGCCGGATCTCCTCCTTCACTGTTCTCAGGAAAGAGAAGTCATTGTTTTGGTGCGCTGATACTTTTTTTTCCTGAAAGACCTGAGTGTCAAAGATTTCACTGCCTTCATTCTTGTCTTTCTTTTGAGCTGTTTTGCTTTTACTAATAAAGGGTTAGCCACACCCACCTGAGTTTCTATTGGACAAAGATGTGAATAGCAGAGTGTGCATGTGTGTGTGTGTGTGTGTGTGTGTGTGTGTGTGTGTGTGTGTGTGTGTGTGTAAGAGAGAGAGAGAGTTTTATTTTTTAACTCCAAATTGGCTCCAAAAGCACCTTGTTCCCAGGTGGGAAAGGCAGTTCAGGCCTGTCTGAGGCGGCTTGGGAGGAGATGACTTCATAACTAGAATTTCTCCACCTCCTCCTTCCCTGTTACTTCAGGAGATGGGGATCCTTTTCCCCCCACCCCCCCCCACCCCCGCGTTTTCCTTTCTCCTCCCTTCCCCCAGCTCAAATGACAGCCACACCAAGGCCAGACCTCAAAGCAGCCCGGTTTTAGACCAGGCGGAAGCCAACACATTTCTAGGTAGAGGTGCAGGGGAGGGCTCTCAACATATAATTTGCTTTAGGGAAAACGTCTGTCCAGGCAAGCCCCACGGGGTCCTCCAGGGAGGGAGCTCCCGGATGTCCCTCAGGTAGCACATTCCATAGGGTGAATAAATTGACAAGGGATGCTGGACGGCTGACACATACGGCGATGCAAAGGGGTGATGGGGAGTTGTTTATGACCCTCCGCCCAGGATGCCAAAAGGTTTAACAGGCGGGCGCGATTCCGGGGTTTCCTGCCACTCAGGTGCGGGGTTGAGTCTTTAACGTCCTTCTTTTCCCTCTTGGAAAAAGCTGGAATAGCCGAGTGACTTGCTCAGGGTCACACACCAGGCCCAGGAAGGAAATAACTCCTCCTTCTCCTCCTCTTCCTCCTCCTCCTCCTAACAGAAAACAACATGGTCTTATTAAGGCACTATCATTCGAATCTGAATCATTGGTCCTAATTGCAGGCCTATGGTGAACTGTAACCACCGTGTGACTCTGCCAGCAAGTCCAGGTAGGGATTGACTGAAGTTTGACCACCGGTGAGGGAACGTGGCGTACTGCGCTGGGAGCGGAGGTGCGGGCAGGGGGAGGTGAGAGAGCATGGAGAATGATTTTAAAACTGCTGACAGGTTATCAGGTTTAGATTTTTAAGAAATGATTTTTTTTTGGAACTGTCACCTTCCATATGGCATGCTGTTGGGACAGAGAGACACCTGAGGGTCTAAACGGATTCCAAAAGGCATTGTGGGGTGGGGGGCGCTGGAGAGATGGCTTAACAGTTAAGGCGCTTGTCTGGAAAGGCAAAGGATCCAGGTTCAATTCCCCAGGACCCACGTTATCCAGATGCACCAGGGGGCGCACGCGTCTGGAGTTCATTTGCAGTGGCTGGAGGCCCTGGTGTGCCCATTCATTCTCTCCCCCACCCTTCTTTCTCTCTCTCTCAAATAAATAAATTTTTTAAAAAAAAGTCATTGGGGGCACATTTCAGGTACCAGTCTGTCTTTCTTGGCAACCCACCCGGGGAACCAAAGTCACTGTCGCATTTTGGTATTTAAACTTCCCTTTTAATTCAGGTGTTGGCAGCTTTGTGGGGGAGGGAGGGCCCTCGAGGGACAAAAAAACAAAACCCAGGCATATAAATACAGATCAGTACACGGGGTTGGCCACGTGCAGTGTTCAGGAAAGAAAGTAAATTCCATCCAGCCAATTGCTCTAACTGATTCATTTGTCCTCCGAAAGACGCCACCTACCTGCTCCCAGGTATTCAGGTAAATGACAGGTGGGCGGGGCCTACTGTGCTGTTTTAGTGCTCAGGTCTTAGCAATGCTTTATCTGGCCAGGCTTCCGTGATGTCACACATTTCCTGCTGTGGGCCAACCAGTGCCTTCCTTCTTCCTCCAGGCACCTGGGCACCGCGGTTGAAGTTGAGGCTGGTCACAGTCCAGGCGGCCCAAGGACCTGTGACTTCGGCTCACTCACAAGCCATGAGAGCTGGCGGGTCACTGCTGCACTGAGACCTTCAACACCCTTGATGAAGGTGAGCAGAAACTCCACTCTCCTCTCCCTCTCCCGGCCTCTAGGCCAAATGCCCCGGTGGGATCTGAGAGAGGAATTTGAATGAGAAAACGATGGGACACTGAATGGCCCAGTCCTGGATGAAACTCTTGGGGGGGGGTGGGTAGAGGGTGTCTGTGAGAGATGGGCTGCATGATAAAGTTCTACCAGGCCAGATATTCAATCCTTTTTGCCTCCCCTAATCATTAATCCAGCCTCTATTGTTTGTGAACTTGATCCGGTTGTTTAACAATCCCTGTAAAGGAGACTTTTTTTTTTTAAAGTTTAGCTGGAAGATGCAGACCTGTTCAGCCCGTTTAATGGAGGCTGGAATGGGTGAGGAAATTCACACTTGTTTGTTGGTCCCTTATTTTCTGTATTCTTCTCATCAGACACAGTTTTGACTCAAATCTGTGAGAGGTTCCAAGGTTTTGTTGTTGCTCTTGACTGTAGAAAGTCTGTCCTCAAACAGGTACATTCTCTTGCCCTATTCTGAAACGTCACCTTTTCCTTCTCTTAAAAAAAAAAAAAAAAAGCCTAAAATTTGCTTCCCTGTGGAATACTCCTTTCCAAACATGCTGTAATCTGGATTAGAACTGTTTACTTTCAGACCCAGATAGGCTGCCTGATGACCTTTGGTTAAAGTAAAAATCATTCCTTCAAGGCCACAAGGAATGTACTTTCAGGACTGAGTATTGATTTGTTTGAAATTCGTTAGCTTTTTCTATCTCTTTTCCTTTTAATAACAAATAGATGGAGTAGATTGTTCTGCCAGGACTGGACTTTTAATGTCAAGTTTTAAAATTATTTTATTTTATTTTATTGGGGTTTTTGAAATAGGGTCTTAGTCTAGTCTGGGCTGACCTGGAATTCATTATGCAGTCTCACGCTGGCCTCGAACTCTCAGCAATCCTCCTACCTCTGCCTCCCGAGTGCTGGGATTAAAGACGTGCGCCACCACGCCAGGCAGGACTTGATGCCTTCATCTGTGGTTTTCCTGACACTGAAGTTGGGGGTGGTGGGTTTGCAGGGAGATAATCTGCTAGGAATTATGTCAACCAAGAAATGCAAAGCGCATGTCAGGGTTCCAAGAGTGTTAACTGATACAACTAAGAAAACATTTTCTGAAAACACAGTTGTATCTTGCCAGTAAGGATCTGCCCTATTCTTGTTATTTTCCCCTTGCTGGTGCGCAGTGTTTTCTCCTCTAAGTGACCTTTGTGACCGATGCATTTGGATGGTGGCTGCATTTGGATGGTGGCCGCTGTTTATTCCCTAGTAACGTTTCTCACTTGATTCTGAGCTTTGAAGGCAGCAAGAGTAAAGGGTTTGTGGTGTCCTGGATTTTCTGGATACGTTTATTGTCTTTGATGTCCCAAACCTCTCTGCAAAATACCATTCATTCTGGTTACCTTGATGATTAGTTCTTTTTAAAGTAGTTACGATTATGCAATCATGTCTTCGCTCTGTGCCAATTTCTTTGGCTACTAGAAGAACAAAGTGATGGATATTATAGCCCCTGAGACAAGAAAGGGGAAAGAAAAATGAAAGACTGGCCGGGCGTGGTGGCACACGCCTTTAATCTCATCACCCGGGAGGCAGAGGCAGGAGTTCGAGGCCACCCTGAGACTGTATAGTGAATTCCAGGTCAGCCTGGGCTACAGCGAGACACCACCTCGAAAACCCAAAACAAACAAAATAAGAGTCAAGAATCCCTGAGCTATAATGCGGTCCTGAGAGGTTAAAAATGGCTGAGACATGCAGAGAGTGGAGTGACCTATGTCTTGTGCTGAGCCAGGGCCAAATAAAGGCTAAGTCCATCTTTCCTGGAGGAATTCCTAGGAGCTTCAAGGACTTAACAGAACCCTTGAGGATAAAGATCTCCTATGGGTCATTAAGAACCTTGCTGTTCTTGTTACTGTAATTAATTGTCAGTGATTAACCCCACTATTAACAGTTTGGGGGAATACAACAAACAGGAAGGAGGAGAACACATGAACTGTCACTCACAGAGCCTGGAAGCCACGTCAACATCACCGTCACCTGAACTTCCCAGGCAAGGAAGGCTCTGCGAAGGTGGTCACTACTCCTTCCTTTACCCAGCTCAAGGCTCACCCAACCGAGCCACAAATATGGCTTCCCCACAGACCTTCAGTTGTCATTCGTTATAATGGGATTTGTCTGGAAGCCCTGTCTGCTTTCAATCTTGCTACCCTTCCTGAGTGGACTGGGCACATGTTCACCTCCAGTCTTCCAGATCAACACTCTCCACCCCAGAATACTTACTTAGCCAGGCCACTGTGCAGGCGACAGCTAAGTTGAAGCCTGCACGGTTCTCTGGGGAGAAGGCTGTGGGTCCCTTGTATGTTAGGGTAGCCTCTTTAGTAAAATAGCCTGTGCCTTTCAGTGACCTTGAGTCAGTGCATCCAAGCAGGTGTGTCACCAGGACCTTGAGAGCGTCTCCTGGTCTCACCTTGTCCTCAGGGAATAACACACATTGCCATCATTCAAGAGCGAGGACCAGGGAGCTTGGGTTCCAACCTTGAACCTATTGTGCTTCCCTCGTCTGCACTCCTCCGGCCCCCTAAAATAGGATGGACCCAATTGTGCTTTTACAGCAGAGGCAAAGGGTTGCTCATCCAGGTGAGAGGTCTGAGCTTTGGGTGAAGTAGCTCTGCTGCCACAGACGACAGGGCTGGTCTCTGACATCAGACTGCCTGGCTTCCAATCCCAGGTCCACCACGTGCTCCCAGTGGGACCTGCGACCGGCTCTGTAGTCTGCTTGAAATAGCTCTGGCATGATGTTAGCTATTGTGTGATTTTTTTTTTTTTCTTGAAAAGGAGACAGGGTGAGGGCAGTCAGACAGATCTGGTTCAAGAGCCCTCTCTGCCATGTAATTACTAGCCAATAGCAGGCTGTCAGTGTGCTTGGCTCAGTTTGATCATCTGGAAACGGGCTATGTCCCCAAGTCCGTGCTATTTCGAGGAGGTACCTTAACAGTTACACGCAAAGTGCTTGGCCCATTCTAAGTGTGCAGTGAGCGTTATCTGCGGTCATGTTATTGCAGAACGCTTTTGTTATATGGGTTCCAGTTAGGCTTTTGGATCATGCTACAGCGTGGCTATAATGATGGAAATCTCACTAGAGTTGAGAGCCAAAGGCTGAACAAAACACGTTTCCAGAAAGGCGCCCAAGGCTTCGAAGGAAAGTCTGTTAACAAAGATTATGTCGTTTTTCTTGGCACCCTAGGGTAGAGCAGCTGCCAGGGCGATGCCTGGTCTTTTGCAGACTGATACTCACCAGCAGGAGTGTGTGATGTAAAAACCAGTGGGCCTTCCTACAGCCGGGACCCCCAGCTGCACCTGTCAGCCCCCCCCCCCACCCTAGGCAGACCTCAATCCCAGCTGCCCTGATGTCTTGTTTACAATTGAACTCCACACGCTTAAAGTAAAGAAAAGGAGGTTGGCTTGGATTCTGACCAAGGAGGTTCTCAAATGGGCCCACCTCCCTGCCTCGGTATCCCTAGACTTCCTGGTGAGTATAGAGCTATTCTTGATATCTATGCACTGACAGTACACAGATTCACTTTCACGTAGGTGGCAGATCGATTACCCTGTGACAGGGTCTCCAAGCACTCAAGGGCCTTCCAAAACTATCTGGAGGGTGATTGCGTCAGTCTTCCTGGGTAGATGAGGTTGAGCCATCTACTGACCCCAGTGAAGAATGGAGGTTGACATGAAAAACCATCGAAGTTGTTAAGTATAGAAAACTGCAGTGAACTGAGATCAGGGATGGGAAAATGTTGGCTGTGTCCTGTGACTTCCCGCTTCTGCCACCCCTTCCTCATCCTGTGCCATGTGGCCACAAGGATGCCATGGTGACCCATCGTTTGGCTACACAAAGTGGTACTGCCACACGGCCGGTCAAGGGGAGGAAGCTCTTTCCGTGAACGAGAGTTTCCACAAACGTAGTAGGTTGCCTGTTAGAGTGCTGAGTTCATTAACACTGAAGGTGTTCACTTTTTGGCATATTCAGTCTCTGGTATGTTTGCTGCCTGGGTGGGATGGATGAATGGATGGAGTATTTGTGTTTCTTCAACAAAAATAGATGCTCACCTGTAAAATGAAGGTATGTTACGGATCTCACAGGATTAGTTTAGAGATTAAATGAGAAAATACATGTCGAGTATCCAACAGGGTCTCTAGCATATAGGAAATATTCATTGAGAGTAGTAATAATGTTTTTAATTTTATACTCTGAAACAGAAAGGGAAAAAAATGGATTCTTACTCCAGACAGATTAGATGAGCTGATTGCTAAAATGGAATTGTGAAGGTTTATTTTTAGTTTTTCGAGGTAGAGTCTCACTTTACAGGCTGACCTGGAATTTACTATATAGTCTCAGGGAGGCCTTGAACTCATGGTGATCCTCCTACCTCTGCCTCCCAAGTGCTGAGATTAAAGGTGTGTGCTACCACACCTGGCTTGGAGTTGGTTTTATGGTAGGCTTTTCTTTAAAAAAAAAAAAAACAACTTTATTTTTTTTTATTTGTTTGAGAGAGAGAGAGAGAGGGAGGGAGAAAGGAGATTAGAGATAATGGGCATGCCAGGGCCTCCAGCCACTGAAAACATATTCTAGACACATGCACCACCTTGTGCATCTGGCTTACATGGGTCCTGGGGAATTGAACCTGGGTCCTTTGGCTTTCCAGGCAAGTGCCTTAACTGCTAAGCCATCTCCCCAGCCCTGTGCTAAGCTTTTCACTCTTCTCCTTCCCACCCTCTTCCTGCTTCCTCTACCTCTCTCTGCAAGTAGCCACATTCCTTGACATTTTTGTGGTTGGGTTGACTGTGACATTTCTAACACTGGCAATAGCTTCCATCTCAATTAACGAGAGAGTTTTTGTTTTTTATTTATTTATTTATTTATTTATTTATTTATTTATTTATTATTTATATGTGGCCACATGGCACATTTATTATTATTATTATTTTGGTTTTTCAAGGTAGCGGGTCTCACTGTAGCTCTGGCTGACCTAGAATTAACTCTGTATTCTCAGGGTGGCCTCGAACTCACAGCAATCCTCCTACCTCTGCCTCCCGAGTGCTGGGATTAAAGGCGTGCGCCACCACGCCCGGCTTGATTTTGTTATTTTTAACATCAGGAATTTGACTTTGGAGCTTGCATGCTTAAACACCACTATTATCTCCCAGTGACTCTTGTCTGCTTCTTGTGTTTGATGCATTTGTCACAGGGACACAAAAGACTGCCCCAACAGCTGAGTGACAACGCTCCAAGAATTCTCCTTCATAGCTTCTGGGCTCACAGCTTGGCAATCGCACGTGCCTCATGGGAGGTCCAACTATGCCACTGCTATCTGTCCAGATGATTTGCATAACTTGCTGATGACTTCAGGTCTGTCAGTCACGTGGCCTCTTATGACTAGAATACTTTGGGTTTATTCAGGCTCTTGCATGCTCACATTAACACATGAGTCACCTTGTGTTGTCAAGCTCCTCATTAAGTAGCATTGTCATACTGGCATGGCATCGTCCACAGCACGCATGCACTCAGCCATTCCATCCGTGGGCCCCTTGAGGCCCTTGTGAATTGGTTTCACAGTCATCTCAGGCGATACCTGCATTCTTATTTATTAAGAGCTAAAAGGAAATCACTCTATTTTTATGCTAGGGCTGAATTACCATCCCTAAGTATACAGCAGTCTAAATGTCTGCCACCTTCAAATATTTACCCTGTCCCTACACCAGGTAGAGAAGTATTGGAGTGGGCTGTTGAGAATATCTGCCCAATTCCTGTGGGAATACCCCGAGAAATCCAGCCTCCTTGCCTAGTTACTTGGGGCTGCCGTAACAGAGGACCTTCAACTCGGTGCCTTCAAGCACCTTGGGTTCATTCTTTCAGTTGTAGTTGCTAGAAGTATGAAATTAAGATGTCAGCAGGGGGCTGGAGAGATGGCTTAGCTTGCCGGTGAAGCTTAAGGACCCGTGTTTTACTCTCCAGATCCCACATTAGCCAGATACACAGAGGTGAGGCAAGCTCAAGGTTGCATATGCCCAGTAGGTAGCCCAAGTGTCTGGAGTTTCATTGTAGTGGCTGAGGCCCTGGTGTGCCAGTTCTCTCTCTCTCTCTCTCTCTCTCTCTCTCTTGCTCTTTTCTCCTGCTCACTCTCTCTAAAATTAAAAAAACAGGTCAGCAGGTCAGCAAGACCTTTCAAGGATTCAGACAGGGGAGAATCTTTCCTTGCCTCCTCCAACTTCAGGGTCTCCAGGTAGTCCTTGTCTTGCGGCTACAAAGTTATTACCTCTGTCTCCATATTACTTTCTCTTGTGTTTGTCTGTCTTCTCTCTCTTCAAAAGACGCTTATAGGGACCACACTGATAATCCAAGATGATGTCATCTCAACATCCAATACTTAGTGTCATCTTCCACAAGGAGATTGTTTTTCCAGGTCATATTCCTAGCTCTGGGGTTACTCAATGACATATCTTTTTTTTTTTCTTTCAAGGTAGGGTCTCACTCTAGCCCAGGCTGACCTGGAATTCACTGTGTAGTCTCAGGGTGACCTCGAACTCACGGTGATCCTCCTACCTCTACCTCCTGAGTGCTGGGATTAAATGTGTGCGCCACCATGCCCAGCAGGAACCATCATTTTTTAACCCACTCTGCTCTCTAACTGATATATTCATATGGATAAGGCTTCTCTATTTATGAAAAAAATCTATATGTACACTGAGAGGCTGAGCATTGGACAAATAACAGGCAAGGAGCGTTAGACTGGGCAGCCTTCACCATTGGCATTCTTTATTTCTATGTTCAAGGCAGGGTAGTGAGGCTCGCATCTTCCAAAGACTTAACGTGTTCCTCCCAACCACGGTACAATGTGTGCACTGAAAGAAATCAGTAACGGCCACCGTCGATTGTACTAGGGTAGTGTCCTGGCTAAGGGAGTCATCACGTCACTGAATCCCGATCTCCCATGTCATGATAAGTAGGTGCATGTCCACTTCCAAGGTGACGTGGTTTCAAAGGACGTTAAGCTACAAGGTATCCTGGGTGGACCTCTGCCACCACCGAAACTGCCCAAGGAAAGAGTCGGAAAGAGCAATGGCAAGGGAGAAACCACCAATGTGGTCACGAGTGTGTTCTTGAGCCCAGAGGGGTCATTAGGTTCGGAGATAGTAAAAGTGAGACATATAACACAGAAGACAGAACAGGAGTAGAAGGCCAAAGATACAAGAGGAAAACATTCAACTCTTTGAGACATGCCCAGGTCTCAGTCACTGGAAGTGCTCCAAGTAGAAACTGGTAGGTCATCCTTCAGAGGCACTGAGAGAGCATTTCCCCACTTGGAGAGAACTTTAGATCCTTACCTACCTCAAACTCACTTTATTTTATTTTTATTTATTTATTGGGGGGGGGCAGAGAATAGGCACACCAGGGCCTATAGCCACTGCAAACAAACTCCAGACACATGTGCCACCATGTGCATCTGGCTTATGTGGGTACTGGGGAATTAAACCTGGGTCTGTAGTCTTCAGAGGCAAGTACCTTAATAGCTAAGCCATCTCTCCAGCCCCCAACTCAAAATCTTATCACTTCTAAGCCAAGCATGATGACACATACCTATAATCTTAGAACTTGGGATACTAAGGCAGGAAGACCATGAGTTCAAGGTCAGCCTGGGCTGCATATATAGTGAGACACACACAAAGAATGATGTGACCTCTAAGTAAATCTTCATGTGTGTGTGTGTGTGACTGTGTATATGTTTATGTGTGGGGGTACATATATGTATGGGTACATGCACGTGTGGAGGCCAGAGGTTAAAGTCAGGTATCTTCCTTGACTGTTCTCCACCTCATCATCGAGACAGAGTTTCTCATTTAAACCCAGAGCTCACTGATTTGGCTAATCTAGCTAGCCACCTTGGCCCTGTCCCTGACTCCCAAGGGTTGGGATTACAGGCCCAACCATCATGCCAACCTACATTTGTGTGGATTCTGGGGATCCGAACTCAGGTTTGAATCCCCAGAATTCTTGCATGGCAAATGCTTCACTGACTCAGATGTTCCCCCAGCCTTAAATAAAACATCTTAAAACCTCAACTTAAAATCATATAGGGAAAAGCCAGGCTGTTGGAGGCACATGCCTTTATTCCCAGTAGGATCTCCATGAGTTCAAGGTCAGCCTGAGACTATGGAGTGAATCAGGGCTGCCTGGGCTAGAGTGAGACCCTACTTTGAAAAACCAAAAAATAAAAATAAAAATATACTTAAAAAATCAGGGCTGGGAAAAAATGGCTTAGTGGTTAAGGCATTTGCCCACGAAGCCTAAGGACCCTGGTTCAATTCCTCAGGACCCACATTAGCCAGGTGCACAGGGGGCGCGTGTGTCTGGAGTTCATTTGCAATGGCTAGAGACCCTGGTGTGTGCATTCTCTCTTTCTCTCTGTCTCTTTCTCTCTCTCTCTCTTCCTCTCTCCCTCTCTCAAATAAAATATTAAAAAATATATCATATGGGACCGGCAACTCTATTGTGTTCATCCTCCTCCTCTGTGGAGACACTTGGTCAAGCTCTTCCCTCTTGGGGTTTCTTCCCACTTAGCAAAATCCCAGTAACCTTCTGTGATTCCTTCCCAGGGCCCACATGATCCACTGGCTGTCCTGGGTCACACACACTACCTGTTCCCTGGTCCCCTTTCCTCCCGGGCTTGCCGAGGGCCTCCGCTTGGAGCAACTGTCCTCACTGGTATTTACCGTGCCGTGTGCTTACCAATCATGTTTCACTGTTTGTCTGTCTGTTCCTAATTAGACTTGAACTCCATGTTGGTGAAACAGAATTCCCCGTGAGAGTCCTCACAACGTTTTAGACAAATGTGCGGCATGGCCCGGACACTCAGCGCACACCTGTGGACTGAAGTAGCAGGAAAATGTTCACATTTCCATTATCTTCCGGCATGTCCTTTTTCTCCGTAAAACTTCATTATCTACCACTTACAAAAGCATTTCCTGATATCGTTTGTCACCTTGGAGAGGGAAGGCAGTCAGCTTGCTCCTTTTTTAAAATATTTATTTTCAAGGAGAGAGAGAGAGATTTCCATACTACTCCGACATCGGCTCTTCTTAGGAATTGGTGTCGACTCTTGCATTAACATATTGTGCCTTAATATTTGTTGTTTGCGAAGGGACCTCTCTGTTTCATCATGTTTGTAGACTAGGAAATGGAAGGACATACTGTTTGGTACAGAGCCCTCATAGACAAACCAAGGATGGCAGGTGTGCCAGGAAAGATACCCAGGGGAAGAGTGGCGAAATCTCCTGTCAGGAGAGATTAAGGTCTTCTCTAGCCGGCTGTGAAAGACTGTCTCTGGCCTCTAAAACTCATTTGTAATTGGTAAACCACTTGGGACTTGGTTTGCTGAACTGCTTCCCTTGTATTTCCCACTTTATGAATATCTGGGCTCTCGGTTATTAACTCCAGATGTATTCTGCTATCTCCTTTTGGTTCCATTCTCCTGTGATTTCCTGACATATTCCTGACCTTTTCAGGGACTCTATATTTTCCTTCTTTCTAGTGTTGGAAACACTGCACAGGCAAGTGTCATTCCATAGATTGCATTAATGAATCCCTCCCTCCCTCCTTCTTTAAGACCATTGATTTAGGAGTTGAGCAAGTAGGCTAACCACAGAAGCCCATGAGTCCCGAGCCTCATCCCTTCCTGCTGAGCAGCACCTGTCCTCACCCTGTGCACCCACAGCCCCTTCCTCAGCCCTAGCTCTGGGTTTGTCCCAGATGTGACTTTGTAGACAGGTCGCTAAAGCACCTCATTCTTCCTGATTCCACACGAACCTACAGGCTAAGGGGTGATGCATCTTAATTCACAACTGACGCTTGTAACAATGTGGATAGCATATTATTGACACCTTCAGTTATCAACGAATGTATCTGAAGCTTAAGGCTAAATGTAGATTTACTGAAACAGGGAAAGAGTTTGCCCTGACTTCAGCAATTGTTTTCCCCACTAGTAATCTCATTTAGAAGGTTTTGCAGGGGCCAGGACAGTAGTGAGACAAATATGCCTGCTGTGGCTTGGAGAGATGGCTCAGCGTAACGGCACCTGCCTATGGAGCCTAAGGACCCATGTTCGACTCTCCAGGTCCCCTGTAAGCCAGACGCACAATGGGACGCAAGCGCGCAAGGTGGCACATGTCCACAAGGTGGCGTACGTGTCTGGAGTTTGACTGCAGTGGCTGGAAGCCTTGGTGCTCCAATTCTCTCTCTCTCTCTCTCTCTCTTGCTCTTTCTCATAAAAATTATTGTAAATAAAACAAGTATGTCTGCTGGGCAAACTTCTTTAGAAAGAGAGAGCCAGTGGCCTGAGCCACTGTGGGGAGCTGTTACTGTTCCTGGTTCACTGGGCTGCTCTGTGGATGTGTTTCTTCTTCTTCCGAGGAGTATGTTCCTGATGACTGTGTTTGGGATCTGTGCTCTGAGGTGTGGGCCCAGGGACCTATTTGAAATAACAAGCTACCAGTCTGCCCTAGGGAGCTTCCCCAAAGGTTCAGCTATCATTAACCAAAAACCCAAACCTCAGACTGGAGAGATGGCTCAGCAGTTAGGACACTTGCCTGCAAAGTCTAAGAACCCAGGTTCAGTTCTCCAGGACCCATGTAAAGCCAGATGCACAAGATGACGCATGTGTCTGGAGTTCACTGGCAGTGTTTAGAGGCCATTCTTGCTATCTGTCTCTCTCTCTCACTCTCAAATAAGTGAATAAATAAAATTTAAAATTTTCTGTTTTAAAAACCTAAACCTCAGGATTGTTTGTTTTTAAACACTGGGGATTGAATTTAGGGCCTGGCACATGCTAAGAAAGCACTCTACCACTGAGCTACCAGACTCAGTTTCTTGAAGCTAAAAGTTACCTGAGAAGTCAGTCATCTGGTGGAGAGCTAGCCTGCATGTGTCAAAAACTCATTGTAAACATCAGGTTTGGTTGATGTGATAAAAAGATTTTGACCAACTTTAGTTTATAAGAAGTAATAATAACACACCTTTACTTCCAGCACCTGGGAGGCAGAGGTAAGAGGATTGCCATGAGTTCCAGGCCAACTTAAGACTGCATAGTGAATTCCAGGTCAGCCGGGGCAAGAGCAAGATCCTACCTCGAAAAAACAAAATAAAATGAATAAATAATAACAAAGGAACATCACACATGTGAGTGCCAGCTTATCATCCCAGCACTCATGAAGCTTTGGGGGATTATGAGTTCAAGGCTAGCCCAGCCCAGCCTGTGCTACACAGGGAGACTCTGCCTGAGAAAAAAAATCACATAGCAAACACCACTGCAGTAAGGCAGAGCCTCACACTGTTTACAAAATTCTGCATTCTATGCAAGTGTCCTGGCTAGAGGAACCCACTTATCACTTTTGCTGGGCTCTTGTACACTCAGCAACAAAATTTTTATGGGATCTAAAAGTTCTTTTCTTCTTAAAAGTTTTTTTTTTTTTTTAGTATTTTATTTATTTGACAGAGAAAGAGGGAGTGAGAGAGAGAATGGGTGTGCCAGGGCCTCCAGCCATTGCAAATGAACTCCAGATGCCCCCTGGTGCATCTGGCTAATGTGGGTCCTGGGGAGTCGAACCTGGGTCCTTTGGCTTTGCAGGCAAATGCCTTAACTGCTAAGCCATCCCTCCGGCCCTGTTTTGTATTATTTTTCAAGGTAAGGTCTCGTTCTCTAGCTCAAGCTGACCTGGAATTCACTATGTAGTCTCAAGGTAACCTCAAAATCACAGCAGTCCTCCTACCTCTGCCTCCCAAGAGCTGGGATTAAAGGTGTGCACCACCATGCCCAACTTCTAAAGTTTTGGTTTTTTAAAAATATTTTTATATTTATTTGAGAAAGATAGAGACTGACAGAAAGAAACAGAGTATTTGGATGCCAGGGCCTCTTGCCACTACAAACTTCAGATGCAGATGCTACTTTGTGCATCTGGCTTTACTTAACTACTAGGGAGTTGAACCCCAGCTGTCAAGCTTTGCAGGCTGAGCCATCTCCCTAGCCCAATCCAATAATTTTTTAACCCAAATAGCTGTTTTTTTTTTTTCAATTCTGTTATTTCTATTTATTTATTTGGGAGCAACAGAGAAAGAGGCAGAGAGAGCGAAAGAGAGAGAGAGAATGGTCACGCCAGGGCCTCTAGCCACTACAAACAAACTCCAGACACGTGCGCCCCCTTGTGCATCTGGCTAACGTGGGTCCTGGGGAATCAAACCTCGAACCGGGGTCCTTAGGCTTCACAGGCAAGCGCTTAACCACTAAGCCATCTCTCTAGCCCCCATATGGTTTTTATAACCCTTTTTGGAACCTGACATTAAAGTAGACTTATTTCCATCCACTTGGAGCAAGGCGTTCCTTTTACCTTACGGATCCTCCAGCGAGCTGTTCACCTGGCTTCTCTACCAGAGCAGCAGTCAGGTGGAGCTACAACCGTTTTGACCTTGGCTAAAGTCTGTTGGCACACCTGCAGTGCCCTGCAGTTCTGTGACTTCCTCATTGCACCTGGCTGGCAACCAAGTAGGTTGCCAGGAAAACATGGAGACCCATCAAAATGGTTAATGCCAGGGCTGGACCCAAGCTGCAGTGGTGACACCCCATTGTCTCTCCTTGAACTTCTATTTACTTATTTATTCACTCATTTCACAGAGAGAGAGGAGAGAGAGAAGCAGACGGATAGAAAGAGCGAGAGTGAATATGGGCACACCAGAGCCTCTCACCATTGCAAACTCCAGATGCATGTACCACCTGTGCATCTGGCTTACGTGGATACTGGGGAATTTAACCCAGGTCCTTAAGATTTGCAGGCATATGCCTTACCCACTGAGCAATCTCTGTAGTACATCTCCTTGAACTTTTAAAACTCATAGTATAGCCAGGCATGGTGGTGCACGCCTTTAATCCCAGCACTTGGGAGGCAGAGGTAGGAGGATTGAGTGGGTTTGAGACCGGCCTGAGAATATACAGTGAATTCCAGGTCAGCCTGGGCTAGAGTGAGACCCTTCCTCAAAAACAAAACATAATTGTATGAGGCTGTGATGAAAATGAGGCAGTCATCTTGAAGTCTAAAATTTAAAATGCCAATAAATTCACTGAGCGTGGTTTTGAATTCCTTCTCTTGTCGCTCTGACAAAACAACTAACAAAAGTCACTTAAGGAAGGAAGGAGTTATTTTGGCTCATGGTTGGAGGAGATACAGTCCATCCGCGGAGGGAAGGCGTGACGGCAGGCGCTGGAGAAAAGCTAGTCACATTGTGTCATAGTCAGGAAGCAAAGATAGACAGCAAGAGTGAGCGCGCGAGAGAGAATTAGTTCAGTGTGGGGTTCCAGCCTATGGGGTGATGTCCCCCGTATTCAGGGTGGGTCTTTCCTCCTCAGTTAAACTTCTCAGGAAGCCCCCTCACAGGCCCACCCAGCAGGGTTTCTTAGGAGATTCCAGATCCATCCAAGTTAACAATGAAAGTCAACCATGACTGTCTTTATAAAAATCAAAATTGATGCAAAAGATCCATAATGGGGGAAAAAAAAAAAAACAATTCAAAGATCAGTTATCCAAGGCTACTTGGAAAAATTTTAAGATCATTGCTCAGTGAAGAGAAATTGTCAAACACATTTCTTTAAAAATGAGATGAGCAATGAATGAGCTGGAAAATCTTGATGGGTTTGCTTCCTTTACAAAGTAGAATTATTTTTAAAATTCTGTTTTCAGAATAAATGAACCTAAACTTTAAATGCTATAAATTTTAATATGCCTATTTTTCCTATTTTCCATATTCTTTCAACTACTTTAACACTGTGGAAACTTTAACCAATAAAAAGTCCACAAAAATGGCTAGAGAGATGGCTTAGAGGTTAAGGCGCTTGCCAGGGAAACCTAAAGACCCATGTTGGATTCCCCAGTACCCACCCAAGCCAGATGCACAATGTGGCGCATGCATGTGGAGTTCATTTGCAGTGGCTGGAGGCCCTGAAGTACCCATTCTCTCACTCCCTCTAAATAAATATTTTTTTTTTATAAAAGTCCACAAAAGCATGTATGGCAAGACATGTTTTCTTTCCTCTTGACCTGTGACATGGCTCAACACAGCACCAGTGGAATGAATGTGTCTGCTATGTAGGAATGCACCCAGTGGATAGTTCTGAACATACTTGCCCTGCCAAAAAGGAATTTTCCATGAGCAAGGCCTTCCAACAGATGATGCCTCCTTCCTGAGTCACGGCACAATTGCCATGGTCCAGGGTGACAAACATGCCTCCTCAGGCGTTTTCTTTTTCTAGTACTTGTGTGAGTATTTCTCTTTATTTTGGTGGTGGGATTGCAAAATTCCAGTTCTTCTCCATTGCCCATCAGCTGCCTTTGGCCCATCACTTCCTAATCTTTCATTTTAAATCTAGGGAATGTCAGTGACTATTAATATTTATGCTCTCAGTGGGAAAAACAGATCTCAGAATGACTCTCTGTTTACTTTGTTTCTTGGGTTATTTATTATGTCAATACGTTTGGATGTGAGATTTATCAACATAAAGGAATGCTCACAAGTAGGAGCCTGAAATTCCCCAAATACCATTTGTTGTAGGGATTAAGGATGGACCAGTTTAGATGCAGAAGGCTGTTATCTATTTACATAAAGTCTCTAAATATCTTTCTATTTTCAACATGTTCAGAGATCTTATTTTTGCTTTTAAAAGTCTTTATATTTCTCCTTCTAACCCAGGAGACTATCTATCAGTGTACCTGTCTATCTATTTATCTATCATGTATCTAAGCTATTATATATCTATCAGCCTATTATCGACCCACCTGTCATCTGTTATCTATTTATCTCTTACCTATCTATCTCTTTCTATCATCTATCAAGATAGTCTTGGTCTTCAAATTCTAGAATCTTCCATTAATTCCAAAATCTAGAGATGTTCAAATTCCTTGCCTAAAATGGTTCCGTATTTGCATTGAATCCTTGCAATCCTTTCATGCACCCCAAATCATCTCTAGAGGACTTATAATATCTAATATCTTAAAATTAGGGATAATGATAAGAAAAAAAAAGCTACATGTTTAGTACAGATGCAATTGTTTTTCAAATATTTTCTACCTATAATTGTTTGAATCCATGGATTTGCCATCCTCACATGCGGTGGGAAAACTAGATACATATTGTGATGGTTAATCTTGCCAACTTGATGCGATCTAGAATCACCATGGAAACAAATCTCTGTAGTTGTCTGGGAGGGAGTTTCTAGGTCCTGGACTGTATATAAAAAGGGTCGATAGGCTGGAGAGATGGCTTAGTGGTTAAGTGTTTGCCTGTGAAGCCTGAGGACCCCGGTTCGAGGCTCGATTCTCCAGGACCCACGTTAGCCAGACGCACAAGGAGGCACACGCATCTGGAGTTCGTTTGCAGTGGCTGGAGGCCCTGGAGCGCCCATTCTCTCTCTCTATCTGCCTCTTTCTCTCTCTTTCTCTGTCGCTCGCAAATAAGTAAAAATAAACAAAAAGTAAAATTAAAAATAAAAATTAAAAGGGGTCGAGTGAGCCAAACTTGAGCATCCACTGCCTCCTGCTTTCTGACTGTGGATGCAATGTGACGAGCTCTGCTTCATACTTCCGCCACCATGCCTTCTCCTCCTTGGTGGACTGTGACCTTGAACTGTAAGGTGATTCTGCTACTCCAGCAGGTATGCCTTAGGTTGCCTGGAAATCAGCTTAGGGGACAAATATTCTGGCCTCCCTCTGTCCTGGTCTTTGGAGCCTCTCCCTATCCAGGCATTTTAGAAGGTGCCTGACAAGGGTATTTGGTCAGGCTGGAGGTCAGGAGGAACATGAGATCCACCTTCCAGTATTGACAGTCCTTAAGGGACGAGATACTCCCTCAAGAGCTCCGTGGGTAATACTGACAGCCCCGAGGAGGTGGAAGAGTTGCAGGGAGACAAATTCTTGCTCAGTATGCAGTCCCCCCTCCCCATAGTAAGGGCTCTCCCAAGGGCAGAATGATCTGTTTTATAAATGTGTTACTTTAGGAAGGCATCTTTCAGATAAGGACCACTCTTTTTTCAGTGTTTTATTATTATCTAGAGAGAGAGAGAGAGAATTGGTGTGCCAGGGCCTCAGCCACTATCATCGTATTCCAGACGCTTGCACCACCTAGTGGGCATGTGCGACCTTGCGCTTGCCTCACCTTTGTGCGTCTGACTTACACGGGATCTGGAGAGTTGAACAAGGATCCTTAGGCTTCTCAGGCAAGCACCTCGACTACTGAGCCATTTCTCCAGCCCCATGCTGGTAGTTTTGATAACACAGGTCACCTGGGGTTTCTGTCTTTTTCCAAATTAAAAAGAAAGGTAGGAGAACACACCCAAGGGAAGAAACATCTTTTTGCCTTCTTACCTCTGACTACAGATATGCCACATCCCAGTTCTCAGCTTCCTTCAGCCGGAGCCAGGGGGGCTGCTGGCTGCCACGCTGAATGCTGGTAGACCCTCTGCTGTAGCCTCTTAAAAAAGAATTTACCAGGCTGGAGAAATGGCTTAACAGTTAAGGCACTTGCTTGCACAGCCAGAAGACCCAGGTTTGATTCCCCAGGACCCATGTTAGCCAGATGCACAAAGGGTCACACGCATCTGGAGTTCATTTTCAGTGGCTGGAGACCCTGGTGCATCCATTCTGTCTGTCTCTGTGCCTGCCTATTTCTCTCTCTCTCATAAATAACTAAAAACTAAAAAAAATTAAAATAAAAGAACTTACTTATTAAGTTTAATGATCTTTGTATCATTTCTTCATTCCTTCAGCTGTCAGGCCCCTATATGTCTAAAAACATAATGTATCATATATTTCTAAGGAATAGGATAGAAGAACAAGCCAGGTAAATTATAGCAATCCCATGTTCTAAAGTCTGCTTACTTCATTGCTCCAGCCTATAAACCGCTCATTCAGTCAGTCCTTTCATGAACTGTTTTGAATCACGTGGGCTTTATTTAGTCTAAAGTAAGTTCAGAAAATATATACAGTGGTGTTTATATTAATATTGCAGTAAGAAATTGGTTTACTACCTGGATGAGTGCCAGAAAACTTAAGCTGCTCTGAGAGACAGGGAGAGGGGGAAGAGGAGGAGGAAGGGGAAGGGAGGTAGGGGAGGGAAGAGAAAGGGGAAGGAAGTAGCAGCAGGAAGAAAAGGGTAGGGAAGGGAAAGTAAACGTTGGACTAGGAACTGCAGCCCACCCTGTTCTGCTAATTCTATTCCAGGCATTTTCAGATCTTGCTAGAGCATTCTGGCTCAGGCAGACCTGGAATTCATTATGTACTCTAAGGCTGGCCTTGAACTCACGGCAATCCTCCTACCTCTGCCTCCTAAGCACTCAGGTTGAAGGTGTGCGCCATCATGCTTGGCTCATGGTTTTTTGTTTGGTTGGTTTTTCGAGGTAGGGTCTCACTCTAGCTCAAGGCTCACCTGGAGTTCACTATGTCATCTCAGGGTGGCCTCGAACTCACGGTGATCCTCCTACCTCTGCCTCCCGAGTGCTGGGATTAAAGGCGTGCGCCACCATGCCCGGCTTTCATGTTTATTTTTAACCATCCCTGGCGTCCCTTAAAGCATTTCCTGTGAGGTTCCAGCACCTTCTCACAGCCATGAGGACAAGTAGCAGCTGTGTGGGTTTCCTTGGACTTTTCTGGAAGCAACTTCCACCCTTTCTGCACCATCCACCTTCTGTGGCTCCATCAGACACGAACCACGAGGCTTTGGGAGTATTTTGACATTCAGGGTACTTCACTTCAACTTCTTGTCCAGTGATGTGTGCCTTCTGGTTTCCTAGTTCAGTTCAGAAAGAGAAGGAGCTGGCCCAGGGAAAGCTTGCGGGTGATGTGTTTTCTGTCGGAGATAAGCCTGTGTCTGAACAAGCAGATTCAGTCTCCGTTTTGGAAAAAGAAGAGAGATGCAGGGCAGCATGTAACTCTGATGTGGCCAGTTTCCTGGGAGGCTACTTGTGTGTCTTCAAGTTCTTGTGGAAAGCTGCATTCACTTTTGGAAATGAAAGGAGCAGTGAGGGGGGAGAGAGATGGCGTAATGGTTGAGGGCGCTTGCCTGCAAAGCCGGATGGCCTGGGTTCGATTCCCCAGTACCCATGTAGAACCAGATCCACAAAGTGGCCCTTGGATCTGGAGTTTGTTTGTAGTAGCAAATGGCCCTGGTGTGTCCATTTTTTTTTTCCTCTCTCTCTCTTTCTGTCTGTTTGCAATAAAACCTTTTTTAAAAATATTTTATTTTTATTTATTTATTTGAGAGAGAGAGATACAGAAATAGGCAGGTAGACAGAGAGAATGGGCACGCCAGGGCTTCCAGCCACTGCAAACGAACTCCAGATGCTTGCACCCCCTTGTGCATCTGGCTAAAGTGGGTCCTGGGGAGTCGAGCCTCAAACTGGGGTCCTTAGGCTTCACAGGCAAGTGCTTAACCACTAAGCCATCTCCCCAGCCCAAAACTTTTTTTTTTTAAGGAGAAAAAAAGCATTAAGTTTGGGGTGAGGGGAGACAGGCTGCTTCCTTGTCATGTCAGGTGACCCAGAGGCCTGTTTTGTACTGGTTTCCTGTGTGCATGTCCATCTCCTTTCTGGCCTGGCGACTTCTGGGATTCTCGTCCTTCACACGTCTTTGAGGTCCCTACCTCCAGCTCATAGCCAGGTTCAAAGTTGATGCTTGAATGTACTTATGAATGATTGGCTATGCAAGCATCTTCCTAGGTATAAATCAAATATTGAAAACCCTATTATTTTGGACCCCTATCTTTTTTTTTTTTTAAGTTTTCAATTAGCATTAATCCCGCCTTGGATAAACGTCATTGGCTACGATACTGCCACTGCGCAAAGCTGGACCCCTATCTTTATCAAAGGAAAATACACATTATAGCCAGGCATGGTGGCACATGCTTTTAATTCCAGCACTTGAGAGGCAGAGGTAAGAGGATCACTGTGAGTTCAAGGCCAGCCTGAGACTACATAGTAAATTCCAGGGCAGCCTGGGCTAGAGCAAGACCCTACCTCAAAACACAAACAAACAAACCGTATATATATATAATATATATATACACACACTTTGTAATATTCTTCTAGTGTGAAAGAAATATATAATTTAATAAAAGGCTACCATTAGACCAAAGCTTAAACATAGGAGCTATAGTTTTCAGTTTAGCCCAGAGACAGAATGAATTTTGAATGCACATAAGGATCGTCACCAGTATTTATTGAGCACATGGTATATACCAGGAAAAAATGTAAAACTTCACTTAACATATTTAATCCTCATATCAGTCCTGTAAAGTAGGTTGTCATTATTCACCCTTTACAGATGGGGGAGCAGAGGCTGAATCATGGATGCACAGTGGTGGTGGGATTTGAACCCAGATGCTGTGTCCAGAGCCCATTTAACCAGCAACAACTTAGCAAGCGAGGGTATAAACTTCAGACAGAAGAAAATAGCGCACCTTTATCATAGTAAAAATACAAAAGACGTGGCTCAGATGCATTTGTTGAATGCTCCAATATCCTATACTTTCTGAATTTTGGAGAAAGATAAAAAGGAAAATTGAGAGACACATCAGAATATCAACTGGAGTTTTTCTTTCAGTTATTACTTCTTGTTCTGCTTCTAACAAAGAATTTTATAAATCACTTATCTACTGAACTCAAGTAACAAATAACATTTCTGTTGTATGATCTATGCATTTCACAAAGAGGTAGGGCCCGAGTGATTGTTACCTGTCTATCTCATGAGCTAGAGGTCCACATGGTTCCTGCCAAAGTGGTGAGATGGAGGTACAGTGAGGCAGAGGTCATCACTCCAATGTACACAGTAAACCCTGGGCCTCTGAGTCCCAGCCCAGGCCTGGCTCAGAGCAGCCCTACCTGGTACTCACGTAAGCCCATCTACTGAATGCCGTGAAACAAAGATGAGCTGTCTTGTTCTCTTGCAGGTTGGCATGCCAATGGCTCCCAGAGCATCGTGACCTACTGCTCCTGAAGAAATACTGCTCGGCTATTCCCCACCCAGCCATGAACCAGCCAGACCCTATTGATGACACAGATGCCAGCCCCGAACCCCTGTGCACGGTGTGCGGCCAAGCCCACTCCTCAGAGGAAAACCACTTCTACACCTACGTGGAAGATGTGGACGATGACCTCATATGCCACATCTGCCTGCAAGCCTTGCTGGACCCTCTGGACACTCCGTGTGGACACACCTACTGCACCCTGTGCCTCACCAACTTCCTGGTAGAGAAAGACTTCTGCCCCGTGGACCGCACGCCCGTGGTCCTGCAGCGTTGCAAGAAGTCGAGCATCTTGGTCAACAAACTGCTTAACAAGCTGCTGGTCACCTGTCCCTTCACGGAGCACTGCGCCGAGGTGCTGCAACGCTGTGACCTCCAGCATCACTTCCAGACAAGGTAGGTCCCTCCTTCCTGTCCCACCAGTCAGTTGTTACTGCTAGTGCACAGCGAGGACGCTCCTGTCTCCCGAGGATGTCCAGTGGCCTGGTCCTTCACAGAATGCCCATTTCCGTTTTGTCTTTTCAATCAGTGAGACACATTCATTTTGAGCGGTTGTGGACATAAACCAGGGCGAGGGAGCAGCGTTTGGTAGAGCTGTGTGGTGCGGATGTGCTTAATGGTTTTTAAAAACGTGGTGGCGGGGGCGGGAGAGATGGCACAGTGCTTAAAGGTGCTTGCTTGCAAAGCCTGACAGCCCGGGTTCGACTGCCCAGTACCCCATGTGAAGCCAGAGGTGCAAAGTGGCCCATGTATTTGGAGTTTGTTTGCAATTGTAAGAGGGCCCGGTGTGCCCATTTTCTCTCTCTCTCTCTCTGTCTCTTCTCTCTCTCCTTGCAAGTAAGTAAGTAGATAAAAATATTCTCTAAGACGGAGGTAGAAATGTTATGAATTGAACATAAAGTAACCCAAACAGGCTCTTGGTATTGTCATTTATTTATTTATTGATTGATTGATTGATTTTTGGATTTGCCAGGTAAGGTATTGCTCTAGCCCAGGCTGACCTGGAATTCACTGTGCAGTCTCAGGCTGGCCTTGACCTCATGGCGATCCTCCTACCTCTGCCTCCCGAGTGCTGGGATTAAAGGCGTGTGCCACCATGGCTGGCCCGGCTCTTGGTTTAAACGCTTGGTCTTCAGGTGGCACGGCAGTGTAGGAAGGTTGTGGCAGTGTTGGGGGTGGGGGCAGAGGAATTCCTTGGGTGCCCAGGCCTCTCTTCTCTCTCTGCTTCCTGGCCACCATGATGTTAGCTCCTCTACTTCACTCTGCTCCCTCCAACACAATGTGCTGAATGCTCTGAAACTATGAAGCCCAAGAAATCCTTTCTCTTTTAAGCCATTTATTTCAGGTATTTTGGTCACAGCTATGAAAAAGTAACTAATACAATGGATAGAGTATAAAGGCGTCTATTTTTTTTTAATTTTAATTTTTTTTTTATTTATTTGAGAAAGAGGCAGATAGAATGGGCTTGTGAGGGCCTCCAGCTGCTGCAAACGAACTCCAGATGCATGTGCCCCCTTGTGCAGCTGGCTTATGTGGGTCCTGGGGAATTGAACCTGGGTCCTTTGGCTTTGCAGGCAAGCACCTTAGCTTCTAAGCCACCTCTCCAGCCCTAAAGGTGACTGTTTTGAACCATTGTTCAGTGGCAGTAAGGACCATTGCCCATCCCTATGATGTGCTTAGCTTTCCAAACAGGAACTCTGCACCACTAGGCAAGAGCTCTCTATTACACCACCATTGGACTCCCTCCCTTTCTCTCTCTTTTTAAAAATATTTTATTTATTTATTTACTTACTCTGAGAGAAGGGAGAGAAAACGAGGCAGAGAGAATGGGCGTGCCATGGGTGAACTCCAGACACATGCGCCACCTTGTGCTTCTGGCTTGTGTGGGCCCTGGGGAATCAAACCTTGGTCGTTAGGCTTCGCAGGCAAGTGCCTTACCTGCTGAGCCACTCTTGCCCTTTCTATAAATTCAATCATAATGTCAGCCCTTCTGTGACTAGCTTCTTCCATACGTGTGTGGTTGGAAATGTGAAGGATACTGAAAGGAACTGAAGAGAGGCTATCTCTGAGGCTTGTGACCCCCAAGAGATCTCTGCTGGCCATTCTTGTTTCATTGTATAAGAAAATGTGCTTCTCAATTTGAGTTTTCTCCATATAGGAATTGACAGGGCCATGCTGTTCTTTCAAAAGACGTGAGATGTTTTCTACTAAGCTTTTTTTAAATTATCAAATCTATTTGTTTACTTATTCATTCACTTCAAAGGAATTCATATTGATTTATTAATAATCATAATGCCATAAAAATTTACTATGGTCATAGGCTAGGGGGATGGGATAGCAGTTAAATGCATTTGCTTGCAAAGCCTGATGGTCTGGGTTCCATTCCCCAGTACTCATGTAAAACCAGATGCACAAAGTGGTGCATGTGTCTGGAGTTCGTTTGCAGTGGCTGGAGGCCCTGGTGCGCCCATTCTCTCTCTCTCTTTGTCTCTCTCTCTCTCTGCTTCCTTACCTCTCTCTCTCTCTCTCTCAAATAAATAAATATAAAAACTGACTCAAGACCAAATTAGGGATGAGGTAGTTTGGGGGACTGGATGGTGGCCCGGCAGAAGTGGGGGAGGCCAGGATGCAGAGAGAGAAGCCCTAATTCCAGTGGGACTTCCCTTCATTTCCCACCACACTGCCCCGCTAACTACCCCCCTCAAGAAGGCTGAGGAGGGAGCCTTGGTGATCTCACAGCTGGTGATGATACGCACACAGGAAACAGCTATGAGGGAAGAACCCCAGACTGACAGAAATCTGGCCACCTCTTTGAGCTCGGTCTTTCTGGAAAGGATTCCCCCCATCACCACCACCATCACCTTGAGGAGGTGTGAGCCTCACACCAGGACCTCTCGCTCCACACTTGAGTTTCCTAAAGTAGGCTGAAGCCAGCATTTCCCAAAATATATTGGATATTAGTCATCAAGCACTTAATATACATTCCTCCCCGCTCCACACCCTGGCTTTTTTTTTTTTTTTTCTCAGTAGGATCTTATTGTAGCTCAGGCTGACCTGGAATTCACTATAGAGTCCCAGAGTGGCCTCGAACTCATGGAAATCCTCCTACCTCTGCCTCCTGAGTGTTGGGATTAAAGGTGTGTGCCGCTACGCCTGGCCTATATCCTGGCATTTGTTGGTAAGAAACAAGAATTTGAAGCAAACCAGGACCCAACTTCAGATCTCTTTCAGCGATGGCCATGACTGGCCAGTAGCCCATTTCACCCTCCTCTTAGAGAGAATATCAAGGAGACGCAATAGTTATTGCCCTTGGAGTCTACTGAACCTGGAAGACTCAGAGTTGATCGAGAGCTGAGGGTCTCCTCATGTGAGACCTCAAATATGATGGCTAATGATTGGGAGTGGTGTCATAAGGATATGCTAAAGGAGAGCTTTTGTGTAGAAATTTTGAATTTTTTGATTGTTCTCTAATATTATTATTTTTATTTATTTAAGAGAGAAAGGTAGAGAGTGAGAGAGAGAGAATGGGCATGCCAGAGCCTCCAGCCACTGCAAACAAACCAGATGCACACACCCTCTTGTGCATCTGGCTTACGTGGGTCCTGGAGAATTGAACCAGGGTCCTTAAGCTTCACAGGCAAATGCCTTAACTGCAAAGCCATCTCTCCAGCCCCTAATATTATTTTACTCAATAAATATATGTGTAAATAGAATAGCTCAAAATCTTTAGGTTATTTTTTAATTCACAACAATTCATATATTTATGATGTACAACACCTTGCATTAAAATATGGATATATTGGGCTGAGGAGATGGCTCAGAGGTTAAGGCACTTACATGCAAAGCTTGCTGGCCTGGGTTTGATTCCCTAGTTCCCATGTAAGGCCAGATGCACAATATGACATATGTCTGGAGTTTTTTTGCAGCAGCAAGAGCTCCTGGTATGCCCAGATTCACTCTCTCCTCTCTCTCTCTCTCTCTCTCTCTCTCTCTCTCTCTCTCTCCATCCACCGATCCATCCCCCCTCTCTTTGCTTTCAACTAAATAATTTAAAAAATGTATTCATTGAGGAATAGCTAAAATGAAGGTAATGGACACGTATTACTGCACATACCAGTTTTTCAGCGATGGAAACTCTTAAAATCTACTCTGTTAGCAATCTATTATTAACAATAATAAAGTTGGGTGGCAGGTCTCTTGAAATTCTTTCTCCTGTCTTGCTAAATTTCGCACCTTTAGCAGAGGGCAAACTTGCTTCTAGGGTGTGACTGGCAGTGTCATGAGTGAAAACATACCATCTGAGTTCTCCAAGATTCGGGTCATCAACACACAGGGCTGTCTGTCCCCTTCCAGACCCGAAGAAGCTTAGGGCCCGGCATGTAGGATGGACTGTGCACAGGCGTTGATCGAGACTAACTGGACTCAGCCTAGAGTGCTCTTTTATGAACGTGGTTCCAGCAACTTCTGCCCTGTTAGATCCTTGTGGACTGTCATCACATGGGTCTGCTCAGAAAATTCCCAGTAAGGAAACATACTGGATGACTTGGATGGCAGCCTCCTTAATCAAAGAAAACTGCCAGTAGATGTTTGAAGCCACTAGAGAGGACCTGTCTGTCCAGACAGCTCCCTGCTTGCCCCGGCCCTTGCTTCTGAGTAAGATCTGCCTTAATCTCAATACCACCTCCTCACTGTGCAAAGCCATCATCTGTACATGTGACCATTATCAAGAACCCACAATGGGGTGGGGGGAGCTGGGGAGGTGGCTTAGCTGTTAAGGCATTTGTCTGCAAAGCCTAAGGACTCTGGTTCCATTCCCCAGGACCCATGTAAGCCAGATGCACAGATGCGCATGCACCTGTGTCTGGAGTCTGTTTGCAGTGGCTGAAGGCCCTGGCATGCCCATTCTCTCACTCTGTCTCCTCCTCCTCCTCTTCTTTTCTCTCTCTTTCTCTCTCTCAAATAAATTAATACATAAATTAAATATTTTTAAAAAATAACTCACAATAGGCAGAGGTGAGAAGCCGAAATGGCATACACATCCAGTTGCTTCATTGCACAAGCCTTTTTGACCTTCTGTTTCTCTTATTCTCTAAAAATGGGAGCTAACAAAGCTAGCTGGTTTTCTGAGGTACCTATTGGCATGGAAAAAAAAAGGCCATTGTTCTGTGTTTTGAAAGAAGCAGGAAGAACAGGATTTAATTGGCTCCAGCCACACCTAGCCACAGGTTCTCTCAGAGAAGTTTCTTGATTAGCTCTGGCCAATGTTCCATGCATTTCTTCTCCAAAAATCTCTCTCTGGACCTCTCTTGACCTTGACTTCTGCCAGGACCCCTTCCTGCTGTGTGGTCGGTATGAGCCTGGCATGGGATTTTACTGCAGAGAGGAGGAATGGAGGGTGGATGTCACAATGGGTGGGCAAGCACGCGACTAGGCTGATCATTTCATCCTGGCTGGACATCGCTCACGCCCATATTCTCAGCTGTGACTTCCTAACCCTGCATGTGACTTTTTTGCCAGCCCCCACCTGACCCTTGTGGTCTTTCAAAAAAAAAAAAAAATTATTTGTTTTCAAGCAAAGAGATACCAAGAGAATGGGCACACCAGGGCCTCGAGCGGCTGCAAACAGACTCCAGATGCATGCGCCACATTGCGCATCTGGCTGTTATGTGGGTCCTGGGGAATCAAACCCGGGTCCTTCAGTTTTGCAAGCAAGCGCCTTAACCACTGAGCCGTCTCTCCAGCCCCTTGCCCTTGTTTCGAAAGAGAAAGAAGAAACCAGGATTTGATGGTCTGACTCTGAAGCATAAATAGGACAGCCATGCAAAGCACGGATGCAAATCGCCGGGTGAGGGCACTGGCAAGGAAGTTGTAGAACCATCCACGGTATCGCATCTGGTAGGTGAGAGAACGTTCAAGTTACATGGGTTTGGCTGGGTGGAAGTTTTGTTCTTGGCATGGAACACAGCATCGGGGGAGGAAGCCCAGGACTAGGAAGATGTCACAGGGATGCAGGCTTCCATGCTCACGTGGTCACATGTTCTCAAGATGGATGCTGTCCATGGCATCACATACACGCTTCAGGGAGCATATCACACCGTGAGCAAACCCAGGCTCCATCGTAAAAGAGACCACGTAGCATTCAGGCATCCAGCAGTGGCAGCAGTAATGGCAGAGAGGACAGCAGGAAGCAGTCCCTTGATGTTTTAGGCTGTATGTGTCTCGTGTGTATGTGTGTGTGATGGCAAAGAGTTGTTATGTGCATGTGTGTGCGCATGTATGTGCATGCGTCCTCTGCACACATGCACAGAGGCCAGAGGAACACTTTGGGTGTTTTCCTCTGTAGCTCTTCTGCCTTATTTCCTCGAGACAGGATCTGTCATTGAACAGGGAGCTTGCACCAATTTCAAGCAAGACTGGTTGACCAGTTAGCCCCAGTGAGCCTTCCTGTCCTCAACTTCCTCAGCACCGGCGTTACAGGCATGCATGGCTGCGTTTGGCTTTTTACGTGGATGCTGGGGCTTGAACCCAGGTCTTCATGCTTCCACAGCAAGCTTCTGAACTCACTAAACCATCGTCCCAACCCCACTACACCTTCATGGTTAAGTCACCTTCGCTTTCATTGGCTTGCTTTATCACCCTGAGGTGCAAGGAGACACATGGGGTGGGGGGCACCGTCTGTTCTCCTAGGAGATGCATCAAGTGTCCGTCGCACCCACCATGTCTAAGCTTGCCAGATGTATAACCCAGGCCAGTGTGAAGTGACGGGTCACGATGCCTGTGACTTACCACGTAGGCTGTACCCCCAGCAAGAGCTTGTCCTCACGCTTGGTGAAACTGCATATCTGGGAGTAGATGACGGGCATGTCATGTTCCTCAACACAGGAGGAAAGAAGGGGTGAGAGGCACAAAGCCACCAGCCAGGCTCCATCACTGCTGTTAACAGTGACTGATGACAGCAGCCGACACTCTCTGCTCTTCATAGACATGACCTCCTTCGAATGACACACTGAGTTAGGCGCTGTTGTGACTGTCATTCCTCTGCAGAAAGTTCAGAGAGGGCAAGAAACATGGCCAGCGACACACAGCCAGTGGGAGGGAGAGGTAGGATCCCAAGGTCGAACTTGTCTGGCTCCAGGACCTCAATACCAAACCCCTTCCCTGCTGTCTAGTGCTGCATATACCCACCTTACCAGAGGTAGAAGGCCAAGTTCAGGCCTCGACAAAATCAGAAATGCTCACATGTCAAGCTTTCTCAGGACCACTTAGGTCTGATCTAGACCGTCACAGCTCAGGGCACCCCAGCTGAGGCTCGATGGCGTGTACACGCTCAGCCCCACGGCGGCTACGTGCCCAGACCTGATGTCCGATTTCCAGACTCGATGTGGCTGCTCGCAGTCGCCCTGGCCCTGCAGATGGCTCAACAGTTCAGCCCACCAGGCCAGTGTGCTGGCTGGTGTATTGGCCAGATGGGCTTACTGTTCTTGAACATGGGGGCAGAAGGAAGGGAGTTCTGACGGTGTCTGTGACCTTCCAGGGTTCAGACACCCAAAGTTGTCCTTGATGCCACTTAGAGTCACCGAACTTCAAGCTAGAAGACATGAGGGTGCCTCGGGGCCCCGCAACACCAGCTATTATTATGATTAGTTTTATGTGTGTAGGAGGCGTGTGTCTGTCTGTGGGCGTGCCAAGGCACATTGGAGGCCATCAGAGGACAGCGTTCAGGTCGATCCCCCCTTCCTACCTCATGTGAGGCAAGGTTTCTCTGCATCTTGTGCTGCTGTTGCTGCTTTTTAATGACCGTTGTGCTCAGTGTGATCTTCTGGAATGATTCTCTTGTCTCTGCTTCCTGTCTCACCATCAGGGCTGGGATTACAGAAGCCTGCCCACAGTTTATGGCTTTAAGAGAGAGAATGGGTGCACCAAGGCCTCTTGCTACTGCAAAATGAACACCAGACTCATGAATCACTTTAAGCATCTGGGATCTGAACCCCAGGTCAGAAGGCTTTGAAGCAAGTGTCTTTAACCACTGGGCAGTCTCCCTAGCTGCTGGCTTTTTTTTTTTTTTTCCCAAGGTAGGGTCTCACTCTAGCCCAGGCTGACCTGGAATTCACTATGGAGTCTCAGAGTGGCCTCGAACTCACAGCGATCCTCCTACCTCTGCCTCCCGAGTGCTGGGATTAAAGGTGTGCGCCCCCCACACCCAGCTAGCTTTTAGACTTAAAAAAAAATTATTTTTATTTATTTATTTATTTGACAGAGAAAGAGAGAAAGAGGGACAGAAAGAGAGAGTGGGCATGCCAGGGCCTGCAGCCACTGCAAACCAAGTTCAGATGCGTGCGCCCCCTCATGCATCTGACTAACATGGGTCCCGGGGAATCGAACCTGGGTCCCTTGGCTTTGCCAGCAAATCCTTACCCACTAAGCCATTCCTCCAGCCCCTAGCTTTCAGGTTTTTATATGGGGCTCTATGGATTAAATTCAGATACTCAGGCATGACTGGTGAGCAGTTTACCCATTGAGTCCTGTTCCCATCTTAAGACCAGGTTAATATTAACCACATTTCAAAGATGAGGCGTCCAAGGTTCGGGGACTGATAAGTGGGGAGGCTCCTGTCCTCTCAGAACAGGAACCTGCATGCTATTTACACAGAGCTCTCTGTCTACTGGGGAGTGTTAGTTCTCCAAGGGAACTGCCGGGCCTGGCTTCTAGAGAGGCTGTTTTCAAAATCAGCCAGTAAGCCATTCCTACACTTACGTGTTGTCAAGGTAGGCAGGGCAACCAAGGGTAAAGTGTCGTAAATTCATTTTCTAAATATGCCTTTCCATGCTTGGGAGTCAGGGGTGGGCGGGGAGTGGTCAGATTTCAGCTTCTCCTGTCACAGAACTCCAGACGGGGCTCTGGAGACGCTAATTCCTTCATGTCATCCTGGAGCAGTCTGGGGTCTAGCTTTTGATGGCGTACCATTCACACGTGGGGGTCCAACGCGCCATGCTGGTGCCCTCTCCCAACACAGCATTTCGCTCCCAGCTTGTCCCCAGCCAGTGATGTCAACGTACCAGCTGCTTCTCAGGAGCCAGTCTCCATCCGGCAGGAGGGGGCCGATGTCTCTCCCGGGCATCAGCCTGCTGGCATCAATCTGAGCCTTCTCACCAACCATGGTGGGTCCCTCCGATCTCCCACCTCCTCTGAGATGCCGAGGGAATCATCTTCCTACAGGCCTATGATTTGTCAGTATGCCTACTCCGATAGACTCTTAAAGTCCCATGCATGCATGATCTTCTGATTGTGGGGACAGGAGCAGGTTTCCTTAAAGGGGCTGCGTTGGGCTGACAGAAGGTGGTCAGCAGGCTGCTGGGAAAATGAAAGCGCTTCTGTTGCTGGTGCTGCCTTGGCTGAGCCCTGCTAACTACATTGACAATGTGGGCACCCTGCACTTCCTGTACTCGGAACTGTGAGTCCCCCTGACCTGGCCTGCTGCTGCGTCTATGTCTGTGTGTCGGGTGGGCTGTTGGGGGGTGGGGTGGGTGGTGGCACTTGAGTCGCTTTAGGGCTGAGATGTCTGCAGACGTTGGATGAGCTCGGGCAAAATGCTCTGCAGCATTGGCAGCAGCAGCATGCTCAGCCGCCGGGCGTGACTAAAGAGAAAACACCATGCCACCCGGGCACTCCGCTCCCCGAGCCAGGCGTCCCTCCCTTTGCTTCTGTGCCAAAACTGCCACCGTTTCTGTACTCAGCCCTTGCTCGAGAGACGTGTCTTCCCGTCCCTCCATAAATAGAACCGAGAGAGCAATTAAGAGCAGAGCTGGCGTGCGCAGAGCTGCGTCTCTTGCAGGGTATTTGAAATCAATAGCAGACCCCATCCCTTGGCTGAGATCTTCAGACCCCGTGCCTGAAGACAGGTGTGGATGGTACCAGTCAAGAGAATAGGAAACTTCATGTGTAAAAGCCAGACCCATTTTATTTTTATTTCTGATAGTTTTGAAGCCTATGGAAATTAAAAAAAAAAAACAAAACAAACATGCTATTGGCATTCACATTCCCATATCATCTGGACTGAAAAAATGGCAACATATTAATATATGTACCTTTCAAATGGTGTGGGCTAAGTTATAGCTATTATGACATTTCACCCCTAAATATTTCACCGTGTATCTCTAAAACATAAAGATATGTTTGTTCATGACTTAGGTGTTTTATGAGAGGAAATGACTCACAGTCCTAGCCTCTTCAATAAGTACTTTTCTGGCTCTTTTGTTAGTAAATTTAGAAAGGATCACAGAGTGAATGGCTTCTAATAGTCATGCAAGGAGTCTTGTTCAGTTTAGAACACTTATGAAAACTGTATTTTTTTTTTTCATTAAGCAGACATTCAAAAATACCAAGAGTTGGTTTAGGTATAGTTCCGAGTCAGTCAGTTATTGGGGGGTGGTTATCAAGACAAGAGCTTCCTATGTAGCCCAGGCTAGCCCTGAGAGCTCATCCCCTTGCCTCAGCCTCCTGAGAACTGGGGTCACAGGTGTGTACTATCGTACCTAGATCAGTGAAAAGATGGGTGCAAGGACTCCAAGTGGGGCTCCTAGAGGCCTGGTGGAATAAACTTGGCTGGTCATATTTAGATAATGATGCCACTCATGTCTTTCTGGGGACAGCCAGTGTGTCTTTTGCAATTAGTTGCACTAATAATTTGTCAAACACAGTAATTACTTGATAGATACTTGGCACACAGAGTGGAGCACTTGAAGGCAACTCATTCATTTGGAGGGGGGGGGACACTGCCCATCTGGAGTGTGTGGTCTACCTGATCGCAGTACATCTCCAGCACACCTGAGATAAGAGGGATCAGAGAGAAGGCGTCTGGCTTCCATCCTAATTGTCAGCATCTCTAGGGAAGTCACGGCATTGCAGGAGCTTTGCTAGAATAGTCTACGATGGTAGCACTCACCGGGACTGTGCAAAGGCTCCTTTGGATATGAAATCTCATGCACAACATCGTTCCTGTCCATCCTTTACCCTTGTGAGCTGCCACATTAGTTCTCAAGGCTGCTATATAACAAATTACGACAAGCTGGGTATCCAGGCATTGATTCATTTTTACAGTTTGAGAGTCCAGATGCTTTAAATTAAGGCTCAAGTCCACATTCCCTTTGAAAGCCGCAGGGGAGAACCCTTCCTTGCCACCTTCAGTTTTTTGCTGGTTCTGTTCATTCCTTAGCTTGTGGCTTTCTGACAGCAGTTTCCACCTCCATCTGCACTTGGTCTTCTCCTCTGTGGCCTTTCCAATTCTCCTCCTCCTCTTCCTCCTCCTGCTGCTGCTGGGAATCAGACTCAGGACTTTTCACATGCTAGGAAAGTGCCCAGCTCCTCCTCTTCTGATGGGGGCATTTGTCACTAGATTTAGGACCCAGTTGGAAACTCTAGGACGATCATATCTTTGAGATCCTTAACCTATGTAGCAGACAGCTTCAGGTTCACTGAGATGAACGTCCAGACCAGGCACAGTTATGGAGGAAGGGATATTTATTGAGGCTTACAGATCCAGGGGAAGCTCCATAATGGCAGAAGAAGCTGGCCTGCCTTCACAGGCCCAAGCAGAGAGAGAGAAGCGCAAACCAAAAGCCACACAGCACAGCACACTTCAGGAACTCCAGCTAGGCACACTTTGCATATCTTTAGATTGAAATCTGAAACCCACCACCACACCTTAAGATCCACCCAATGACATTGCCTCCAGCCAGGTGGCTGCAGAATGCAAACTACAAACAAATAAACAACTGAATATATTGGGGGCCATCTATTCTATTCAAACCACCATAACCTAATTTTACCTCTAAGGTCCTTTATCCAAATAAGGCCATATTCACGATTCTAGGTGGGTATATCTTTTGGGGGCTGCTGTGAGCCCACTTTGGTTGCTAATGAAGAGTCCCTCCCTTTGGTTACTTTTAGCCATATAGCCTCACTGAAGGAAGGTCTTCATCTTAACCATGTTTGTTGCTACAAGCACCTGAATCAGAGTCCACTTCCCTGTTGAATAGCTGAGTGGATAAGCACGTCACTCTTTTCCAAAATGTGAGATGACCCCAAAAGCACAGTGCAAGGGAACTTCCCGGTCAGTGTTACCAAATTTATTGGACTGAAGTTCCTCACAAGTTTCCAATTGCTGGGGTTCCTGTGCAGCTGTTCCTTGGTGGCTTCTGGAAATAACGATTATTAATAATTAATTAATACAAGTCAGTGGATTACTGAAACGACTTAGGTACCATAACATATTCTAAAAAATACCAGTAGTATGAAATTAGATCTAGTGTGGACAATTTGTTTGAGAAGATAAAATTTATATACATAAGAAATGAAAGCTATGATTCAAGGCACAAGGGGAATTTTTTTAAAAGATTTTTTCCTTTCTTCTTATTTTTTATTTGAGAGAAAGAGAGAGAGAGAGAGGTGTGTGCATAGTTCACTCTCTGTGTAATGTCCAAGGGCGTTCAAGTTTAATTTAAAACAAAATTAATCCCAAACAACAGCACTGCTTCTCAACTCACAGATCACATGCTCAGCTTGACCTTGGACAAGCCACCACCTGTGCCTTGTCCTACAGGAGAGGAAACCCCACAAAAGAAACCAACAACCAGGGTATCTGGTCCCAGCCCATAGTTGAGGGGCATGGGGTCTGGAATGCTCTCAGAGTCTGCAGCAGAGAGGCCAGAGGGCTAAGGGCAATGCCCCTGCCTCTCCAAGTCCTCAACCCCAGCCTCTATCCTCTCAGACTCTCTTTCGAAACTTCCTGAACACTGGGAACCGATGAAAGAGTCTTCTCAGGATGCTGGGTCCGTGTGGATGGGGCACAGGCAAACTCGTTGTAAGAAAGCCAGAGAACAGAGTGGAGTTTTAGTACCATCCATAGCAGGCTTAAGGGCTGAGCTTGTTGATAACATTCACATTCCTCGGCTGTAAAGCAAACTTACTAAAATTAAACTCTCTTGGGTGGGGGCAGTCATTTTCCTCCATGAGGTAGCTTATGTGGGCCACCATCTCCTTGGGGAAGAAGGTCCCAGGTGACTGTATTGGCACTGCTACTAAAAAGACCTTAGCTGCAGCTGAGAGTCACATCCCTAACTTCCCTGGCAAGAGCCATCCTTTTGCTTTGCGTGTCCCTTTCCACTGGGAGTTCTTTGGAACATTTCTGTATTTTTAAATTTTTATTTATTTATTTGAGAGAAACAATAGGTGCTCCAGAGCTTCCAGCCACTGCAAACGAACTCTAGATGCACGTACCACCTTGTGCATCTGGCTTACGTGGGTCCTGGGGAATTGAACTGAGGTCCTTAGGCTTCACAGGCAAGTGCCTTAACCACTAAGCCATCTCTCCAGCCCCACATTCTTGTATTTTTACTCACCAGGTGGTCTTGAGTTCTTAGGAGAGGGTAAGCAATGGTCACAGCTATGAGCCCAGCTCCTGTGTAGTTTAGAATTAAGTTGAACTGAATGAAGTTGCTTAGTTCTTGTCCAGTGTGTGATCGTGGCAAGCTGCGATCACAAAAGCCCTGGTTTGGGCTGAGGAGATGGATCAGTGGTTAAAGGCACTCGCTTGCAAAGCCTGATGACCTGGGTTTGATTCCGTTGTACCCAAATAAAGTCAGCTACAAAAAGCAGTGCTTGTATCTAGAGTTTGTCTGCAGTGGCAGGAAGCTTTGGTATTCCCATTCTCTCTCTCTCTCTTTCATAAGTAAATTATTTTACAAACAACAACAACAAAAAAAAAAGCCTCAGTTTTGTGTCTGTGGAAGGAAATACTGGTCTCGCTCATTACAGTCCAGGCCAGCCTCCCCTCAGATGTTCTAGAACACAGCCCTGAGCTGGAGGACCTGAGACTGTCATCGCCTGCTCAGTGATCTACGGTGGCATTTGTAACATTTCCTTAAGTATTTACTTTAGCCCAAATCCCAGGGAAGAACACTGACAGTCAGAGTGCATGATACGTTTTATTGTCCACAGAACAAACCCTCAAGAGCCACTGGCTGAAAATTGAGAAGCTTTCTTTCATATTTTCTTTCCACTTTTAAATTTTTTACTTCCCATTGCCTTTGGAGGTACTCTTCCGACTGTCATGGTCTGGTGGCCGTTGTGAGCCGCTCACGCCTGCGGGGCAGACTGAGTGTCCTGTGCAGGGGCACGCAGGACACGGTGGCTTTGCTTTCAAAGCCTGGATCTGTCCTTAGACACCGTTCTCAACAAGACAGCTGGGCATCGTGACTGCAGGAACACATGTGCCCAAAGCTACTGCTGCTCCTTAGCTGTGTGAATCTCAGAAAGCCAGGAAGTACCAGCCCCCTCTCTCTCCAGCTTACAGTCAGATAAATATTTCTGGTTTGCGAGTAGAGTCACTATTCACAGTAGTCCGGCCAGAATCTGGAGAGAAAGGTTACACTCCACTCCTTGAACCCTGTGAGATATTCATTCAACATGGAGAGGCTTACTCCGGCTAGAGTTCTATACTAGGGAAATTTAAAACTAACTGATTCTTGGGCAGGAGAGATGGCTTAGTGGTTAAGCCCTTGCCTGTGAAGCCTAAGGACCCCAGTTTGAGGCTCAATTCCCCAGGACCCACGTTAGCCAGATGCACAAGGGGGCACATGCGTCTGGAGTTCATTTGCAGTGGCTGGAGGCCCTGGCGCACCCATTCTCCCTCTCTCTTTATCTGCCTCTTTCTCTCTGTCTGACGCTCTCAAATAAATAAATAAAAATAAACAAAAAAATTAAAAAAAAAAAACTAACTGATTCCAGCTGGGCATGGTGCCGCACATCTTTAATCCCATCACTTGGGAGGCAGAGGTAGGAGGATCACCATGAGTTCAAGGCCACCCTGAGACTATATACATAGTGAATTCCAGGTCAGCCTGGGCTAGAGTGAGACCCTACCTCGACAAATCAAAAAAAAAAAAAAAAAAAGCCAACAGATTCCAGTTTTGCAATGTGAATCATTTAAGACTGTAAAAAGACAAGGCTTGGGGTGGAGAAATGGCTTAGTGGGTAAGTCGCTTGCCTGTGAAGCCTAAGAACTCATTTTCAAATCTCTAGGTTCCACACAGCCAGACTCACAGTGACGCAAGCATGCAGTGTCACACATGCGCACAAGGGGGCGCACAAGTCTGGAGTTGGTTTGCAGCAACTGAAGGCCCTGCTGTGCCCATTCTCTCTCTATTTTTCTCTCTCCCTCAGAAATAAATAATAATAAAAAAAAAGACAAAGCTTCCTTGAGAAACTAACAGGAGCAACAGGAAGCATGGGGGAGGGGGTCCTGTGTGTCCTTGCCACAAACTGGGGCCAACCCAGGGGTCAGGGATACAGATCACCCACCGAGTATCTTAACACCAAGGACACCACCCACCCACCTTCCTAGAGAACTTTCTTCAACCAATCTACAAAGAGCACCTCTAACAGATCACACTATCTTCATGCTCCAAGGACATTCATTACGTGGAGGCGCACAAGCCAAAGAGAGAGCTGGCCATCAGTCCAGCATAGCCAAGCTTGCCTTCATTTTGTCTGTTACTCACTAGATCATCTAGCTGCTTGAATTCCTTTCTCAGTGTCAAGGTCTTAGAGCAAAACTAGCCAAAGTTATTTCCCTTTCTGCCCTTGCAGACTAGCCAGTCTCCAGCAGCTGTTGGGCCTTGAACTATATAACCAGAGAAAACATCTTCTACAAAGCTTGGTGCTCATGGGAATCCAGCCAGGAAAGAGGGAGAGAGAGAAAGAGAGAGAGAGAATGGGTGCACCAAGGCCCCCAGCCACTGCAAACAAACTCCAAATGCATGTACCACTTTGTGCATCTGGCTTTATGTGGGTACTGGGGAATCAAGCCTGGGTTATTAGGCTTTGCAGACAAGTGCCTTAACCACTGAGCCATCCCTCCAGCCTGTACCCACCTCATTTTCACAGGGTTAATGACCCCCAGCTCTTCTGGAGTCCAAGCCAATGGGGTAAGCTTTATGGATTTGCCAACAAATGTTTTCCAAACGGAATCTCATAGTACTTGTCCATCAACACTGAAAAGAAAAAACAAACGCTGTTGATCTCTGGATTTTTCTTGCCCTGTGTTTTGAACAATGAGGTCATTTTTTGAGTGCAACCCAAAAGGCAGGAGGTGGTTTGCAGAGAAAATGAGGTGAAGAGTTGAAATCATATTCTAACAAGAATGAAGATCTGTGTCAAGGGCAAAGCCAGGGCTCACATGAGTTCATTGACCCTCTGAAGGTCTTCAAAGCATCTCAGTCCAGTATTTTCGCCTGGATGTTTGTGGTGCTGGAGATGGAAACCAGGGATCTTCCTATGTTGGGCAAGTGTTCCCCCCATACCTGTATTAGGTAGGGCTCTCTAGAGGAACAGAACCGACGGAATGGATTGTATTAAAAGGGAATTTACTGGATTACGTTATGGCAGTCCAACAAAAGCAGTTGTAGGCCTGATTGTCAAGGAACCCGGTAGCTGCTCAGTCCACGAGGCTGGATGCCGCAGCGGTCCTGATCCAGCACTGGAGGCCTGGAGGCGTCCTAGAGAGTCTCTGCTCTTTGGTCCACGCTGCTCTCCAGTCCACGCTGGAAGGCAGCAAGCTGCACCAGCAGCCAGAGGGAGGAAGGAATTCTTTTCTTAATTAATCCTTCCTGGAAGCAACCTCAGAGACCCACTCCAGAGGAATGTCTGTGGATTCCTAAACAGATCAAATTGACAACAGAACTTAACCATCACAATACCATGTCCCCATCCCCAGTCCTCGGCACATCTTCAAGAGCATTTTCCTTAATGCTGTAGACTCGCATATTTTGGAGAGAACGGAAGTTTTTATGTCTCCATCTCGTGTACTCAGGACCCATCGGAACGCTGTGTATAGCGGTTCTCCAGGGTCCAAAGAGCATGGTGACTTTGTTGCATGGATTAATTTGTTTTTCGCTTTGACAATCCACTAGCTCTGTTCTGCCGGGGGTGGGAGGGATGAAGCCCCCACGTTTCCAAACTCCGCGCCGTCTGGTGTCGTGCTGTCTCTTGGGAAACCCCGACTCCATCCAAACCCAGCAGTTTCAAGATTCCTCTGTGATGCTTGACCAATTGTTTGGCATTTTAGTCATGTGACTATAGGCAGATGAGAGACAAAGTTGGAGTTTCTTTTGTTATTTATTTAATTTAATTTATTATTTATTAATTTATTTTATTATTATTATTTTGGTTTTTCAAGGTAGAGTCTCACCCTAGCCCAGGCTGTCCTAGAATTCACTATGTAGTCTCAGGGTGGCCTCGAACTCACGGTGATCCTCCTACCTCTGCCTCCGAGTGCTGGGATTAAAGGCGTACACCTCCACGCCTGGCTCTCATTTCCAATTTTATTTTATTTTATTGATTTTTTTTCAAGCTAGGGTCTTGCTTTAGCCCGGGCTGACTTGGAATTCACTATGTAGTCTCAGGCTGGCCTCAAGCTCACTGCAATCCTCCTACCTCTGCCTTCCAGTGCTGGAATTAAAGACGTGCTCCACCACGCCTGGCTCCATTTCTAATTTTAATCAAAGAATTGAATAAAAAAGAAGACAGAAGGATAATTATTAAATTATTATATTTAATTTTTTTCTTTATTTATTTGAGAATGACAGACACAGAGAGAAAGACAGATAGGGGGAGAGAGAGAGAATGGGTGCGCCAGGGCTTCCAGCCTCTGCAAACAAACTCCAGACGCGTGCGCCCCTTGTGCATCTGGCTAACGTGGGACCTGGGGAACTGAGCCTCGAACCAGGGTCCTTAGGCTTCACAGGCAAGCGCTTAACCGCTAAGCCATCTCTCCAGCCCAAATTATTATATTTTTTGAGGGAAGTACAGAGCCAAGGAGAGGCACCCACATGGCTAGAGATCCCACATGGAGGACCTGGGAAAAACCTCCAAAAGGAGCTTCTGCCATGTGGGGAGCTGGAGGGGATAAAGAACCCATGTGGAGAGTAAGGGCTTAGGGGGGTCTCCCCAGGCTCAACCTGGCTGGAAGTTCCCAAATGGTCAGAGAGCCCGCCCTCCCCTTGCAAAGGGATTTATAACCTTATAGTGGGGGCGGTCTTCCGGCTCAGGTGAACCAGGGGGGCAGCTGGCTGGTGAGGCTGGGGGCTGTCTCAGGAAGAGGCTAGCCCTGACACCAAGTCCCGGGGCTGAACTTGACCAACCACAATGTTTAAACCCTATGAACGCCCTCCCTCCCAGGAGGGGTCCTGGTTGTTTGTGGAAAAACAGGTCTAGAGAACTAGGCAAGAGATAAGACATCAGATCATCTTTGATTTCTAGCAAGTGCAGACTTTCCTACTCCCAAGGGTCCAGTTACCCTAACTGTACCCCCCCACTTGCGTTTATTTATTTATTTTTTGTATGCATTCAAGACAGGGTTTTATAACTATCCCAGGCTGATGGTAGCCTTGATAGGCACGATCCTCCTGCCTCAGCCTCCCAAGTACTAGGATTACAGCCATGGATCAGTGCTCCTGGGAAAAGGGTGAATTCCTAAGAAATGGACCACAGTGTGAATATCATACCAAAACCCAGTACCTATCACCCCCTACAGCAAAATATCTAGTAGACTGGGGAGATGGCTCAGTGGATAGAGCTCTGGCCACCCACAGGTGAGGACCTGAGCTTGGCTCCCCAATACCCACATAAATGTTAGGTGGGTGTGGCAGCCCACCTGGATGTAATTGCAGACCTCAGGGAGCATGAACAGGGGGTGGCCCTGAATGAGCTGTCTAGCTGGACTAGCTGAATTGGTACGCTCAAAGTCCAAGTAAGACCCTGCCTTAGTAAATAAAGTGGAGAGCCACTGAAGAAGACACCCCGGCATGTGCACCTGTATGTATGTGTGCCCACACACCTGAATATGCACATGCAAAATATCCACACACAAGCAACAATATCGAGTCTGTCCAAATTCTCTCTAGCATCTCTTTTTTTGTTTGTTTGTTTATTTGTCTGGGTTTTATTTTATTTTATTTATTTTGGTTTTTCAAGGCAGGGTCTCATTCTAGCTCAGGCTGCTCTGGAATTCACTATGTAGTCTCAGGGTGGCCTTGAACTCATGGTGATCCTCCTACCTCTGCCTCCCGAGTTCTGGGATTAAAGACATGTGCCACCAAGCCCGGCTATATTTTTTAATATTTTATTTTTATTTGAGAGAGAGAGAGAGAAAGGGGGGAAAAGGCAGATAACGAGGGGCAGGGAAGGAGAGAACGGGCACATCAGGGCTTCCAGCCACTGCTAAAGAACTCCAGACACATGCACCCCCTTGTGCATCTGGCTTATGTGGGTCTTGGGGAATTGAACCTGGGTCCTTTGGCTTTGCACGCGATTGCCTTATCTGCTAAGACATCTCTCCAGGCCTCATAATTCTTTTTGAATTGCAGTTTGCTTTTGCAGTTGATTGCCATATTTCTCAAGTCTCCTTCCTTTTCTTCCTCCTCTTCCTTCTTCACCCTGAAGTGATGCAAAAGGGTTTTTAAGAAAAATGTGAGGGGAAATAACTTTGACAAACTCTAAATATTAGACTAGTGATTGCAAAATGAAATAAAGATTTGAATTTACTATCCAATTTGAGAGAAATATTAAGAAAGGAACTCTGTAAAACATCAGTTAGTGCTCCTGGGAAAAGGGTAGATTCCTAAGAAATGGAACCATCCACTTTATGAATTCAACTGCCATTTTACCTGTTGAACATATTTGAGGACCTTAACACCCACAGAATTTAGGGGAGAACTTAAAGAATGGGAAGTATCTTCTCCGTAGAGTAGTACTCTCCCAAATTTTTTATAGACTTATATCAATCTAGAAAATGATGTACAATCCCTGTATGTAGAGATATGCCTAGCTCCCTTGCATATACATATATTTATATACATACAGTCATAATTGTAATTTGATATAGCCACATGTTATCGGTATATAATGTCATCAGCATATAGTTTGTAAGTATTGTAATAGGTATAGCTATCTATGAATTTTACACATGTCTACTACATTAATATAGCTAGCCATGGGCAAAAACATTTTGAAAGCTAAGGAAATTGCCAGTTTTAGTATAACCCTTCCTCCCTGAGCCCCATCGCCTCACACTTTAGTGACTCCATCCTTAAAAACGTGCTCTCTCTACGCCTCGGCAGAGCAGAACTTTTTCAAAGTAAACAGGGGACAGGTTCTCATTGACAATCGCTGGAGCTAGTCTTGGAAGGAAGAAGCAGGAAATGACCCACTTTTGCAGGCCAAAGAAAAACTTGCGGGCCAGAGAAGCAGACGTCGTTTTCTTGTACTCCCTGTCCCTTTCTGTAGAGAGAGAAACGACTATCCCTGTTTGATGCCCCCCCGTGTCTTCCGTGGACCACCCTCTTCCACCATGCTGCTTCTGTGACACCAGGGGTGGGCTCAGGAGCCAGGTAGGTTCAACCTGACATGTGTCTAACAAAAGAGTCACCTCAGGAATGCTAGGTCCCCCTGAGGTTCCTTGAGGGGCAGCAAGAACCCTGAGCTATGTGCCCAGCCTCAGTAACTCTGCTTCTGGCTTCTTTTTATTATTTGCTTTTCAAGGCAGGGTCTCGCTCTAGCCCAGACTGACCTGGAATTCACTATGGAGTCTCAGGGTGGCCTCGAACTCACGGCGATCCTCCTCCCTCTGCCTCCCGAGTGCTGGGATGAAAGGCGCGCGCCACCACGCCCGGCTCTGGCTCATGCTATCACACATCAGTCTCAACTTTCTCCGTTCTTGTTCATTCCCCACAGAAGCAACCTTTTCCCATTTCACTGTTACATACTGGAACTGGAAGTCTTCCTGCAGCCCTGTGGATACTTCCCACCCTCTGCCTTCATGAGTAGTTCTAACCAGAACAGTGAGAGACAAAGAGGCCAGGGCTCCAAGGCAGCGAGTGAGTCCCCATGTCACCCTCACACCATAACCAAGTGACCCTGAGCGTACTCTGATGGAGTTGACCCTGGGCATGCTCAGAGAACATCACCATGGGAGTTCCTTAAGCACTTTTGTTCATATTTAACCTAGGACCATTTGATGGGACAAGTTACTTAGCCTTCTCTGAGCTTTTCTGACCTAAAAATAGCAGTAGCAACGCCTCCTCACAGGCTCTTGTGAGGATAGAATTATATATGAAGTATTTAGTATCGTCCCTGGTACATAGAAAACCATTAAATTGTGGTGTTTTCTGGTAAATTTGGTAACTTCAAGGACACACAGACCTAAGGTATTTTGATAGCCCAGAAATAGGCAGTGTACAATGAAAACTGGCCCCAGGTTTCTTTCCTGGCAATCTGTATGATAGCAGCCTTTTCACAATACATGGAGTCCTTGATTCAATGAAATCTGGAACAAGGCTTTGTCTCCAACGAGCATGGGTGAATGGAGATCAGAAAAGGAGAATTAGGGCTGGAGAGATGGCTTAGTGGTTAAGGCATTTGCCTGCAAAGCCAAAGGATCCCGGTTCGATTCTCCAGGACCCATGTAAGCCAGATGCACAAGGGGGCGCATGCATCTGGAGTTTGTTTGCAGTGGCTGGAGGTCCTGGCACACCCATTCTCTCTCTCTCTCTCCATATATATATCATAAATAAATAAATAAAAAATATATTTTTTATTATTTATTTATTTGAGAGTGACAGACAGAGAGAAAGACAGATAGAGGGAGAGAGATAGAATGGGCGCGCCAGGGCTTCCAGCCTCTGCAAACGAACTCCAGACGCGTGCGCCCCCTTGTGCATCTGGCTAACGTGGGACCTGGGGAACCAAGCCTCGAACCGGAGTCCTTAGGCTTCACAGGCAAGCGCTTAACCGCTAAGCCATCTCTCCAGCCCATAAAATATATTTTAAAAAAGAAAAAAAAAAAGGAGAATTACTGGTCACACAAGACCCTGCCTCCTTCCATCACTGGAGAGGCAGCTAAATGATTCACCTGAGTTGACACTGGGTTGGCTGGCATCTCAGGGCGATGTCTGGGGAGGAAACAGTCTGAGCTGTTTGTCAGCAGACTAGGGCCACACTTTGAGATTTGGGGCTCCTTGGTGATGCCTTCTCTTCTTTCTTGACTTCCGCTTCCTCCCTGGGAGTCATTCCTTACCTGCTTCACTCCTCTTTTTGTCTCCTTGACACGGAAGTGTCTCCTTCCTTGTCTCTGTCCATTCTGTCACTATCCATCTCCCCTGCCCTCGTGTGGCAGAGGCACCCTCAACCACACATGTTCTTTGACCTGTGGAGTGGTGACATTCGTGACCCCACATTGCAGCTGTTAGAGCCTGTTGCTGTCGGGTTCACATTGCTGGTAGAAATTACCCAACCAAGAGCAGTTTGGCTCTTGGGGGAACAGGCTCAAGGGGAAGCTCCAGGATGGCAGGGAAACCGATGGCCTGAGCAGAGACTGAACATCACCCCCTATCCCCAGCCAACATAAGGTGGACAACAGGAACAGGAGAGTGTGCCAAACAATGGCAAGGGGACACTGGCTATAACACCCATAAGCCCGCCCCCAACAATACCCTGCCTCCGGGAGGCATTCATTCCCAAGTCTCCATCAGCTGGGAACCTAGCATTCAGAACCCCTGAGTTTATGGGGGACACGTGAATAAAAGCACCACAGAGCCTTAGGAGGCCTTACAGGGAATCCAGCCTGCTAGCTTACAGATGTAGAAAATGAGACGTAATGCTTTTACTCCAGTGATCCAGTTCTCTCAGTAATAGACTACGTGACCTTGAAGGAGTCATGACATTTGCCTGGGTGTGATGCATTCATTGGTGAATGCAATATGTCCTCAGGAGACAATAAAACTTGAGCAACTTATAATCTTCCACTAACAGCTGTAGGCAATCCAACGCCATAAATGTGATACAGTGAGACACATGACTCTGTGCATAACTCATTAGGGGCTGAGCATCCTCTGATGGAGCCTGACCTCCTGCGCATGCTCGGAGAATGGCATCATGGGGCTTCCTCGGCCACTTCTGTGTGAATGTCATCTAGGGCCATTCGATCATCGTAAAGCCGTACACCTGAAGGTGGCAGTCCAAGGTTTTGATGTCATCCTAAGGATTTCATTTGCCAAAAAGTCAACAGCAAAGAGGAAGGGCAGAGCCCTGTCATAAATCAGGGACCAGCTTCAGCTTGTCATCATTCCAAATGTGGCCTCTGAGGCCACTTAACCCTGAGTTCCCACCTTGGCCAGTGTCACTGACTCGCTGGGTAAGCATGTGGCTGGTAATTTAGCCATAGCTAAGCCTCAGGCCACTCACACTGAAGTCAGGACCTCCAGCCACTGCAAATAAACTCCATATGCATCTGGCTTATGTGGGTCCCGGAGAATCAAACCGGGATCCTTTGGTTTTGCAGGCAAACGCCTTAACTGCTAAGCCATCTCTCCAGCCCATATATGTGATTTTTGAATGGCTTGAAGTTATCAGATAAACTTAAATGAGAGGTCAGGGTGGTTCCCAAGGTGTACCAGAGAAGATTACAATTGATAGGTAAACTCTACAGGAAGTTAAGATACCTTCACTGTTAATGATCTTACTTGTGATTGTGAGATTTTTAGAAACTATCCAGTAGAGGAGTAAGGCCATGCTTGGGTCACACACTCATGCCTTAAGCCTGGTTTACTGCTTTCTTAATATTCTTATTTGAAACATATCTGTATAAACATAGATATTGCCTCTCTGTCAGCAGTCTTTATAGCAAATGTTAATGGTGCTGGAATTTATTTATTTTGGGGGGAATTCTTGATTTTCAGACTCCAGCTTCTCTTCTTCCCATGTTCCCATAATTTCCTCTTTCTATCTTGCCTCAATCTAAACGGTTCTTTCAAGTGGTCAGCCACAGGCAGTTTTGGCTCGTGAGCTAATTGATGACAAATCAAAGGGCACCAGAGGCCGCCTATTGCACATGCTTTGGAACCGTCCTTCCTTTCATGGACGATGTCACTGCGGCTTTTATAACAAACACAGCTGGCCACCATCAGCAGGGTACAAGTTTCTCCCCTCACAGTAAGAGTCCTGAGAGGTCTTCTGTGTATCAAGAACTTGCAGATTGATCACTTGTATAAACTGGAACCAGACCATTTGCTAGGGCTGTGTGTGTGTGTGTGTGTGTGTGTGTGTGTGTGTGTGTGTCTGTCTGTCTTTGGGCAACTGCCTTTACTCCCCTGGGTTGTGGTGACATGGTATCAGTCTTGTGAAGGCACCTTGAGGACTAAGACGGACACGTGCAGCCCCATCTCAGTGTTGGCCATTAATGTCTCCATCTTCTCCTCTTTCCTTCACTCTCTGGGGACGTACTCTCTTTAGAAAAGTACTCGGCAGTGCTGGCCTCTCATGACTTAAGGATCCTGTCTGAGCATCCCATCTTTTGGTCTCTACAGCTTCTTCTCTGCTCAGCAGCTCCACTTATCAGGAACTTAGAATCCCTTTAATGTCACAGGATTCTGGAACCCCTGAGAGCCACCTGTATATTTCCTGTGAAATCCCTCAAACACTTATCTGTTTCAGAGATTTGGGAGTGGTGTCTGAGGCTCAAAAATAGGACTGGAGGGCTGGAGAGAAGGCTTTGCAGTTAAGCTCCTTGCCTGCAAAGCCAACGGACCCATGTTTGACTCTCCAGGTCCCACATAAGCTTAACACACAAGATGACACAAGCCCTCAAGGATGCACATGCACACAAGGCACAAGCGTCTGGAGTTCAATTACAGTGGCTGGAGGCGCTAGTGTGCCAATTTTGTTTCTCTCTCGCTTTCGCTCTCACTCTATCTATCACAGTAAAAAAAAGGGGGGGACCAATCTGTTGGGCTTGCCTCATAAAAACAAAAAATAGGACTGGATGGGCTGGAGAGATGGCTCAGCATTTAAAGGCTCTTGCCTGTAAAGCCTGATGGCCCAGGTTCCATTCCCCAGGACCCACATAAAGCCAGATGCGCAAAGTGGTGCATCTGGAGTTCATTTGCAGTAGCTGGAGGCCCCGATATGCCCATTCTCTCTCTCTCTCCCTCTCTCCCTTTCTCCCTCCCCCCCCCCTCTCTCTCTCTCTCTCTCTCTCTCTCTCTCTCTCTCTCTCTCTCTCTCTCTCTCTCTCTCTCTCTCTGCCTGCCGCTCTCAAATAAATAAATAAAAACCAACCAACAAGCTGGGCGTGGTGGCGCACGCCTTTAATCCCAGCACTCGGGAGGCAGATGTAGGAGGATCACTTGAGTTAGAGGCCACCCTGGACTACAGAGTGAATTCCAAGTCAGCCTGGGCTAGAGTGAGACCTTAGCTCGAAAAACCAAAAGAAAAAAAGAACAAAAAATAGGTTTGACTTATCCAGTGGAAGTAAAATAATGCCCCAAAGGGGGAAAGAAAAAAACAACAGCGTGACTTTTTTTTTACTTCTTGGAAGCTCTGCTCCTCTGTTCAGTGTTTTGGGGTTTGTATGATTTTCCAACCTGGGCACCCTCCTAGTACATGAAGAGTTTACACTTGATCTATATATATGTAAAAAAAAAAAAAAGAAAGAAAAAGACTCACTCACTCCTGGGAAAAGTATCATTTTGTAGCAAGTGTTATCACACGTCTGTGAGACATCAGGCAGGGGCCCGGCTCTGCAGCAGTGGAGCTGAGAGAGCATCGGGTGACATCAAAAAGCTGGGCCAGTGAAGCTGCCAGAGAAAGGGGGTACCTGAGCAGATGCCAGAAGAGGTACAGGAAGAGTCGCTCTCGCCTCAGGACCAGTGGACACACAGGGCCATCAGGACAAACAGACAAGTAAGGCACGAAAGATGATTCCTGTAACCCAGGATCCCCCAAACGGCGAGCGTAGCGTAAAAGGCGCTGGCACCTAGGCTGGCTCCCCGCTACTTCCTCTTGTTCTCACCTTTGCTGGATTGTTCTAGAAGAAAGGGGGGGATGTTACCCGGTTAAACATCACTCCGGGACGCGTGCTCTGAACATAGATCCCGTGGAGGCCTCCCTCCCTCCCCTTCACCTCTACTCAGGGGGAGTTAAAGCTGCTCTGCACGATGCGCTTCCCTCTCTCTCTAACCCTCCAGCCTGTTCATCTCTCCAGAACTCCTTCTAATTGCACTTGTGTCTGCGTCTAGCCTAGTTTATTTACTTTTTCTTCCTCCTCCTGTCTCCTGTCTTCTGGGGGCATTCCCCACCTGAATGTCATCCATAAATTTGGTGACACTCACTCTCAGGTCATCCATCCAGATCTCGTGATGGCAGCTTGTTAAGGCACCTCCTGAAACACCTTCTCACAAATGCGCCTCGCACCGTGTTTGTGATTCCTGTCCATTTTCTTCAGCTCCTCCTCCCTCGGAATCTTTGGCTGAATGGTGAAAACACAGTCTTTCCCAAGCACCGTGCAAACCTCCCAGCCTCCCTCTCCAATCTCTTCCTAGTCTTAATTACAATAGGAACAGTATTATGATCTCCAAAATAATCTATCTCATAAACTTGCCAGGAGGGTCAAATTTAAATGCAAATTCTTCTCGGTTTCTTCTTCCCTGGACTTCTGAACCTTTAGAATTTGACTTCCCTAATATCAACCCACAGGTTTGGTTTTTTGGTTGTTTTTTTTTTTTTTAAACCAACCATCACATATTTCATACACTAACTCTTCACTACTCTTTCCTTCTGTTTTCTTTCTGTATCAGAATCATATGTTGTTGGTCTTTTTCCAGTTTCCTGACATTCCCCCGAGTGCAAGGTAATTTTTCAGATATAATTATTCATTTTTACTGCACCATTGTTCAGTAAGCATATTAGTCAAATTCCTCTATTCCCCGGGGCTGTGTATCATCTGGAGCAGCTGATGTATGCATGTTCATACTCGCCAGATATTCCTTTACCTGGTTTTTTAGGCTAAACCCATCATCTGCATGAGTTCACCATCCCCTAGACTTCACTGAGTTATACTTCTCAAAGAGTTTAGCATTTGGGAGGGCTTTAAAAATAAAACAACATTTTTATTTCAGGATTTTTCTCTTTTACTTGCAAATCTGTGTCCTTTGAAAGCTACTTGACCCATTTTCCTCATGACTCAGGATGAATTTACAGATTTTAAAAGCTATCACTGAAGTGTTGTTTTCTTTCAACTCATGTATGTTCTCTGCTGAGGTTAATTGAGACAGTCTGTTGTCTTGGCCTCCTCTCGTCCACATCTCTAGCTCGCCAAACTGTTCAGTGATCCTAAGGGCTTCTGACGCATGGCTGGAGAGGTGCCTGCTTTTTCCACTTGATATAAATACTTAGACACTGGAATAAAACAAGAAACACAAGCTATAAATTTCTTTCACACACACACGCACACACACACACAAAATCCCACAAAAAGAGCAATGGAATGCGCTGATCATATCAGCTTTGTAGAAACTATTGAGTCTTTCAAAACATAGAACTTTCCACTATGTGAATCGTTTGGCAGGAATGATTCACTTTTCCCCAGGGAAATCATTTTATTCAACCACACCTCCTTTTTTTTTTTTTTTTTCAAGTTTTCAACCTGACCTTGCCAAGTCAACATGATTTTACAGAGCGTTTGGCTGCAGTTTACCCAGTTGCTAATGGTATCCTAACTTGGTCGGTACCTCCACCCACCCACTGAAGAATACTGAAATCGTCGAATTTGGTTCTGCCATGTATTTTTAGAATCTAATCTAATGCCCTCATTTCACCCAAGACAAATGTTTGGCGGCTCCAGTCGATGAGGACACCCCAGACACTGTGTCCCAGTGACCGTGGGGGAAAGCTCTGTGTATGACACACTCAGCCTTCCCCTCTGCAAGGAGCTTTGCAAGGTGGCCTGGCACTTGGCTCTGGGTTTGGTATGGGCATATGCTCAAGTGAAAGCTCATCGTCATGGGCAGCACAGGGCACGTGTTATGTCCTTTGACTTGATTCAAGTAGCATTTGATTTGGTGCTTTTTGGCAACCAAAAAAAAAAAAAAAAAACTGAAACAAAGGGAAATAATAAATTCCTTGGTTCTAAAGTATGTGGCCAGCTACCTCTGTAATGGACGTCCCGTGCAGGGACAAGGAGTTAACTGGTAATTACAGCTGGTTATGAAGAAGGAATGGCTTTGTGGTGGCAGACACCCTAGCTGCTTATGAAAAGCCACTGTCCCCTGTCCTCTGGAAGAAAACTGTGAAGATAGACATTCGGCAGGGTCTGGGATGATGTGGCGCTTAGCTTCCAATCATCCCAATATGGAGTCTTCCGTATGTATACATCTGCTTGGAGTAGAATGGCAAATCGTTTTCTGCAAAATGAAAGTATGCATATATATATGTTTTTCGAGGTAGGGTCTCACTGTAGTAAAGGCTGACCTGGAATTCACTATGTACTCTCAGGGTGGCCTCAAACTCATGGTGATCCTCCTACCTCCGCCTCCTGAGTGCTGGGATTAAAGGCGTGCGCCACCACACCTGGGTTGAAAGAATATTCTTTATGAGGCATGCGCTCTTGTCACTAAAGGAGACACTTCAGAGTTCTAAGCTGTTAGTTCCCTGAGCCTTCAAAATCTTACGTAGAAACAAGTTACTTGAACCAGAGAAATTAGGAAATGCGTGAGCTCTTTCCCATCCCAAATGTAACTAATTCAACAGACAATACCTGTGAAATCTGCTGTTGTAACAGAGGACAAATTAACTTCCCTTCTTGTCAAGATAGTGTATGATTAGAGGACCAGAAAGATCGAAAGTAATGTGGGAATCCACAGGGACACTAGGGGACCAGAAGGACAGAAAATAATGTGGGGATCCTAGTCCAGATCTTGGCCCCAGGCATCTGGTGGCTCCACTTGGCAGGGGACCCACGTAGCCCTCTTGGTGTCCGATGGAAACCTTGATTGGTGTGTTTGCTATAAAACACCATCAGCTCCTTTGATGTAGCAGGTGACTGCACTGACCAGATTGGAATCAGGAAATCTAACATTAAAAAAAGAATTTTAAAAGAAAACCTGAAAACTTATCATGTCCTTGAATCTGACTCCACTCTCAATGGGACCGGGTTGATTTAGTCTTCTTTTTGGACTTGCTTCAAGCAGTCCAGATCTCCTGGACTTGGCCACGTAAGACTATGCAGCAACGTTAATCAGCTCTTTGGCTCGCTCCTTCTGATTACTTCCAGAACTTTCGGAACACATTGTCCCTGTTGAGGGTCTTCAATTACCTCCTCCCCATCCTGCTTTAACCCCAAAAGGGCTCTTGTTCCAATGTGTTCATCTTTAGCTTTTCTTGGCCATGAAAATAACAAGACTGGACATTAATAGCCGCTGCATTCTGGATCTTTGCGTGGCGTCCCCAGTGGGCTGAACACCTGTGTGTCTGACGGCTCTTTCAATCACAGCTTTTAGGTCACAGATGAATCAAGTGAGACCAAACACGTGCTGAGACATCAGCCTGAAATATCTGACAGAGCGGATTAATTGACTCTGGCTTTTCCCAAGTTTAAGGCAGACTCGGATTAATTGTACCTGATACACCAGTAAGTTTGTTTTGTTTTGTTTTGTTTTTTCCAGAGATGAACCCAAGTGCATTCAGAAAAGCAGCATGAAGGGCTGATTGCTAACCTCTCTCTCGTGTTACACATCTTCCTCATGCCCATCCTCTGCCTTACAGGTTCGGAGACTCCCTGGCTAGACCTTTGCGTGGGAAACTATTCTAGGTAGCAAAGATATACTTCATCGGAACTGTTTTGCATTGACTGGTGACTCCGGCCAGAAGTTCTCACGTAGTACAGGCATTTCCTTGAAGGTCTGGTAGAAGGGGTGCTGTCTGTGGATCCCTAGGAGGGATCCCAGTGCCTACCCAAGTGTGTGACACGTGCTTCCCTCTTGTGGTCTGGGCTCTGTGCTTGGGAGTGAATAGTTAGTGTTTCTGTTTGTTTGTTTGTTTGTTTTTGATTTTTCGAAGTAGGGTCTCACTGTAGCTCAGGCTGACCTGGAATTCACTATGTAGTCTCAGAGTGGCTTCAAAGTCATGACGATCCTCCTACCTCTGCCTCCCAAGTGCTTGGATTAAAGGTGTGTACCACCACGCCCGGCTGTTATTATTTTTTTTTTTTTGAAGTTTTTTTCTGTATTTGAAGGAGAGATAAAGACTATGGGCCTGCCAGGGCCTCTTGCCACTGCAAACGAACAGACACACGGGCCACTTTGTGCATCTCACTTTACCTGGGCATCAGGGAATTGAACCCAGGATAGCAGGCTTTGTAAGTAAGAACCTTTGACTGCTGAGCCATTTCCTCAGCCTGATTGTGATTTTTCTTTTAATAAGACATTTATATTTAGCCAGCGACAGATAGAAACCAGTTGTCATACATATTTCTTTATGAGCTTCGGGTTCTCTACTGCTTCCTATTTCAAATGAGAACAATTAGAGATGCTGCTACTAACAACAAGCAGGCTGATTGCCCATCCTAGGACAAGGAGGCACAAGTCACCCAGTCCACGGCCTTCCACACCACCTCACTAGAAGGAACCAGATGGGCCAGGCTGCATGTTTATGCAGAGGGAGCACTTGCTTATTGTGATCTTTCTGCTGTCACTGATGGGCATGCCCTTCCCTGGCTGGGTTCCTGGGTGTGGAGGATAAACTCCAGTGGAACTTGGAGTGCAGACCGATGATGACAAGCAGGAAGGTAGCTTGAAGGGAAGGTGTCCGGCGCTGTCCACCCTGAGCACCAAGAGCCTCATTGACTCTGCCTGGAGAGCCTGGTGTTTGACGCAAAATTAGGCCGGAATAAATGGAGAGATGGGGCTGGAGTGATGGCTTAGCAGTTAAGCGCTTGCCTGTGAAGCTTAAGGACCCCGGTTCGAGGCTCGATTCCCCAGGACCCACGTTAGCCAGATACACAAGGAGGTGCACGCATCTGGAGTTCGTTTGCAATGGCTGGAAGCCCTGGCACGCCCATTGTCTCTCTCTCTCTCTATCTGCCTCTTTGTCTGTTGTTCTCAAACAAATAAACAAAATAATAATAAACAAAAAATAAAATAATAAAATAAATGGAGAGATGGAGGGAGAGGGAGGTAAAAGAATGCAAACAGTTCGTCTTACAGTAACTACTTGCTATAAAATGAATAAGGCCAATGTTTTCCAAAGAACTTGCACAGAAACACAACCTACTGATAGAAAGCAGCAATAAACCTCCCCGCTCCGGCCTGTCTGTAGGGACAGGGCTGGGTGTAGGGCTGGAACCTGCCCTCACACAGCAGGTCAGTCTGTGAACAAACAGCGGACCTCAGGCAATCCTGCAGTTGGACTTTAAGAGTGTTGTTTACCATTTCAAAGCACCTACAGCCTTGCTCATAAGTTCTTCTTTTAAAAAACATTTTTTTTAGCAGGGCGTAGTGGTACACGCCTTTTATCCCAGCACTCAGGAGGCAGAGGTAGGAGGATCGCTGAGAGTTCGAGGCCACCCTGTGACTACATAGTGAATTCCAGGTCAGCCTGGCCTAGAGTGAAACCCTACCTCAAAAAAAATTATTTATTTATTTATTTATTTTAGAGAGAGAATGGGTGCATCAGGGCCTCCAGCCATTGCAAACGAACTCCATACACGTGACCCTCCTTGTTCATCTGGCTAACGTGGGTCCTGGGGAACCGAGCCTCGAACCGGGGTCCTTAGGCAAAAGACAAGCTCTTAAGTGCTAAACCATCTCTCCAGCCCTCATAAATTTCGTTCAAATTTGCTGAGTGTCTCACTCCATAAAGTGGCAGATGTTTGTGCACCTTTTAAAAATACCTCTACCCTTATCATAGGCCTTGAGGGCAAATCGACTTTGACAGGAGAATCGGTCTGCTTTCTCACTCCAACCCTAAGATGCAACCGATGGAACCCTGAGTGTTTTCACCTAATGGCCTGAGTGTTAACTAAGTAATAAACAAGAAAGCACATTTTCCTAGACAATTCAAAAAGAACCACTGTTAACTTTGTGTTAGAGATATTTGGGTTGAGGAAGAAGCTGGGTTGGGGCAGGAATCCTGCGTGGGGGGCTGGTATCTCCATCACCGCGCAGTGAATGGAATTTCATCCAGCTTTTGTGTGGCTGTTTAGCCAAGTCAATGCCTTCATTAGATGTATATTAGGAAGGGGAAGATAACGAGCTAATTAGAACACACGCTTCCTCGGCGTCAGCAGAGGCTCTGGAGAGGCACTTAGGGCGCTCACCGGAGGAAGCTGAGTCACCCCAGCATTTGTGAATCTCTTCATAGAGCAGCCGCGGTGGGAGCGGGTGTCCCAGACTGGAAACGGAGCGGCCCCAAGGATGCAGCGCCAGTCCGTCCGCACTGCTAAACACATCTGTCTCTGTAACGTGTTTCTGTAGAGCACGCTGTGTTCTAGGGCGAGGGTCAGGGAGGAGGAGGAAGCCTGCATGCCATTCCAGTCGGTACCACTTCTAGACACTTGACTGTGACCCAGAGAGATCTCAGAGATCGCTTTGGGAGACGCCACTGGTGGCCTGGCCTCCGTGTGAGAGATCCCCCCTGAAGGAGATGCGGCACGTGTGTGAGCGGTGGTCACAGGAAGGCATCCTGTTAATGGAACTTCTCATGGGATTCTCCATGGAAACCCGTTTGACTTGAACTTGGAAATGCAGGCAGCATTGTCCTTGGGTGTAAATGGCCTTAGCTTTACTGAACTGGTTCATGATTAAGTAAAGAAAACCATGCCATTCAGTTGTGAGTTATGATGGCTCAGACAATGATGCCAGGCGTGGGGACGCACGCCCTTAATCCCAGCACTGGGAAGGCAGAGGCGGAAGGATGGCTGTGAGTTCGAGGCCAGTCTGGAACTACAGAGTAAGATCCAGGTCAGCCTGGGCTAGAGCGACCCTGCGTCAAAATAAATAGATAAGTAATGGCCGAGGAGCCACAGAGTTCTGTAAACTGCTTATTAAAAGCAAGTGGGAAGATTTCAGGTCAGAATTGCTGAGCAACCTAGGAGGCTCCTTCATGGTTGGGGAAATCCTAAAGCCCTCTTTGAAGTATTGGCCTCAACTGTGTATAGTGTTTTAGTATCTGAGCTGTGCTGGGGGTGATGGTGACCTTGGCAACAGCCATCAGGTTCACTACTAAGCCTTCACCCCATGTGCTCATGATCCGAGTGAGCAGACGAATGAGAAGTAACAGAGGAGAGAGGACCAGGGAGGGACAGGGAGCTGCTCAGGTGTCGCAGTGAGGTTCGCATTGCTGGTAGAAATCACCGGACCAAGAGCAGCTTGTGGGGAAAAAGAAAAAGAAGTTTATTTTGGTTTATAGGCTCAAGGGGGAAGGTCCATGATGGCAGGGGAAAATGATGGCATGCGCAGACATCACCCCCTGGCCAACATCAGGTGGACAATAGCAACAGGAGAATGTGCCAAACACTGGCAAGGGGACACTGGCTATAATGCCCATAAGCCCGCCCCCAACAATACACACCCTCCAAGAGGCATTAATTCCCAAATCTCCATCAGCTGGGAACCTAGCATTCAGAGCACCTGAGTTTATGGAGGACACCTGAAGCAAACCACCACATAAGGGGATTTCATCTAGAAGGTACTTAGTTTGTACATAGCACTAGGGTTGAGGAGCTGATTCAAGGATCCAAGGATGACCCACCTCGTTTCTCTGGTTCACATCCCCACATTTCATTCCAACCAGTATCAAGGGATTGGGAGGGTTTTAATGCCTAGTGGTAACATTTGCCTCAGAGAACAATGTGTTTCAAAGTGTAAATTAACATAATAAAATTATAACAATAATAAAAATAATTAATGTTTAAGTTCCCAATAATGTAATGAGATAATCTTAGTAGATTTGTGTCCCTTGTGCCCTTATAAGTAAGCACAGTGAAATATACTTTGCTGTTCTTGACCAGCAGGCAATATTTCATTTGTGGCAGCATTAAGATGCTGCGTTTTTCTTTTCTTTTCTTTTTTTGCTCCTCTCCTCTCCTTCCTTCCTTCCTTCTTTCTTTCTTTCTTTCTTTCTTTTTTGGTTGTTTGAGGCAGGGTCTTACTCAAATCCATGCTGACCTGAAATTCACTCTGTAGCCCAGGCTGACCTCAAACCTTCCACCTCAGGCTTCTGAGTGCTGGGATGAAAGAAGTGTTGTACCACCTCACCAGGCAAGAGACATCATGGAAATATAGCATTTCAGGGGAAATTCAGGGATTACAGTAGAATTGGCAAAAAGGGACAAAACGAGTCCTACCTAAGCAACCCAAATAACACTGCTTGGCCTTAAAACAGAGTTAGTCTGTATTGGAAACAGTGATATCCGTGGGTCACATGACTTTGATTGCGTCCTTTGTGTACTTTTTTTTTTAAAGTCAGAATCTTTAAATTCTGATGTAGGAAGAAAAGTTTACTTGGGTGTTTCTTCTGATTTCTTTCTAGTCATGAGAATTCATAATTGTTCCAAGAAAATGACAGACGCTTCTTGTCATGTTCAGAATAATGGGGAAACATTTTCACGTGACAGTTTCATGCTACTGCCCTTCCCCTCCTACCTACACAGAAATTGCAATTTCTTAGAAGGCCTTTTCTCAGACATTCTCTCAGTGATCCTTACAACAATGCTGTGAGTTAGACAGGCCCAGCATAAAGGTGACCAAGGACACTGAGACCCCCCCCATTCAGCCTGTCCAGTTGGCTAATGAGTAGAAAGACCAAAAAAAAAAAAAAAATGACCGCAAGGGATTTTTTTTTTATTTACTTTTATTTATTTGAGAGAGACAGAAAGGGAGAGAAAGAGGCAGATAGAGAGAGAGAATGGGCGCGCCAGGGCTTCCAGTCACTGCAAACGAACTCCAGACACATGCGCCCCCTTGTGCATCTGGCTAAGTGGGTCCTGGGGAATTGAGCCTCTTGATATGGTGCCTTCCTGAGCTCTAGGGATGAATATTGTACCATTTCCTCCTATCCTTTTCACATATTTCTGTTCTGTTGCACACCACATGACTGAAATGTAGGGCCTGGAATTAGGGCCTTTTAATTATAAGTTTATGATCATTAAGACTGAAGGCGAGGTCCTAACTGGATGTGAAGTGACCATCAGAGGAGGCCTTCACTCTTCCTCGGCCACATCAACCACACTGTCATGATTCTGGGGACATCACTGTTGGCAGAGTTGAGATTTCTGAGATATAGTTCAGTCTGCCCTGACCCTTCAGATCCATGGCCTCATCCCCATGCCAAGTCCCACTCTGGAAGGCCCCCATGGTGCCTGTGGAAGGGAGGGCTTTGCTGTCTTAAAAAAATTATTTATTTATTTGATAAAGAGAGAGAGGCAGGTAGAGAGAGAATGATCATGCTAAGGCTTCCAGCCACTGCAAATAAACTCCATATGCGTGCGCCACCTTGTGCATCTGGCTTTACGTGGGTCCTGGGGAATAGAACCTGGGCCCTTAGACTTTGCAGGCAAGCACCTTAACCACTAAGTCATCTCTCCAGCCAGGGCTTTACGATCTGTCATGTTGATGCTTTTGGTGTGTCCAGAGCTCTCAAACAAGTGTCTATTGAGATCCCTTGAGGAGTGTATTAAAGACATATACCCTTAGCCCCCTTCTTCCATAGAGCAGTTGACCTCAGCACTGTTGGCATTTTGGGCCACTTTTTTTTTCGTGCCCTGGCAGTCATCCTGTTGATTGTGAATGGTCAGTGACCTCTCTGGTCCCTGCCCTTGACATGCCAGTAGTGCCCTCCCAACCACTTGTGGCAACCCAAAAGGTTTCCAGACATTGTCATATGTCCCTCAAGAGGCAAAATTGCCCTTGTTGAGAACGACTGTCTTCGGGGTTCTACTTCCTGAAGCAGGGCCCAGGATTCCATTTCAATGAGCTCCCCAGCAAATCTGATTCCTGTCTGCCTCCTGTTGTACCCCTTCTAACCTTGGAGTGTCCTGTGCATTCTAGCCCTGGCTTCCAGGGCCACTTAGAGGGTTAACAGCCATTCTAAAGGGTACAGCCTGGATCTCCCCTCCGCCCCCAGGCAGGCCACTCTCCCTGTGCCCTTCAGAATTGGCTTAGCCGACCAAATAAGTAAAATCATGCTATCTGCTCCTAAGTGGCCCACTTTCTGAGTCTAGGGAGCACGCATACTTAATAACGAGGGGTCCTTTTGAGTGTAATATCCCTGCTGATGTCATGCGACCTCCAGAAAACCTTAAATAGCTCCCTGTTGGGACCTTTGGCTCAAACCAGGGGAGAGAACTTAAGCCTGCATTTCCTGGTGGGTGGGAAAGATTTGGCACAATGATTCTGGGACCATGAGGAATGCCTCCTCCCCTCCCCACTCCAAGAATGCTGGACCAAAATCCCCCAGCCATCCCTTAGGGAAGATGCTTCTAGAAGGGACCAGTCACCTGTTGTCCCTCAGAAGCCTGCACTAATGAGGTCACACACGATGGCTGCTCCCTGGTGGTTGCGATGCTTTCAGGAATTCCGCTGTTTAGTCTGTCTCCTGTGGTTGGAACTTCCTCTCCACATGGCCGTACTGGGGATGTTATTGTCCAACTGGAACAGGGAGAATTTCCTACAGGCCTTGTACTGTGAGCGGAAGGACTGCTCCATTTGACAGGACCTTCCGTGCCAACCTTTGCAGAGAGAGAAGGGTTTGTTTAAAATTAGCCTGCCGAAACTTCCCATCTGTGGAGCCCATTGGCACTTCTAACTACTAGAGCCTATGGTATTCTGTCTCCAGGTGCTTTCTTGAAGGGGACACTGAATATACTGATGGCATGTGTGTTTTTGACCCATTCCTTCTATAAGGACAGTAAGGCCACAGATTATACAGTGATATTTAGAGAGCACATGGCCTGTATTTGTTTCTTTGGAAAACTGAACAGATGTTTGAGGATAGTAGTTTCTGGCCTTGCATCTTTAATATATATAGTTTTTTTTTATTTTATTTTATTTTTTTGGTTTTTCGAGGTAGGGTCTCACTCTGGCCCAGACTGACCTGGAATTCACTATGGAGTCTCAGGGTGGCCTTGAACTCATGGCAATCCTCCTACCTCTGCCTCCGGAGTGCTGGGATTAAAGGCGTGCACCACCACGCCCTAAAAAATATATTTTATTTATTTGAAAAAGAGAGAGAGAGAGAATGGGCATGCCAGTGCCTCCAGCCACTGCAAACATACTCCAGACACATGTGCCACCTTGTGCATCTGGCTTACGTGGGTACTGGGGAATCGAACCTTGCTCCTTAGGCTTTGCAGGCAAGTGCCTTAACTGCTAAGCCATCTCTCCAGCCCTGTATTTTATTTTTAATAAAAGTACCTAAGTTAGTAGAGTCCATCAAAACGAGCAATTGGACAGCTAGGGAGAGGGTTCGGTGGGTGAGAGCACATGCTATTGAAGTGTGAGGACTTGCGTTTGATTCCCAACATCAGATGAAAAGCCAGGCATTCAGGCGTTGGTTGCACAGTGGTTAGCATAGCTGCCCTCCCAAAAGCTGGGTGTAACTGCGCATGCCTGAGGCCCCAGCACTGAGGTAGGTGGGGACAAGAGGTTTTCTGGGGCTCACTGGACAGCCAGTGTGATGGAAAAAGTGGCAACAAGCTCCAGGTTCTGTGAGCTGTCTCAGTAAAATGAGATGGAAAGGTGGTAGAGGAGGACCTCCAATGTCCTTCCGTGGGCTCTGCATGCACATGGGACGCATGCCTGTCTATACAAACACACACACACACAACTGAGGCAAAGCATGATTTCCAGTCCTCCATGCAATCAAGCTGTTGTCTGTCCCCCTTGACATTTCTGGACAGAAATAAATATATCACCAGGATGTCTTGATAGGACAAGGAGCAACAACACCCTGAGATCTAAGGTCCCAAGATTCTTCTTAGAACTTGGAGCATTTGTTACTGGTCCAACGTCAAGAAAAATGAAGTGTGGAAATGGTGGCTTCATAGCAGTGTGGTTCAAACGTCCAGCAAACGTGGGGCTTCCCAGTCGCACGCTTAATCCCCTTTCACAGTTTACACGGTGACTCCGAGTTCATTCATTGCCCCCAAGCCTGTATGTTTACATGGTAGACAAGCATCAGAGCGGGCAAAACCTAACAACTAGTTTCCAGCTAAAGAAACGCGCATTGAAAGATTCTGGAAACTAAATATTGTCGTAAACCACTGTGTGCCTCGTGCAGGAGCTGTGGGTGTCAAACATGAGCAGACTCCATGGCAGAGCTCGACTAAGCCGTGGCATCTTGGCATTATTGGTGACACGAGAAGTTGTGCCACAGGTTAGAGATGAGAAGACCAAGTCTCTGAACTGTTGTTTGCTTAAGAGAACACGAGCGGATTGAGGAAGAATAGGTGACATGTCTTCTTGATTTCTGAGGCTTTTCTTTTCTGCTAATGACAGAATCCATTGCCTGTAATATGCATTTTGTCTGCCTTATAGCCACAACACCTTCATGCTAAACCAAAGTAAAGAAAAATTCTCAACGAATGCCAATTGAGTTAATGCTTCACACACACTCACACACACTCCAGTTTGCTAGGCCCCTCCATAGCTGACTGGCTTAAGCAACACAAAGTTTTATCCTCCAAGTTATGGAAACTTGAGCTCCAAAACCAAAGTTAGTTTCTTCTGAGGTCAGAAGGGATGGATCTGTTCCAAGCCTCTTTCCTGGACTTGTGAGTGACTATCTTCCACGTATCTTCCCATGGTCTTCCCTGTCTACAGATCTGTGTGGTCCAGTGTTCTGTTCCTATAAGAATACCAGTTATGTTTGACTGGGGGGACATCCTACTGAACTCAGAAAACCTTAACCCACCCACTCTTTAAAAACCCTTACTCCATGGGCTGGAGAGATGGCTTAGCGGTTAAGTGCTTGCCTGTGAAGCCTAAGGACCCCGGTTCGAGGCTCAGTTCCCCAGGTCCCACGTTAGCCAGATGCACAAGGGGGCACACATGTCTGGAGTTCGTTTGCAGTGGCTGGAAGCCCTGGTGCGCCCATTCTCTCTCTCTCCCTCTATCTGTCCTTCTCTCTATGTCTGTTGCTCTCAAATAAATAAAATAAAAATTAAATTAAATTTAAAAAAAAAAAAACCCTTACTCCAAGCATAGTCACTTCCTGAAGTGCTGGCAATTGGGCCTTTAGCATAGAAATCTGGAGGAGGTATAAGCCGGTTCATGTAGTGAGTGTGTGTGTGTGTGTGTGTGTGTGTGTGTGCACGTGCGCATGCTTGTGTAGGTAAAAGTGACAACAAGAGAGAATAAGAGAGGCAGGGAAACAGACACAGAGAAGGAGAAAGGGGCAAGTATGAACATTACTGGCAAGGGGCCTGGTGGGGAGGTACAGTCATTCATGCCAGGATTTTGGCAGGACATTAATGGAGAAAAACAACGAATGATAGGAAAAGACACTGGGCCTCTACCTGACCAAATATCCAGACCCTTTGGGCTCCAGAGTATGACAGCCTAATGCACTTGAGCCTGATACAGTCATTCCTCCAAGAAAACAGGCTAGGTTCCCCCTAGTTTTCTTTTAAATTTTTTGTTTATTTTTATTTATTTATTTGAGAGTAACAGACAGAAAGAGGCAGAGAGAGAGAGAGAGAGAGGGAGAATGGGCGTGCCAGGGCCTCCAGCCACTGCCAACAAACTCCAGACGCGTGCGCCCCCTTGTGCATCTGGCTAACGTGGGTTCTGGAGAATCGAGCCTCAAACCGGGGTCCTTAGGCTTCACAGGCAAGCACCATCTCTCCAGCCCTCCCCCTAGTTTTTGATTTGTTCATAGTACTGGTGATTAGAAGAAATTTCTATGTAGATCACTCTGAAAAAAAAAACAACTTTATTTTCGTTTTCTAAAATGTCCTCAAAGCATGATGCACAAATGTTTAGGAACTTGCAGAGGTTCCATCCTGATAGATCTGCTGTAATTTGAGGGTCTTCTAAGCTAGCAGCTCTCACTACACAAGACCCGCCGGCCAACCTTGCTTAGCAACACCGCGCTATCATGCGTTACCTGTTTCCCTTGTGGTCCTGTGGCTGCCTAGGAGCTGCGCCTCACCACTGCTAACCAGCGTCGCGAGACAGGGTGGTACCACATATCGAGGGGCTGGGAAAAGATCTCAACTCCAAATCTGAAGTATGATGTCCCTGAATGCATGCCGCTTTCCCACCATCACAAAGTCCAGAATCTAAGTTGTGCAGTATAAACCAGGAATTATTAGTTATCAATTCTCCTCCAGGCCGCTTCTAGACAAAAGGCCTGCAGTTTGGAAAAATGGAGCACAGGTAGCCATGTGATTATTTGGGTTAAACAATAATTAGATCCCAGCAGTTTGCAGAGCACAGTTTGAAAATGAATGCTTTTATTAAATGACTGGTTATAGGCTGGCCATGCTCAGGTGGTGCTTCCCGAAAATGGCCCGGAACCCCAAAGAACTCCATTCTCCAGCATGGCAACTTGCTTTCCCCCACCTCTCAGCTCCTTTTGACCTCCCCAGCACTTTGTCTAACAGCACCGTTCTCATCTCAAAAGTAGAAAACAGCACCACCTCTCTCAGATTCAGCTGAGTATTAAACGTGATAAATGCTGAGCCAGCATTTGGGGTTCACGCCTTTAATCCCAGCCACTAAGGAGGCTGAGGTAGGAGGATCACTGTGATTTTGAGGCCAGCCTTACAGAGTGAGTTTCAGGTCAGCCTGGACTAGAGGGAGACCCTGTTACTCCCCTACCCAAAAAGGAAAAAAAAAAAAAGTGGTAACACCATGCCATAAATGTTTTTCCCCCTGAGGACCACTTCTACCATCAATAAGCCTGGCTCTTTAGTTATTGATAGGAGAGGATGCTTTCATTGTCCATCAACAGCTCTTCAAATCCACCACCATGTCAATAAGATAATGACTGTATTTGTTACTCTGTATAACTATGACCAAAATCGCCAAGAAAACAACTGTAAGAAGCAAAGATTTGCTTAGCTCATGGTTTCAGAGGGCTTGATTCATGGCTGTTTGGTCCCGTGGGTAAGGGCAGGGCACCGCAATGTGGGAAGCTCATTGTAAAGGTCCTCTTAGGAAGCAACAAGCCAAGAAGGGACTGAGGGCCAGGCATAACCTTCAGAGGCACACCCCCAGAACCCCGCTTCCTCCAACTAGATCCCACCTCCTGAAGGTTTCCGTCACCTCCCAAAATAGTGCCAACAACTGGGGACCAGGCTTCCACACTTACATCTTTGGGGTAGCATTTCATATTCAAGCCATAAAAATGACCACGGGGATACCAACGTCCAGTGAGAGCCTGTTGAATGTAATGCTAGAATACACACACCCACACAAAAATATTTAAACCACTGGACTATTAAACTGTATCTTTTTCAGAAGACGCTCGACATTCAGAAAGCAGATGGTAATCAACATCTCCTGGTTTTCAAGAAGAACAAAGCCCCTCATTGAAAATGTCCGTTTTATGTAATCCAATTGATGGTCAATTTAAGAGTAGGCTGACCGGCCAAGACTGTAATTAAGTCAGGGGAAAAGAGATCTGTATTCTGAGTATCAGTTCTCAATGTTGTAATTAACTGACTCCTCTCCTGTAATTAGCCAAATCTTTTATCACTGACAGCAAGCAGGAGGAAGGGGACAGTGAGGAGTCCTTGTTGGGTATCTCAGCATGATTAGCAGAGTCAAGGGGGGCTCCTGGCTTTTTTTTTTTTTTTCATGGTTCTGAAATGACTGGAATGCTGAGTGATTTCTGGGCAGCAACTGGCCCCGTCTTCATTTGGAGATGCAAAAACTATGCTTCCAAGTTCACCTGTGAAGCAGAAAAGCCAATATTTCCTCCTTGTACCCCACTGTCTGAGTTTAAGATGTGCATGTGTGCGCGTGCATGCGTGCATGTGTGTGGATGCTTATAGAGATTGACATAGCCATTTTCAAAACTTGAAATACGACATGCAGTGTCTAAAGCCACCCTTTACTGTTTTGTCAGTATCGTCACCCCATGGCCAGGTTGGGATCTCCATGGAAGATTTCTGGAGGACCCTTTGCTTCTTTAAAAAAATATTTATTGGGGCTGGAGTGATGGATTAGTGGTTAAGCACTTGCCTGTGAAGCCTAAGGACCCCAGTTTGAAGCTCAATTCCCCAGAACCCACGTAAGCCAGATGCACAAGGAGGCACATGCATCTGGAGTTCGTTTGCAGTGGCTGGAGGCCCTACTGCACCCATTTTCTCTCTCTCTCCTTATTTACTTATTCATTTATTTGTGAGCACAGAGAGTGAGAGAGAATAGGTGCTCCAGGGCCTCTAGCTACTATAAACAAGCTCCAAATGCATGTGCCCTTTGTGTATCTGGCTTTACATGGGCACTGGGGAATCGAATCTGGGTTGTTAGGTTTTGCAGGCAAACACCTTAACCACTGAGTCATCTCTCCTGAGCAAGGGTCCTATTCTTTAATCTGGCTGGAGGGTCTCTTAGTTATTCATCTACATTTACGTTGTAATAAACAACTCATAAGAAATGAAATACCAAGCTGGGGAGATGGCTTAGCGGTTAAGATGTGTGTCTGCGAAGCCTAAGGAACCAGGTTCGATTCCCCAGGTCCTATGTAAGCCAGATGCACATGGTGGTGCATGCGTCTGGAGTTCATTTGCAGTGGCTAGAGGCCCTGATGTGCCCATTTCCCCCACCTTTTTTCTCTCTCTCTCTCTCCCTTTCTTTTTGTCTCTAATAAATAAACAAAAATAAATCTTTTAAAAAAAAATGAAATGCCAAACATCTTAATAAGAGTTCCAACCCTGGGCTGGAGAGATGGCTTAGCGGTTAAGCGCTTGCCTGTGAAGCCTAAGGACCCCGGTTCGAGGCTCGGTTCCCCAGGTCCCACGTTAGCCAGATGCACAAGGGGGCGCACGCGTCTGGAGTTCGTTTGCAGAGGCTGGAAGCCCTGGCGCGCCCATTCTCTCTCTCTCCCTCTATCTGTCTTTCTCTCTGTGTCTGTCGCTCTCAAATAAATAAATAAAAATTAAAAAATATATATTTAAAAAAAAAAAAAAGAGTTCCAACCCGGAGGGTATTAACAACAGCTTCCGTCCTGGGACATGTGCGTGGTTGCTGACTGGGCGAATCCCTATAGGCCCTTCACTTCCTGAGTCCCCCTTCCATCTGACACATGGGCCAAAGCTCATCCTGAGCACCTTGAAGCCCTCGCTACCCCAGTAAACACAGGGACTCTTGTTTTTTCCTTCTGGAAGAGCCAGACGGATTAAAATGTTTGACTCCAATGATTCAGTGTGGTGTTCTGCTGATAGGTTTTTGCTCATGAATAAGTTTGGTAAGAAATTGGATGGTTGACAAATGGCCAGTTTAAGTTTCACTTACACTGGTGTTCTTTTTGTTTGTTTGACTTGGTTTTTTTTTTTTTTTTTTCTTTTTTTCCCCCTGTTTCTGTTCTTTGCTATCTCTTCCCTGGGGACTGTTGAATTCCTCAAAAAGTAAAAGGAGAAAACGACGAAATAGATGGACGTCTGCAAAGCAACCTCAGAGCAGAAATAGAAGCAAGGGCTGTGTTTAGGGTTCGGTCAGAGCTCTAGGCGGAACTAAGTGCTGAGGTGTTAAAGGGTCGACAGCAAAGGCAAAGGCTTTAGCATGAATGCAAACCCTGTGTTCTGCTCAGCAAAAAAAAAAAAAAAAAAAAAAAAGAGGGCTGGAGAGATGGCTCAGTGGTAATTGCTTAAAGGTGATTGCTTATGAAGCCTGATGTCCAGGTTCGATTCCCTAGTGCCCATATAAAGCCAGATGCACAAAGTGGTGTGTGAATCTGGAGTTCATTGGTAGTGACAGGAAGCCCTGGAGTAACTATTTTCCTTCTCTCTCTCTCTCTCTCTCTCTCTCTCTCTCTCTCTCTCTTTCTCTCTCATATGTGTATGTATGACTATTCTTTTTTTAAAAAAATATTTTTTATAAATGTTTTATTTATTTATTTGAGAGCGACAAACACAGAATGAGGCCAATAGAGAGAGAGAGAATGGGCGTGCCAGGGCTTCCAGCCACTGCAAACAAACTCCAGACGTATGTGCCCCCTTGTGCATCTGGCTAACGTGAGTCCTGGGGAACTGAACCATGGTCCTCAGGCTTTGCAGGCAAATGCCTTAACTGTTAAGCCGCCCCTGTCTGTTCTTATATAACAAATAAATAGAATACGTGTTGTTAGGCAAGCAGGGCTTTAAGCTACTTACCGACTTTGAAGATGCTATGCTGTGTGAACGTGCATGTGTATGTGCACGTGCACTGAGAACTAAGTGTGGAAATTAAATGAGATGAATTTTATGTGAAGTAGAACCAGGTTGAGCCAGCATTGGAGTGACTACATTTTTTACATAACTAATTGGAAGCAAGAAGCTAACAACCTGAGCTGGAGAGATGGCTCAGTGGTTAAAGGTACTGGCTTGCAAAGCCTGGCAACCCCGGGTTTCACTCCCCAGTACCTACCTATGTAAACCAGAGGCGCAAGGTGGCACGTGCACCTGGATTTCATTCGCAGTGGCAAAGAGGCCCTGGTGTCCTCGTTCCCCCTTCCTTTCTCTGCTTGCAAATAAATAAATCAATAAAACATATTTTAAAAGAATCTAACAACTACTGAGGCCAGAAAGATGGTCCAGTGGTTAAGGGTTCTTTCTTGCAAAGCCAAACAATCCAGTACCCACATAAAGCCAGATGCACAAAGTGGTACATGCTTCTGGATTTTGCTTGCAATGGCTAGAAGCCATGGCACACCCATTCCATTTTCTCTCTTTCAAATAAATAAATACATACATATATAAAGCTTTTAAATTTTTATTTATTTATTTGCAAGCAGAGAGAGAGAAAAAAAAATGGGCACGTTGGGGCCTTTAGCTGCTGCAAACAAATTCCAGATGCATATACACCACTTTGTGCATCTGGCTTTATATTGCTTTCAAAACCTGCTGATCCAGGTTCAATTCCCCAGTACTACCATAGAGCCAGATGCACAAAGTGGCACATTCATCCTGAGTTTGTTTGTAAGAGGTCCTGGGGTGCCCTTTCTCTCTCAATATCTCTCTCTCTCTCTCTCTCTCTCTCTCTCTCTCTCTTTCCCCTTGCAAACAAATAAATTATTTTTTAAAAAATTTTAAATGGAAAAAAAAGAAGCCTATTCTAGTGCAGTGACTACATAGAATTGATGGCTTAAAACAGAGTAGAGTCTGTTTAACCTTTAATCTCAGCACTCAGGAGACAGAGACAGGAGGATCACCGTGAGTTCGAGGCCACCCTGAGACTACATACTGAGTTCCAGGTCAGCCTGGACTGGAGTGAGACCCTACCTCAGGAAAAAAAAAAAAAAAAAAAAGCAGTGGATGAAGTTGTCCTGAGAAGAGGATGATGGAGAGAGAAGAGTTTTTTGTTACCAGTGACTCCACTGAGTCAGCTTTTCCCAGAAGCAGGGAATGCATCCACTCTGCCCCCTCGTTTGCATAACGTAATTTAGGGGAAACGGAATGTGCTCTGTAGGGATAATGTTGGTTCCCGGAAATGTGTTGGAAAGGAAGGGGAAGCTTGTTTCACAAATATGGAAACTGGCTGGAAAACGGAGATGCTTGCTTGATTTGGGCACAAAATATTTAGCACAAAAGAACCAGATATCTTTGCCTGGCACATGAGTGACCAGAGAGGAGGGACGTGATGTCTCAGTATCCTAGTGCCGTGCTGGGCATTTGGGAGGGTCTGCGAACGGAGGCTGGAAATGGCTCGGACAGATCAGCGTTTCATAGTTATCCAGGAGTGTGGTGGAATGTGCTTGGAGGAGTGGAGGAATGTTGGAATGTCGCCTGGGAATGCCACTGTCCCCACACCTCCATCTTTACATCCAGCTGTCATGGTCTCTGCGCAGTCCCTGGGGATGTGTGGACATCACAAAAACACAATGACCTCTTAAGAAGTGCTTGTGGGTAGCTGGACAGCTAGACCATTTAAAGCCTCGTCAAGAAATGTCAGTGGGCCAGCCATCCTGATGTGCAGAAGCCATTAAACCCGCCTGTTTCTCCTTCCCCTAAAAACCATCCCAATCAGTCCTGGCCTGGAACGCGCCACCAATGCATAGTTTCCTTGAAATGAAAAGCTAGACTTTTGCTAAGTGTGTGTGTGTGTGTGTGCGTGCGTGTGCGTGTGCGTGTGTGTGTGTGTTTTGCAGCACTGGGAATTGAACCCAGGGCTTTGTACATGCTAGCCAATTGCTCTGCCACTGGACTAATCCTAACCCTCTTTTGACTCATTTAAAAAGTTTAAACAAAGCCGGGCGTGGTGGCACACACGCCTTTAATCCCAGCACTCGGGAGGCAGAGGTAGGAGGATCACCGTGAGTTCGAGGCCACCCTGAGACTACATAGTGAATTCCAGGTCAGCCTGGACTAGCATGAGACCCTACCTCAAAAACAAAAAATAAAATAAAAAGTTTAAGCAAAGGTCTTCCTCTGTTGCCCAAGCCAGCCTTGAACTCTCTCTGCAGCCCTCGAACTTGTAGTTCTCCTGCAGCCTCCTGAGTAGCTGGGATTACAAGCCTGGGCCACTCAGTATTCTAAAGGTAAATAGAATAACTCTGAATAGATCAAGAATTGCAACAACTGGGTAGGAGAGATGGCTTAGTGGTTAAGGCGCTTGCTTGTGAAGCCCGAGGACCCAGGTTTGATTTCCTAGGACCCCACGTAAGCCAGATGCATATGGTGGCGCATGTGTTTGGAGTTCCTTTGTAGTGGCCAGGGGCCCTGGCATGTCCATTCTCTCTCCCTCTCTCTCTCTCTCTCTCTCTCATAAATAAAAATCTAAAAATTAAATAAAAGAATTGCAGGTACTAAAAAAACTGTCCCCCCCACCACCCCTATGTATGAACTTGAAGACACAGGCAGTTGACAGAAAACTCCCATTGTCTGTTGCAAGGGAATTATCAGCCTCCCTCCCCCAAAACGTCCCGGGGAAGAACTCAGTGACCTTAAAGATGCTGGGGAGTCATAGGATGGATAAACTGCTCTGACGTCTCTGTGAGGGATGGACCTGGCATGTGGACTTTGCCCAAGACCTCCGCCATCCCTCACGAACCTCTGTCAGCTGCACATCTGGTTTGGGCTTTGGAATTCCTCCGGTGGCGGCACCCCGGGGGAGCAGCACTGGTATTTATCAGCCCCGTCTGGCTATCAGCTCAGCTCTGTCTAAACTAGACAGCAAGCCCATTCTTCTCCCAGTTGCTGGGAAGCCCTGGAGTCCTGTAAGCTTTGGAACCGAAAGGGTTGCTGTTGGGACACTGTGCTTAAGGAGCAGGGTAGGGGTGGCATTTTGAAACCCCATCTAAGAAAAAAAAGCATAGGAGCACACACTGGGAGGTACCTAAAACTGTAAAAGTGTCCCCCACCACCACACACACAAAAAGTTCCTGTTAAATCTTTGGCCAAAAGCGCAGGAAAGAGAAGAACTCACAGGCCAGGGTCATGGGTTTGTACATCCTACTGGGGGTCACAGCTCTCACTTCAAATTCTGTCTCTGCCACTGATGAGGTGACCAGCTTGTTTGATTTGCCTGAGAGTAATCTTTTTTTTTTTAATTTATTTATTTGAGAGAGAGAGAGAGAGAGAATGGGCATGCCAGGGCCTCCAGCCATTGCAAACAAACTCCAGATGCATGTTCTACCTTGTGTATCTGGCTTATGTGAGTATAGGGGAATCAAACCTGAGTCTTTTGGCTTTGCAGGCAGGCACCTTAACTGGTAAGCAATCTCTCCAGCTCTGATCAGTTTTAAAATTGAAAATCTTGCATTTCAGAAGCAGGTCAGTCCTGGGCAAAGCAAGACTTCTGGTCTCCTTTTTTTTTTTTAAGTCCTTATTTCTTATTTTATTTTTATTTGTTTATGTTACAGAGAATGAGAATGCCAGGGCCTCTAGCCACTGCAATTGAAATCCATGAGTGCCGCCATAAGCATCTGTCTTATGGGTACTGGGGAATCAAACCTGGGACCTTAGGCTTCTCAGGCAAGTGCCTTAACCACTAAGCCATCTCTCCAGCCCTATTGGTTACCTTTGATGCTAACTGTGACCCTGGGCAAGTTGACCGTGTGGTGTTTTCAAAGCTGCACAAAAGGCATGCTGATATATTTCCTGTTAGGGGAGATACATGGGTCAAAGGTAAAGAGCTGGGAACTCCATGAGCTGTGTTTAGGAACATAGGTGTTCACCGCTAATATGATAAGATAGCTTCCAAGATATAGAGGATTTAAATCAGTGTGAAAATCCTAGGCAGAAAACTCCAGATGCATGTGCACCTGGCTTACATGGGTTCTGGAGAATCAAACCTGGGTCCTGGGGATGCGCAGGCAAGCTACTTAACCACTAAGCCATATCTCCAGCCCTAAACTCAAGTCCTTAAATGGTGGCTGCCATTCTGAATATGTGTTGTTATTTTGGAAATACTATTTCCAGGGCTTTGGTAGGGAAGATCGCTCAGCACCAAAGGTGCTTATTGCAAAGCCAGCCACCTCGAGCTTCAATTCCCCAGTACCATGTAAATCCAGATGCACAAAGTGGTGCATGAATTTCTAGAGTTTGTTTGCAGTGACAAACATAGTGTGCCCATTTTCTTATTCTGTGTGTGTGCATGTGTCTTTCTCTCCCTCCCTCCCCCTCTCACTCATAAACAAATAAAAGGAAAAACAATATATACATAAAAAAAAAAAATCCTGGGCAGAGCTCTCTAGCTGTCCTTCAGCTCTTAGTGAAATGTTATGGGAATTACTTAACCTCTTTGAATCTTGTTTTCCACGTCTGGAGAGCGGCGGTGACGCCATCTAGCTGGGCACAAGTCCCAGTTCTATGACAGCTGCTAAGAATCAGCACAAGGGGCTGGGTCCATGGATGCATTAGTCAAGTGCCTTCTACACACATGAGGGCCCGAGTTTGGATCCTCGGCACCCACTTAAAAAAGCCAGCCATGGTAACATGCGCCTATAATACCAGCTCTGGGGAGGCAGACAGGAGGATCCCCGGGGCTCGCTGGCCATCTAGTGTAGCCAAATCGGTGAGTTCTAGGTTCAGTGGGAGACCTTATATCAAAAAATACGGTGGAGCCGGGCAGGGTGGTGCACGCCTTTAATCCCAGACCTTGGGAGGCAGAGGTAGGAGGATCACCATGAGTTGGAGTCCACCTTGTACCTACATAGTGAGTTCCAGGTCAGCCTGAGCTACAGTAAGACCCTACCTCAAAAAACCAGAAAGAAAAAAAAAAAATATATATATATATATATATATATATATATATATATATATATATATATATATATATATATGGTGGAGCCAGGCATGGTGGCACAAGCTTTTAATCCCAACACTCAGGAGGCAGAGGTAGGAGGATCGCCATGAGTTCAAGGCCACCAGAGACTACCTAGTGAATTCCAGGTCAGCCTGGGTTACAGTGAAACCCTACCTCGAGAAAACAAAAAATAAAATAAAATATGATGGAGAACAATCTAAGAGGATACCTAACGTCAGCCTCTGACCTCTATACATGTGAACTCAGAGAGAGAGAGAAGTGCCAAATAAATGACACCTCGGATGGTTAGTGTCGCGAGCACCGTACTGAACAGAGCAAACTTGGCATGCCAGCCAGTGCGGTATCCATGTAGCTGCCTTCTCTCCTGATAAAGGCTGTTTTCCACCACGCGCACTGTTTTCTGCACACGCTGTTATGCCAAGGCCTGGACTAACCGGCTCCCTCTAGAGGCAAAAATAAATAAACCACATAGAGCCGCCCATGGGCCCCCACAGGATCAGATGAAGCTTCCTTTAGGATACTGGCTCTGTACCTACTCCCAGAGACAATTAGATGTCGCCAAAAAGGAAAAACAGCAGCGAGACAGGAAATCCAAGGGCATGTGGGGACCCAACAAGCATGCTTCACTGACAAGTGGCCGAGGCGGCGTTGATGGTCAGCCACCCGTCTGCAGTGAAGGCGGTCAGAGCGGGCAGCTCGTGTCGCCTGCGTTCCCACTCAGCAGCTGGCGGTAAAGGGCACCATGGTGAAGAATGTGACCCTACAAATGACCTGTTCCTATTTATCTTTGCATCCCCCAGCCTCCCATGACAGCTCTCAGTTATCAGCCGCCAGGGTACGTGGTATCTGATGGCTTAAGATGCAGAATTCCACCTGCCTTTTAAGCCCAAAGCCCAGCACCTCCATTTACCTGGGAAAGTTCCTCCGTTTCTCTGGGCCTCAATTCCTCACTGACAAACTGGGGACACGATGATGCGTCTGTCACAGGGATGGTAAGGGGCCTGCCTATGTCCAGCCTGTAGTTCATAGAAACTGATGGCCAGGGTTAGGCAATGTAATGCCACTCATTTGTTTTGAGTTGAGACGTGAAGGATCTGGAGATAGAGCCATAGGTTATTCTTAAACATTTTAAAAATATTTTTATTTATTAGCCAGGTGTGGTGGCACACGTCTTTAACCCCAGCACTCGGGAGGCAGAGGTAGGGGGATCTCCATGAGTTCGAGGCCACCCTGAGACTCCGTATGAATTCCAGGTCAGCCTGGGGCTAGAGTGAGACCCTACCTTGAAAAACCCACACCATATATATATATATGTACATATTTTTTTTCAAGGAGAGATAATGGACATGCCAGAGTCTCCAGCTGCTGCAACTGAACTCCAGATGCATGCGCCACCCTATACATCTGGCTTTATGTGGATACTGGGGAATCAAACCTGGGGTCGTTTGGTTTTGCAGGCAAGTGGCTTAACCACTTAAGCCATCTCTCCAGCCCAGAGCCATAGATTCTTACAGATACTAACTCTGTAAATGAACATAAAAGAATAGAAAACAAGTACCATCAGGCTGGAGGGATGGCTTAGTGGTTAAGGCATGTGCCTCCAAAGCTAAAGGACCCACGTTCTATTCCCCAGGACCCACGTTAGCCAGATGCTCAAGGGGGGGCACACGCATCTGGAGTTCATTTGCAGTGGCTGGAAACCCTGGCTTGCCCATTCTCTCTCTTTCTCTCTCTCCCTCCCCCTCTTTCTCTGTCAAATAATAAATAAATAAAAATAAAATATTTTTTAAAAATATTTTAAATATTTAAATATTTGTCCTTTCTGTCTCCCTCTCACTGCCAACTAGAAACTGGCCCTGTTCAGAGACTGGCCAACTGTTTCTCAGACATGCACAGCACTAGGTGGTCTATTCTATCAGAACATGTCCATATCTTGGGTAAACTGAGTCATGCATGCCCTCTAAGGCTGTTGCTGTTGGGACATTTGTTACCTAAGAGAACGCTACTGTGGGACCACATTCCCAACCTTTCATCTCTCTGTCCAGCCCAGAGCCGGGGCTTCTAGCTGCCTGGAATAGAACAGGAACTCCCTCCTCACGTGGCCTCCTGGCTCGCTTCACATTTCCCCTTTCTAGTGTCCATCACCAACTGAAACAGGTGGGTCTAACCTGAAGACCAGAGGGTGGGCTTGCCCAGCAGATGACCTCTTTACTAGCTGCCTTCACCCAGAACTCCACACAAGCACTCATGTTATTTGCTGGGATAGCTTCTGGAAGCTGTGAGTGGGCATGTGGCTCCATCCCGTAGAAACCTGAACATTTAGAATGACTTCACCTAATATTCTTAGACTGAAGCGACACTGTTTAAGAAGATTCGGGTGTAATGAGTGAGATGTAGCAAATATTATTCAGTCAGATCTCAGAAAGTTCCTAGAAGGGGTTCTCATGCTCGAAATCAGGAGACCCAAGGATTCGCATCAGTGTGTGGATGGAAGTTGTAGGGTGGTCACTGAGTGTCTTTCGTGTCGCACGATGGGCACTTCATTGGCAAGGGTAAGTCCTCCGCAAGGGTGGCCTCGGGAGCCTGGCTGACACCCTGTAGAAGATGTGGACTGGTGTGGTTAGTTTCATCCCAAACACAACAGAGATTTCTGGTTCTTTGCATTAAAAGGCTTAGGAAATATTTGTCATATATTCAAAATACATAGCCTGCCTTCTCCCATAAGAAGGAGTAAGGTGGCTTTTAACTATTAAAACATGCCTAGGCCAGCACAATTGAGAATATAAACAGGAACTGGAGAGATGGCTCTGCAGTTAGGGCTCTTGCCTACAAAGCCTAAGGATCCAGGATTGATTCCCCAGTACCCAGGTAAAGCCAGGTGCATACGGTAGCACATGCATCTGGAGTTCATTTGCAGTGGCTAGAGGCTCTGGTGTGTCCATTTCTCTTTCTCTCTCAATCTCTCTCCCTCTCTCTCTCTCTCTCTCTCTCTCCCCTCCCTCCCTTTCTCCCTCTGTCCTTCTCCTTGCAAATAAAATATGTTTTTAAATTTAAAAAAAGAGTATAAACAGAAACCATCTAGCAAGATGAGCAAGGAAAACCACGGCTGCTGTCAGGACCTCTTGGGCTGCGTTCGCCCAGCCCAGGACACCCCATCTACCAGCGCTTTGTGCAGTGCTGAGGGCTTGCTGTGAGCAGGACTAACAAGTATACTCCCGGGCTGGAGAGATGGCTTAGTGGTTAAGGCACTTGCCTGCAAAGCCTAATGATCCATGTTCGATTCTCCAGGTCCCCCGTAAGCCAGATGCACATGATGGTGCATGCGTCTGGAGTTCGTTTGCAGTGGCCAGAGGCCCTGGTGCACTCATTCTCTGTCCCCCCCCCCCCTCTCTCTCTCTCTCTCTCTGCCCCTCCCACCTCCTTCTCTCTCCTCTAATAAGTAAATAAAAAAATAAAAGTAAGTTTAAAAAAAAACAAGTATACTACCTTGCAGGCCATATTCTTCATGGGAAGAAGGAATTTGAATTTAACTGGAAACCAAACACTTAGTGTGATGGACTCCCATGTATAACATTAACACTTGGGAGGCTGAAGCAGGAAGATCACAAGTTCCAAAACAGTTTGGGTTACAAGGTGAAAGCCTGGATCAGAAGGAAGGGAAGAAAGCAAGGAGGGAGAGAGAGAATATTTCCAAATAGCAGAAGTGGCTGGTGGATTAACGGGAGCATCCCAAGCTGGGTAGGTGCTCAGAGGATCTGTAGAGGGAACTTTGAACCCTGCTCTGTTGACTTCATTCCTCTTCCTCTCACCCTCCCTGGTCCTAGCCTTGGGCTTTCCAGTGCCAGCTTATCCCTTACCCCCAGAACATGGCTGATAGTCAAGGTGGGCAAGTAGCCGGGAGGTGTTCTGTCCCGACACCACTCCTTCACCTTACTGCCAACCTGTTGATTCCGCATCGGTGCACAACAGAGACAAAATCTACAGGGCTCCTGTCGGGTACTTGCATTCTTGGGACTTTGAATCCAGTCTATTAAACAGTGCTAACTCGTTTCCATGGCCTCAACTCACTTATTCCCTCTTCTGGTAAGACTTCCCCGAGGCCTTCGAGCCAGAGAAATCCCACTCCTCTGAGCTCTCCCAGATACTTAGCCTCTGCCTCTCTCTAATAATGAGTGGTTTCTTATTTACATATTAATCCTGCACATTCATACGTTGTACGGTAATTTCTTTACATCCACTGTACCCAATGATGCGCCTTGAGGTGTGGTAATTGTTCTAATTATTGCTCATTGAGTTATTACCATATTTCAGTCAACGCTGGCCACTCTGCCTGAATCATGAAGCTTCATAAGAAATAGACATCATTGCGCCCGTGTGACATATGGGAGATACGTTAGGGGGACGGACTGGGAAGCCTGTCCAAATTTGCAGAACCGCAAACTGGCAGACCTACAATTCCCACGTCGGTAGCTTAAACTTGAAAGCCTGTGATTTTTCCACTGCCCTGTGTTTCTTAGGCAGCCCTCCGTGTGTGTGTGTTTGTTGAATGAAAAACTATGGTTCTCCACTGTACCAGAATAATGCATCAAAGGAAGGTGGGTAGTCAAAGTGCTCTGTGGTCTGAGGGAAGACTTTATCATCTTTAAAATCTAGGGCTGGAGAGATGGCTTAGCAGTTAAGGTGCTTGCCTACAAAGCCTAAGGACCCAGGTTTGATTCCCCAGTACTCATAACCCAGATGCACAAAGTCATGCATGCATTTGGAGTTCATTTGCAGTGGCCAGAGGCCTTGATATGCCCATTCTCTCTGTCCATCTCTCTCTCTCTGTCTGTCTCAAATAAACAAATAAATAAAATGCTATTTTTTTTAAAAAAATCTATGTTGAAAGAATGTGTAATAATACAAGTCTCAGGGCTGAAGAGATGGTTTAGTGGTCAATACTCTTGCCTGCAAAGCCAAAGACCCAGGTTTAATTCCCCAGTACCCAAATAAAACTGATTGATATACAAGGTGGCACATGTCTAGAATTCATTTGCAGTGGCTGGAGGCTCTACCATGCCCATTCTCTCCCCCCCCCCCACTCTTAAATAAATAAATAAGTTTAAATATGCAGGTCTTTATTTCCACAATGTAAGAGGCTGAGGCAGGAGGATAGGGAGTTCAAGGCCAGCCTGAGATACACAGTCTTTCACAAAAAACAAAACGATTTGAATAAAATTGTAAAAAACAAAGACCGCCTGGAAAGCAATCCCATTTTTTTCCCCTTCCCATGCTGTTGGTCTTGGAGTGTGTGGAACGGAAGGGGGGGATGGTGAGCTTGTGGAGGGGAAGGGAGACACTCATTGCTCATCACAGTTGACCACAAGTAACTCGGTGTCGCCATACTCTGCAGGCACATCCTGCAATTTCCAACGTGGCAGTTTCAAAATACACAGTGCAGGAAAGGGTGACTGCTGCTCAGATCAGTTCAACAACTGTTTACTCACGGCTCTGTGGTTGCCCAGAGCTAAGCAGTTAACCAAGGCCGAGCTGCTGTGTCTTGACCCCTGGCCACGAATGAGGTGGGGATCATAAGCCAGCTCTTCCCAAGCAGCAAGAGAAGGGAAGACATCCCCGTTCTAGGGTGGGGGGAATCCTGCATGTCCACAGTTTTGTCCCATTGAGCCGATTATGATTCTTGACTAGTTCATTCCAATCTCACTGGGACACGTTCTCATGTCATAGGTCTCGAACCTGGGTCCTTAGGCTTCACAGGCAAACACTTTAACTGCCAAGCCATCTCTCCAGCCCTATTTTCATTTTTATAAACCAATTTGAATGACTATAGATTTTGTTCATCAGAAATAATGACATACAGAAGGTAATGGAACATCTTTATGGTCCTGAAGGAGGAAAAAAAAGTTCATTAGCCACAATTATCTCTTTAGAAAAATTATATTTGAAAAATAAAGGGAAGGAACAGAAATTTTCACATGAAGGGGTACTGAGACAAAATATCAATACCAAGTCCACACTACAAGAAGAGGAAACTATTCAGACTGATAGGAAAGTATTGCAAAGTGAAGGTTATCTTGTGGAGGAAAGAAGACCAGCGAGGACTGGGGAGATGGCTCAGAGGGTAAAGTGCTTCCCACACAAGCATGAGGACTTGAGTTCAGATCCCCAGCACCCATGGAAAATTCCAGGCATGGTGGCATGTGCCTATAATCCAAGCGCCGGGGAGGTAGAGACAGGAAGACCCCCTGGGACTTGCTGGCTAGCTTGTCTAGTGATATCAGTGAATTCTACAAGTCTCTATCTTATAAAAGTAAAGTACAGATGCAATAGAGGCAGACACCTGATGGGAAGATCCCCAGAAACTGCTAACTAGCTAGTCTAGCCAAATGGGTGAGCTCTAGGCTTAGTGTGAAAGCCAGTCTCAGAAAAAGAAAGGAAGGAAGGAAGGAAGGAAGGAAGGAAGGAAGGAAGGAAGGAAGGAAGGAAGGAAGGAAGGAAGGAAGGAGAAGGAGAAAGGAAAACGTGGAAAGCAACTGAGAATGACATTAGATATCAACCTCTGGCCTCCACAGGCATGTACACCTCCCACACATGTAGGAACAGCCACCACACATACATGTATATGAAAAAATTACATATTAAGTCCCCTTCTATATACCAATTGTCACTTGAGGCACCAGAGACAATATAATTAACAAAATAGAATCCAGGGCTGGAGAGACGGCTTAGCGGTTGAGGTGCATGCCTGTGAAGTCTAAGCACCTGGGTTCAATTCTCCAGGTCCCACATAAGCCAGATGCACAAGGGGGCGCATGCATCTGGAGTTCGTTTGCAGTGGCTGGAGGCCCTGGAGCACCCATATTCTCTCTCTCTCTCTCTCTCTCTCTCTCTAGTTCTAGTAAATAAAGAAAAAAGAAAGAAAAAATTTAGAAAGGAAAAGAATATACATGGAAAATGAAAAAATAATAAGTAGTTAAGAGGAGAACCTGCTTTTTTAAGTGGGGAGGTGAGCAAGGTGGATTTTAATCAGTGGCTAAAAGAGGTGAGGGAGTATACCATGTGGACACTGGAGGAGAGTCAGCAGCAAGATGCAAAGGGACCACCCCCCGCACCCCCCCCCACGCAGGTACACCCTGAGCAAGTCTGAGGATTTGCAGTGGAGCTGAGGGAGAGAAGGCTAGAGCTGGGATCAGAAGTAACATGGGAGGGCTGGAGGGATGGCTTAGCGGTTAAGGCATTTGCCTGCAAAGCCAAAGGACCCAGGTCCGATTCCCCAGGACCCACGTTAGCCAGATGCACAAGGGGGCGCACGCGTCTGGAGTTCGTTTACAATGGCTGGAAGCCCTGCCACACCCATTCTTTCTCTCTCTCCTTCTTTCTCTGATAAATAAAAAAAAAAGCTTTTAGAAAAAGACGTAACATGGGACAGCAAACATAGGTTATTAGAGAACTAAGTACCTATGTCTAGCTACGGCAGTCCGTTTTTCCATTATTAGAATAAAATACCCAAGACTGGGTAACTTTGTAAGAGGTTTCTTGAGGTCACGTTTCTGGTGAAGGTCCACAGTGGCTTTTTGGATGGTGGAGTCCTAAGATGACACTGGGTGTCACATGGAGAGAGACGAGCTTGCATGTATATGTCTGTTCTGGTTTCTCCTCTTATAAGGCCGCCACTGTCTGATCATAAGGGGTCCACCCTGTTAGTCTTATCTAAACCTAATCAACTCCTCAGATTAAAATTACACCCTCTTGGAACCTCACAGTGGGGAGTAAGTTTCCACCCAGGACCATTTGGCAGACACATGGAAACCATAGTAAGTGCTCTGCTGAGCCTAGCAGAGTATGTGAAACAATCCAGGCATCGATTAGGTGGACCAGTAGTGGGCATGATGAAAACCCACTGGATTCTGGATATTTCTGGTTGGATCGTATCTGGGATGCCCAGAGATAGAAAGGGATCAAGGATGAGCCTGAAGTTTTTGGATCAGACGACAGGAGGGATATAAGGAACTACTGAAGAGAGTGGAAAAGACACAAGAAGAGCTGGGGGGGGGGGGGACTTGGGTGTGTGGGTGTGTTGTGTTTTAAGACGACAAAGTGAGGCTGCAGAGTGACTAGTTTGATCAACAAGTCTGGAGCTGGGGAAGTGCCAGGCTTGGAGGCCAGGATGTGTGAAGGGAGGGAGTGTGGAACCTTCGGCCTGGATTCAGAGCCCTGTTCCTCCCCGTGGACTTGGACAAGGCTTTTCTTTCCTCTTCCCTCCCTACACTGGTGATACGGTAGAACTAATGCCGTTGGACAGCTGGGAGGGTTTGGTGAAGGTGGAGTATGGAGCACAGCACATGTAACACAGTAACATGGCATGAATGGGTGTCAGCTCCTCTCTCTGGCAACCTTCAGAGCTGACAGACTCAGTAGATGCTGTGAAAGGTACTAACAACTAAGGAAGGCCTGGCCTGTCAGTATAAGGAGGTTGGACTCCATGCCACAAGCAAAGGGAACATTCCCATGGGAAGTGTCTAAGAGAGAAAGAAATTGCAAAGCCGGGGCGGGGTGGCACACGCCTTTAATCCCAGCACTCAGGTGGCAGAGGTATGAGGATCACCGTGAGTTCGAGGCCACCCTGAGACTCCATAGTGAATTCCAGGTCAGCCTGGACTACAGTGAGACCCTGCCTCAAAAAAAAAAAAAAATAAGAAAAGAAAAGAAAAGAAAAAGACAAAAAGAGAAAAAATTGCACGGCTGTGGTCGTGCTAGATTGGATGATAGGGGCAGAGGGTAGGCAGACAAAGACCAGGATTGGGGGGCCCCTAGAGCACATCTCAAAGCCATGTGGGTATGGTTCAAGAGAGCCAAGTACAGAGTGATGGTCCTAGAGAGGGAAGGGCTGAGCACACAGGGCTAAAGCCCACCCTCGTCCTCTGGGGTCACCGGCACCCTGACAGAGAGGCTGAGAGCCAGAGCACTGTGGTTTCCTGAGGCTCCTCGCAGCCTACTTTATAGTTGACCTCTTCAAGGACACAGGGACAAGGCGCTGTTCTGTCCCCAGGGCCATCTCCTTTCCTGCAGCCACCCTCGCAGCACCCCAGGGCACGGCTGCTGCTCGGAGTGCCCTCGGCTTCACTTCTCTCCAGGGTCTCCCCGATCTCCTGATTCCCCGTTGCTACAAAGGATTTGTGCATCCAGCAGGGCGGAATGTCTCCTTTCGCATTAAATACCAACAACAAACAGGCCATCGGTGCTGTCGGGAGTGAAAGAGAAGCAGAAAATTCACTTCATCCTCCAACTTGAGCTTTGAGGTGGCTGGGACGGGGTGTGAAGGATGTATATAATTTATTTATTTGAGAGAGAAAAAGAGGCAGAGACAGAGAATGGGTGCGCCAGGGCCTCCAGCCACTGCATACGAACTCCAGATGCGTGCGCCCCCTTGTGCAGCTGCCTTATGTGGGTCCTGAAGAATCGAACCGGGATCCTTTGGCTTTGCAGGCAAACGCCTGAACTGCTAAGCCATCTCTCCAGCCCACTGGTAGTTTTTCTTATGACCAGAGATTGGAATGTGTCATCCTTTGAGGTAGATATGCCTTGAAGATACGTTTTGATTGGACTACACAGTGTTTTAAAACATATTGAATGGGTTGCCAAAATTTAAAAAGAAAACCAAGAGATTTGACATTCCAAACTGGATTTCAGCATCCAAGTTATTTACTCCAGCCACACTGGGCTAGCTTTCTTAGGGCAAAAATCAGCAAAGGGCTGGGGAGATGGCTCAGCAGTTAAGGTACTTGGCCTGCAATGTCTAACAATCTGAGTTCGATTCCCCAGTATGAACATAAAGCCAGATGCAATAGCACATGCATCTGGAGGTCATTTGCAGTGGCTGGAGGCCCTGGTTTGCCCATTCTCTCTCTCTGTGTCTCTCTTTCTATCTCTCTGCTTGCAAATAGAAAACAAATTTTTCTTCTTTTTAGAAACATCAAGCTGGGCATGGTGGCGCATCCCTTTAATCCCAGCACTTGGGAGGCAGAGGTAGGAGAATTTCCATGAGTTCAAAGCCACCCTGAATCTACATAGTGAATTCCAGGTCTACCTGGATTAGAGTGAGACCCTACTTTGAAAAAAAAATCAGGGGCTAGAGAGATGGCTTAGCAGTTAAGGCACTTGCTTGCAAAGCCAAAGGACCCTCATTCTATTATCCAGGACTCACATAAGCCAGATATACAAGGTGGCACATGCGTCTGGAGTTTGTATTCAGTAGCTAGAGACCCTGGAGTGCCCATTATTTCTCCCTCTCTCTCTGTCTATCTCTCAAATAAACAAAATTAAGTAAAAACATGTTTAGTATTTTTTTTTTAAATCAGCTAAGTTCTAGAATCAATGGCCACTGAGTTCTTACTGAGGTCAGCAGTGCTCACCAGGGGCCCTGCCCAGTTTATCTCCCTTGGTTCCTCACCTCACTAGCCTGTGAGTTTGCAAACCCTGGGGGAGAGAGATCAGACTGGCCAATGAATGAACTCAAAGCGAGGAGCCAACTCAGTTCTGCATCAGAAGGAAACAAGACAAGAAGGAGAGGGGATTAGATGGAGGGGAGGTTGTGCGGTTATACAGACGCTGACAAGGGGACAGAGGCTGGCTGTCTGGTGGGCTGCTTCCTGTCTCCTATCACAAGTGGGTCAGCTCACAGACAGCAAGGAGCCCTCCTCTGCAGCCCAGCTCCTGCTGCCCGGCTAGCTGAACTCTGGCAAGGGCACACCACCAGGTCTTCGGTAAATATGCCTGGGGTCCAGCTCCCATCACAGACTCAAGAATTTTGTAGAAAGCGCATTCATTCATTTTTCTCTTCATGCCTCCTTCCCCCAAAGGTACCCAAACTCCAGTACATCTCGTGCTGGCGTTTGAAGAAACACACTGATTGGCTTTGCATCTGCTCGCTTTGATGAGGGAGCTCAGGACCCTAACTTCATTAGTACCAAGAAAATTGATGTTTCAGATTGCTTATTCGAACCGACAGCATATCCACGGCTTGCGGTTTGGTTGAAAAATGGCTTTCTGTGTTCTTTGTGTTCATCCCTCAAGTTCATGGCCATCACCACCTGAGAATACTTAGTGCTCAGAGTAACTGAAAGGCAGCATAAATCCTGCTTGCTTTGAACGCAGCCCAGGGTTCATCATATCTTCCTGTCCCGGCCAACACTAATCAGCTCTTCCCTTCTCCTTCTCTCTTTTGTGCTTGTAAATCAAGAGGCCCAGTATTAGTCACCGCAGAAGAGATCATTACCAAGTGCAGACGCTGCCTTCATCCATCACTCTGGGCCTCACATTCGGGCTAAGCAAGGAGGATGGAGAGAGCTGACATCATACAATGACAAGTCGCTATAACTGAATCCCCCCCACCCCAAAGCTTAAGAGTCTAAATGTTTCAATGTAGATTCTACACCCTCTCTGGCTATTGTAGCTGTAACTAAGATACAGAGACAAAAGGAAGCGAATTCCTTTAGTGAAGTTTTCCTTTCCTGGACTCAAAAATGTATCTTTAGGGCTGGAGAGATGGTTTAGCGGGTAAGCGCTTGCCTGTGAAGCCTAAGGAGCCCGGTTTGAGGCTCGATTCCCCAGGACCCACGTTAGCCAGATGCACAAGGGGGCACATGCGTCTGGAGTTCGTTTGCAGAGGCTGGAGGCCCTAGCACACCCAATCTCTTTCTTTCTCTCTCTCTCATTGCCTCTTTCGTTCTCTGTCTATCACTCTCAAATAGATAAATAAAAACAAAACCAAAAAAAGTATCTTTAGAGCCTCAAGAATTTGAAACAGCAATGGCTTTTTAATGGTATAGTTGTAGGATTCAGGGGTTTTTTTGTTGTTGTTTTTTTGTTTTGTTTTTGTTTTGTTTTTTTTAATGAGCGAGAGAGAATTGGCATGCCCAAGTCTCTGGCCATTGCAGTTGAGCTCCAGACACGTGCGCCACCTTGTGCTCATGTGTGACCTTATTCACATGTGTCACTTTGTGTGTCTGACTTATGTGGGTTATGGGGAGTCAAACCTGTGTCCTTGGGCTTTGGAGGCAAGCGTCTTAACCACTAAGCCATCTTTCTAGCCTGGTTCAGATTATTTTTGTTAATAATTTTTTTTGCTTATTTATATTTGAGAGCAACAGACAGAGAGAGAAAGAGGCAGAGAGAGAGAGAGAGAGAGAATAGGCATGCCAGGGCCTCCAGCCACTGCAAATGGACTCCAGACGCGTGCGCCCCCCTGTGCATCTGGCTAATGTGGGTCCTGGGGAATCGGGCCTCAAACCGGGGTCCTTAGGCGTCAAAGGCAAACGCTTAACTGCTAAGCCATCTCTCCAGCCCCAGTTCAGATATTTTAAAGATACTAGTGCTAGATCATCAGTATGAGATAGCAGAATTAGATGCTACTTATATGTTGGGTCTGGGATATATGGAGTCCCTCCAATAAAGCCATTGCTATGCCTTTGCTAGTCATCAGTCCACTTGGAAAATTCATTTCCTGCTTTGGCACAGCACATGGTCAAGGGCATTGCTGCCCCCCCCCCAAAAAAAAAATAAAGAAAGACTGTTTCCAGATCAACTACATAGTCTATGAACTTCCCTCTGCATCGCTGACCGAGGGCTGCTGGCCCACATAGATGCATTCCGCTTTTGCATTATAGCTTGGGAGCTGCTCAAATACACATTGCCTTTAGATTTTTTCCATCACATAGGGTTACTTCCAAATTCTGAATTTCCCATATCAACCACTTTAATAATTCTTTTAAGCAGACTAGTTCTAAGCCAAAGTAGCTGATGGGTATGGTAAATGCCTCACCAATTCAAGAGGGGAGTTAATTCCTCCCAGGAGAGGGGACAGGGCAGTATTAGAGTGTAGGCTGGGGCTTGTCCTGGCCTATTTCTTTCTAGAAAATGAGGATTTAAAGTTGTATAATCACAGTCCCCTTTTACTAATGGTAATACCACATTTCATCACTTAAGATGCTGCTGATTTTAAGAAACATTATATTGCATGTACTAATAAGAAAATGTGCCTACAGTTAAATTATCGCACCAGACTCTTGTGGCTTTGAAATGCATTCGTGTGAAATTGGCAGCTTCTCCTGCCCCAGATTGCATTGCTTGGTGTGAAACCAGCAACCCTTTTCGATGACAAATGTAATATTGCTTTTCATCTCAGGAGATGTCTTTCTAATAAAATAAAGCATTTTCAAATAAATAAAACATGGGCTTATCCCGTGCAAGAAAGTAAGGCATTATAGACCTTCTTCCGAAAAAGGCATTTGCTTCATTCATCCCCAATGCACACCCCTCTGTTCTGTTTTGAGATTTTGCTATAGATACAGTAACTTCTCATTTCCATGCTAGATCACAATGTCCTCCTTTCCACGACATTTAAATGACAGCTAAGCTCAGCGGTGGCTGGACAAGAGTGAGCGTAAGTCTGTGGAGGGGGCAAAAGACAATACCTATGATTATGTCAGTCACAGTCAGACCGTATTATGGCTGCTGCTGCTGCTGCTTGGTGACAGACCCTGCTCAGCACCTCGCAGGTCCATGCTGATGTCACGGGCCTGAAAATGAATAACTAGAATCTAAGAACGATGGAATCATAGGAAGAGCTTTGATTTACTGAGAGCTTACTTATGATTCTAGCAAGGTACTAAGATCTTGGCAAAACATATATCACCTGAACTTTATACCAATAAGTAGGTGCAAACAGAGAAAGTTTTATCAAGTTAAGATAACCACCTCCGATTCCCCACTAGGTAAGTCTCAGGGCAAAGGTTCTGGTGCACATAGTAGGACCTCCCCTCCAGCCAGTTCGGTGGCTACAGATAGTGTCAGCCATGACTGAGATTTGGTGAACATAAGCATCATTCACATAAGATCGCACATGTTTCACTCAGTCAGCTATACTGACACACTCCTATAATCCCGGCACTCAGGAAGCTGAGGCAGGAAGATCATGAGTTCCAAGCCAGCAAGACTACATGATGAGCCTTTGCTTCAAAAGACAAATAAAGTAGGGCTGGAGAGATGGCTTAGCAGTTAAGGTGCTTGCCTTTGAAGCCTAAGAACTCATGTTCGAATCCCCAGGTCCCACATTGGCCTGATGCACAGTGACGCAAGCATGCAATGTCACACATGCGCACAAGGGGGCGCATGCATCAGAGCTCGTTCTCAATGGCTGAAGGCCCTGGCAAGCCCATTCTCTCTCTGTCTCTCTCTCTTGCTGTCATTCTCACTCTCTTTTTCTCTCTCTCAAAATTAAGTAAATATTTTTAAATAACAAAATAGAATACAGTCATGTTTTTAAAAGTTCAATCATGATGGGAGGCTATTCCATTACTGCCATCCACTATGATCTTTGGGCACTTTCTTTCTAAAAAGAAAGAAGAAAGAAGAAGGAGGAAGAGGAGGAGGAAGGGATAGAGACATGGCTTAGTGTTTACAGCGCTTGCCTGCAAAACCTAAGAACTCATATTCTAATCTCTAGAACTCTCATATTCTAATCCCACATAAACCAGATGCACAGTGACACAAGTGTGCAACATCACGCATGTGCACAAGGGGACACACGCATCTGAGGTTCATTCACAGTGGCTAAAACCATGACATGCCCATTCTCTCTCTTTCTCCCTCTCAAAAATAAGAAAAAAAAAAAGAAGAAGAAGAAGAAGCCCGGAATCATGGTACACACCTTTATTCCCAGCACCCAGGAGGCAGAGCTAGGAGGATAGCAGTGAGTTCAAGGCCAGCCTGGGACTACAGAGTGAGACCCTACCTCAAAAAAAAAAAAAAAAAAAGAAGGAAAGAAAAATAAAAAATTCAATCATACAGGGTTTTGGTCAAAAATGAACCCATCAAGAATAACAGAATTAGGGCTGGAGAGATGGCTTAGCAGTTAAGCACTTGCCTGTGAAGCCTAAGGACCCCAGTTGGAGGCTCAATTTCCTCAGGACCCACATAAGGCAGATGCACAAGGTGACACATACATCTGGAGTTTGTTTTCAATGGCTGGAGGTCCTGATACGCCCATTCTCTCTATCTCTCTTTCGCTCTCTCTCTCCCTCCCTCCTTCTCTCTCTGTCGTTTTCAAATAAGTAAAAAAAAATAAAATAAGCAAAAAAAATTTGTTTAAACTAGGAAAGGTTTCTTTAAAAAAAAAAAAAAAAGAAAGGAGTAACAAGGCTGGATGGCCTAGCAGTTAAGGTGCTTGCCTGCAAAGCCAAAAGACCCATGTTCAATTCCCCAGGACCCACATTAACCAGATGCACAAGGGGGCGCGCACACATATGGAGTCTGTTTGTAGTGGCTAGAGGCCCTGGTACGCCCATTCCCTCTCTTTCTCTCTCTCTCTCTCTCTCTCTCGCCTCCTCTTTTTCTGTCAAATAAATAAATAACAATAATAAAAGGAGTAACAGAATTAGCAGATGTCTATAATGCAAATGGCTGCTTAATGGAGCTCGTGCGTATGGTTTCTATTGGTATGATGGCTGTGGCAGCTGGGTATTCTCACCATAGTGCCATGAGCTAGTTAAGTTATTACCTAACCAAAACCTTGCCAGTGATCTGAAATGACTTGCCCAGGGGTCATGAAATGTATTCCTGGAAAAATATGGACTTAGATGAGCTCAAGCACTGGCCTCCTGAGCCATCGGCACACGTTCTTGCCTGCCTCTCCCTGTTCTACCAAGGACTGGCTGACTTTACAAAGTGGGCTTTTTGGGGGTGACATTGAATGAATAAAATAGATAGAAACAAACGAATGGATAGGAAACACGTGTGTTTTGTTATCAATAAAAACATTAAAAAAATGGTTTACTTTCATAATACCACGAGGCACATTTTCCAGCGTACAGGAGCCCTTGGTCCATCCCTCTGAAAAACAAGGCAGACCTTGGCAGACCAGCGGCAGGGCAGCCACCACTCCTGCCCCTAGAGAATAGCAGCACTGAGTAAACGCCTGTGGCTTTGTGGTGAGAGCAGTTCTGTTTCCATGGGCAGTTAAAGATGGGACCTGGGAAGGGTTTTGTGTTTCTATTCAGTGCTGTGGGAGCTAACCCAAACAAACAAAAATAAGTAAATAAAAGAAAGAAAGAAAGAAAGAAAGAAAGAGAGAGAGAGAGGAGGGAGGGAGGGAGGGAGGGAGGGAGGGAGGGAGGGAGGGAGGGAGGGAAAGAAAAAAGGGTGAGAGTGTTATTTCATGGTCAAAATAGATACCAGAAGAAAGCACTGCCAAGTCCAAACAGTTAAAAGATCACCAGCCTGAAGCCCTAGCCAGATCGACTCTATGACATTGTTAGAATTGACCTCTGACTGTTCCAGCAACCAGTGTGGAGACAGTGTTAGGAGAAGGCCGTGGGCATCCCTTAAAAAACTATTTTCTCTGACTGGAGATGTGGCTCAGTGGTTAAGGCACTGGCTGTAAAGCCTAGCGACCCAGGTACAATTCCCCAGGACCCACATAAGCCAGATGCAGGCATCTGGAGTTCATTTGCAATGACTAGAGGCCCTGACGTGCCCATACACACAATCTCTCTCTTTCTCTGTATCTCTATGCTTTCAAATATATGAATAAACTATGAAAACAATTAAAAATTGCTTTCTTACGTCAGTCATTCATTTGGTTGGCTAATGTATCCTGAGTACCTATGTGTGGAAAAAAAAAAAAAGGAGGGTGGGGGGCCACAGGGAAGACACAGGTCCTTTGGAAGTCCTAACTGAGCAAGTAGAAGGGAAGCTGATACCTGCCTCACGTCCCCTTGGGGTTTTGTTCCAGCTGTAAAGGCGCCTCCCACTACGGCCTGACCAAGGACAGGAAGAGGCGCTCACAGGATGGCTGCGCCAGCCTCACCACGACGACACTCTCCCCAGAGGTTTCTGAAGCTGCCACCATCTCCTTAATGACCGACGAGCCTGGCCTAGATAACCCTGCCTACGTGTCTACAGCGGAGGACGGTCACGCAGCCAGCAGCCCTTCAGACACTGGCCGGGGCAACCGAACCAGGGGTGAGTCACTTGGGTGGGTGTCTGGGAACCAGCTCTGGGCTTTCGTTGTGATTACCCTCCATGGAATTCTTACTATGGAAAATTCTAGAAATCGTGTTGTTTTCTCCTTCTTCTTCTTCTTCTTCTTCTTTAAGGGGAAATGGCTCTGGTAGTTTTGGCTGTGACTCAATGTCCAATTCTCCAAAGTGAAATGAAACCACGAGTACCTCAGGTCATTAAAACTGTAATTTGACCTGGTGGAAAGGGTTGGAGCGAGTCCTGGTGATCTAGTGATTTCTCACGTGGGTAGCGTCAGGACCGCCTGCTCCAGAAAAGTGTGGTCATGTTTACCCAAGAGAGGCACAAAGCAAACTTTTAAGCAAAGCATAAATATTTTTGTTACAGAGGGCTTAAGAGATACAGATAGGTAAGCAACTTCTACAGCCTCGTCACCATGAACCAACCACTGCCATTGTATAGTTCATCAGACATGTACATAAAAGATTTATTTTTGTTGTTGTTAGTTTTGATTTTTTTTATTTTTTTTGTTTATTTTTATTTACTTACTTGAGAGCAACAGACAGAGAGAGAAAGAGGCAGAGAGAGAGAGAGAAAGAGAAAATGGGTACACCAGGGCCTCCAGCCACTGCAAATAAACTCCAGACGCATGTGCCCCCTTGTGCATCTGGCTAACGTGGGTCCTGGAGAATCGAGCCTTGAACCGGGGTCCTTAGGCTTCACAGGCAAGCGCTTAACCGCTAAGCCATCTCTCCAGCCTGTTACTTTTGATTTTTGAGGCAAGATCTCACTATGTATATATACCAGGCTAATTTTGAACTCACAGTTGTCCTGCCTTGGCCTCTTGAGTACTGGGATTACAGGTATATTTCAACAAGCCTGGCTTAAAAGATGGTTTCTTTTTTTAATTATTAAATGTATTCAGGGAAGTACAGAGCCAAGGAAAGGCACCCACGTGGCTAGAGATCCCACGTGGAGTGCCTGAAAAAAAAACATGGAGAGAAAAGAAAGTTCAAGGAACTCTAGCCATGTGGGGAGCTAGAGGGGCTAAAGAACCCATGTGGAGAGTCAGGGCTTAGGAGACCTCCCCTCAGCTCAGCCGGGCTGGGCATGGGTCGAGCCCAGGTCCAGCCGAGGGAAAACTGACCCACAGCTGGAAGTTCCCAAGTGGTCAGAGAAAAAGATGGTTTCTAGGAAACTACAACCCTTGTCTTTCTGTATCTCTTTCCCCAGCCCGGCCCTTTGAGCGATCCACGATCAGAAGCAGATCTTTTAAAAAGATCAATCGAGCTCTGAGTGTTCTTCGCAGGACAAAGAGCGGGATTGCAGTTGCCAATCACGCTGACCAGCCCCGGGAAAATGCAGAGAATGCCACTGTCCCTGAAGGTAAATGAAGCCCTTGAAGGCTGACTGTGGCTTCGGAGTCACTCCAGGTGTGATGGTCACCCTCTTCCCAAGGGCTTGATAATTTTTACCTTGGCTGGCCTCCACACGGAAGTGATTACAGGCAGAAAGTACTGTCTTCTTTTATACATAGGTGAGGGAAAATGTGTCTGGTCCCTTACTTCAGGTAATGCATATAAAAAATTAGAATAGGCCTGGTGTGGTGGCTCACACCTATATAATCCCAGCGCTTGGGAGGCTGAGGCCAGAGGATTACTGGGAGTTCAAGGCTAACCTGAGCTACAGAGTGAGTTCCAGGTGCATCTGGGCTACAGTAAGACCCTGTCTCAAGATAAAAAACTACATATTAAAGTAGTTAATGAGTAAACCCTTTTAATATTTTATTTATTTGGCAGAGAGAGAAAGAGGCAGCTAGAGAGAGAGTGGGTGCGCCAGGATCTCCAGGCACTGTAAGTGAACTCCAGATGCATGTGCCACTTTGTACATCTGGCGTTACATGGGTTCTGGGGAATTGAGCTCAGGCCCTTAGGCTTTGCAGGCAAGTGCCTTAATGGCTGAGCCATCTCTCCAGCCCCTAAGTAAACTCTTTTCTTTTTTTTTTTTTAATTTTATTTATTTATTTGAGAGCGACAGACACAGAGAGAAAGACAGATAGAGGGAGAGAGAGAGAATGGGCGCACCAGGGCTTCCAGCCTCTGCAAACGACTCCAGACACGTGCGCCCCCTTGTGCATCTGGCTAACATGGGACCTGGGGAACCGAGCCTCGAACCGGGGTCCTTAGGCTTCACAGGCAAGCGCTTAACCGCTACGCCATCTCTCTAGCCCCTCTTTTCTTTTTTAACAGAGCCTGGTATATAGTCAATGATGTATAAGTGTTTGTTACATTACAACCATTATGAGCATTTTATATACACTTCCTCTTTCTGCCCTCAAAACAATCTCTTCATATAGTTATTGTTGCTATCCCTGTCTTAAAGGAAAGGAAACTGAGACAACAGAGGTTATTTAGCTTGTTCCAGATGATCTAGCTAAAGTTTGGATCCAGGTAGTTAGTTCCGGGGATCCACAGGAAGAAAGTCAGCATGTTCTGGGGAGATGGCTCAGTGGATAAAGTATTTGTCATGCAAACATGAGGATCCAAGTTCAGATCCCTAGCACCCACGTGACAATGTGGGCACGCAGGGGTGCATGCCTATATTCCCAGCAGTAGACAGGTGAAAACAGCATCCCCGTAGCCCACTGACTATTTAACCAAACTGGTGAATTCGAGGTTTAGCAAGAGAGCCTGTGTCAAAGAAGAAGGTACAGAGTAGTTATGGAAACACTCTACACCAACCTTGGGCCCCCACATGCGCATACACATAAGATCACATCCACACACACCACAGACATATGAAAAAAAATGAAAGCTATTGGATATTCGATTCTGTGTATTTTATGGGGTTTTTTTCCAATGTAAATGGAGCAATACTTTTTAATACTTTCCTTTTGGCTCTGGAACATTTTATTTTATTTCTTTTTTTTATTGTTTTGAGATAAAGTCCTACTGCTTAACTCCAGAGGGCTTGGAATTCACAATGTAAACCAGACTGACCTCGAATTTGATCAAAACTCTTGCCTCTGCCCCCTGAGTACTGGGATTACCACCATGCTCGGCTTCTGTTAGACCTTTGCAAATAGCAAGTGTTAAAAAATTGAGCTCTTGGCCTGGAAGAGATGGCTCAGTGGTTAATGTGCTTGCCCATAAAGACTAATGACCAGAGTTTGATGCCCCAGTACCCACATAAAGCCAGATATACAAGGTAGCACATGCGTGTGGAGTTTGCAGTGGCTAAAGGCCCCGGCGTGCCTGTTCTCCCTGCACCAACCCCCTTCTTCTGGGTGTGGTGGCACACATCTTTAATCCTAGCACTTGGGTGGCTGAGGTAGGAGGATCATTGTGAGTTCAAGACCAGCCTGAGACTACATAGTGAATTCTAGGTTAGCCTGAACCACAGCAAGTCTGTACATCAAAAAAAAAAAAAAAAAAAAAAAAAACAGAAAACAGGGCTGGAGAGATGGCGTAGCGGTTAAGGCATTTGTCTGAAAAGCCAAAGGACCTTGGTTCAATTCTCCAGGACCCACATAAGCCATATGCACAAGGTGGCATATGCATTTTGCAGTTGCTGCCATGCCCATTCTCTCTCTCTCTTTCTCTCATAAATAAATAAAAATAAAATATTTTTTTAAAAACAAAAACTGAACCCTTCCTGGGTAGTGTGTAGTATTCTGGGATGTAGACGTCAGAAGGCAGCGGGATGAGGACTAAGCATTCCCATGTGATGGATGAGGAAACTGATCTGGGGAGATGGAGTAGCTAAACCCAAAGCCCGCAGCTAAAAAAATGGCGCAACCTGGACCTCACCTCCAGTCCTCCAGCGCCCGAGCCCACTCGCTGAACCATTTCCTCCCTCTCATGAGGGTTCAAAGTTAGATCTCTAGCTTCTTCACTTTCATGAGCAATCATGGGAGATGATTTCTCACTTATTCACAATCACCCCACTTTTTTCCTTTTTTGGTTTTTGGTTTTTCAATGTACAGTTTCACTCTAGCTCAATCTGATCTGGAATTCACTATGTACTCTCAGGCTGGCCTTGAACTCACGGAAATCCTCCTACCTTTGCCTCCTGAGTGCTGGGATTACACACCTGTCTCAACCACCTATTTTTTAAAAAAAAAAAAAATTATTTATTTATTTATTTGAGAGAGAGAGAGAGGCAAATAGAGAATGGGTGCACCAGGGCCTTCAGCCACTGCAAACAAACTCCAGACCAAGTGCTACCTTGTCCATCTGGCCTATGTGGGTCCTGTGGAATTGATCCTGGGTCCTTTAGCTTTGCAGGCAAGTGCCTTAACCACTAAGCTGTCTCTCCAGCTCATGATCACCTCTTACGTTACACACACACACACCTACTCCATGCTCTATTCACAGCATATCACATTCCTATCTGTACCTTTCCTTTAATCTCCCTGATGTTATCCAACATCTGCTTTCCATCTTTCAGCTGTCATTCTAACTCTTCACCTGAAAACAAGGATACTCATCTACTTTCATGAGTTACTATGGGAACTTCAATTATACATACATTAAGTATACTATATGATAAAGTCACAGAAAATAATAATTGTTAAAACCTTCAGTTCTCAGGCAAAGATAGACTATTGAGCCAATACTTTTGTGTTCAGACTAGGCCACATTTGACAGTTTAAAAGTTACTTCAGGGCTGGAGAAATGGCTAAGTGGTTAAGGCACTTGCCTGCAAAGCCAAAGGACCAAGGTTTCCCCAGACCCACATAAGCCAGATGCACAAGGTGGTGCATGTTTGTGGAGTTCGTTTACAGTGGCTAGAGGCCCTGACATGCCCATTCTCTCTCTCTCTCTCTCTCTCTCCCTCCCTCCCTCTCTCTCTTTCTCTCTCTCTCTCTCTCTCTCTCTCTTTCTCCCTCCTTTCTCTCTTTCTCAAATAAATTAAAAAAATTAATTACTTCAACTCTTTAACACTAACATCTCAATGGGATGGTTCTAATGAATGTCATTTGTGAATATGGCTAGGTATCTTGTACCAAACCATGAAGTTAGATTTGGGAATATAGTTTTTGTGTCTGTTGGGTGGAAGTAGGGGAAGGAGTGTAGCAAAGAGAGAGAATCAGCGGTTTTGATGACTATTTCCAAAGCTTTCTTTGTGCAAAATGATTTTTTTTTTAATTTTCCACTCCCTTATTAGCCAGCATGCTTGTGGTAAAGCCTCCCTCATGCAATCAGAGTCATTTAAGCATTAATTGAACTCAGTCACCCACATACTGTTAGCACCAGGAACTGACAGATTAAGACAGCTACTCACAGCCCTACAGTGGAGCCATTTGCTGACATGAAATTAAGTCTCAATGGAGTTTAGAGATGCAAGGGCACAGTGTTTCGGGCTCTCTTTGACCGCTACATTACCTTGTTAATTGTGCTCTACAATAACAAATAACGTTGATACGTTTTTTTCCCCCTGCATTCTTCCTGGAGAGTTGAGTTCATTTGGATAAATGGGCAAAAGGTTGTAGGTTTTGAAAACAGACACAAAGAGTAGATTGTGTAGAACCAGTCTTTCAGTACCGTTGTCTCTGCAGATGATGAAATTAAAGGAGACTCCCAAGGTCAAGGCAGCTGTCAGCAGCTCCAAAGAGCAGAAGGTCTCGGTCCTTCACATCCTAAGTCCACGTCAGGCTACACAGAGGATCCATTTTCCCCAGCAGAGCAGGTGTGGTGCAATCGCAACCCTTCCTGATGTGCCCTGGCACACTTCTAGTTTAATTAAGGCGGAAGGACTGTGCCCATTGGTGCTGCTGGATTCCAGGGGCACAGAGCACATCCCGGTGGACTCTGAACACCTCGCTGATGACAGCGTGATAGAGAGACAGTGAGGGCTAGCCATCAGAAGCCCTGAGTTTTAACCTGGCTCTGAGGGCCACCTCACTTTGCAGCCTCCAGCTATATTCATTCGTGTCCCCGCTCTGCACTTCATTACGCTCGCATACGAAACGAAATGACCGTCTCTCTGGAGTTGCATACTACACACGAGCTGCCCTCTGCCTGGTCTTTGACTCTCCTTTTAGCTATGAATTAAGTAATGCGGGCAGGCTAGGAACATGGCTCCAGGGGCCTTGGCCTCTTTGTGAACGTGAACCAGGTGTTTTGACCTTCTGGGGTTGACAGCAGTGTCAGGTAAAGATGGCTGATGACTCCTGAAACCTACAAATCAGGGTCTCCAAGATTAAAAAGCAAAAATCTTCAAAATGACTCAAGGGGGCATCAGGTCCCATATTTGTCCTTCAATAAGCAAGTGATGACACTGCAAGCTATCTTCTCTCAGTTCATTCCTCTTCAAACAGCGCATGGCCGCTGAAGCCTCCTGCATGCAGAGATCTGTGCACAAGCCACCAAGGAGCCGGGAAAGACAGCCCAGTTAATGTAATCGAAGTCATTTGAATGGGGCTGGGGAGACGGCTCAGCCAGTAAGAGCTCTTGCTATGCGAGCAGAGGACCTGAGTTCAATCTTGTAAAAAAAAAAAAAAAAAAGAAAAAGCCAAGCATGGTCACGCATGCCTGTAACCCCCAATGCCGAAGGGGGCAGAACAAGGAGGATCACTGGAGCTCACTGGTCAGCCAGTCTACCTGAAAAATGGTGGGATCTAGGTTCAGTGAGAGACCCTGTATCTGGGAAATCAGGCAGAACAATGACAGAGGAGGGTACACGGTGTCGTCTGTGGTCTTTGTACACATGCACACAGGGCACAGGCGTCTACACAGACACACACACACAAACACACACACACTCTAAGTCACTCCAATATTACTTGCACTCATCTGCCCAAGTCCCGAATGGACAGGTTAAGATAGCTACTTGAGGCTCAAAGTGAAACAGTAGCTAGATGCTGGATTCTAGAGTCCACCGGAGGGCTATGAGAAGTAGGTGTTGGTAACAATAACGGGACCTTGAATGCCACAAGAAACAGTGAAATGGCACCATAGGAAATGGCATGTTTAGAGAGAATATGGGACAGAGCCATCAGGGTAGTGTTCAATTGGAAGGGATCATTGCACGCAGCCCTCAAAGGAACAACTGGGTTTAGGCCCAGGATGAAAAACATTCCAGAAGAGAAATTTACTCTGGCACCAGAGCAGGAAACTGAGAAACACGCACGAGGAACAGCGGATAGTTTAGTTTGGCAAAAGGAAAGGTGGCTGGCAGCGCCCACTGGGTGGGTGTCTGAATAAATACTGTCTTTGTCCATTTCAGTCTTTCCAAGGTTGTATCACCTGATTCCAGATGGTGAAATTACCAGCATCAAGATCAATCGGGTGGATCCTAATGAAAGCCTCTCCATTAGGCTCGTGGGAGGCAGCGAAACCCCACTGGTCCACATCATTATCCAGCACATTTACCGTGACGGGGTGATTGCTAGAGATGGCCGGCTGCTGCCAGGAGACATCATTCTCAAGGTAGATACTGTAGCTGGGGCCTGTGATAAGGCATATAGCATTAAAAAGTCCATCGGAGCAAAGGAAGAGAGGGAGGACAGGAGGAAGGAAGGAAGGAAAGAAGGAAGGGAGGGAGGGAGAGAGGGAAGGAGGAAGAACAGATGGATGAATAGATGGATGATTGGGTGGATGGATGGGTAGGTGGGTGGGTGGATGAATGAGGTGAATATGCTGAAATAAACATAGACACATTCCATAGCCATTGTTACAGCTCGTCATAGAGGACTTACAATGCAATTCCAGTAGTTCTTTATTCTTAACTCTTCCCCCCCCCTTCTGTTTCTAAATATCTCTTTGTCACTATATCATCATGACTCTGTCTCTTCCTCTCTCCTTTCCTCCCAGCCACCTTGTTTGATTTTTCTCCCTTCCTTTTCTCCTTAACTCTTTCTTCTCCTTTTTCTGGTCTTCCTCCTTTGAGTTCTGCATTCATTTATTTACAGGTGCAGTGTGCATGCGTGCATAGTTGTATCATGTGGGCAGGCATGTGTGTGTGGAAGATGGAGGTTGAGGCTGAGTGATTTCTTTGTTCATTCTCCACATTTATTGATTGAGACGCAGTCTCACCCTTGAGCCCAGAACTCACTGGTTTGGCTAGTCAGGCTTGCCAGCTTGCCTCGGGGATCTCATGTGACTTCCTCCTGAGCTCTGGGAATACAGGCAGGCCACCGTGCTTACACAACTTCTCCATGGATACTGGGGCTCCAGACTTTCATACTGATGCTTAAGGGTCAAGGCTTTACCAAGTGAGCCGCTGCCCCAGTCCCGATCTCTCCTTTCATGAGAAGCATTAATATACAATAAGAGTGGAGCAGACATTTCCTTAAATTATAAAGAGACCAATGGAACATGATGCATTTTATATAATTGCATTTGGAGACCCTTGTACCGTAAATTTCCTATGGCCGAATGACAATCTCTCATCTAGTCTCGGCGACCCAGTGACACTCCAGGAGAGAAAGTGACAGAATGCCTAGGATTAGGCTTTCTGTCCTCCAAGGCTTAATTGGAGGAAAGAACTTTGGGAGGAATTTCCCAGAAGAGAAAGGATGAAGGAAGGGTCTTCAGACAGAAGTCATATGTGTGCCAAAAGTGACAAGAAATCCCTCCTTGCTCGACTATTTCCTGTCTGATGATATTCAGATAACAGTTTTCATTTCGTCCCTTCTAGCAGGCTAAGGGACAGCATTTGCCCCAGCGTGAGCTGTTTGTTTGGCAAGCTAATTGGAATAAGAGGAGAAATAATTTAAAGCAGTTACCGCAGAACTGCTGAAATTCCCACTGGTCTCTGCGGTATGATCAGCCTGGGGGGGAGGGTCTTCCTCTCTGTTCCCTGGGAGACAGCTGCCTTGCAGGGTTGCATAATAAAACATTTCCATTTTATGGCCTGCAGCAGGCAGACCTTCACCGGCAAAAAGGACCGCCCAGACACCCTTTCCAGGTGACCTTAACCTCCTCTTAGCCTTGGGGTGATGGGGAAAAGGCCTTGCTATTTTCCATGTACCCTATGTTTGGACAAAGGTGGCATCTTATCTTTGTTCAGGGAGGCCTTGCCTTCTCTGGGCTGACGATTGTACCTGGAATAAAGCCTTTTTAAAAGCTCAGTCTAACCCCATGGTGGAGGAGGACCCCAGGGAAACAGGAACAGGGGAGAAGGAATAAAAGAGTATAATCTGCTAAAACAATAAATAAAATAAAATAGAAGATAAAAGCTCAGTCTAAGGTGCTTCTAACTACTGGCTTCAAGTACAAGAACTCTTAACCAAATTCTACAAATTCAAGGGCATTGCTCCTCTGTGGGGCCCTTCCTCAAGCATACAGAGAAGAACTGCTGTTAACTTTTTCCTCCTGAACAGTGACAAACACTAGAAGCCTCAGCCTCCAGGCTGGACCTGTGGAGCCAGAGTAATTAAAGCCAGAACGCCAGATGCAGCCCCAGTCCTGTGGATTATTAGTGAGGCCCAAAGAGAGGCCCAGGTCTCGGGATATTTAAGTCTTGCTATAAAGTTATCCAGCCTATCAATCAAAGAGTCTAGAGGGCTGGAGAGATTGCTTAGTGGTTATGGCGCTTGCCTGCAAAGCCTAAGGACTCATGTTTCACTCTCTAGGTCCCCACGGAAACCAGGCACACAATGTGGCCCAAGCATGCAAGGCCGCACATGTGCACAAGGGGGCGCATGCATCTGGCGTTCGATTGCAGTGGCTGAAGGCCCTGGCATGCCAATTTTTTTTTTCTCTCTCTCTCTTTCTTTCTCGCACTCTCGCATTAAAAGTGGGGGGCTGGAGAAATGGCTTAGTGGGTAAGCACTTGCCTGTGAAGCCTTAGGACCCCGGTCTGAAGCTTGATTCCCCAGGACCCACATTAGCCAGAGGCACAAGGGGGCACACGCATCTGGAGTTCCTTTGCAATGGCTGGAGGCCCTGGCACGCCCATTCCCCCCCCCCCCCGCCTCTTTCTCTTTCTGTCGGTCTCAAATAAATAAATAAAAATGAACAAAAAATATATATTTTTTAAAAGGCCAGTCTGTTGGGCTTGCCTCAAAAAAAAAAAGAGCCTAGAAATTTCCTTTTGTGTTTGTTTGTTTGTTTGTTTAAAAATGTGTGGGTTCCCCTGAATGAAACATGGACAAAAGACCTTCAGGTAGCCACTTAGATTCCTTGCATGTTCATACGCACTATCACACTTACACACTTGTGTACTTATTCAGGCTTACTTCTTATATGGATGCTCTACATACAAATACACTCATGCACACACTCAAGACCACTCACGCAGATGCTCAGCATCCAAATGTGCACATGCACACACATTCAGACATTTATTCTTTCTCTCACGTGTGTGTGTGTGTGTGTGTGTGTGTGTGTGTAAATGTGTAGAAACTGAAAGTACCAATATGAGTGACCCACAGAGAAAAATTTAGTTGAAGATGTTTTTACTATGTTATTTATTTATTTGAAAGCAGAGAGAGCATAACAAAGTGACAAAGAGAGGGAAGGGGTGCCCTGGGTGCCAACAAACTCCAGATGCATGGGCCACTGTGTGCATCTGGCTGTATGTGGGTGCTGGGGATTTGAACCCTGGCCACCTTTAACCGCTGACCATCTACCCAGTCCCCTAGTTAACGATGTTTGCAAATAAATTGTCAACTCGATTTCACTTCAGTGACTATTTGATCGAGTCATTTGGGTGGGGTGGAAACCAGAGCATTTGCTTGGCGTGTCCCATGTGTAAACGCACATACAGATTTCAAAGTATGCATTTCACTGAGCAAAAGGGGAAAGCACTTTTCTTTCCCTTTTTTTTTTTTTTTTTTTTGCCTTTTCTTTATTTTTCTTCCTTCCCTCCTTTTCTGCCAACTGAAAACATGATTTGGCAGGCAACTGAAGCGAAGGGCAGAATTCTGCAAACCCATGTGTGGGCCCGCATCAGGACAAGGTTGGAGGAAGGCAGTGTGTATAAAGTCTCAAGTCATAAAGGCTTGAGAACCACTTTTGGAAGACGAGGATATTTGAATACAAGATAAAAAGGAGGGCCGGAGAGATGGCTTGGAAGTTAAGGTACTTGCCTGCAAAGCCAAAGGACCCAGGTTCAATTCCCCAGTACCCATGTAAAGCCAGATGTGCAAGGTGGAGCGTGCATTTGGAGTTCATTTACAGTGGCTAGAGGCTCTGGCTTGCCCATTCCCTTTCTCTGCCTTTCTCTCTCTCTCTCTCCCTCTCTCTCTTAAATATTTTATTTATTTATTTTTTTATTTGACAGAGAAAGAGGGGGAGAGAGAGTAAAGGAATGGACACACCAGGGCCTCCAGACACTGCAAACAAACTGCAGAGGCATGCGCCCCCTTTGTGCATCTGGCTAACGTGGGTCCTAGGAAATCGAACCTGGGTCCTTTGGCTTTGCAGGCAAATGCCTTAACCACTAAGCCATCCCTGCAGCCTCACTCTCTCTCTCTCTCTCTCTCTCTCTCTCTCTCTCAAATAAATAAATGTAAAACGAGGTGGGAGAATTGTCTCCAGGTAACAGCATCCTGATTACTCTTTAGGGGCAGGTTTGGGGCACCAAACTCAGAAGGGTCGTGGCAAGTGGCAGTCCCTACCCATTGTCTCCACTCCCCCAGGTCAATGGGATGGACATCAGCAACGTGCCACACAACTGCGCCCTGCGCCTCCTGCGCCAACCCTGCCAGGCGCTCCGGCTCACAGTGCTGCGGGAGCAGAAATTCCGGAGCAGAAGCGACGGGCAAACGCTGGACTCCTACAGACCCCGGGATGACAGCTTCCATGTGATTCTCAACAAAAGCAGCCCCGAGGAACAGCTTGGCATAAAACTGGTGCGCAGAGTGGATGAGCCTGGGGTGTTCATCTTCAACGTGCTGGATGGCGGTGTGGCCGACAGGCACGGGCAGCTGGAGGGGAACGATCGTGTGCTGGCCATCAATGGCCATGACCTTCGATACGGCAGTCCAGAGAGCGCAGCTCATCTGATCCAGGTGGGTCGGGGGTCACTGTGAGATCACGGACAGGATCACTCATTGCAGCTCCTCACTGCCTGTGCCAAGCACGCCTCCCCTTCAGGGAGTTGAGGTAGCCTGGCAGTTTCAAAGCTGGTTCTCAGGCAAAAACTGGACTCATGTTAAATGATGGTTCTCAGGTTACAGGCCTTTGCTAACAGTCTTTTCTGGAAGGATGCGGGGGTGGGCGCCGTGTTGTGAGGTAGGGTTTCACTCTAGCCCAGCTGGCATAAAATTTACTGTGGAGTCTCAGGCTGGCCTTGAACTCACAGAAATCCTCCTACCTCTGCCTCCCAAGTGCTGGGATTAAACACCTGCACCACCATGCCCAGCCACTGACGGTCTTGAAACACGGCGTGTGCGCATGTGCACCCTCTAATCTATTAACTGTGCTGTGGCTGCCTGTCAGTCTAGCACAGTTCACTAGTGTGTTATATTCCAAGCGCTCAGAGCGATGCCTGGCAAGGGTACAGCTCGGTAAATACATGTTTGTTTACATTTATAAATATTTAACTAATAAATGTAGTCAAATTATAAACAGGTTAATAGATCAAATACATTTTATGTACTCATTCCATCTCATAGGGATTTTTTTTTTTTTTTGTCAAACCATTTATCACAGAATAAGAACTACATTTATTGGGCTGGAGAAATGGCTTAGTGGTTAAGGCTGTTGCCTGTGATGCCTAAGGACCTGGATTCAATTCCCCAGCACCCAACTAAGCCAGATGCACAAGGTGGTGCATGCATCTGGATTTCTTTTACAGTGGCTGGAGGCCCTGGCATGCCCATTCTCTGTTTCTGTCTGCTTCTGTCTCTCTGACTAATAAATAAACAAATAGGAAAAAAAAAGAACTACATTTAGTTTTATATACCATTTATCCCAATATATAATTGCTACTTTTTATCCCTTTGGTTGAGCAACCTCTGCCTGCGATAAATGGTTTGACAAAAAAAGTCCCTGTGAGCCAGGCATGGTGGCACACGCCTGTAATCCCAGCACTCAGGAGGCAGAGGTAGGAGAATCACTGTGAATTCCAGGCCATCCTGAGAATACAGAGTGAATCCCAGGTCAGCCTGGGCTAGAGCGAGACCCTTCCTCAAAACAGCAACAATAACAACAAAGTCCCTATGAGATGGAATGAATGCATAAAATGTATTAGATCTATTAACCTGTTTATAATTTGCTCAGTTTCTGGCCATTCAGAGTTTGAAATATCTGTTTCTGATTTTAAATACATGCAGCCACATTGGGTTGGAGAGATACCTCAACTGTTAAAGGTGTTTACTTGCAAAGCCTGTCAGCCGGGTTTAATTCCCCAGCACCCATGTAAAGTCAGATGCACAAAGTGGCATGTGCATCTGGAGTTTGTACTGGCAAGAGGTCCTGCAATGCCCATATTCATTCTCTCTTTCTCTCTCATAAATAAATAAGTTTAATGCATGTAGTCAAGTCAGTAGAGGGTGCTGGCTCTACCCTGTCTGTGTCTGTGAGTGAGGTGAGAAGATAAACCAGATAAAAATTTCATACATGAAAGAAGAGTCTTTTTCCCCCTTTTTAAAGAAACATTCTGTCGGGCATGGTGGCACACACCTTTAATCCCAGCACTCGGGAGGCAGAGGTAGGAGGATCACTGTAAGTTTGAGGCCACCCTGAGACTACAGAGTAAATTTCAGGTCAGCCTGGGCTAGAATCAGACCCTACCTCAAAAAAATGAAAAACTTAAAGACCTAAAAAATAAAAAAGAAAGAAACATTACGGGATTGGAGATATGGCTTAGTGGTTCAGGCACTTGCCTGCAAAGCCTAACAACCTGAGTTCAGATCCCCAGTACCCAAGTAAAGCCTAATATACAAGATGAAACATACATATAGAGTTCATTTGCAGTGGCTAGAGACCCCGGCACACCCATTCTCTCTGTCTGTGTCTTTTCTAACTCTCTCTCTCTCTCTCTCTCTCTCTCTCTCTCTGCTTGTAAATAAATAAATAATAATAGAATAAACAATCTTTTAAATAAGAATAAGCATTCTTGGGCTGGAGAAGATGGCTTAGCAGTTAAGGCATTTGCCTGCAAGGCCAAAGGACCTGGGTTGAATTCCCCAGTACCCAAGTAAAGCCTAATACACAAGAAGGCGCATGCATCTGGAGTTCGTTTGCAATGGCTGGAGACCTTGGTGCACCCATTCTCTCTCTCTCTTCTTCCTCTTCTCCTTTCCCTGTAAAATAAATAAATAAATAAAATATATTTAAGAAAGAATAATATTCTTATTTTAAAAATATTCTCCTCTAGTTTGAATGAAAAAAAATTAATTTGCTTTAAAATTTAATTCAGTTTAGTTTATGTGTTTTCTTATACCATTTTTCTGCTTCCGTTTATCCTTCCATCCCCTTTTCCCCTCCTCCTTGTGTTCTTCTCCAACTAAGCCTCTTTTCTACTTTCTTTTTTTTAATTTTTTTAATTTTTATTTTTTTTTTAATTTTTATTTATTTATTTAATTGAGAGCGACAGACACAGAGAGAAAGACAGATAGAGGGAGAGAGAGAGAATGGGCGCGCCAGGGCTTCCAGCCTCTGCAAACGAACTCCAGACGCGTGCGCCCCCTTGTGCATCTGGCTAACGTGGGACCTGGGGAACCGAGCCTCGAACCAGGGTCCTTAGGCTTCACGGGCAAGCACTTAACCGCTAAGCCATCTCTCCAGCCCTCTTTTCTACTTTCATACCACATAACCTTTCGTCCTTTCCTTCCTTCGTGTCACCCTTGCCCCCCTCCCCTGGTCTCTGATCTCGAATCCCAGCCTGTACTCCAGCTCAGCTCCCCTTATTTACAAACATACAAACGTTAAAAGCTAGGATCCACATACAAGTAAGAACATTTTTTTTTTTTTTTTTGTCTTTCCAGGGTTAGGTTACCTCACTTAGTATATTACTTTTTTTATTTTTATTTATTTATTTGAGAGCGACAGACAGAGAGAGAAAGAGGCAGATAGAGAGAGAATGGTGCACCAGGTCCTCCAGCCACTACAACAAACTCCAGACGCGTGCGCCCCCTTGTGCATCTGGCTAACGTGGGTCCTGGGGAATCGAGCCTTGAACTGGGGTCCTTAGGCTTCATAGGCAAGTGCTTAACCACTAAGCCATCTCTCCAGCACACTTAGTATATTTATTTTTCCCAATTCCACCCATTTTCCTGGATTTTTTTATAACTTCACTTGCCTTTACTCCATAAGGTAAAACTCCATAGAGTATATGCAACACATTTTGATTATCCAGTCGTCAGCTGATAGACACAGAGGTTGATGCCATTTTCTGGCTATTGTGGATAGAGCAACAGTGACCATGGACATGAGTGTGTCTGTGATAGAACAGAGTCCTTTGGCCGTATGCCCAGGAGAGATATAGCTGAGTCATGTGTTAGTTTGATTTTTCACTTTTTGACAAATCTACACACTGATGTCCACAGTGGTTGTGTCATTGTATGCTTGTACCACTCATGAATAAGGATTCCCCTCTCCCCAAAACTTCATCAGCATTTGATTTTACTAGTTTTCTTGACGATTGCCTTTCTGACGGGGGTGGGAGGGTCAGAGATGGAATATCAAAAAGTGGTTTTTAATTTAAACTTCCCTGATGGATAGGATGTTGAACATTTCCACTTTAGAAGATCAGGTGTAAGGGACTGTGCATGTTTTCCCATGGTAACACTGGTGAGTGCCCTCTGTAGTCAACTAATGCGACTCATGTTCTGGAGATGGTCTTTGCCAACTGTACTTCTCAACATGCAAAAGAAAAACTCTTTTTCTCATGCTATTTGGAAGAAAAAAAAAATCTTGATTACATATGGCATTCTACTTTTGCAGATTAATAACAGAAGAGTAAATTTTTTCTCCCAAGAAAGTAAATTCATGAAATAAAATCTTGCCTAACAGTGGGAATTCCTAAAAGATCCTTTTGCTTACTTAACAAACCCAATGTGCTTTATAAGCAGGAAAAAAAATTTTTTTCCAAAAAAAAAAGGTTAGGGCAAAGCTAGTTGGAAATGAAATGGAAAAAAAAAAATAGAATGTTGGGGGAAAAAAACCCAGCTAGGCACTAGCTTGCTGTTTCTAAAAGTGAATTTATTTGATACTTGTAACTCACGCTGAGGTAAGGGATTAAACTAAATACCCCTCAAAGATTCAGACTCAAATTTCTGCCCAATTCCTGGCTTTGCTGCCCTTGCATGTCCCTTCTGTGACTCACATTTGCCTCAGAAAGAAATTCCTAGACAACATGGCCTCTTGGTCATGGTCTCTCCCACAGTACCATGCCTTCTGCCTTTTTTTTTTTTTTTCTTTTCTACTACATTACTTCAGGGAAGAGTTGTTACAGAGAGGCCACAACTGTTTTAAATTTTACCAACTTTACATATGTTGAGCCCTAACCTCAGCTGACTCAGCAACAGCCTGGGTTAACCAGCGAGTGTAGACAGATGGAAGACCAAGGTCCCTTGAGGAGAAAGACCTTAAGAAGACGGAAGCCTCTAATACACAGCAATTGACTTGCTAAGGGTCTTAATAAGTAGCAATTGTTTTTTAAAAAATATTTTATTTATTTATTTGTTTGACTGGCAGAAAGAGGCGGGGGGGGCAGGAAGAGAGTGGGTGTGCCAGGGCCTCCACCGCTGCAAAGAAACTCCAGAGGCATGCACCACCTTGTGCAGCTGGCTTACATGGGTACAGGGGGATTGAACTTGGGTCCTTTGGCTTTGCAGGCAAGCACCTTAACCACTAAGCCATCCCTCCAGCCCAACAATTGTGTTTTTTTTTTTAATTTTTTATTTATTTATTTGAGAGCGACAGACACAGAGAGAAAGACAGATAGAGGGAGAGAGAGAGAATGGGCGCGCCAGGGCTTCCAGCCTCTGCAAACGAACTCCAGACGCGTGCGCCCCCTTGTGCATCTGGCTAACGTGGGACCTGGGGAACCGAACCTCGAACCGGGGTCCTTAGGCTTCACAGGCAAGCGCTTAACCGCTAAGCCATCTTTCCAGCCCAACAATTGTGTTTTTTAAAATATTTTATTTATTTATTTGAGAAAGAGATAGAAAGAAGCAGAGAGATAATGGTTGCAAAAGGGCCTCCAGCCACTGCAAACGAACTCCAGACACATGTGCCACCTTGTGCATCTTGCTTTACATAGGTACTAGGAAATCAAACTCAGGTTATTAGGCTCTGCAGGTTGTTGCCTTAACCACTGAGCCATCTCTCCAGCCCACACTTGATTTTTCACCAGTGTAAATTGCTCAGATTTCTTAATTGCTCTGTATGGAAGGCATTTTGGAAATGTCTGGTGTCATCTTCAGAATAACAGAACATGAGCTGGAGAGAGAGCTCAGTGATTCAATGCACTTGCTTGTGAAGCCTGATGGCCTGGGTTTGATTCCCCAACACCCAAGCAAAGCCAGTGGTACATGCATCTGGAGTTTGTCTGCAGTGGCAAGGAGCCCTAGTATGTCCATTCTCTCCCTATCTCTCTGTCTCTCTCTCTCTTAAAGAAATATAAATTGGGGTGAGGTAGAGTTTCACTCCAGCTCAGGCTGACCTGGAACTCACTCTATCATCTCAGGGTAGCCTTGAACTCATGGCGATCCTCCTGCCTCTGCCTCCTGAGTGCTGGGATTAAAGGGGTGCACCACCACTATCAGCTTATAAGATATTTTTAAAATTATAGAAGAAACAAGGACCAGAGCTTTGAGAACACAAAGGGAAAAGGATTTCCACACCTCATGCCCCTCAGTGTCTGCACAGCTCCGCCCAGTTCTCACCATAATTGTGTATTCTTTTTTAATATTTTTTTTTATTTTTTATTTATTTATTTGAGAGGGACAGACACAGAGAGAAAGACAGAGGGAGAGGGAGAGAATGGGCGCGCCAGGGCTTCCAGCCCCTGCAAACGAACTCCAGACGCGTGCGCCCCCTTGTGCATCTGGCTAAACGTGGGATCTGGGGAACCGAGCCTTGAACCGGGGTCCTTAGGCTTCACAGGCAAGCACTTAACCGCTAAGCCATCTCTCCAGCCCCATAATTGTGTATTCTGAGAGGCCCTGTCTTGAGTGTGTTTCCTTCCCTTCGCAGCTCTAGATCCACGAGTTCACGTTTACTGGGGAGTCCAGATACATGTATTTAACAAAGGAAGAGATTGTGAACTTCAAATCTGAGCTCTCTCTCGAGCCGTTTTTAAGGAAGCACTCAGACTTTGCACATACACACACACACACATACACACACATCTATTAATAGTGCTGGGATTCATTTATAGAGGTTTTCACTTAAACTGATGTATGTGTGATTGTTTGTTCCTCAGGTGAATTAATTTAAAGGCACAGCTCTTTCATCAAGTAACTAAAACTCAGACTGTTCAAGCTTTAGAAAAGAATACAGGGCTGGAGAGATGGCTTAGTGGTTAAGGCATTTGCCTGCAAAGCCTAAGGACCCCGGTTCAATTCTCCAGGTCTCACATAAGCCAGCTCCACAAGATGGTGCATGCATCTGGAGTTTGTTTGCAGTGGTTGGATGTCCTGGTGCACCCATTCTCTCTCTCATCCCCTCTCTCTGTCTTTAATAAATAAATAAATAAATCTTTAAGAAGAAGAATACAATAATGGCAGGTGAGGTGGCACACACCTTTAACCCCAACACTTGAGAGGCTGAAGTAGGAGGATCACCGTGAGTTCAAGCCCAGCCTGAGACCACAGGGACAGTTCCAGGTCAGCCTGGGCTAGAGTGAGACCCCACCTCAAAAAAAACAAACAAAAAAAAAAAGATGGGCTGGAGAGATGGCTTAGCGGTTAAGCGCTTGCCTGTGAAGCCTAAGGACCCCGGTTCGAGGCTCGGTTCCCCAGGTCCCACATTAGCCAGATGCACAAGGGGGCACACGCGTCTGGAGTTCGTTTGCAGAGGCTGGAAGTCCTGGTGCGCCCATGCTCTCTCTCTCCCTCTATTTGTCTTTCTCTCTGTGTCTGTCGCTCTCAAATAAATAAATAAAAAATTAAAAAAAAATAAAATAAAAGAAGAGTCAGCCGGGCATGGTGGCGCACACCTTTAATCCCAGCACTCAGGAGGCAGAGATAGGAGGATCGCCACGAGTTCAAGGCCACCCTGAGTCTACATAGTGAATTCCAGGTCAGCCTGAGCTAGAGTGAGACTCTACCTTGAAAAAAACAAGCAAACAAAAAAACAAAATAAAATAAATAAATAAATCAAAGAAGAGTCAGGGCTGGAGAGATGACTTAGCGGTTAAGCACTTGCCTGTGAAGCCTAAGGACCCCGGTTCGAGGCTCGGTTCCCCAGGTCCCACGTTAGCCAGATGCACAAGGGGGCGCACGCGTCTGGAGTTCGTTTGCAGAGGCTGGAAGCCCTGGCGCGCCCATTCTCTCTCTCTCCCGCTATCTGTCTTTCTCTCTGTGTCTGTCGCTCTCAAATACATAAATAAATTAATTAATTAATTAAAAAAAGAGTGTTATAGGGCTTTATGTAGCCAGAAAGTAAAGTGTATCCTGATCATATTACTTACATTTGCTTTAACGATATGATTCCAGCTCATGAGTTCTGCAGTAGACCAGGGGGGGAAGGGCAGAACTTTTATAGGAATTTAAACATTCAGTTCTCTTGGATCCAGTAAGAAATGCAAGTGAAATAAGACCTGTTAGGTCTGTGTGCGTTGTTGCAGATCAGCCAGCTAATCGGGGATCCAGTCCCTGCTTACACGAATGCTCTTACCATGGTCCTGTAGTAAATTTAGTGCATGGAGACTAAACTTCACCTCCAGGCGCTCAATTGTCAAGGTCCAGATGATGGTTATATAGGGCTCCAGTCTCCCTGTGTTCTTGAGAAAGTGGGACTTGGAAAAGTGTACAGCTTCTTTGGTTCAGAACTTAATGAGCACGAACCTTACCCAATTATGCTCTGCAAGTTGGTAAGGGGCCTGGAAATTTCACAGCCCTTTCTCAACTGCACATGCCCACTGCACGCTTGGTCCTTTACCACAGAACAAATTTGATCTCTGGGGGAACCTCTGGTTCCCTGAAGGGAAACAATGCTTTTGAGGAGTGGGTTCACCTTAGTGAACTCAACAAATTAGCAGATCCAGGGACTTGGAGACCAAAGTCTTTTAAAAAAATATTTCACTTATTTGGGCTGGAGAGATGGCTTAGCGGTTAAGACGCTAGCCTGCAAAGCCAAAGGATCTCGGTTCGATTCCCCAGGACCCATGTAATCCAGATGCACAAGGTGGTGCATGTGTCTCTTTTCTCTCAAACAAAATAAAAATAAAATATTTTAAAAATATATTTCATTTATTTATCTGAAAAACTGTAAGAGAGAGAGACAGGGAGACAGAGAGAGGAAGAAAGAATGGGCACACCAGAGCCTCCAGCCACTGCAAACAAACTCTAGACACATGTGCCACCTTGTACCTTTGGCTTTACGTGGGTACTGGAGAATCGAATTCTGCTCCTTAGGCTTTGTAGGCAATACCTTAACCATCAAGCCATCTCTCAAGCCCCAAATTACTATTTTTTTTTTTAGGCAAGCCCAACAGACTGGGATTTTTTTTTAATTTTTATCTTGGGGGTTTTCAAGGTAGGGTCTCACTCTAGTTCAGGCTGACCTAGAATTTGGAAATCACTATATGGTCTCAGGGTGGCCTTGAACTCTCAGCAGTCCTCCTACCTCTGCCTCCTGAGTGCTGGGATTAAAGGCATGCGCCACCATGCCCGGCTCTAATTCTCCTTTTCTACCCTGGTCAAGTCCTGAGGACTTCTCACCACTTTTCCTCGAGGCCTCCTTTAATTTCCTTTATCTTCGTCCAGACTCTACTCATGCTTAGCTCATGGAAGGAGCTGTCGCCTCTAGAGCAGATGTTCATGAGTTCCTTTCAGAATGGGCCAGGCACAGTGCTAGGTGCTGAAGTCTCTGTGGTGAACAAGTCAACACATAGCTGGTTTGCTTTCACCAAGTTCATATCAACTGACCACACACTCTTGGTTTATTTGACACCTGTATTCCTATAGCCTACAACTTTTCACTTCATGGGAAGAATTCTTTTCCCTAGTTCTTATTTATTTTTCCCTAGAAGCTCTTTTGCTCATTAGAATGAGGGGAAGGCAAGAACTTTGTTCCTACACCTTGCTCCATGGTAGATAGTATGCATCTATGTCAACAGGGATGACTGGTGACCTTGGTATCATTCTAGCTTTACCATGACATCCTTTCTTGGTTTTATTTTTTGAAGTAGGCTAGCCCAGGCTGACCTGAAATTCACTACATATTCTCAGGCTGGCCTTGAATTCACAGCAATCCTCCCATCTCTGCCTCCCGAGAGCTGGGATTAAAGGCGTGCGCCACCACAGCGCAGCAATCACGGCGTTCCATTGGCTTCAGTTTCTGTTCTGCCATGGAAGGTCTGTGTACCATCACATGGCTTCCGAGTGTCGAGGTCAACTCCTCATGGCTGGGGCAAACATCCAACCAGACACAGCTTATGGGACAAAGGGGTTTATTTCAGGCTTACAAAATCCAAGGGACGTTCCATCATGGCAGAAGAAGCTGTCTACTTCCGTATATCCAAGCCAAGAGAAACAGCTGTAGCAAGCAAATGCCACCAACATCTTGTGCAAGCAGCCAGAGCTCCAGCTGCTCTCCACACACCCACTAGAACTGAACTCAGATCTGCCCCCAAACGCACCTTAGGGCTAGACGCCAAGATCTTCCCCTCCAGTCACACCTCCCCTGTAGTAGGAATATGTCTGATAGGGAGTGAAGTTATAGCTCAATTTTTTTAGTACAGCACCTGGGTCTCTGGGAGCATACATTCAAGCTACCACACCGAGGCTGGCCATTGCTGCTGTGATTGCCCAGCAACATCTCTGTCATCCTTCGATGACTCACAAATGGTGAATAGAGACAACCAAACACTTGACCCCATGGGATATGGACACAATCTTGTTTGTATTAAATAACAAATCAGGAATTAAACCATGTAGGTCCTCTGTGAAGCTGGCCCATCAGCAAAAAGACTCTGTCAAGTTCATCAAACCAGAACTCATCATTTGGTTCAGTTCTATGCCCTGTCCCCTCCTAACTTGATTGGAGTGAGCTAGAGTTCACTAAGTTCTTGTTTAAATTTTTTTTTTTTTTTGCAACTTTTTTACGTGAGAGAGAGAGAAAAAATCGGCACGCTAGGGCCTCCAGCTACTGCAATTGAACTCCAGATGTATGCGCACCTTGTGTGCATTTGCATCACCTTGTACCTCTGGCTTATGTGAGGCCTGCAGAGTCGAACCTGGGCCCTTAGGCTTCGCAGGCAAGTGCCTTAATCACTAAGCCATCTCTCCAGTCCATGTTTTAATTTTTTAAATTATTTTTTTAATAAAAAGTCTGTAGTCTTAGACCCCCTCAACCCTGCTCAGGCCCAGAAGTCACTGCAGAGGAAGTGGTGACACAAATACTGCTCTCAGGGCTAGCCTAAAAACCAGATCCAGGGAGATGGCAACAGACATGGATCACTCAGACCTCGTTGAAATAGAGATCCAGAAGCTACAGAGAAAGAAACACTAAATCAGATCTCTATCGTGCCCACTGAGGCTCGGAAACTTTGTGGAAGAGTTCACAAAGATTTTTTTTTTTTTTTTTTTTTTTTTTTTTAGAGGTAGGGCCTCACTCTAGATCAGACTGACCTGGAATTCACTAGGTAGTCTCAGGGTGGCCTTGAACTCATGGTGATCCTCCTACCTCTGCCCCCACCCCGAGTGCTGGGATTAAAGGCGTGTGCCAAAAGTTTACCAAGTTTTTGAGCTGACTTGAAAACATTTGTACTGAAGACAGAAGGAATAGTTGGCCTGGGAAGAGAAAGAGCTAAGGGGGGAGATTAGGATCCATCCTTAAGTAGGGTTGTCACGGTGACATTGATTCTGGGTTGTCCTTAGGATATAGTCTATGGGCAAGTAGAAAAATGGCAAGTTTAAGTTCAGTGTAAAGACAGACTTTTTAAGCCCGTGCTGTCTGAACTGGCATGAGCCCCCTTGTTATCAGAGGCTTTGACACACAACTACATGAGAACATGGCTGTTCTCTCAGAATGGAGCCATGGGCTGTAGAGAAAATGTACTGATTTACAGGCATATGACCATGGATTTACCCTTTAAATTTTTTTATTTCTTTCTCTTTTTTTATTTTATTTTATTTTATTTTTTGTTGTTGTTTTTTTGTGTTTCAAGGTAGGGTCTCACTCTATCCCAGGCTGACCTGGAATTCACTATGTAGTCTCAGGGTGGCCTCAAACTCACAGCAATCCTCCTACCTCTGCCTCCCAAGTACTGGGATGAAAGGCATCCACCTCCACACCCAGCTAAATTTTCATTTTTTGTTTGAGACAGAAAGAAGGAAAGAGAGAGAGAGAGAGAATGGGTACACCAAGGCCTCTAGCCCCTGCAAATGAACTCCAGACACATGTGCCACCTTGTGTATCTAGCTTATGTGGATTGTGGGAAATCGAACCTGGGTCCTTAAGCTTTGCCAGCAAGTGCCTTAACCACTAAGCCATCTCTCCAGCCTGGATTTACCCTGTCTTGTCTGCTCTCAGGAGCTAAGCAGGGTCATGCTAGATTAGTCCTTGGATGGGAGAAAAAGTATGCAACGGATGTCTGGCATCTCTTGCATGTGTGTGACTTTCTTATGTAATGGAACAGTGACAGGGACTTTGTAAGCACAAGATGGATGAAGTGAGAATGGCCCTTGACTATTTGTTGGAAGGGAAGCAAAAACAAGGGCTCCAAACAGTATAGAAACATCCCACAAGTGTTTGGTTTAAAAAATCAACAAAGCCGACTGCATTCTTCTGAGGGTTTTTGAAAAAGATTGAAATGTATAAAATGAATTTGTTTTCTAAAAATCAACCAGGCATTGAACCGGGCATGGTGATGCATGCCATTAATCCCCAGAATTTGGGAGGCTGAGGCAAAAAGATGGCAAGTGATATATCAGCCTGAGTGACATAGTTAAGTCGAAGCTAGTTCTCTCGAGAGCTGATTCTACAAATCCCATTCCAGCTCCCATCTGCTCATACCAAACACTCACCCACCCGAGTATGGGTCTCCTGTGGACTTGGATTGTGCCCAGGATCTACCTATTCTGTGTGGCACAACCCTGACACCCTCAACTTGGAGCCTCCTCCACCCCATTTCAAAGGTTTGTGTGAAGTAATTCCACGCAAGAGTGACTCTTACCCTGCACACATATAAAGCCAGCACCAGAAACGAACCTGAAAATCCCATTTCAGTTAGAGACAGTTTAAACTTTTTTGTTCACTTTTTATTTATTTATTTGAGAGCGACAGAGCAAGAAAGGGAGAGAGAGAGAGAGAGAGAGAGAGAGAGAGAGAGGGGGAGAGAATGGGCGCACCAGGGCCTTCAGCTACTGCAAATGAACTCCAGACACGTGCGCCCCCTTGTGCATCTGGCTAACGTGGGTCCTGGGGAACTGAGCCTCGAACCAGGGTCCTTAGGCTTCACAGGCAAGCACTTAACTGCTAAGCCATCTCTCCAGCCCTAGAGACAGTTTAGTAAATATTTTGCTTAAGCATAACATACGTACCTCCCAAACAGCACAGATAGACTTGCTTTGACTCCAGTCCTCCTTTACAAACAAGAAAGGAAAGCCCTGGGCCAAGTTAGAACCCTATCCTGTGACATATGGATAGGTTCTCTGTCAATGTTCACTCTGCCTGTAGCTATCACGAGCCCTCCCTGCCACTGTTTCTTATTAAGACGGCAGATCTGCTATATCTACTTTTCTGGCACATAGGTGTGTATGAAATCAAGAATCGTTCTCTCCTTCATCTTTCTATACCTCTGCCTTGCCTCGCCCCCGCCCCCAAACACACACATCAGAAAGTCTGTGAGGCCAGGAGCTGTTTCTTGACTTTGAATACAGCTGCTCCTGAGATTTAGTGCCGGGACAAACACGTTAGCCAATTTTTCCCCTTATATCTTCAACCACGATGAAAAAAAAATGAATCAAATAGTCTCCCCGTGAGTAATTTACAAGGTGGCTGGTGAGAGCCGTGGACCCAGCCTAGCAGATAATATATTTCCATGTAAGTTGATATCGGGATTATTTACTGGAATGTTAGGCTTGCCAACAAGCTCATGCCCGAGCCAGCATTTGAAAGCCTAGTGAGAAATCCGCGGTCAAAACTGTGAATTAAATAACTCTCCCAGGCTGCCCCTTCGCAATTTGGATCGTTAAGTCTCTAATGTTTACAGTTCTTATGAAATGCCCAGATTAAGTGTTGCCCCCTATCCAAGATGAGCAGGGTACAATTGCAGGCCAGAGAAAACACACTGCCAAGACCCTTTCTACACACCAGAGTTTCCCCAAAGATAAGGAAGTCAGCCTCGGTGACTAAAGTTTGCTCCGAACACTCAGGGGCTACTTATCATTTTGTTATTTATTTATTTATTTATTTTGCTTCAAAGAGCTTTTGGAGATAACCTTATTAGGATAAGCAAGGCTTGCAGATAGAGATACCATGATTACAACACTCACTTCCAAGAATTGAACGGGGAGCTGGATAATGCCGTAGTTTTGCAGGTCAGCTTTCTCGATGGCTATTTCCTGGGCTTGTTCCTTTTCATTTTGTCCTGACACAGCCTTCGTAAGTGACGAGAAACAGCAAAGACATGCCAAACAGGCCAACAAAGGGAGGGCACATAAGTGATGACTGGGTAGGTTGGAGTGATGACGGGCTGGGCGTAAAGGAAAGTGGGCTGAGGACAGACTTAAGCTTGCTCTTGGGGCAGTTGGCCAGCATTTCAAATTGATATGGACTGAATTAACATACCTAGTTGGCCATCCATTGTAATGTTTACAGTAGTCTTGAAGCTTTACTTTCACTGGTCTATTTGCATGTGCATGTGTGTGTGTCAAAGAAACTAGAATTTTTCCATTAAAAAAAAAAGAAACCAGGCACGGTGATGCATCCTTTTAATCTTGGCACTCGGGAGGCAGAGGTAGGAGGATCGCCATCAGTTTGAGGCCACCCTGAGACTCCATAGTGAATGCCAGGTCAGCCTGGACTAGAGTGAGACTGTACCTCAACAACAACAACAAAAAATTGTAAAACCAAAGTCATAGCATGGAAATCCCCTGGTGCCAGGCACTGTGCAAGGAAATTTACAAGTAGCTGACAATGTCTCCTCTCACCCAGGCCAGTGAAAGGCGTGTTCACCTCGTCGTCTCCCGCCAGGTTCGGCAGCACAGCCCAGACATCTTCCAGGAAGCTGGCTGGATCAGCAACTACTGCCGGTACTACGAAGGCCCAGGGGAGAGGAACCTGATTCCCAAGGTGAGGCCCAGCCAGGCATGTCTGCTGCTCCTGCAAGGAGCTATTTCTTGGGAAAGCTGTGTACTTTCATGGTCCTAAGTGTTACCCTCTGGACTTTGTCATTTCAAGAGACACCGCTCTACTTATGAAACATTTAAAAGGCCCAAATCCCCGCTTAGGGTTTGTGAGATAACAGGTGTCTCTCTTCCAAGCAAGGAGCGAGGGAGGTGCCAGGCGGCATTTGAAACCCATCCTGCAGGCTCTCTGATTATAACATGGGGACCTAAATTCTAGGCTAAGCCAAATACATGTCATGTGTTCGCCACAAGTCATGCTGTGTAAGGACTGTTTTCCATTCATTTAGAAATGAAATAAGACATTTGCTTGGTTTCTGGTTTGTGAGTTTCCCAATCTGCCTGGAAATGATGATGATCTCCACCTTCTATTTTTAATATTTTTGAGGTTTTCCCAAGGAGCTAGGAAGTTAATTGGAACATTTTAGCACGGAATGTTAGGGAAGGCAGGGACTGGGATATGTGTCTTGTTTTATGATAGTCAAATCTAGAAAAAAAATTTTTTTTTCAACTATTTTACTCATTTATTAGAGAGGGAGAGAATGAGAGCACCAGGGCTTCCAGCCACTGCAAATGAACTCCAGACACGTGCGCCCCCTTGTGCATCTGGCTAACGTGGGTCCTGGGGAATCAAACCTAGGTCCTTTGGCTTGGAAGGCAGGCACCTAAACCACTAAGCCATCTCCCAGCCCTTAGAAAATTTTTAAACACCATGGATCCCGCAGAATGCATCCATGGCTGGAACCAGGGCTTCTGGCCAGCCGTTGGCAGCTTCTTTTCAAGTAGAATGACTCGTCCCAATTCATACTTCTGCCTGGGGCTTCTGCTAGGTAAACCTCCACTTCTCCATGTGGGATGGGTGTCTAAGCAACACAAGTCTTGTGTAGGCCAAATTAGGAGTCCTATCATATAACCTTGGCTCAGCATCCTTTATGATGACAGTAAACTTCCATTGGTCATTTCCCCAGGATCTTATGCCATTGTGTAACTAAAAGCAAAAGCCCTTTTAGGTAACCTGTTCTAGAAACAGAGAAGGTGGAAATGTTCTTTTCTTGCCTTATCAGGCCACAAGTTGAGTTTTTGAGGGATGTGCACAGAAAACATCTCTGCTTTATAATCAGAGAGCCTGAGATTTCACACCCTTATCCTTAATCTCCAGTCAGTCATGTCTTCATAAACCCATCAATTCTGTATTTGTAGATCACTTATAATAAGTGATCTACACAGACCAAATATATCCTGGTGAAACATTTAGGCATACATAACCCATGATATTTTCTTGCTAATACATACCATTAACACTTAAATTACACTGGCTATTTTATTAGTGGAAAGCGATGTTAACTCATCTAATGAAAGCCTTTATCTAATTAACTGATTTTAGTTAAATTAAGTAGAATGTTATATGTTCGTTCATTAAATCACTAAAACCGAGGCTGGCACCACAGTGCAGCTTTGTAATTCCTTCCACATACTTGGGGAGTCATGGAAAAGCTATGTGTCTGGTTTTCTGCAAGCACACCCACAAACTGGCTGATTGGGAGAGCAGCTCCGCTCATTCACATTGCCCTTTGCCCTCTGAAACCCCCTTAATAAGAAAGTGGCGTGTTGAAAATGAAACTGCAGCTGTTTGATGGTTTTGTTTTGAAGTGGAGTGAGAAAACACCATTGTATCTTGAAACAGGCAAGCCAGGATTTGAGAGATAGAAAAGCTTCTTAACAGTTAAAAAGCTAAGGATAAATAGACATCACGTTTAGACCTGGGGTCACCTGTGTGGAAAAGGAAAGAGACTGTGTGTGACCAGAGTGATGTCACATGGACACATCAACCATATGCAGAATGCTGATTTCTGGTATCTAGTTGTCCGATGCACAGATGTGTCCTGATCATCTTTAAATTTGTATTTATTTATTTGAAAGAATGAGAAAAAGAAAGAGGCAGACAGACATGGGGGGGTAGGGAGAGAATGGGCGCACCAGGGTCTCCAGCTGCTGCAAACAAACTCCAGACGCGTGCGCCCCCTGGTGCATCTGGCTAACGTGGGTCCTGGGGCATCAAACCTGGGTCATTTGGCTTTGCAGGCAAATGCCTTAACCACTAAGCCATCTCTCTAGTCCCCCATGTTCTTTATGTACTCTTTCAGATGTCTAAAATGTTTTATTTTGAAGATCCATTTCAGATGAATTTTATGATAAAATACTTGGTTTCCCCTCCTTTTTAGTTAGCTTGAGCTATTTCATCATAATTTGTTTTTGAGCAATAGAGAACACTGAGATCTCCTAGAAGGGAGTGGAGAGAAAAGACAGAAAAAAAAAAATATCTTTGTCATACTTTCCTCCTCCTCAACATTAAGTTAGGCAACTCAGTGTGAGAAATTTATGGAGAGGAAGTTTTCTTTTTCTTTCTTTTTCTTTTGGTTTTTCGAGGTAGGGTCTCACTCTAGCCCAGGCTGGCCTGGAATTCACTCTATAGTCTCAGGGTGGCCTTGAACTCATGGCGATCCTCCTACCTCTGCCTCTCCAATGCTGGGATTAAAGGCGTGAGCCACCACGCCTGGCAAGAGAGGGGGTTTTCTATTGCTAGGTGTATCTCTCTTTGGCAGGGAAGGAAAATGGTCATGGAAGAAACAGGACACGGCACACATTGGTGGTGTCCTAATCCCTGTGCTGAGTCCCTTGGTGATGAGCTAAGTATCTCCTTGCACAATGCAGGCAAGACTGACTGACTGACTGACTGACAAGTACCAAAGTGTGAAAGAAGATGCTGTATAACATTGCATCCATTTTTTTAACTTGGAAAAATAATTGTTCTTGGGGGGTAGCTTAATGAGTAAAAACGATTGCTGTCCAAGCATGATAACCAATCCCAGAACCCACATAAAAAGCCGGGTGTGGCCACACACACCCGTGAAGAATTGGAGATAGGAGAATTTTTGGGGGCTCACTGAGATTCAGCCTGACAAAATAATAATAATAATAATAATAATAATGTCAGTAGTTATGAATGGTGAATTTTCTGAAATGCTGATTCATCAGTTAGATCAGAGGTCCAATTCACTTTGTAGATTTCACATTTCTCCTGGGTCCCTAGCCTCAGCTTTTACATACAGGGAAACCTGACTTTTCCAGGTTATCCTAAGGAATTTGAGATGATAGAACTGTAGGAACAGAGCACAGAAATGACCTTTTCATGCGTCCTCTGTGATACCAAGGTGCATCAATCATATTGATGCAGATGGAGGAAATTGTGTCTGTGGAAACCCACTGGGGCCTACATGTTCTGTTTCTCTGTCTGTGCCTTCAGGCCCTTCATTCTGCGGCTTATCGTGAGAAGGTGGTCAGTGTCCGAAAAGACCCCAATGAATCCCTCGGCATGACGGTCGCAGGGGGCGCGTCACACAGGGAATGGGACTTGCCGATCTATGTCATCAGTGTGGAGCCCGGAGGAGTCATAAGCAGAGATGGAAGGATAAAAACAGGTAAAAATAAAAGAGAGGGAATTAAGGTGCTATGGTGGCGGGATCTCAAGAGGAGTTAGCAGCTTTCTGGGTTAGGTAAATTCTTCCAGAATGAAGGCGAGCATATGAGAGTGACCCAGCCATGATTTCTACTGTTGTCTGACCAGGACAACAGTATGGCTGCAGACCATGTTTCACTCGGCTTAGTTTATGAAGGTGGATGGGAAGCCAGAGATACCTAGGGTATCCCCAGATAAGCAGGCAGCCGCTACGGTGGAGACCCAGTAGCCTCTAAGGCATAATTTGGCTCCATTCAAACTGATTCTGTGCGGAGTTTTCACAATGATGAAACTCGTTAATGAATTTGTTCCATTTTGTGGGCCCGGATCCAGTGGGATCACTAAGGACTGTGCTAGGTACTTGCGCTGGGTGGACAGTGTTTCACTTCTGTAGTCATCCACATTCTGGCCTACTTCCATCAAAGGAAAGGGGTGTCTGGTTGAGCTCTGCAGGTGTGTGCCTCTCATAATACCATCAACACATACACAGGGGCTGCGTAGGTGAACAGCGGCGACTTTTCTGGTATGTGTTTGGCGTGCAGATGTCCGCACCTCACGAGCATATATGTGGAGGCCAAAGGACCACGGGTGTCCTGTATCACTTTTCTGCCTAATTTCCTTAAGACACAGTCTCTCACAGAACCTGGAGGTGCCCCCACCCCCCAGGGCTGGAGCTATAGGTTAGCATAACCACGCCTAACCTTTTATGAGTGCTGGGGCTTGAACTCTGATTCTCATGCTTGCTAAGAAAGAAAGTGCTCCAACCCACTGAGCCATCTCCCCAGTGAAAATCACTGTGACCCTTTTATGGGTTCCCATTTAAGAGTAAAAAGTATTCTGAGAACCGGGCGTGGTGGCGCATGCCTTTAATCCCAGCACTCAGGAGGCAGAGGTTCGATGCCACCCTGAGACTACATCGTGAATTCCAGGTCAGCCTGAACTAGAGTGAGACCCTACCTCGAAAAACCAAAATTAAAAAAAAAAAAAAAAAAAGGAAGGAAGAAAGGCTCACACTGTTTACCATGTGCTACAAGGGAACCCAGCCAAATGTCACTGTGAGGTGCTGAAGGCACGTGCCTCACCTCACCCTGTCCACATTCCCACTGCTGTCCCCATTCTTCGGCCCCCTTTGTCCCAGTCACTCCCTGCCCCTGCACACACAGACAAGCTCCTATTTGCGCTCACTGAGCATACTAACGCTTGTCTGGCTGTCAGGTGACATCTTATTGACCGTGAATGGAATCGAACTCACAGAGGTCAGCCGGAGTGAGGCGGTTGCCTTATTGAAGAGCACGTCTTCCTCAGTGGTGCTTAAAGCCCTGGAAATGACAGACCACGAGCCCCAGGAACTCTGTCACAGCCCAGAAGCCCTGGACTCCAACCACAACATGACCCCGCCTAGCGACTGGTCCCCATCCTGGGTCATGTGGCTGGAATTACCACGGTGAGTCTCAATGTGACTTCCCAATGGTGGCGGAGGGAGGGGGGATTATGGGAGGAAACGATTATGTTTCTTTTTTTGTTTAATTTTTTTTTAAATTTATTTGAGAACGACAGACACAGAGAGAAAGACAGATAAAGGGAGAGAGAGAGAATGGGCGCGCCAGGGCTTCCAGCCTCTGCAAACGAACTCCAAACGCGTGCGCCCCCTTGTGCATCTGGCTAACGTGGGACCTGGGGAACCGAGCCTCGAACCGGGGTCCTTAGGCTTCACAGGCTAGCACTTAACCGCTAAGCCATCTCTCCAGCCCCGATTATGTTTCTTGTACCAACTCTCTTGGGCTGACTCACGACAGCAGCATCTTAATGCGGCCCAGTCTTGGTTGTGGAACTGTTCACAATCTGTCTTCCTTTTGGTAGATGAGATGCATGGAGAAACCCTAGGGCAGGAATGAAAGTCTGGGCGTGGAAACGCTGCCAGGCCATCCCCCCTGGCACGTGCACAGAGTTGCCACACACAGCCCTGTAGGCCATTCACGTAGCATGCACAGCTGGGCACAACGGGTCAGCCTGACCAATAGGAACTGCCTGTGGATTCGAGGGAACTGAGCTGCACCTGGAAAAAGTTCATCACTGCCGAATTGGCTAGTCACATCCCTGGGAAATACATGGAGGATGTGGCTTTATTCTGGCTTTTGGTCAGCCCTGACTGTCCAAACAACGTTACTGGTTTCTCAAATGTTTAAGTATCTTTTGGCTGGGGATGCCTTGTAGAACAGCTTTGTCACCACTTTTGGGAAATTCTTTGGGAGGAAGCTGGTGGCTGCATTTTAGTGAGATATAACTGAAGGCTTTCAGTGACATGTTCAGTTGTTTGACGTAATGACTTCAGAGAAGGATTTAGGGGACCCTCCTCCACTAAGCAGCTACATACAGGAACTAGTCAAAGAACAGATGTGTCAGTGTTTACAGCCCTGCTTCAGAGCATAAACCACTGGCCTTCAGATCCATGATGGCAAGAGTGACTTCAGTGTTAGATGCTGGAGGTAGCCAGGCATGGTGGCGCACGCCTTTAATCCCAGCACTCAGGAGGCAGAGGTAGGAGGATCGCCATGAGTTCGAGACCAGCCTGAGATTACATAGTGAATTCCAGGTCAGCCTGGGCTAGAGCAAGACCCTACCATGAAAAACAAAAAACAAACAAAAAATGCTCAAGGAACTGAATACATTGTGATAGGACTAAATAAATGAAAGCAAGATAGCAGATTTTAGAACAGTTTTCTTAAGGGTGGAGACCGATCTGCACTGATTAAATAAAAACACATTTGAAATGCACTTTTTATGGGACAGTGCTTTGTGTCTCACTAAAGTCAGCCTTGGAAGGTCATTCAAGACATGACCTTTCTCCCCGCTCCCTAGCCGAATGCCCACCCTGTCCACATGAGTTATCGGACTGGCATTCATTGCTTTACAGTACGCCTTTCTTCTCTGCCATCCTGAGCCCAGGGGTGCTGTGCCGACAGCCAGCTTGTGCACTTCCCGTGCCATATCAGCGGGCAGAGAGCTCCACAGCTAGCTCCCGTGGCTTATGGGCACACTCTCTGCATTCTTCCCCGCTGCCTCGTTGATGGCCTCTAGCAGCAATCTTAACATGGGGGATGGTCTTGCTCAAGGCACAGTCTGAATTTCTGTCCCCGGCTCTCCTAGTTGCTTTTGCATAGTAACTTTAAAAGCAGAAAGCGAAACACCGTCTTCATTCAGCGAGAGGTACCGCATGCAGCATGTTCCTGTATTATTAGGTGCTCTGATGCTCAGATGTGCACTCCGATGATCCAATGTCAGTTTTCAGGGGGTGAGGAAGACCCACTTCCTACTCCAATCTGAAAAAAAAAAAAAACAATTTTATTTTGTTTACTTGGGAGAGAGAGAGAATGGGCACACCAGGTCCTCTAGCCTCTGCAAACAAACTCTAGATGCATGCACCACGACGGTGCATCTGGCATATGTGGGCACTGGAGAATTGAACCTGGGCCCTTATGCTTCGCAAGCAAGCGCCTTAAGCGCTAAGCCATCTCTCCAGCCCTAACTCCAATCTTGACTCCTCAAATCCCCAAGATCTCTAGCTTCCCACGTCACTGATACAGAATCATCATATTGGTATTAGTGTGCATGTCTCCAGCCATTGGGAGTGAATGATGTAGTAAGGGGTTTCACGTGATTTGTCTTACCTCGGCGATACTCCTTTACCGTATTGCTAGCCATTTAGACAGCGAATGGGTTTAAAAAGACATGCATGGGGCTGAAGAGATGGCTCAGCAATTGAGGCACTTGGCTGCAAAGCCTGATGATCCAAGTTAAATTCCTCAGTGCCCACATAAAGACATATGCACAGGGTGGCCCATGTCCGGTTTGTTTGCAGCAGCTAGAAGCCCTGGCGTGCCCATTCTCTCTCTCTCTCTCTCTCTCTCTCTCTCTCTCTGTTTTGCAAATAAATAAAAATATTTTGCAAAAATTAAAAAAAAAAACCTGCATAGAAATTTGCCTCTAAGTTACAAATACACAAACATTTCTGCCCTATAATGTGTGATCCAGCCAGTTACTTACGTTCTCCTGCAGTGGACATGTATGGCCGCCACCAGGGCTAAGTTCAGGAGAGCCATGGCAGTGTGAGCTGAGGCACAACCCAGAGAAAAAGTGGGCGTGAAGAGGGCAGCACTGGCACCCCAACATGGTGGTTTGGATTTAAGCAGTGGCAAGATCCCTGAGACAGGACCAGGCAAACATGCTCCCAGGAGTCCACTTGTCAGAGGCACATGCGCAGCGGCGTCGCATTCTCCAACACACAGACTGTCGACTGCTTGTCAATAGGAGGGAAGGCAATGCGAACACGCGTAACATGTGCTTTCTTCTCTGCGGGCTTGGGGCCTGCATTCCACATCTGGAAGTCTTTCCAAATGTACGCTCATCTGGACTAGCGTGGTAGAAATATGCATTAACTCACTTCTCCTCTTGCCTAAGAATTTAACCTTTTACTCTCCAGAAACCCCTAAGACATTTTACAGCAAAAAGAGAGAGAGAGAGAATGGGCACACCAGGGCCTCTAGCCATTGCAAAACAAACTCGAGACGCATGCGCCACCTTGTGCATCTGGCTAATGTGGGATCTGGGGAGTTTCAAATCTGGGTCCTTCAGCTTCTCAGACAAGCATCTTAACTGCCAAGCCATCTCTCCAGCCTTTATTTTTATTTTTCAAAATATATTTGTTTTTATTTTATTTATTTTTGGTTTGTTTGAGGTAGGGTCTCACTCTAGCTCAGGCTGACCTGGAATTCACTATGTAGTCTCAGGGTGGCCTTGAACTCATGGTGATCCTCCTACCTCTGCTTCCCGGGTACTGGGATTAAAGGTGTGCGCCACCACACCCGGCTCTTTTCAAAATATTTTTATTGATTTATATGCAATCAGAGAGAGAGATAGAGAGAGAGAGAGAGAGAATAGGCCCAGAGACAATGGGCACAACAGGACCCTCCAGCCACTGCATGCACTACTTTGTGCATCTGGCTCTACACAGGTACTTGGGAATCAAACTTGGGTCATTAGGCTCTACTGGCAAAGAGCCTTAAATGCTGAACCATCTCTCAAGCCCAACATTGTATTATTTTTTAAATATTTATTTTTTACTTTTTTGACATAGGGTCTCAATCTAGCTCAGGCTGACCTGGAAATCACTCTGTAGTCTCAGGGTGGTCTTGTACTTGTACTAATCCCCCTACCTCTGCTTCCCGAGCGCTGGGATTAAAGGCGTGTGCCACCACACCCGGCTTAATATTTATATACTTGCAAGGAGAGAGGGTGAGGGAAAGGACAATAGGTGTGCCAGAGCCTCCTACCACTGCACACCAACTCCAGATGCATGTGCCACTTTGTGCATCTGGCTTTACATGGAGTCAAACCCAGGCTGCCAGGCTTTTGCAAGCAACTACCTCTAATAGCTGAGCCCTCTTTCCAGCCCAGCCTTTGATATTTTATCCTTGGTAAAGGGGCACCACATCCATGCTATGGAATAATAAAGAAGCCACACAGTCACTGATACTTTGCAGCCCTTTGTATGCCAGACATTCCTCCAGGTTTCATGTGTTCCCTACACTCTCCAGCCTTAAATTCTGGTGTAAAATGCAAAGCCTCTTGGAACAAATGTATAGAGCACATTTTAAGGGCCAACAATGCTACTTTCAATGCATAACGGATATTAAACTATTGTGCTATTACAGTTACAGGAAAAACAGCCTCACAGAGGTATACTTAATGAAAATAAGAAAAAGCACTTTTTAATCTCGGGGATTAAAGTTGAATCAAAGATGATAAAGCAAATGATAACTTCATTTTAAAATTTACCTTCATTCTCAGTGATGGCCAGTTCCAAAACTTTATCTTAAGTTATTATAGTCAAATTAGGTTACATCTTAGAGACAGGAATTCTGGGCTTGTCATTTTCCTTTGTATCTTTTTTACTGAAAAGTTATTTTGTCTAATCAGTTTTCTTCTCACTTAAAATGACTCAGGATACTAAAGGTCAAAGTGGTTAGAAAGCTAATCCAAGGTTGTATGGCTAGTCTCAGAGCAGGTAGCTAACCACGTTGTCTTTCAGTTTATGATTTTTGTTTGTTTGCTTGTTTTGGTTTTTTGAGGTAAGGTCTCACTCTAGCGCAGGCTGACCTGGAATTCACTCTATAGTATCAGGCTGGCCTCGAACTCAAGGTGCTCCTCCTATCTCTGCCTCCCGAGTGCTGGGATTAAAGGTGTGTATGTGCCACCACACCCGGCTGCAGTTTATGATTTTAATCACTGTGCACAAGTAAGTCTGAGGATGCTAAGCCTATATTTAACTTTAATAATTTTAAGGTATGCCATTTTCCCTCCTCTACAATAAAGCAAGTTCTGAAGGAGTTTGCATGAAACCCTTCTGTCATTCACCGGGTCTTTCACATAGCCATTGGAATAGGAAGGGAGCCTCCGCCTCCCAAGTGCTGGCATCCCAGGCAGCATGGACCACTGTGCTCAGTTATGATACTGCTTATAAGTTCTTTAGAGCAACAGATACAACTAGCTGTAAGCCATTTGAACTAGCAGCACACTGGCAGTTACGTTCCAGTAAGATGTGTCCTGCTGGTGTAGCTGCATTGACTGAAGCTCTTCTGGAGTCACCCTAGGTTAAAAAACACTTGCCAGAATGAATGAAATCTAAAACCAGGCTGCCTTTGAGAAAACCTGCCTTTGAGAAAGGATGTCAACTGACCAAAGCCATGGATTTAGGGACACAGTAAAAATTAGGAGCGATGTAAAGGCTAATGTGTTACGATTCTAGCTCATTATTTTTTTTAAAAAAAATATTTATTGGACAGAGAGAAAGAAGGAAATTGAGAATGGGCACGCCAGTACCTCCAGCCACTGCAGACGAACTCCAGACACATGTGCCACCTTGTGCATCTGGCTAACATGAGTCCTAGGGAATCGAACCTGGGTCCTTTGGCTTTGGAGGCAAATGCCTTAACTGCTAAGCCATCCCTCCAGCCCTCATTATTCTTTTTATGTGAGAAGAAAACTGATTAGACAAAATAAGTTTTCAGGAAAAAAAAAAGGTACAAAGGAAAATGACAAATCCAGAACTCCTAATCTCTAAGAGGTAACCTAATTTGACTACAATAACTATAGATAAAGTTTTGGAACTGGCCATCACTGAGAATGAAGATAAGTTTTGAAATTAAGTTATCATTTACTTTATCATCTTTGATCCAAGTTTAATCCCCAAGCTTATAAAAAGTACTTTTTCTTATTTTCACTAATTATACCTCTGTGAGACTTTTTCCTGACTATAATAATAGCATAATAGTTTAATATCCATTATGCATTGAAAGTAGCATTGTTGGCCCTTAAAATGTGCTCTATACATTTGTTCCAAGAGGCTTTGCATTCTAACCAGAATTTAAGTCAGTGATAATGGTCATCTGTAAATTTGGGCCAAAAAATTTTAGCTTTTCTGAAAACAGAAAGGACTAATAAAAATGTTGAGGTAACATTTTCGTAAAAGACAAATACTGGTTACTGGTTCAATTTCCTGCAGTCACGATAACCATCTACTATTATCTTGCCAGCCTCTGCCATTTCTCTTCTTCTGTAAGTGGCAGTGAACTTATTGACAATGTAGGGTTCCAGACTTGTGATTCCAGTGTAAAGATAATGATGAAAAATATTTTTGAGGATGGAGATAGGGCTTAGTGGCTAAATATGCTTGCTTACAAAGCCTGCTGGCCCAGGGCCAAGTCTCCCAGTAAAGCCAGAGTCACAAAGAGGCGCATGCATTTGGAGTTCGTTTGCAGTGGCTGGGAGGCCCTGGCGTGCCCACTCTATCTCTCTATGCTTCTTTCTCTCTCTCTGTCACTCTCAAATAAATAAAAATTAAAAATTAAAAATAAAATTATTAAAAAAATAAATTTAAGAATAGAAGAAATCAAAATAAGGTCAAATTACTTAATTTGTGATCAGTAAATTCTCCGTGGGTAAAACAGTGCACTGAGCCAATGCCAAACTCATCACAAAGTTTCTGGTGCTTTTTTGTTTTTTAACACCATGAGAAATAGTTTAAAAACCAAACCAGCAAGAAATGGGGTATTACAGCTAGCCTGGTTCATGGACTCACTTTATGTTGTAATGCTAAATTGAGTTTTGTTTTTCTTTGAAGAGGGTATGACTCTCCTATTATCCCTCAGACATCTTCTGGCCAAACGACACCTTCAAATGCTTTGTTGAATAAAGCAATACATTAAAGAAGAATAGAGAAGATTTTGAAAAATCTTTCTTGGGCAACTCAAAGACTACCTCATACTCGTGAACTCATTCAAGAGCTAAATCCACCCGTGAGCTAATCATGATTTTCTCACTGGGAAAGATGACCAAAGTCCTTGCCATTCCCTGCATTATGCTAGGTCTTCTTCAACTGCACCTAAATTGAGAGAATGAGCTCAGAATTTTAAAAAATAAAAATAAAGCTCACAAATACATTCACAGGGTAAAGTCACATAATCTCAAAGGTCACTGATCAAACCCAGCTGCCAGATTTCCCAGTGGGGAATGAAGTAATTCCATATAAGAAAAAAAAAAAAAAAAAAGCCCGTCAGGCTCAGCTGACCAAAGCCTGACTAGCATATTGTTCTTGGTGCTACAACATAGGCCAGTATGCACACCACCAAAGGAAAACAATAAAAATTAGTGAACGCCTGAAAGAGGACCCATGTGGGTACTTTCCCCCACCCTGAAGAGGCTGGGAAGACTCTTGTGGCTTAGTTTTAGGTTGAAAAGTTTTGCATTGTAAAAAAAAAAAAATTCGAATTTTTAGATGGTTGGGTTTAGAGTTGGTCCACATAAAATACTTGTTAAAGGTCAAGTTCAGACCCAAGGGAGATACTGAAAAAAACAAGTCAAAAGAATAAGAAATAATGTGGGCTGAGCGTGGAGGTGTACGCCTTTTTAATCCCAGCACTGGGGAAGCAGTAGTAAGAGGATCTCCATGAGCTCGAGGCCACCCTGAGACTCCATAGCGAATTCCAGGTCAGCCTGGGCTAGAGTGAGACCCTACCTTGAAAAACCAAAAAAAAAAAAAAAGACCTGTGGTTTCAAGGAATGCCTCTATGTACCCATCTGTGTAGTCAAAAGAATCATAACTGGAAAAATGCCCTTGGGTAGGAGTGGTCTAATTACTTCCTTTCTCCAACAAATGGGACACACAGCCATCAAGGTGGGAATGTGAGGTGGTGTCTGGGGAACAACCGACTATAACTGTTAGGTAACGTGGTATTCTCACCGCTTCTGCCGGCTGAGTGCGCTCCTGACTTCCAGGTTCACTGTAAAACATAGCTGATATTTTACAGTAGGTTATTTTGTCAGTAAAGGAAATCCATTCATACTTTTGGCTAACACTAAAAGAACTGATTGTACATGATGTCCGACAATGGATGGATATAAAAACTGAAATGAGCTGAATATTAGCACATTTTAAAGTAGTCACCAAATCCAAAGGCTTGTTCTATTTTCAAATGAGTCAACAGTAACATGAAAAAAAGTTACACTAAGGTCAGTAGCAACCATGATGGAAACTTCGGTGCTTAACATTTCACAAGATCGTTTTTATTTGTTGTCGAAAGCAGTTGAGGATTTGAAGGTACAGTCTAGGAACAAAGGCCAGAGCTTCATTTTCACAACATAAACATGCTAACTTCCTGTCAAACCAGCTCCTGTACTATGGCTACAGTAAGAAGTCACGAGTCTCAGAGCACACCTCTCTAACACTGACCGGGACACAGTTTGCACTCAGCCCGGCACACGAGGTGACCGACCACGGCCATGGAATAGTGGAAGGCTTTCTGGTCGCATGCTGTCTTGGGTGCAGCATGCACTGTGGCTGCTTCTTCGTCCACGCCTTTTGTTCTGTCCAGTTCCCTCCACATCAGCTTCATCTTCCTCCTGTAATTGCTTTTTAAAAATCTTCACTCAGAGCTGGAGAGAGGGCTTAGCAGTTAAGCGCTTACCTGTGAAGTCTAAGGACCCTGGTTCAAGGTTTGATTCGCCAAGACCCATGTTAGCCAGATGCACAAGGGGACACGCGCATCTGGAGTTCATTTGCAGTGGCTGGAGGCCCTGGCGTGCCCATTCTCTCTCTCACTCTCCTTATCTGCTTCTTTCTCTGTCACTCTCAAATAAATAAATGAAAATAAACAATAATTTTTTTTTTAAATCATCACTTATTGCATGTATGTATGCGTGTGCCAGGGCCTCTTGCCTCTGAACATTAGACACGTGTGCCTGTTTGTTGCATTGAGCTTATGTGGGTGGCTTGGGAATTGATCCCAGGCTTGCAGGTTTGCATGCATGTTCCTTTGACCACCAAGCCATCTTCTCACCTCTAAAAAAGTACTCTTGTACTCATGAAATATGCTGCAATTTCCAGGCGTGGTGGTGCACGCCTTTGATCCTAACACTTGGGAGGCAGAGGCAGGAGGATCACTGTGAGTTCAAGACCAGCCTGACTCTACAGAGTGAATTCCTGGTTGGCCTGGGCTAGAGTGAGACCTTTGAAAAAGCAAAATAAAAAGTTTTAATTTACATTTTATTTTATGCCTGGATGCCTCTCCAAATTTACACAGGTATGAACTAGTATTTTTCATGGACCAAAGGAAATTGCACAATTAACTAGCATAGGTTTGAATTATTTTCATTGAGATTAACTGCTTATCCAAGGAATGTTTGCCTTCGTAAGAACTATGCATGACCACAAGTAAGTAAAAATTGATATCCCTCAGTATGTTTCACTTACTGGTCTACAAGTATTTAGATACTGAACTTTTCACTAATTCATGCATTAGGGCCACAAACTCTGGTCATCTTTCTCAGTAGACACACATAGTGTATGTTGGAATGGTATTGCCATTGTGGTAAACAGGACCAAGTACAAAAAGCTGCTGCAAGGCATAGAGGCCACCATGGAGTATGAGTGGGCTTATGCAGTGCTATTTGGATTTAAAGAAAGGCTAATGAAACTAATCATTAAAACGTCACTCTGAGCCACTGAGCCAGGTGTGGTGGCGCACACCTTTCATCCCAGCACTCGGGAGTCAGAGGTAGTAGGATCACCTTGAGCTCCAGGTCACCCTGAGACTGTAAAATGAATTCCAGGTCAGCCTGGGCTAGAGTGAGACCCTACCTCAAAAAACGAATAAATAAAATTCACTGTACACACGCTGATCTCATTCAATTTCAGGTCCTTATATAACTGTAAAGATGTTGTATTACGAAGAAACACAGCTGGAAGTCTGGGCTTCTGCATTGTAGGAGGTTATGAAGAATACAGTGGCAACAACCCTTTTTTCATCAAATCCATTGTTGAAGGAACACCAGCTTACAATGATGGAAGAATTAGGTAAGAGTGACTACTTAGCAAAAAAATAACATAAATAAATAATCATATTCTAATATTTTGTTTTCTACATGTAAAGGCTGGTTCCATTTGAAAGAAAGCACGTATTTATTATACTTTTAGAAGAGTCAGAAATTAAAACATTGGATCATTTAACTTCTAAAGAATTCAAAATTAATTCCCTCATGGTCCCATATTGCAATGCTCTATAACACAAGCTAAATGAAGTTTAAAGAATTTAAGTGGGGAGGAGAAAAATCTTTAGTTAAAATTAAAATGGTCAGATGTATTAAAAACTGGGAGCACCAAAGTAAACTTGCATAACTACCTAGTAACAGACTAATGGTGCAGCTTGCTTTGTTTTCTTAGGTGTGGTGACATTCTCCTTGCTGTCAATGGCCGGAGTACGTCAGGCATGACACACGCTTGCTTGGCAAGGATGCTGAAGGAACTGAAAGGAAGAATTACTCTCACAATAGTTTCTTGGCCCGGCACTTTTTTATAAAACCAAAAAATGGGTCTTAAGAAGCAGAAAAACCACAGACAGGCTAAGGGAAACAATGTTATTTATCATGTCAATTTTTATATTTAAAGAATATATTGTAAAAATGCTAGGAAAAGTACAGCCTAATGAAAGTAAGTGACATCTCAGAGAATATTCTCAGAAATAAAAACTACTAAGGTTTTTATTCAATGTGGAGGATTTCTCCTGCTCTACGCAAATTTAAGTTTGTATTTTTCTTTTCAATCAGAAGCCCGTAAGAAAACTACAGTGGTTTGTATGCCCCTCTGGATTCAAATCATTGATTTAAATTTTAAAATATGGTATATGTTGAGTTCAAGAAAGAGGACATTATGGGCACTTTTAATTTCAAAGGCAGACTTTTAAAAAAATCATTGCTGAGAAAATGTTCATCAAATAAGAAATAAATATTTTTTAAAAACTATAGTTGTCTCTTTATATGTGATCCTAATTAAGTTTACTTGTTTTATCACCTTTAAAAAGATTCTAGTAATCCACTTGTTTCAAACACCAACTTTGTTCCTACCATCAATGACATTCATCCCTCCCAGGATTATCCCAGAGTTACGAGCTTGTGTTTTCTTAGTTTAGTAAGAAATGATGGCTGTGTCCATATTCATATTCATAAGGGTCAGTAACTATAAAAATGCCATATGCCACTCAACCAATGAGCACTGGAAAAGACACCAAGAATGGCCAAACCAGATTAACCGTGGCCCAGATACATGGCCATGAGGCAGTTCAACTTTGAGTCACAGTGACAAGTGTCTATACATGTGCCTGCTAAAAACTAAACATTATGTTCCAGAGACTACCAAAATGTCCTATGCATTTTAATGAATTTGATATAAAAGTACCTCATTTAGTTTACCATGGACCCAAATTTTGAACCCTGAAAAACTGCTATTAAAGATGTATCCAAGTTCGTCAATGTACCAAGAGCGCCACAGCAGGAAAGACTGGTTTCAACATGAAGGCTGAGAGCGGTCTTGGGCAGAGAGCCAGCCTTTCAGAGACAGCTGTCCTCTTCACAGGAAGAAGGTCGTGGGTGCGGGGAGGGATCCTTGGCCTTCATCAATACGGTTGTATGCACGTGGTTAACCTTAGCTCTGAATGCCCCGCTGACTCCATCACACCAGGCTATTGGGTAGAAAGACATGACTGTCCTTTCTTTTTTAAATATTACAAGACAAAGATTTTTAACTTAACATGAAAAATTCACACTCATTTATTTTGGGAAAAAAAAAAAAAACTTCATTCTAACATAACAAGATTAAAGGTGATTTTTTTAAACATTATCCAGAAAAATAAGGCGATTTCTAGCAACTCCGAGCAGGACTCCACAGAGGCGCTGCGTCTACTCTGCAGGCGCGGCCTCGGCGCTCTCTGGCTCAGGAGCGGGCTCGCTGCCGGCCTCCTTGCCCTCCTTGCTTCTCTTCGACTTCTTGTGCTTGTGCCTCCGGTGACTGTCTCCCTCCTCGCTTTCATGCCGACGTCTACTATTACTGGGAAGAAAGAAAAAGAGAGAGAAGAAAATTGTGTTGTTTAAAAACATGACAAAATCAAAGTAGTTTTAAGTAAATGATCAATGAATGAAACAGTAGGCTTAGAATAAACTAATGCATTCATTTCTAATAAGCATATTTTGGAGAGTCAGTTTGTATGGGACTATCCAGGCAGAGATGACATTATCGGGTTATTTTCACCAGTCACCCCAGATTGCTTGTGTCCATTTCCTTCATTCTGAAGGCTAATTATAAATTAGAAAAATGAAGCATTCCATCAGAACAGGAAGTACTGGTCTATAGGGCTGATTTTCAGCATACAATGGGCATTAAATGAATGCTAATTTTGTTGTTGTTTTGAGAACACAGGTCCTGGGGTAATTCTTTAAAGCAGACAGTGCTTTATATTGATTATAAAGTCTGGTTCATACGCCCAAATTCTCCGTCTCACAATGAGATAATGTAATAAACCCAAATCTACCATTATTGATCCCGTGCTCATTTTGTCTTGGGATAAAAAACACAGCCTTGTTAGGATTTAAAAATCACTGCTGACGCCGAGGACGCCCTCCAGCGGGGAGCACGTCACTCTGCTGGCTCGAACCGCGGCAGTGCTGCTGAAGAGCCCACCTGCGAGAAGACTTGTGCCGGGTCTCCTCTTTCTCTCGGTGTCGCCTCTCTCGGTGTCGCTCCTCCTTCTCGCGACTCGCTCTGTGGCGCTCGTAGCCTCGTTCTGCATACTCCCTGTATCTGTATCGTTCTTCATCGCTGCAACACAAGTGGAGAGAAGGGTCTGAATACCTGCACGGTTAATGTCACCTGACTGGCAGCGGGGACAGGAGACACTGAAGCCCCACAGAAGCCTGCATTGTACAAGCCAAAACTCAAGTTTTGCGGGGCTGCCAGTCACAGATTACCACGCCTGTGAACAGCACAGCACAACATGGAACAGCGCAAGTCGACCTCTATCTGTTCTGTGCTAGTAAGATTTTCAAAACAGACAATACAAAAGTTCTGCTTTTTATTTCTGGGAGAAAATGGATCTTATAGCTGATTTTACATTTTAATCAGCTGTGTTCTTTTCTTTTACTCCTACTTTACAATTACAGCATATCTGTGTATCTCAGATTTCTACAAAAATTCTTTACTTGGGGCAGGAGAGATGGCTTAGCAGTTAAGATGCATGCCTGTGAGCCCTAAGGACCCAGGTTCGATTCTCCAGGTTCCATGTAAGCCAGGCACACATGGTGACACATGCATTTGGAGTTCGTTTGCAGCGGCTAGAAGCCCTGACATTGCTCATTCTCTCCCTCTCTAATAAATAAATAAAAGAAAGAAATCTTAAAAAAAAAATTCTTTACTTGTACAGCTCTGGGCTCACAGTAAAGATGCTAAACCAGTGTGGCTCACATGGCTACAGGGTAGAAGACAGATAAAGGGTCCTTTTATTGATTATAGAAAGGGTACTATGTTCCTCTCAAGAAGAGGTATGAGTGGGAACAAAGCAATACCAAACACCCTCTACAACACAATCAGTGAATGCATGAAGCCTGGAAATCCCTGTTAAGTTCATATTGTGTGTGTGTGTGTGTCTGTGTGTGTATTGGAGAGGAAGACACATGTCTAATAACTTCAAATACCTAAACCTAAGGTACAACTCCATTTTCTGATATTGGATAGAATTAGCCTAAAACTGAATGGATGGTCACAGAAGTTTATTTACTTCCCTAAGCCTATCCACACTTTTATGTACCTTAACTGACATTTTTCTTTCTTTCTCTGAGCCTTTCAGGTCTTTCAGTAATTTTTCAGAGGCAACAAGATACTGAAGAATCTGGGCATGAGCAGAGTCAAGTGAAAGCACATGCTACATAAAAGAACAAATTGGTATCCGTCTGCCTAACAAAGTACTCAGCAATTTGGCCTAATATCAGAACATGCACAAACTACCTGTGCCATGTTAAATTTTAAAACATTTTTAAAATTAAAAAACCTATGCTTTCACATCTGCATTAGTCTATGCACACAAATGTCTACGTTTTGTCCTAACTACAAATACACACTGTCTTTGGAAGCCTGTCGTGTGCAGGGCCGTAAGTCAAGATAGGCAGTGGAGAGCAAGCGTCCCTGCACAGACCACCCAGACCACGCTCTCACTGTGCGCTTATGGAATTAAGTGTCCCAGACTATGCTATATGTAAAACTGGCAACAGTCTTTTTCAGGGTTTCTGTAGAACTGGCAATAACATTAATAAATTACTAAGAGTACATGGTCAAGAGGTGAAATTTGGGAGCTGGAGAAATGGCTCAGAGGTTAAAGATGCTTGCCTTTAAAGCTTTACAGCCTGGGTTCAATAACCCAGTGCCCAAGCAAAGTTCATTAGCAGTGGCAGGAGGCATACCTGATGTACTCATACTCCCTCTTAAATGAATATATATCATGTATGTATGTGTGTGTGTGTGTATACATATACATACATACATACATATACATACACACATCCAGGCATGGTGGCACATGCCTTTAATCCTAGCACTTGGGAGACAGAGGATCACTGTATGAGGCCACTCTGAGACTAAATTTCAGGTCAGCCTGTGCGAGAGTGAGACGTGAGACATGAGACCCTACTTCGAAAAACTAAAAATAAATAAATACATGAATTTTTTTAAGTTTTCAGAAGCAAAACATTTCTTTTTTTTTTCAACAACTTTTTTATTTTTATTTATTTGAGAGTGACAGAAGGAGGGAGGGAGGGAATGGGAGCATCAGGACCTCCAGCCACTGCAAACGAACTCCAGATGCCTGTGCCACCTTGTGTATCTGACTTATGTGGATCCTGAGGAATCGAGCCTTGAACAGGGATCCTTATGCTTCACAGGCAAGCGCTTAACCACTAAGCCATGTCTCCAGCCCCAAAACATTTCTTGGAGTAGTTACTGACCCCTAATAACTACTATGTCTCTGAAATGAAATAAGCAAACACAGTAGGCAAATGAGTATTTCTTCTACACAAATATGAGGCTTTCCTTATAATGATTCCAACTAAATTTACTTAAAGATAATTAAGGTCGGTTATCTTTTAATTTTGTTGTATGTACCGCCCCCCCCCCCAGAGCCTAAACTATTGTTGGTTTGGGGCCTTAAGACCCGGAGGCCCATCTGACGGGGCCTCACAGCAGCCCGTGGCCCTGCGGCGCATAGGTCAAACACCTCCATGCTCGCCCTTTTCTGAGAAGTGCTGCAGTGCAAAGGCTGCTCTGGGCCTGGAAACCATTACAGGTCTTTCCAAACACCCTATACTAAGCAGCCTCCTTTCTGGCCCACAATTAAAGCTGCCTAAAAAACAGATGTCAAAACTAGCCTGTAATTTTCAAAAAATGACCCTATAATTTGTAATGCAACACAGGCTACATTCCATATTGCTTTTAAACATGCTTGTCAGTCTTTAGAAACAAGCAGTTTGTACTTCACTTGGATTTACCAAAGTATAATTATTTCCCTTTAGGATAATTCAGAACATATAAAATTCCTTCACCTTTTACCTTTCTGGTCTTAAGCTTTTAGTCAAATTTCAGTAATACCCTACACCTCAGCACCCTGAAAATCAAATAAGACTCAACCAGTAACTTAAGTTTCAAAAACATCTGTACATATGTGTATCTGCAATGAAAGGGTCAGAATCTATCTTGAACACTATTATTTACATTAACGAAATTTAGGTACTCTACAAAAGTAATCCATTTTAGTCTTCTTTGCAATTGAGTTTTACACTAAGTTCCTTAATTATGACATGCACATTCTCCAGACAACAGTGGTATTCAAACATATCCATCTGAACTCCAATACAAGACTCTCTGGAAGTCCGACTCTTGACATTGGCAGAACCATACATCAGAGTGACTCAAGTCAACAGCATGCATGCCACCATGTGATCACACATACATGCCACTGTTCACTCATTTGGCCAATAAAATCTTATCAAGTATATACAAAGCTATCAGGAGCCATGGTGATGGTGGGGAGGATTCAAAAGTCTTTCTTTTCAATTCCTTCTTACACTCGAACCAATCCTAGTTAACATTATATTATGCAGCTTACCCATAAGAACAGTATATAAATATCCGTGTATTTTCAGGATAGAGCTTAGAATAGCGACTCAACATATCAACTATATGAAAACTGAATTTAAAAAATCAACTACATAGAAACGAAAAAGAAAGTTACTGATTTTGATTAATTTTAAGACTATCAAAGATTTTAAGTAATCCTTCAACCACACTTTCAGCAGTTAACATGGCTCCACTATTAGCTTAATTTCTGTATGCTATCTCTTCATAACTTAACCCGACAAGTCAAGATTTAAGCTTGATACTACTCTATGGGTCTCTCATGGTGAAAAAGTCTATGACACTATCTAATAAGAACAAACCCTGAATTGATACACTGTTTCATCTCACCAGGTAAAATACTTAAAAAACTGTGTACCTTAACACCTTATTGATCTTACCCATAAAAATTCAAGGCATGATAAAAAGCTATGCTTCAGGGACTAGTTGTAAAGAAGGGATTCAGTGGAGGGGACCTAGGAGAGAAGGAATAGAGAGGGTACCAGGAGAAGGTTATGACCAAGGAGTAATGTGCCTATGTATGAAGGCTGTCACTGGAGTTTTTAGAAGATTGTGCTTCAGGCTGGAGGGATGGCTCTGTGGTTACAGCATTTGCCTGCAAAGCCAAAGGACCCTGGTTCAATTCCCTAGGATCCATGTTAGCCAGATGCACAAGGGGGCACACACGTCTGGAGTTCATTTGCAGTGGCTGGAGGCCCTGGCACACTCACTCTCTCTCTCCCCCCCACCCTCTTCCACTGCCAAATAAATAAGTAAATAAATAAATAAATAAATAAATAAAATACTTTAAAAAAAAAAGAAAGAAAGAAAATTGTGCTTCACCTACTTCAGTCTACACTGTCAAGTTACAAAATGGTATGCTTATACGAAAGATGAGAAAATGACTGCTTTCAGTTTGATAATAATTTTCTTTCACTGGAGAAACTGTCTAGATAACACCTACCCCAACAGTTTCCAAAACTGTACTTTTCTACTGAGTTACACTGTAAATCACTGATTCACTTACATACTGTGTGTCAGGCATTATTATACAAACTTTTATGGTTGCCCATGCCCTTAAAGAGATGTAAGACTTAAAGAAACAAAAATGCAGTCAGCCACTATGGCCCATGTCTTTAATTCCAGCCCTCAGGAGGGCCATCCCGGGCTACCGAGTGAGTTTTGGGTCAACTGTGGGCCAGAGTAAAATCCTGCCTCAAAACAACAAAAATGTTAAGGGTATGTTGTGAAGGGAACCTTTCTTCTCTCTGTAGGCTGTAGTGCAGCTGACAGAAGATAGATGTGGGCTAGAGGCTAACCATGTTCAGAGGCCACAAGGCTGAGGAGAAACAGGAACAAGAGAAGTGCGCCTACAACTGGGGCCCAGGACCAGAAGACATGGGTAACAGTGGACAAGAGCAGAGACCCGGCTACAGAGCAGCTTGAGCATCACGGCACAAGAAAGCCGACATTTCCGAAACCCCATGAATTCTACCCACTGGCACAGAAGTTTTGATCTTCAATTCCATATTTATTCCTTCCTAAATCCAACCCCCCTAAAGATATATCTGCAGGTTAAAAAAAAGAAAAAAAAAAAAACAAGCGCATGCCTTTAATCCCAGCACTAGGAGGCAGAGGTAGGAGGATCTCAGTGAGCTTGAGACTACATACTGAATTCCAGACCAGCCTGGACTGGAGCAAGATCCTTCCTCAAAAAAATCACCAACAACAAAAATAATTAAAATAAAATAAACAAAAAAAGTTGACTCTAGGTGAGATAGAAGCAAGTGTAACTGAAAGTAAATCTTGAGAAAGCACTTCGGGTGTTCTTCCAAGAAACTGGAAAAGCTGCAATCTTTAGTTACCAAGTGTGATGCCAAGAAAGGTATATTCATTCAAGTCTAAAATTACTGGTATCTGAGAATGTAACCTTATTTAGAAATACAATCTTTGGCGCTAAAGAGATGCCTTAGTGGTTAAGGTGCTTGCCTAAGGACCCATATTTGGCTCCTCAGGTCCCATGTAAGCCAGACACACAAGGTTGCACATGTATGCAAGGTGGCACATACATCTGAAGTCCAATTGCAGTGGCTGGAGGACCTGACACACCAATTCTCTTCTCTCTCTCATTAAAAAAAAATAAGAATTTGGGTCTTTTCATATATAATCTAGTCATGATAAGGTCACAGTGATTAGACTAAGCCTCAGGCTGGAGAGATGGCTTAGTGGTTAAGGTGTTTCCTATGAAGCCTAAGGATGGGGTTCAATTACCCAGGACCCACAAGGTGGTACATGCATCTGGAGTTAATTTGCAGTGGCTAGAGGTACTGGCATACTCATTTTCTATCTTCATCTTTCTTTCTCTCTCAAATAAGTAAATAATGCAAATATGAATGAAGGATGAGAAGCTCCTAGGATCATTTTAAGAATACAGTTCTATATTACTTTCACTAACTAAAGTCAAAACAGAATCATGAAAAAACATTTACAATACTTACAGGCATAATAATACTTTTTTCAAAATTGTGTGTGTGTGTGTGTGTGTGTGATGCATGCATGCATGTACACGTGTGCATGTGGAGGTCAGAGAGTGACTTCAGAGCGTGGGCTTCTCCCACCACGTTCTGGAGACATAGTCTCTGGCCGGTGAGGTTGGGAGTCTTCTGACTCCACTTCCCATTGCTTTGATTGTACTGGTTAGCAGACGTGTACACCACTGTGTCTGGTTTCAGAGGAGTGCTGGGGGATCCAAATTCAGGTCAGCAAGTCTGCTATAGACGGCCTACTTATACATTTCTTTAAAAAGGTATTTAGGGGCTGGAGAGATGGCTTAGTGGTTAAGCGCTTGCCTGTGAAGCCTAAGGACCCCGCTTCGAGGCTCGGTTCCCCAGGTCCCACGTTAGCCGGATGCACAAGGGGGCGCACGCGTCTGGAGTTCGTTTGCAGAGGCTGGAGGCCCTAGCGCCCATTCTCTCTCTCTCCCTCTATCTGTCTTTCTCTCTGTGTCTGTCACTCTCAAATAAATAAATGGAAAAAAAAATTAAAAAGGTATTTAGCAAATCACAATATGTTAATTAGCTGTGCATATTAAAAACCTGTAATACCTGAAAATATTATAATAAACTGGAAATTTGTACTGTCAACTAATTAAAAGAGAAACACTTTAGGTGACATAAATTTATGAGAAATAGAAAATTTGTGCATTGGGGACACAACCTCAGACATCCCTTAAGAACAGCACCCACCTATTTCTGAGACAGGGTTTCTCACTGGCTTGGAGCTTGCATATTAAATTAGAATAGCTGACCAGTGGATCTCAGAAGGCTGCTGGTCTTTTCCTCCCAGCCACATGCCACCACACCTGTATTTCTTAACAGGGTACTGGAAATTGAACTCAAATCCTCATGATTGCCAGGTCAGCACTTGACTATCTCCTAACTCTATAAAACTATTTTAAAGGATAAAAGAACAATAAAATTTGACAGCTGCTGCTTTAGGAAATGGGAAGTCTCTAAGAACAAAAAGGCTTGATTTGGGGCTGGAGAGATGGCTTAGCAGTTAAGCACTTGCCTGTGAAGCCTAAGGAAGGACCTCAGTTCGAGGCTCAATTCGCCAGGACCCACGTTAGCCAGATGCACAAGGGGGTGCACACGTCTGGAGTTCGTTTGCAGTGGCTGGAGGCCCTAATGCGCCCATTCTCTATCTGCCTCTTTCTTTCTCTGTCCAACGTTCTCAAATAAATAAATAAATAAATAAAAATTTTACAGAAGGGGGGGCTTGATTTTAAAATAGCTTTCCTAGGCTGGAGAGATGGCATAATGGTTAAGGCACTTGCCAGCAAAGCCAAAGGACCCAGGTTCAATTCCCCAGGACCCATGAAAAGCCTGATGTACAAGGTGGTACATGCGTCTGGAGTTCATTTACAGCCGCTAGAGGTCCGGGTGCTCCAATTCTCTGTCTCTCATAAATACATAAAATAGTAAAACATCTTTCCTAAGGACATTTTATCTTTTCCAGTAAACTAGAACTGATTAGTTCACAGCAAACAGAAAACTGAAGGTATAAAGAAAACACAAGTGTACAAAGTCCTGCACACTGCACAAACCTGTTGAAAACACTTGGGGTGGGGCTGTGATCACGCTCCCTCTCTCTCTCTCTGGTGCGTTCTCTTTCTCGATCCCGGTCCCGGTCTCGGTCTCGTTCTCTGTCTCGGTCTCTGTCTCGGTCTTTCTCTCTTCTGGCATAATAATCCCACTGCTTGGTAGTATCCACAAGACTAGGCCATGAAGGAGCAGAGCCAGTAAGATGGGGAAAGGCAACTAAACAAGAAAACATATTAAAAACAAAGATTATGGAACCCCGAAAGGAAAAGACCAAGCAAATAAACAAGCAAACAAACAAAAATGTCATTACATTATAATAAAAACATTTTTCTTAGGTACCTCATTGAGCAAGAATAAGACCAGAAATGTCCTCCTATCAAAATACACTGGTACATCTCCATCTCAGAAATGATAAGAGAAAACAAGACAACAAGCTATAGTTAAGGGCTGGGCAAGTATTTGACTAATGACCCCAGCACTACAAAAACAAAACAAGAATTCCACTTGAACAATAAAACAAAAGGCATGTAAGGAAACAAACAGGAACAACAAAAATAGAATAAAGAAAATTAGTATAGAAAGAAATGGTGGGTTTAATAAATACATGGCAATTATACATGTGAATACAAACAAAATATACTGTCCCACAGCACAGGTTTTTAAAAATATAAACTAAAATATCAAACCACAATAGGATATGTTACATGAAAAAGCTAAGAAATTCTGTGGTGTCTCTATTAAAAAGGGGGTTCAGATACTCTTTAGCTACATAGTTATTAAGTATACATAGAAACCTTGAAGAGTAACCATTATAAAAATAGAAAACACACAGTTTTTTTTTTAATCAAAAAGTCAAGGGCTTGGAAAGATGGCTTAAAGGTAAAGGCACTTGCTTGCAAAGCCTGTTTACTGCGGTTTAAATTTTCAAGCCACTCATGTAAAGCCAGACCCAAAAAGTGATACAAGCATCAGGTGTCCACTGGCACAAGGCCTTGATGTTCCCCCTCACACACATGCAAATGAATAAATAAAAGCCAGGTGTGGTAGAGAGGCAGAGATAGGAGGACAGATGTGAGTTAGGGGCCAATCTGAGCCCGAGCAAGATCCTACCTCAAAAAACAAACAAGGTTTGACTGCTACTGATCAGAAACTGAAAACTGGAGTGACTGTGGCAATTTCTGGACAGTGAGACAACAGTGAAGTTCGCCACAGTTGACTTCCTTTTTTTATGAACGATTTCTTTTTAAAAAATTTGTTTATTTTATTTATTTATTTGAGAGTGACAGACAGAGCGAAAGAGGCAGAGAGAGACAGAATAGGTACGCCAGGGTTTCCAGCCACTGCAAACGAACTCCAGATGCATGCACCCCTTGTACATCTGGCTAACGTGGATCCTGGGGAACTGAGCCTCAAACCGGGTACTTAGACTTCATAGGCAAGCGCTTAACCACTAAGCCATCTCTCCAGCCCTATGAACGATTTCTTTATAGCATGTGAAGCTGTACTGATAGCACTTTATCCACAGTGTGACTTTTGTCACTGGAGCCAGCCCTCTCAGAGAGCCACTGCTCTGTGCATATAAGCTAAGCTTATGCAGTATTCCAGGCCCTTGATTGTCATTTCTTTTTATTTATTTGTTTGTTTGTTTGTTTGTTTATTTAAGAGCAACAAACACAAACAGAAAGACAGAGGGAGAGAGAGAGAATGGGCGTGCCAGGGCTTCCAGCCTCTGCAAACGAACTCCAGACGCGTGCGCCCCCTTGTGCATCTGGCTAACGTGGGACCTGGGGAACCGAGCCTTGAACCAGGGTCCTTAGGCTTCACAGGCAAGCGCTTAACCGCTAAGCCATCTCTCCAGCCCTTGATTGTCATTTCAATAGTGTTCACAGTGTCTTACCAGGAGTAGATGCCATCTCAAGAAGCCATTGTCTTTGCTCCTGGGTGGAATGCATATCTATACAAAACTAGATCTTTACAGAAAAAGATCACTTTTTTTTCATTTACAGATGTGTTCTGTAATGTGTTTTGGACAAATTGATTGTTATTTGCATAATTTTTATATCTTTGATTGAAACATGGTTTCACCGTACATCCCTGGCTGGCCTTGAACTCATTATGTAGCCCACGCTAGCTTCAGACTCAGGAAAATCATTCTTCTTTGGGCTCCCAAGTGCAGAGTCACAGGCCTGCCCACCTTGCCTGGCTTTGCCTGCTTCTTGCACATATGTGTTAGTCTTTGGATACCTAATGTAATTATTTAAGTTTTCTGTTTGTTTGTTTCTTGAGGTAGGGTCTTGCTCTAGCCCAGGCTGGCCTTGAACTCACACTGATTCTCCTACCTGCTTCCCAAGTGATGGGACTAAAGGCATGTGCCGCCATGCCAAGCTACTAATGTAATTTTGTGGCTGTGTAAATGAAACATTCTTTTGAGTGTTTTAAGAACTTGTTTAGATTATATTTGTTTGTATTTAGACACAAAATTTTCAAAATGGGTTTTTTGGTAACTATTTACTTTGCTTGAATTATGATAATTTACCTTGCAAGTCTATTCAGGCAATAAAATTACCTGTAGAAAATATTTTTATTCTTTTGTTTTCAAATTCTTTTGGGCTTTTTGGTTTCATATTCTTGGAAGGACCCTCTCAATTACTGTTGATATACTGCTTTTCCCTTTTTTGTTGTTTGTTTCAAGTAGGGTCTCACTCTAGACCAGGCTGACCTGGATCTCACTTGATAGTTCAATACTGGCCTCAAATGCACAGTGATCCTCCTACCTCTGCCTCTGTACCACCACGCTTGGCTTTATCACCAAGTTCTTAAAAGCATAAGTTAAAAAAATTATTTGCATTTGTATATGTATGTATGATGTGTATGTGATGTGTTTGGGTATACGTTTGTACATATATGTATATGTGTATGTGTGCCAGGGCCTCCAGACCACGTGTCCTGTTGTACATCTGGCTTATGTGGGTCCTGGGGAATTGAACCTGGGTTATTTTGGCTTGTGTCCTAACTGCTGAGCCATCTCTCCAGCCCTTAAAGTTAAAAACCAACAGCTTCTCCTCCTTCACTGGTGAACTCAATACTGCTTTCTCTTTATGGCAATTAAGATTTTTGAACTTGCCGGGGTGGTGGTGCAAACCTTTAATTCCAGCACTTGGGAGGCAGAGGTAGGAGGATTGCCGTGAGTTTGAGGTCATCCTGAGACTACATACTGAATTCCAGGTCAGTCTGGGAGAGAGTAAGACCCTACCTTGAAAAACCAAAAAAATTAAACATTCAATCCAAAAAATATTGGAAAGGATGAAAGTGGGAGGGCAAGTTCAAAAATCTTTTTTGGGTGGCCTCAAACTCACAGCAAAACCTACCACCAAAAAGATGACTCTGAAAGGCCCAAGAGACACTAGCTTTAAACCATAAATATTTTTTCAAATAAGGGAAAGACACTGTTGTTTAAGATACATCATTCTCTCTTTTTTTTAATTATTTATTTATTTATTTGAGAGCGACATACACAGAGAGAAAGACAGAGGGAGAGAGAGAGAATGGGCGCGCCAAGGCTTCCAGCCTCTGCAAATGAACTCCAGACGCGTGCGCCCCCTTGTGCATCTGACTAACGTGGGACCTGGGGAACCGAGCCTCGAACCGAGGTCCTTAGGCTTCACAGGCAAGCGCTTAACCACTAAGCCATCTCTCCAGCCCAAGATACATCATTCTTTACAGCATTATTAATAGAGCCTTATATAAACATTACTTTCAGGGCTGGAGAGATGGGTTTAGTTAAGGTGTTTGCCTGCAAAGCCCAGGTTTGATTCCCCAGTACCCATGTTAGCCAGATGTACAAGGTAGCACATGCATCTAGAGTTCATTTGCAGTGACTAGAGGCCCTAGCATGCCCATTTTCTATCCATTTTTCTTTCTCTGAAATAAATAAACAAACAAACACAGCATGAAAAAAAAACACAAAAAATTACTTTTACTTGCACGAGGAAAACAGTAACTTCACATAACTCATTTTATCACATTCACTTTATTGTGATGGCCCAGCAGTAAATCTGCTGGCTCTATCAATGAGGGATGTCTATGCTATCCAGTACACTCAATCTCCAAACTCCAACCACACCACACTCTCAGCTCACAAAGCCTATCTTGTTTCCTCTTTCCACTGACTTTGAACAGTGTGTAAGATGTGCTCCACTGCTCCATTCTCTGAATCAGAAGACCTCCCCATGAGCTCCTGAAGCACTGTCTCCATCCTGTCACTGCTGTCCCTCGACTGGCTTATAAATTTAAGGGTAACCACTATGTCTCACTATACCCTTAAAAGTTAGTAAGACACAGCTTTGTGAAAACAAACGAAGAAGCCCTAGAAGCACGTAAAGCTGGTACAAGTGAGCACAAAAACAGACTCCTGTGTTAAGGAGGTAAACAGCTTAGCAGGGTGCCAAGACTCTCTCGACACTGAAAACTGAGGTAGCCCTCAATTGTTTTAGAAGAAAATAAGCTACAAATACCTATGGTGCCATTACTTATTAATTTTTACAAGATTAAATTCATAACTAAGTGAAGGGCTAGAGAGATGGCTCAATGGTTAAGGTACTTGCCTGCAAAGCCTAAGGACCCAGGCTCAATTCCCCAATACCCACATAATGCCAAATGCACAAAGTGGAGCAAGTATATGGAGTTTGTTTGCAGTGGCTAGAGGTCCTGGTGTGCCTATTCTCTCTGTGTCTCCCTGTTTGCAAATAAATAAATAAAATATTTTTAATAAAATAAATAAGTAAACAAAGTTTGTTCTCTTAAATAGCCTGGTATACTTACGTCTTTCAATCTCCATCTACCCGTCCTTCCTCCCCACTCCTTCTCTGCCCCCCCCCCCAGGCAGGGCCTCACATTAGTAGAGGGTGGTCTGAAGCTCACTCTGTAGCCCAGGCTAACCTCAAGCTCACAACGATAGCTTTCAAGTGCTAGGGTTAAAGGCATGAGTCACCAGGGCCAGTTTAATTAATATGTCTTAATTGTTCTCTAGAGATGTTATTTTGTTGCTTTCCAAATAGTTAATAACCTCACGGATTCAAACTGAATGTGGACAACTAGTAACTTACCATTGCCATAGGGAAATGCACGTGCAGAGCGGCTGTCATAACCGGAGGAGTGTCCACTGTGAAGGGGAAAAAACATTTTACAGCTGTAGCAAATAAATACTTAATTTTAACAATTCAGTATGAAGAAAAAAAAGAACCACAGCAAGGCAAAAATATAATGATTTTTGTTGGAGACAAATCTTTCTATGCTACTCATGGGTTCAAAGTGATCCTCCTCCCATCTCCTCCCAAGTCACTGAGGTTGCAGAGGCATGTATACCTACAGCAAAATTTTAATTTAAATTAAAATGTTTTTTTTTTTAATTTTTGTTTATATGGTTTAGCTTGAATCATATAATCAATTTCACCATGGCTTATAGTTAGGAGAAATGCTGAGGCTAATAGAATTTTGAGGTTGAAAAGTTAATCAATCAGTAATTTGGCCCCACTGACAGGATCAACAAATAATACCTCTCAATAGTTTGACTGAGAAACGAGTATGTTTAGCAAGGACTTAATAAAACCAAATCCCATTCACTTGTATCAGTTTCATTGAAAATTATATGGACAGTTTGATTGTACTGATATAAAGTTCTCACAATTTCCCTTTTTTTTTTTCAGAAATGGATAGTTTTGTTTAATATTTGGCACTTGAGAGGAAATAACATTAGCTCCAATTTATTAGTAATTTCCATCTGCCAAACCTGTGCTGGTCCCTTATATCACTATTTTAATCTTTACAACTCAATCAACCTCTGTGGTTAAAAAATAAAAAATTATAGCCAGGTGTGATAGCACACAGTTATTCCCAGCGCTTGGAGAGGCAGAGGCAGGAGGATCACCGTGAGTTCACGGCCAGCTTGGGACTAAAGAGTGAGTTCCAGGACAGCCTAGACTGGAATTAGACCAGGAGGGAGGGGAGATTGATCTAGTCTTAAAAAGATTATGGGACTTGCCTAGTAACCGTGATTCCAAACCCTAAGTTGTTGAACACATATTGCCATCATTAGAGGAACATTCTTTAATGCAACATTCTAACTAACAAATACAAGGCATAAAAAACTAAGGCTGGAGCCAGGTGCATTGAATCCTAGCACTAAGGAGGCAGTGGTAGGGGGATCGCCACCTTAGATGACACAGTGAATTCCAGGTCAGCCTTAGCTAGAACCAGAACCTCAACACCTCCCCCTGCTTCAAAAAATAACCAAACTAAGGCTGGGACTGGGGCTATAGCTCAGTCATTAGAGTGCCTGCTTATCCTGCATGGAGCCCTGGTTTCAATCTCTAGTACTACCTAAGACCAAGTATGGTGGGGCTCGCCTGAAACGCTGGCACTTGGGAGCTGGAGACAGAAGTCATCCTGACATACATAGTCTACAAAGGCTATTGCTTTGTAGTGTGGATTCAATCCTTCCTTGTGTACACTGAGATACAGGAGGGGAGCAGGGAGTAAGATCTTCTTTTTTACTAAGGCACATTAACAGGTGTCCTTACCCAGGCCCAAAGAGAGATACAGAGTATCTCATGATTTCCAGTAAGCTAGTTTTATTTCCCACAACTCTAACCAAGTTCAACATCTGCTTTATTTCATCACGGTGTCACAGATCGAAGAGATACTACTTCAAAATACTCTTTCATTTTCTTTGTTCTTTTGTTATCCGTACAGGTCTAACATCTTATGTGAAAGTAATTAATACAGATTAGACTTATTAAAAAACAGACAAGTGCTATGTTTAGTAACAATAAACCTCTGAACGTATTACCATGGATACATGTGTAAGATTCTCCTGTCAAGAGTTATCAATGCTCAGTACTTTTGAGAATACATACTGATTTACCTCTCTATTGTTGGAATAAGAGATGGAGGTGGAGCGCCAGGTGGAGGGGGGAAACCTGAAACATTCAATAATAAGACAACAGTAATTAACAGGATTCACAGTCAGTGTCAACAGTGGAACAAGTTGCTGAGTGTGCACTAGAATCTCCCTGGGGACGTGAATGTGCGGCTTCTCTACTTCATATGACAAATGGAGCCGAAACTCACAAGAGTCCTTCAGAATAACAAAAACTTAATGAACAGTCCGGTCTACAACACAGAATACAAACTGCAGTCAGGACATCTGGTCTTATTTTCAGCACCACACACAGCCCATTTAGTAAGTATGAGAATGTTAGTCTCAATGCCTTACCTTTTTCATATAAAAAATCTGTAGTAGTGTTGCCACCAGATATGATATACTTGAAATATTTTAGAAGAAAAGCAAATAAAACTGTATTTACCTCTTTTAAAAAATATTCTGTGTTTCAGATGTTTAGAAATTTCAGTAGCACATTTAATTTATAAACAAAATCTAAATGGTAAATATATATTTATATATATATATTTATATTTGTATTTTTATATATTTGTTGAAAGCTAGAACGTTGGCCTTAAAATATTTTAAATAGCACAATCCCAACCACTACTTTACAAAGAAAGGCAGGTGACGGGGATTTTTTGGATTAGTCTGAAGGACAACAATCCGTACCTTTATATCATGCTGTCAGCATTCTCAGTACTTTGTAATGACTACATGAAATGCCAGAGTAATGTGACTGGAAGGGTCTTAGCAACTCATCTCGTCTGCACTTTCAAGTTCCGAGAGGCAACAAGAGAAGAGCACTGCAACCGAAGATTAAGACTCCTTGACTCGTGCCTACTCACCACTAGGAAGTGTGTTAAAACGTAACACGGAAACTCCTCACCTAGCTCATGTGGCGTCATGAGGGAGACAATTAGCCACTACCATGTATATTCCCTGTCACCTTCTTCATATTTGAAACCCTTTCACTAAGCCTCCTTTTCAATGTTCTAGGTAAACAAGAATACCAGTTTTTTGATCCCTTTTTAAAGCTCCACTTAAATCAATTTTTGGTCCTGCTCCAAACTATCTGTCTATCACTATATCCAGTTTTACAATCTATGTCTCCTGTACTAAAAAGCAATATAAACACAAGGTTAGTACTGACCACAGCAGTGTACAGTCCAATTCTACATTACTCAGCCTCACAGTCACATTGCTTTTTAAACTAAAAAAAGACATCTATTTCTCAGATTTGCTATGGTAAGTCTTTTTCAGCCACATTCACACACAATCAGGGACTCGATTTCACCTCTGGGTATGTGTCTATTCTGTGCAATCTAAGCCTTGTTATTTATTTCTATTTGTCCAGATGAGGTGGAATTCAGACCCATCTTTTCAAACCCTGGCACCAGTCATTCATTCTCTTTATACTCCTTGACTTTGAACAGTGAACTTAGGAAACACTTTCTCCTGCTTTCACTATTGCACAATGAAAATAAAAGACTAGCAAAAATGTTAAAAAACAAAACAAAAAACCCTCACTGGCCACGTGCCCATTCTTGTTCACTATGCCACTACATCAACACACAGTTCAACACCATACTAAGAACCACCACCCGACCACTTATGAAGCCATCCAACTGCTGTGTGTTTCAGAATGTATTTTCTCAGTGTCACCACTGAATTAAGACAGCAGAGTGAAAAAAAATCAGATGCCACGATAAAGCCAATATATATTATTTTTCTCTTGTAGTCACTTTATCAAACAAAAAAAATTCATTGGCCAAAAACAACTTTTTTTTACAATGATTTTATATCTCATACTGTTTTCTTAACAAATTGTTAAGAATTTTCTCTGAATGTCTATTTCTATGGAAATGGGTAAGACAGGCATAAGAAAACTAATGAAGCAAGGCAGAGCTGAAAATAGGACCTTGAAATCCCAATAGCCTAGTTCACATTCTAACAGCACCAACACTGTCCCTCGTAACTGTAAGCTTGAAATCTCATGTTCATTAACAATGATGGAGAAAACATGAAAAAAAGTTTTACCTGGAGGTGGTACAGTTATTGGAATACCTAAAAAACAAGTGATGAAATTTAATATAGTAACTGGATTTCAGAACCTGTTATGTTTTTATGCCATCACAAAACAAACTTTGGAATCCAACCCCTTGCAAGCCTCATATCCTGGCTTAGCACAAGAGAAGCGTCTGTTTTCTTGCAGACCAACAAGTCAAGTATAGCTTCCAACTTCCCTGATGAAGAACCAGTCTAACAACTTCATAACAAGATTTTCCCCACTAGCTGTAATCACAAATGAAGTTAGACATCACTTGAAAAGCACACTTGTGCATACACAAATATCAAACTCCTTAACATTAACAACATTTACACGCTAACTGAATTTGATCATCAAAATCTGATTGTTAACATTTTAATGGGAACACTACTGCATGTAGTTAGAGGTAACTGAAGACTAGGGATATTATTTACACTGCAAAGCTCAACATGGGCCATTCAAGTGTCAGGATCGTTTTACTACTGCTACCAAGATAAAGGTCAATATTCAGTATTTTCCTTAACCTGTAAGAGCAGAGGAAAGGGGTACAGGAACCTCATATATATATATATATGTATATATATATATACACACACACACACACACACACACACACACACACACACACACACACACACAAAACCTCACATATATGTGGAGCCCCAAGGTATACTAACATAAATATAGGTGATTTACATCTACAGGTGTCAGAAAAAACAGTGAGTTTCTCATGATTTGTAAACATTACAAACTTTAAAAAATAAACTATACATGAACTCTAAACTTACATTGGCTAAATGTATCTATAAGTAGTAATGTAAAATATATTTACTATAAGTACTAAAACTAAATAATGTATTTTAAGTTAAGAAATACATGAAGGTCAATTTATTTGGCATGCACATTGCAACAATTACATTTATTTAAAAGAAAATAATTTGCAAATCAGAAAATAGAAAAAAATCCAGGAACTTTTTCATGCAAAGTTTTCTGCCATAAATAAACTCAACTGTTAAGAGTGATAAATCCTATCTTAACAACTTTATCAAGCCAGGTGTGGTACACACCTGTAATCCTAGCACTCAGGAGGCAAGGGTAGGAGGATCTCCCTGAGTTCAAGACCATCCTGAAACCACATAGTGAATTCCAGATCAGCCTGAGCTAGAGAAAGACCCTACCATGAAAAACAAAACAAAACAAAACAAGTCATCAAAACTAGTTCACAGGAGGGAGGGAGACTAATTCATTAACTAAATGCATACAAAAATGAACTGAACATTAACAGCTGTTTCCTTGACAATGGAAAGTTGGGATACTTTAAAATGTTCTGACATGTATGTGTCATCAGAATACAGCTTCTATGAAAAGATTTAAAGGAAGTAAATAAGCCCTTCGCCTAGCAACGGGAGCAGCAGGCTTGCCCCGCCCCACCCCCTAGATGAGCGGGTATGCAGAGGCTGCAGAACTAGTACAAGGGAACACAGATGCGCAAAGCAGCCATCCCGTTTCCATGACCCCCACAAAACTTCACCATTTAACCTAGCTTTCACATTTAAATACATAATTTATTTGGATAACTAATATGACCAAAATCAGTAACCAGTCACTCACTCAGTGGAAACATATATAATCTTAGTAACTTCACCTGAGTAGGTGGGCAGCACACGTGAATTCATCTATGCTTATTAGTAAATGAACTTCACTAAAACGTGAATTTAGGCTGCAGTGATGGCTCAACAGTTAAAGGCAAAGCCTGATGACCCAGTTTCAATTCCTAGTACCCACGTAAGAGCAGATGCACAAAGTAGCACATATGTCTGACATCTGTTTACAGTGGCAGGAGGCCTTGGTGCATCCATTCTTTCTCAAATAAATATTTAAAAATAATAAAATGTGAATTCAGGCTGGAGGGATGGCTTAGTGGTTAAGGTGCTTGCCTGCAAAGCCAAAAGGACCCAGGTTTTCGATTCCTCAGGACCCACGTTAACCAGACGCACAAGGGGGCACAAGCGTCTGAAGTTCATTTGCAGTGGCTGGAGGCCCTGGCACGCCCATTCCCTCCCACCCCCGGCTTCTCTGTCAAATAAATAATTTTTTTATTATGAATTCATGGAAGTCTACAATATTACTAGTAGGTCCCATCAAAATTTAGTTCTTAAAAGCTGGGCGTGGTGGCACACGCCTTTAGTCCCAGCACTTGGGAGGCAGAGGTAGTAGGATTACTGAGAGTTCGAGGCCATCCAGAGACTAAATAGTGAATTCCAGGTCAGCCTGGATTAGAGTAAGACCCTACCTCAAAAAACCAAAAAGAAAAAAAGAAACATTAGTCCTCAAAAACATTTAAGCAATGAAACACAGACATATAACCAAATTAAGTATGTCCCAAAAGGCAGTTAAAATTACAATCTTCTCCCTTTAATTTTAATCTTACTATAGTAGTGCCAAAGGACAGATTTTTTAAAACCTACAACTAAGAACACAATAAAAGAAAAATGGTATTACATACAGTTGTCTTTCCAAAGACATACATACATTTGTTAAGTTTACATGATAAGAGAACAGGTTCCTCTAGTAAAAACCTTTATTTCATTGCAAGCATTGGTAAATAACCACTAAAAAAGGCTATACTGTTTTTTGTTTGTTTGTTTGTTGGGGGTATAGGATCATGATTTAGTTCAGGCTAACCTGAAATTCACTCTGTAATCTCAGGGTAGCCTCAAACTCACGACGATCCTCCTACCTCTGCTTCCTGAGTGCTGGGACTAAAGGAGTGCCCCACGCCCAGCTGGAAATGGCTCTACTGTTGACGACACACACAGGCAATTCCCTGACATCTATCAAATACATTTTCAAACAACAGCTATGGAAAGTTTCTATGAGACAGAAAGCAAGGCCAGCCGCATCTGCGTGTAAAAAATCACTAGCACTCGAGGTTGGGGATGTGGCCCAGAGAGCATGAAGCCCTGGGTCAACCTGAGCACATGATGAGCACAGGAAGGAGACCTGGTGGCCCTTGGGAGGAGGAGTTACGACCACCAGAAATTCAAGGTTCATTATCACTTACACAGTACATTCCAGGACAGCTTGTGCTACATAAGAACCTGTTCTCGGGCTGGAGAGATGGCTTAGCGGTTAAGCGCTTGCCTGTGAAGCCTAAGGACCCCGGTTCAAGGCTCGGTTCCCCAGATGCACAAGGGGGTGCACGTGTCTGGAATTCGTTTGCAGAGGCTGGAAGCCCTGGCGCACCCATTTTCTCTCTCTCCCTCTCTCTGTCTTTCTCTCTGTGTCTATTGCTCTCAAATAAATAAATAAAAATTAAAAAAAAAAAAAGAACCTGTTCTCAAACAACAACAAAACAAAACAAAACAAACAAACCAAAAAACCCACTAGTATTTGACTTTTGTTAACAAAAGGAGAAATGATGTTACAGGAAACTCATCTCAAAACTCACTTTCTCTCCCACTAGAAAACCCAATGGATTCAAACTCTCTCCCCCATTTCTATCTCACATCCTGTGCTTCTTTTCTGCACCATTAATCTGTAAAATGTGTAGATGAGAACATGCTTATTTTCCTGGAAAGACTTCCCTAGTAACAGTAATAAAACAAAAGCTTTAAGAAAAGTCAAAGCTTTCTTTGGGAAAAGTACCACTAGAGCTTTTGGGAAAGAAACCTCCACATGGGCTGGAGAGATGGTTTAGCGTCTAAGGCGTTTGCCTGCAAAGCCAAAGGATACTGGTTTGACTCTCCAGGACCCACATTAGCCAGATGCACAAGGGGGCACACATGTCTGGAGTTCATTTGCAGTGGCTGGAGGCCCTGGCACGCCCATTCTCCATCTATCTGCCTCTTTCTCTCTGTAACTCTCAAATAAATAAATAAATGTCTCCACACTAAGGGACTGAATATATCAGAGATTCTGAAAGTGGAGCGCCCAGCACAATCACCTGGAGTTTGCTAAGAACAGACTGTTGGCCCCTTCTCCTAGAATTCCTGATTCAGAAGGTCTAAGGATGCATTCCCAAGATTTCCCAGGAGATGAGATGACTGGCCTGCAACCACACTCTACATTTCCCTCCCAGCTTCACAGCTGAGAAACTTAGTGATTCAGGTGAAGACACTACTCCACGTTCTTAGGAAACAAAAAGCATGTACATGTGACATTTCAAGTAGAACACTGAAGCAAGCTACACTCCTCTCTGGCATTCTGGCAAAGGAGAGGGAGAGGAGAGAGAGGGGAAGGAGAGATAGGGGAAAGAAGGAAGGACAGACAGATGACTCAGTTTTGGTTGTTTTTTTTTCCAGTATGGCATACATATTCTTAAATGTAAAAGGGGACCTAATATCCTACTTGAGGAATTGAGGCAAAGAAATAGAAGGCAGTATTCCTGCTAAATATCAACAAGGTTTTATCTCTATTAAAAATTCCCACAAAATGCTGTGCAGTCATACACAGGCAAAAAAACTGTCTATAAATACACTCCTCAATGTGACAACTTCTCATCAATTTGTACAAGCAGCTTCTGACATGGATCGATGTTCTCTGCTCCCTGAGTAGTCTTTGGTATTTGTGGACCTGTGGCCCTCGTAACTTAATATTAACACACATAAAACAGAAAAAATGATAGAAGGGTAACTGTGAGTTCAAGGCCAGACTGGAACTACAGAGTGAGTTCCAGGTCAATCTGCACTACAGTGAGACCCTACCTCAAAAAAACTAAAATCAAAAAACATGTTTAATAGAAATGTTAATGTTTTTATAGAGAATTTGGAGTTATCTTTACCATCACATGTAAACATAAAAAAAGATTGAGAATAACAAGCAAGCACAGGCATATATTAAACCATAATTGTAGCCTACAACCTGCGGTGCAAAGGCAAATTAAAAATACAACAATTTGGGCTGGAAAGATGGCTTAGCAGTTAAGGCGCTTGCCTGTAAAAACAAAGGGCCCAGGTTCGATTCCCCAGGATCCATGTAAGCCAGATGCACATAGTGGCACATGCATCTGGAGTTTGTTTGCAGTGGTTGGAGGCCTTGGTGTGCCTGTTCTGTCTGTCTGTCTGTCTGTCTCCCGCTCGCTCTCTCTCTCTCTCTCTCTCATATAAATAAATTTTTATAACACACAACAGTTTGGCTGGGGATGTGGCTTAGCTGACAGGGTGTTTGTCTACCATGCACAGGGCCCTGGACTCAATCCTCAGCACCATTTAAGCCAGGATTTGTGTTACATGTCTATAATCCTAGCATTTGCAAGGCGGAGGCTGGAGAACAGAATATTCAAGGTAATCTATGTACGTTCCAGGCAAGTCTAGGATACGTGAAATTCAAAAACAAAACAAAAACCAGGCGTGGTGGCACATGCTTTAATCCCAGCACTCAGGAGGCAGAGGTAGGAGGATCAAGGCAGAGGTAGGAGGATCGCCGTAAGTTTGAGGCCACCCTGAGACTCTATAGTGAATTCCAGGTCAGTCTGGGACAGAGTGAGACCCTACCTCAAAAAACCAAACCAAATCAAACCAAACAAAACAAAAACAAGTGGCTACTGTGGGGTCAGGCTGTCATCCCGACATGCAGGAGACTGAGGCAGGGGGACTGCCATGAGACAATCCTGGCATAGAGGCCCTGCCTCAAAACACAACTAAATAAACAAAAATTACAGGGGGTTCTCCATGCATAAAAAATGATATTAAACATCATTATCATGGGCTGCAGGGATGGCTCAACAGTTAAGGCACTTGCCTGCAAACCCTAATAACCGGGTTTCGATTCCCCAGCACCCACATAAAGCCAGATGAACAAAGTGGCAGCTAGAGTTGGTTGCAGGGCTACAAGCCCTGGCACACCTATTCTCTCTCTCTCTGCTTGGAAATAAATAAATATTTTTTAAAATCACCATGTTGAAGCTTTTTATTATTTGGTGCTAGGAATAGCACCCAAAGCCTCAGAATTCCACAAATGAGCTACCACTGAGCTATAGGCCCAGTCTTCTTTTCACTTTTATTTTTTTGACTGATTGTTTAGAAGGTTTTCTTTTGTTGTTTCTGGGGGTGAGTGCAGGTATGAGCATGCCACAACGTGCGTATCAAGGTCACAAGACAATTTTATGGCTGGCCCTCATCTTTCACCTCATTTTGAAACCAAGGATTCTTGTGTAGCACTCCATTTTTGAGAAATTCTCCTGCTTCCAACTCCCTCTTGCTATAGGTATACTAGAATTACAAAAGCCTGCTTTTGGTACATAAATAAAGTAAAATAATACATAAGAAAGAAAGAAACTAGGGAATCCAAACCCAGGTAATCAAGAGTCGCACAGCAAGTTTTTTATCCACTATTCCCCAGTCCCTTAAAGAAGCTTTTAATGCATATAAAATTTATATCTGAAAACTAATCTTACTTATGACACAAAATACTACTTATTACAGATAATTGGCATTATTCTCTACTTTGAGTTTACTGAAAACAGTGATGGGTTGGATTTTTACAAATATACAACAAAAAAATCAAAAGAAAGTGAGTATAGTTATGAGAGACTTTAAGGAATCTCCCCATGCACTAAAAGATCCTGCAAGTATTTATTTCTGGAAAACAATGGCAATATGAAGTATCAAGAGCTTAAAAAATGCTGTATTTATAAAACACCTTCTCAATCAAAAGGGATATTCATATAAGGTAAGTCAACCTTGTGTAAAAGCTATAGCTCTCTTTGTGTTCAGGGAGTCCTGGAGACACAGGCACGTAGTCCCAGCACTTGGGAGGCTAAGGCAGGAGATAGTCAAGTATGGGACCAGCCCGAGTAGGCAACACAGTAAGTTCAGGCCAGCGGACATATCAAGACACTTCTCGGAAAACCTTATCAAACAAAAAACACTCTCACACATAAAACAAAGCTCCTGTCTTCATGCTTGTCCTCTGCCAAGTGCACAATGGGGTTCCCTTGAGGTCCTATGGCTTCTGGTATCACTCTTACAGATCTAATGATTAAACAGGAGAGCCCAGTTCTATTAAATTACACAGCAAGAAAATGTGCAAGAGTGTGAAACAAAACTGTTTCTTATCACTGTCTTATCACTAGTCTATTAAAAATGGTATTTTAGGGCTGGAGGGATGGCTTAGTGGTTAAGGTATTTGCCTGCAAAGCCAAAGGACCCAGGTTTGATTGCCCAGGACCCACATTAGCCAGATGTACAAGGTGGCACATATGTATGGGAGTTCATTTGCAGTGGCTGGAGGCCCTGGCACACCCAATCTCTCTCTCCCTCCCTCTCTCTCTCTAAACTGAGTTTGAGGTCATCCTAGGCTAGAGTAAGACCCTGCCTCAATAAAAGAAAAAGAAAGCCAGGTGTGGTGGGGCATGCCTTTAATGCCAGCACTCAGGGGGCACAGATAGGAGGATCACCCTGAGTTCAAGGTCACCCAGAGACTACATAGTGAATTCCAGATCAGCCTGGGCTAGAGGAAGACCCTACCTCAAAAAACAACAACAAAAGTTTTGTTGGGAATGATGAAAATATTTTAGTACAGTGATGGTTACAAAATGAATTATATACTTACAAATAGGTAAAACGAACATATATTTTAACACAATAAACAAAACATACACAAAATAACCCAACCCATAATATCAATCCTATCGATGTTACCAAAGTTTCCTAATTTTGTATTGAAAACAGGTGTTGAATTAAACATAAGACAATATGACTCAAGAAAAAAAAAAAAAATCTTAGTTAAGCTGGGTGAGGTGGTGCACACCTTTAATCCCAGCACTTGGGAGGCAGAGGTAGGAGAATTGTCTTGAGTTGGTAGGCAGCCTGAGACTTCATAGTGAATTCCAGGTCAGCCTGGGCTACAGTGAGACCCTATGGGGGGGGGGGGGCTTAGATAACTGGATTTAAGAACACCTAATTCCTGCTCATTTAACCTTCCTAATTTTCTCACTCAGAAATGTAATTCACCAGGGAAGGGCTTTAGGACAGCAAGAGTTTCTAAAATACATTATCATGCACATACATAATCTAGTAACACAGTTTTCTTACCAGGTACTAATCTATTTTAATTCACTTAGTAAAGAAAATAACAGTCCAAAGAAACTAACTTTAGTTCTGTTAAGTTTTAATAATTATATAAATTTCTTAAGCCCTAGTATGTTCCTTTATAAAATCAGGGAAATGTCTATTTCAGATTCACTCTAGAATGAAAAGAGTTAATACGTGGGTTTGCTCAAAAACTACCTTAAAAAGTGAGCAGCAGATAGTATGAAAGTCTATTTCTGTTACTCAGAAGAAACATGAATTACAATAATGTGTTTCTAAAAAATCTCCATACAATAGAATTGATTTCCTGGTTCATCAGAAAATGAAAACAGATCTTTTGAAGATTACAGATCACGATGAAGCACTATTTGTTGTCAAATTAATAGGTCATAAGGCTCCTGCGGTTTGTGACGACTGTCAGTTACAGGACCTGGAATCCCCTGAGAGAGATCATCTCCATTAGGCAGGCTGACTGAGGCAGGAAGACCACCTGAACTGCAGACTGGAGAAAGCAGAGCTGACTGAGCAGCAGCACTCACTGCCCTTGTCTGTGCTGAATGAGAGGCGCTGCCTCACGCTCCAGCCACCATGCCTTCCCTGCCTTGATGGACAGCTATGACCCAGAACTATCAGAGGAAATGAACCCTACCTCCCTTTAAACTGATTCTTGTCGGGTATTTTGTCTCAGCAACGCTAAACAGCAATACAGAAACACACTAAACAAGCCTACATCTCCAGGGCTCTCCTGTATCTTATTTGGAAGAGGACTCCACTACTCTTCATACAAATCAGTTATGACCAAAAATGGCTTTGTCCTCTTGGGTTAAAAAGGCTTCATACAGGGCTGGAGAGATGGCTTAGCGGTTAAGCGCTTGCCTGTGAAGCCTAAGGACCCCGGTTTGAGGCTCGGTTCCCCAGGTCCCACGTTAGGCAGATGCACAAGGGGGCACACGTGTCTGGAGTTTGTTTGCAGAGGATGGAAGCCCTGGCGTGCCCATTCTCTCTCTCTTCCTCTGTCTGTCTTTCTCTCTGTGTCTGTCGCTCTCAAATAAATAAATTTTTAAAAAAGGCTTCATACATGTTTGCAGGCGGCGGATTGAGGGAATGAAAAGGCAATGTATCTCTATCAACTATTGGATAGTATTATGAAGATAACTGTTTCCACCACCTCATAATTGTTATGAACTAGGTAATTTTACATGATCAATCATGCTTACAAACCTCCAGTTGATCACAAATCTTAACCTCCCATGAAAGGAATGTATTAGAATATTTTTCAAAAGTAAAAAAGGTAGGTTTGTTCCACATTAATGTGGATGTACAGGCATTTTATTTATTTAAAAGGAAAAACAACTGTTAGCATCAAAAAATATAGGTAAAGTATCATTAGTGTTTTTGACTAATCATATCTGTAACTTTAGTCTTAAAGGACAATGCAACAAAAATCTAATCTAAAATACATCTAAATCAGTTCACAGGTTTTAGCCCTTTTGTCTTTCAAAATTTCTAAAGCAATCAGAGGAAAGGTTTAAGAAAAACGCAGTAGCTTACAGAACACAGTACTTACAAAAGAAGCTGCTTTAGCCAGAGCTTCTCTTTTCATCTGGGTGGGAGTCCCAAGGTGACTGAAATCATAATGAACTACTGTAGAGCACTGGATGAGCATGTGGATCTGAAAACACGGCTTTCAATAGAGCCTTCACTCAGCTCTATTGTCTAGTAGTGCTAATTCCAAGCCACTATACTAACTGGCAAATGAAAATCATCTCTGGTGTTATAGAAACATAAATATGTTGCTAACTTTATTAGCTAACGTAGGGTCAGTGAATGAGACATGACTGGCTGTGTAGGGATACACAGATGACCATGTCCCGTATTTGTGCCAAAAGCTCACTCTAGTAAAAACAGGGAGTAATTCAGGTCATTTCAAGAACTGATACTCTTCCCAGCAAATAGGCCACCTAGGTACTACTTAAATCAGGACTGGAATTCAAGGGACTACACTCCTTAAACACAAGAGAGCAAAAGAAACAACCCAAGAAGAGCATTAAAGGAAATCTATATACGAAACATGGAGCTGAGAATTAATATTAAGTATATAAACTAAGCAATATAAAATAATCAATGGTGCTCTACATACAATGCCACTGATAACCTGAAAATTATCAAAGATTTATTATTCTTATAAACAGAAGTTATGTGGCAAATAAATAAGAGTCATTTTTGTCATTACCAAAAACAGGGGGCTGGGGAGATGGCTCAACAGTTCAAGACAAAGGCTGACAGCCTGGGCTCAACTCCCAGCACCCATCTAAAGTCACATGCACAAAGTGGTGTGTCCGCAGCGTGTTCAGTGGCTAGAATACCTTGAGCAGCCATCCTCTCTCATAAATAAATAGATAGATGGACAGACAGACACAAAGGAACCTGTGTACTGCCACTGCCTATCAGCAACATCCTACAGAGCTTCTGAGTACTACACACCAGGAAAGTATGCTTTCGTTAATTCATACCATTTTTCTCCTAATTTCAAAAATAAGGTAGTATTAAATATATGAAAATGTTAGCCATTTAAGGCTAGTACTGGGCTGGAGAGATGGCTAGTAGTTAAGGGGCTTGCCTATAAAGCCTAAGGACCCAAGTTCAATTCCCAAGTACCTACGTAAGCCAGATGCACAAGGTGGTGCATGCATCTGGAGTTCAGTTGCAGTGGCTAGAGGACCTGGCACACCCAAATTCTCTCTATCTGCCTCTTTGTCTCTCTAAAATAAGTAAGTTTTTAAAAATGATATTGCGGGCTGGAGAGATGGCTTAGTGGTTAAGCGCTTGCCTGTGAAGCCTAAGGACCCCGGTTCAAGGCTCGATTCCCCAGGACCCACGTTAGCCAGATGCACAAGGGGGCACACACATCTGGAGTTCGTTTGCAATGGCTGGAAGCCCTGGCGCACCCACTCTCTGTCTGTCTCTATCTGCCTCTTTCTCTGCCTGTCACTCTTAAATAAATAAATAAACAAAAATTTTTTTAAAAAATGATATTGCTATATTTGCAGTATATAGGAAAATTCTTCCATTCTACCAGTAGTTTGCAAAAACATATACAAACTTGGAGGACATTCTACAAAGTGAATTAAGACAGAGAAAGACAAATATTGCTTGAAATCATTTATGTGAAAATCTAAAAGAGACAAACTCAGAAGAGTAGAATGGAAGTTACCACAAGCAGGGCAGAGAATGGGAAGCATGAGTCATGCTGTTCGAGGAGGTACAAAGCTTCAGACACAGAACTTGGTCACAGACATACACTACATAGCAGAGGGGCTGCAGTGGACCTGTAAGTAGACATTTCAGCAGTGCCAGGTAGAGTTGCAGGTCACCCTGAGCTACAGTAAACCCTAATAAAGCCTTACTGAAATCACCTTTAGCACTAGTAATGTTGAATCGCCAAAACAAATCCTGCATTGCATCTCCTCTTTTTGAAAAGAATAAGGAATCATTCTGAATCATACTACATCTTCACTATACAGCACATAAATCTCTTTCATGTACTTTATTCTCAGGATAGTAAAAACCCAAGGAATGATGATGTCTGGAAGAAGCATATCTAACCTACTCACTTTTCTGTTCTGAGACAAAGATTCTCTAAAGCCACAAATCATTTTTCATAGTATTTCCTCATCTTACTTGAGAGCTGAGATGATACTGTAACATTAATGGCGCTAAAGCTGACATTTAGAGCAAGGACAACCTCAGTGGAAAACGCACTCAAACCCATCACCAGGCTCCTAACTCTGACCTCAACAGACACCTTACAACAAAAATAGCTGTCACAAAAGGGAGAGAGTATGAGGGTACAAGGTTTTTCAGAAGTTAATTTTACAACTAGAAAAGCAAATCCTGGGCTGGATAGATGACTGAGTGGTCAAGGCGCTTGCCGGCGAGGCCTAAGGACCCATGTTCAACTCCTCCAATCCCTCATTGGCCAGATGCACAAGGTGACACACACGCAAGGCTGCACATGGGCACAAGGGGGCGCATGTGTCCGGAGTTGGATTGCAGTAGCTGGAGGCCCTGGCTCGACAATCCTCTCTTTCTCTTCTCATTTAAAAAAAAAATTTTTTTAAAGCAAACACTAGGGCTGGAGATGGCTTAGCAGTTAAGGCACTTGCCTGCAAAGCCTAAAGACTGGGCTTCAATTCCCCAGTGCCCTCATGAAGCCAGATACACAAAGTGGTGCATGCATCTGGACTTCATCTGCAGTGAATAGAGGTCCTGGCGTGCCCATTTTCTGCTTGCAAGTAAGTAAATAAATATATTTATAAAAAACCCCAGCAAACCTTAAAAGTCAGGTGTGGTGGCGCACACCTTTAATCCCAGCACTCGGGAGGCAGAGGTAGGATGATCACCATGAGTTCGAGGCCAGCCTGAGAGCACACAGTGAATTCCAGGTCAGCCAGGATACAGTGAAACCCTACCTCGAAAAACAAAACAAAAAGGAAAGAGAAAAAAAAAACAAAACAGCAAATCCTAATGCAAGTTTCCATACATATGCTACTGCTTATATCCTCCCTAGAAGAAAGTAACTTTAAGCTCAATTAATTTTACTATTTTCATAAACAGCTGGCTTAATGGAAAATATTGGAGATGGCTTAGCGGTTAAGGCACTTGCCTGAGAAGCCTAAGGACCCAGGTTCCGTTCCCCAGTACCCATGCAAGTAAGAGGCACAAAGGCGAGGCAAGCGCAAAGTTGCACATGCCCACCAGGTGGCGCAAGCATCAGTTCAATTTCAATGGCTGAGACCCTGGTGTGCCAATTCTCTCTATAAAATTATAAAATTATTAAAAAACATTTCTTTAAAGGCCACTGGATGAAAGATTAGAACTACATACAAAAATGGAATTTGAGGACTATAAACATTTCTCTCTATTATTACTGATCTGGTTTTTAATAAATAAGATTATTACTTGAATTAGTTTAATATTAATTATTTTTGTCTATTTTTAAGAAGTAAACATTACATACACATGACAAAGTAGAAATTTCCTAAAAGAAAGCCAGCATGCAAAGATCACCAGACTGAATTTTCTTTTTCTTTTTTATTTTTTGAGGTAGGGTCTCACTCTAGCGCAGGCTGACCTGAAATTCACTAGTCTTAAACTGACCTCAAACTCTGGGCACTCCTCCTACCTCTGCCTCCCAAGTGCTGGTACTAAACGCATGCGCCACCATGCCCAGCAAGACTGAAATTTTAATTTCAATCTCCTGACAAGATAAATAATTTTAAATCTACTCCAACCTAAAAGTAATTTTTCAATACAAGTCAACATAAGGCTTATAATTCAGTCAGAATAAACTAATAGCAACTTGGGTTTGGGTAGTATTGCATTTAGAGGTCAGTTTTGTTGTCTTGTCTAATTTAGAATGTTGTCTCTGCTATGCCAAAACAGCAAGACACACATGTCAATGTGACTCTATTGAAGGCGAAGTAATATCCAAGTGATATTTTTTATATAACCAAGGTACTGTTTCCAAATATATATTTTCATTGTTAAATACTAAATTTTAGAAAAACTCACATGCTATTTTCTTGTTCAAAGTCAAATGCTGTTTTTTCTTTTACGATTTACCTGGTGGTGGAATCAGCGGTGGAGCAGTGCTGACGGTTGGAGGAGGAGGGAGGAACGGAGGAGGAGGGAGGTGGGTGGGAGGAGCTCCTGGAGGGAAAAACGGAGGTGGTTTGCTGAAATTGTTGTCTACTTCAGAAGCTGATCGTTCCGAAAGGACCTACAATTAGAACATAATTAGTAAGAAAGATAAGTAAGTGTTCTTATCTAAGCTTAATCTTAATTAATTTTACTTTCTCCAAGAAATGAGGTAAAAGGTGTTTTTAACTCACATACATGTATGAATAACGTGAATATATACTATACACACACACACACACACACACACACACACACACGCATACATACATATATATACACTTTAAATATTCATATTCAAATTTTAGGAAAAATAACTGAACTACCAAGCAAACTTTTAATAAGAAGGCAGATGCGGTGGTGTATGCCTGTAATCCTAACACTTAGGAGGCTCAAGGAGGAGGATTGCTGTGAAAAAAGGGAAAAATCAGTAAGAATATTTCAGAGCTGGGAATACTGCTCAGTGGTTCAAGGCACTTGCTCAAAAAGCGTACCAGCATGAGCTCAATTTCCCAGTCACCAAGTAAAGCCAGACGCATAAAAGTGACACATGTGTTCGAGTTTGTTTGCTGTGGCAAGAGGTTCTGGTGCACCCATTCTCTCTCCCCAATTACAAAGAGTAAATAAAAATATTTTTCAAAGAAATCTCAAATTAGAAACAAGAACTTACAATGTAGCAAACACTGTGCTTGCAACTCAACCAAAGAGTTAAAGCAGTGCATTAACCACAGATCTAAGTACTGAACACTTCAGTGTATAAGGGCCTATCCCTACATCAGAAGGTGTAAAGCGCATGCAAATAAACTGAGTTGCAGGCAGTTAAGAACTGTAAGTAACTTTCTCATGTGAGCCTTGTAGTTTTTAGAACAAAAGCTCACACTGAAAAGATGTGGTGTTCACAAGATGTTGATCTATCTAAGCACCATCAGAAGCAGCCCACAACCACTGAAATGCAAGCAGGCCCTCCCTGACAGATCTGGATGGTGAACAGGAAAACAGCACAGGCAGACAACATACTTCACAAAGAATTAACTGTGAGGAGGCTCAGCAGAGTACTCTACATAATCTCCTCGAGCTAAAATCCCCAGCACACTGGAAATTTATAGGTATTTAGAAAATTAGAGCAAATGTATTTTTTCACTTAACAACAAAATCCCCTCAGAAATGTCACAATTAAGTAAACAACAAAGCTAATTATCAAGATATTTTAAATCAAAATTTAAAAAATATTTTAAAAAATGAAAATAATTTTAGAGGAAAGAAATATATAACAGAATCCCAATTTTGCTTTGAAAATATAACAAGAAGTATACCAGAACTGAAAATATGAAAGTTAGCATTATGAGTGATGCTTCTCTTACTTTTTCTTTCTTTTTCTTTTTTCTTTTTGCAACTTTTCTTTTAATGAAGGAGAACAAGCGTGACAGTGGGGCAGGGGGCGGGGGGCAGGAGAAAGAGAGAAATTTGGCCCACAGAGCCTCCACCCACTGCAATCAAACTCCAGATATGTATGTACCTTGTTCACATGTGCAACTTTGCATATTTGAATCACCTTGTATATCTGGCTGACATGGGACCTGAATAATAAAACATGGGTCCTGAGGCTCCACAGGCAAGTACCTTAACCACTAACCCATCTCTTCAGCCCACTCTTACTTTTTATTCGAAAAATCTACATAGTCTATTTAGAAAAAGTAGAACTTCACTAAGAAACTCAAAAGTTTATAAATTTTAAATAGAAAGCTTTGGAGATATCTTAGTGGTTGGGGTGCTTGTCTGCAAAGCCTGTCTGCCTGGGTTCCATCCCCAGTACCCACATGAAGCCAGATGCACAACTGGTGCATGAATCTAAGAGCTCTTTTGCAGTGGCAAGAGGCCCGGGCCCACACATATTCTTTTTTCTCCCTCTCACGTAACTTTAAAGAAAAGCTTTTGCAATAAATGTAAGGTTGACTTTCTGCATTTCTTTATGCATCTGTGTGTGGGTACACATGTGTGTGTGCACAGGTCAGCATGCTCAGAGGCCAGAGGACAACCACAGGTGTTGTTACTCGAATGTCACCTCCCTTTTTTTTGAGACAAGGTCTCCTATTCACCAGCCAGCCCCAGGGACAAGAAATCACATGGTTCAAGGGCGGAGTCCAGGCACTCATGCTAGCAAGGCGTGTGCTACATATTTATGTCTCTTTTTAGCACAAATGCACCTTACACACTTATCAGCACCATGAACACAGACCAAATTAAAATACAATGCACAACAATGGCTCTTTGGTACTAGACCTGTATGTTGCTGTTTTCATTTGCTCGCCGTCTTCCTTCAACTCGGCTGATAGTTATCGTCTGACCTATCACGTCAATTGACCCAGGTAACCTCCTGAAACAACAATTGAACTGATTACATTTCACTTAATTAGATGCTTTAAAAGTAATAAAAATATTAAGGAACAAAGCACCTTTTGCAATGTATTGTAAAAGAAAAGTACACTGAAAAAACTTTACTGACTCATCTATTGCACTGTGATAATAAAATCATTTTATTTTATTTTATTTTTTTTATTTTTATGGTTTTTCGAGGTAGGGTTTCACTCTAGCCCAGGCTGACCTGGAATTCACTATGGAGTCTCAGGGTGGCCTTGAACTCACAGCGATCCTCCTACCTCTGCCTCCCAAGTGCTGGGATTAAAGGCATGTGCCACCACTCCCGGCTATAAAATCATTTTATTAATAAGCTAAACCAACAGACCCATCAATGATGTTAGATTTTGAGAATTTATATGCCTTTCATCTAAATTCACTTTTTTTTTTTGGTTTTTGTTTTTGTTTTTCAAGGTGGGGTCTCACTCTAGCTCAGGTTGACCTGGAATTCACTATGTAGTCTCAGGGTGGCCTTGAACTCATAGTGATCCTCCTACCTCTGCCTCCCAGGTGCTGGGATTAAAGACGTGTGCCACCACAACCAGCTAAATTCACTACTTTTTAAATAGTCTTTAACTGAATTTATTTTTATGGGATTAAATCTGTCAGCAAATACTAGACAAGTCATAACAAAATTTGTTAGTCACAGTATAATTTTATTACTGAGTTTTAAAGTTCCTCAAAAAGGGCTTGAAAAATAATGCTCAATCTGACACACTGAATGTTCTCTTAGTGATATATGTCAAACACTGGAAAACATAAAATGGAAGCCAGGTTTTCATTTCTCATAACATCCCTTTAGACAGACAAATTCAAATACTTAAGCTATTGTGTAGTTGAGGAAGGACATTTAAAAAATCTACATGTGGGCTGAAGAGATGGCTTGGCAATTAATGCACTTGCCTGCAAAGCCTAAGGATCCAGGATCCATTCCCCAGGACCCACATAAGCCAGGTGCACAAGGTGGTGCATGCATCTGGAGTTCGTTTGCAGTAGCTACAGGCTCTGGTGCTCCCATTCTCTCTCATAAATATAAATAATCATATATATTTACTTACTTATTTTTAAGTCTTTACGCCTAACAAGGATTAGTTCCTTGTAGACATAGGTAATGAGAACTGGGTACAAAGTGCTCTTCCTCTTTCAGTCAAAAACAATTCTACCTTTACAACTTTCAGCAAGCTCCTCTACCCCTCTTTCTGTCAAATAAATAAGTAAATAAATAAGTGTGTGCTGAGGCCAGGATTCCCCCACCATTTACTGCTACCTAGAGTGCATTATCACAAGCTGGACTTGCACACTACTCCTTCCCTCCTCTCTTCTAGTTTCCACGGTAGGAGTGGTCCCATCTCCCAGTTTTAAAATTGATTCTCATCAAAGGCAAATTCTCCCAAGTCTGACTGGATTTTCAGTTTAGATAGCCAATTCTCCAACTTAAAAAAGGGAGCAAAAGCTAAACCTAGCTAAAACTAACATTTTTTTAAACTTTTTTATTTTTATTTATTTATTTGAAAAAGAGACAGAGAGGGAGAGAGAGAATAGGCACACCAGTGCCTCCAGCCACTGGGGAAAAAAACAAAAAACAAAAAACCTCCAGTTGCATGCGTCCCCTTATGCAACTGACTTACGTGGGTCCTGGGGAATTTCTTCGGCTTTGCAGGCAAATGCCCTAACTGCTAAGCTATCTCTCCAACCCAACTTTTTCTTTATAAGGAGGAAGTTTGTAATAACCTCTCTTTAATCACTTATCTCTAAGAACTTTCAACTTCCAAAAAATTCTGGGACATCTGGGAATACTCATCCCTGAAAGTTTATCTTAAATTATCTAAGAGATGTTTCATTAAGTTTCATATTTTTAAAGGGATTAATCATTAAAAATGTAAAATGGCAAGTAATAGGTTTCTAAAAACATGGAGGTAGTCTTAACAAGCACAGTTAGGAGAAAGGTCATAAACTGCAATTTCCTACATTTTCATAAGACCCACTTCATACACAGCAGGCTGAGGCAGATGCTAGGAAAATTCAGCAGAATCAATTTTTTAAGTCTCTAATACTAGCTCAGAAAGTTACATTTTATATATCTATATAAGTAGTGAAATTAAGAAAAAAAGAATTAACCTGCAGTGAGGACAGAAAAAGTAGGTTTTCTGAGCACTCACTGGTGTGGTTCAAAGCAACGTATTATGTAGTGCAAACAGCTGGAAGGAGGACAGGTCAGTCACATGCTACAGCTTAATGAAATAAGCAAAAACTGGTCAGCTGCATTATAAAAAGGCATAATCTGGAGGGTTAAAAACACGATGTCAGGGGCTGGAGAGATGGCTTAGCGGTTAAGCGCTTGCCTGTGAAGCCTAAGGACCCCGGTTCGAGGCTCGGTTCCCCAGGACCCACGTTAGCCAGATGCACAAAGGGGCGCATGCGTCTGGAGTTCGTTTGCAGAGGCTGGAAGCCCTGGCGCACCCATTCTCTCTCTCTCCCTCTACCTGTCTTTCTCTCTGTGTCTATCGCTCTCAAATAAATAAATTAAAAATTAAAAAAAAAAAACACGGTGTCAGAATGAGCGGTCCTCCTGATGGTCAGGCATCGGGAGAACTCGGTGTCGAGAGCAGCCTTACCTCAGATCCGGAGACTCGGCCCTGCCGTAGCGGTCCTGCCACTTCCCGACGCTCGAGCTGGTTTTCCTCGAGGCAGTACTTGACTGAGACTGAGAGGAGGTGCTGTTTCTAGAGAGAGAAATTTTGTGTGTTTTTTTTTCTTATGCATTGTTTGTTGTCTCTAACCCTTCCTTGTCTATTTTTCCCTTGACATAGTTTTCTAAAGTGCTATGACATGTTCCTATAGTACTATAGAAGCCATAAGATACTTCTCGTGGCACTATCATAAGAGCATAGATGTGTCATCAATAGTTGATTCACTCTGGACTATTTTCAGAAACACTCTTCAACATAATATGATGTCAAAATGAGAAAAGAACCAAATGTTTGTTTAAAGTTCAAATATATTATTAAGAAATAAATGAAGGGCTAGAGAGATGGCTTAGTGGTTAAACGCTTGCCTGTGAAGCCTAAGGACCCTGGTTCGAGGCTCGGTTCCCCAGGTCCCACGTTAGCCAGATGCACAAGGGGGCGCACGCGTCTGGAGTTCGTTTGCAGAGGCTGGAGGCCCTGGCGCGCCCATTCTCTCTCTCTCTATCTGCCTTTCTCTCTGTGTCTGTCACTTTCAAATAAATAAATAAAAATTTTAAAAATTAAAAAAAAAAAGAAAAATAAATGAGCTGGGCATGGTGACACATGCCTTTAATCCCAGCACTCAGGAGGCAGAGGTAGGAGGATCGCTGTGAGTTCCAAGGCCACCCTGAGACTACACAGTGAATTCCAGGTCAGACTGAGCTAGAATGAGAAAAAAAAAAAAAAAAAACAGAAAAAGAAACGAAGGCCAGGCATGGTGACACACACCTCTAATCCCAGCACTCGGGAGGCCAAGGCCAGAGGATCGCCATGAGTTTGAGGCCAGCCTGAGACTACAAAGTGAAGTACTGGTAAGCCTGGGCTAGAGGAAGACCATATCTGAAAAAAAAACAAATAATAAATAGATAGATAGATAAATGTCCATGTCTCTATGAATTGATCGCTTTCATTTCTATAGTTTCACAAAACCTTATTCAAATTCTTGGTATTTTACCCCGTCCTCAACAACAACAAAGTGTTAATAATAAGGTATTGTTCGCACAGCCAATTGACAGTGACTTGCATGTGTTTCACAAGAGCCTTCAATACATGAATCTCATTTAAACTCCACTTCAAAGTGACTTTCAAAAGAAAATTCCAAAGGCGTCTTATCCCCAGTGACATACTCAATAAAGAGCACATTACTAAGCTAGGCGTAAGGGCAAAACCCACCTATAACTCCAGCGCTGAGAAGGCTGAGGCAGGAGGATCACGAATGGAAGGACATCCTAGACTACAGGTGAGACTGAGGCCAGCATGGGCTACCAAGACCCCATCTCAAAAAAAAAAAAAAGTTCTGCAATTTACACTCCTGCCAAGTCTTTAAAAGCCTAATCCTCTTTCAAAGCAACTGGAAAAATACATGTTTATCTGTCTATTTAATTATGTCAACAGACACACAGGAAGAATAAACTACAAACTAAGTGAAATGAATCTATTACTATTACTATCAGTGACAGAAGACTGACCACCTTATATACATACACCTTTGGACTGCCTTGTCTTTAGATCAATGTTATGTTTTGCATGTGCAAAAAATAAAATTGTATCTGTAATCATGGAGGAAAAGAAATTGTATAAATGGAAGGAGGCACAATGTACCAAGAAACATTTTCAGTAGTCATTATAATAAACACGGTAAAGGAAACATATGAACAGTGCTTCTACTGTTCATCCTTAGAATGAGAAAGAGGGAAGGAGGGAGGGAAAGAAAGATAAACAGGGAGGGAGGTAGGAAGGGTGGGGGGAAGTTAGTTTCATTTTAACAGCAAGCATCTATAAAGTGTTTTCTATGTTCCAAGCACTGTTTCAGCATTCTTTCCATAAATGAATGTACATAATACATGTTAGTACACTCAGGAACTTCTGCTCACTGTTTACAGATCAGGAAACCCAGCCCAAGGAAACTAGGGAATTTGCCCAAGGACATACTACTATTACCTTTCAGAGCCAGAATTTGCAAACGTACATAACCATTTATTTTTGACTCAGTATGTAGATGGTACATACACATGTGTGTGCATGCTCATTTGCAGTACACACATGAGCAAGCACACATGTATGTGTACCAGTGTGTGTGGAGGCCAGAGGCTGAAGTCAGGCATCACCTTCACTGCACTGAAACAACATTGCTCACTGAACCTGGAGATCACTGATGACGTTAGACTGGCTAGCCGGCAAACCCCAGGAATCTGCCTGTCTCGACCTCCCCAACTGGGCTGACAGGCAAGTGGCACCACAGCCTGCATTTTACATGGCTCCTGGGGATCTGAACTCTGGTCCTCAGGCCTGTGTGGTAAGCACTTTACTCTGAGCCACGTCTCCAGCCCCTAGATCCAGACTATAAACCCTAGATGTCCAAGAGTCTAAGCTCTTAGATTTAATATTACAGAATACCATGAACTCAATGAGCAAAAAGTTCACCATGTAAAAAACAAACACAGGGCTGAAGAGATGGATAAGTGGCTAAGGTACTTGCCTGCACAGCCAAAAGACCCAGGTTCGATTCCCCAAGACCCATGTAAGCCAGATGCACAAGGTGGCACATACATCTGGAGTTTGTTTGCGGGCTTGAAGGCCCTGTCATGCCCATTCTCTCTGTATCTGCTTCTTTCTCAAACATAATTTTTTTATTTAAAAAAAAAACACAAAAAGAATGCCATGTATTATAAGGAACAATATTCCTTAGTTATCATAGCTTATTTTTTTTTGGGGGGGGGGCTTTTGAGTGAGGGTTTCACTCTAGCCCAGGCTGACCTGGAATTCACTGTATAGTCTCAGAATGACCTTGAACTCCCATCTCCTACTGTCCCTCCCAAGGGCCAGGATTAAAGGTGTGCACCACCACTCCTGGCTTACTTCTTTTTTTTTTTTTATTAAGGACATACTTAGTATGGATACATCATTGTTGGTACCATCCTTTCCCTTGTCCCTGCCCCATTCTGCTGGGGGCCTTCCTCAGTGGGGTTGCTGGTATTCCCCATGGGGTTGTGAGTTATACACTGTGACAGCAGCTGTCAGTTATTGGGGGTCATAACTTTTAATCAAACATTTGATGCAATCCATTAATACAAGCGATCACATTTAGATGTCTATGACAATTCATGATTGTCCAGCGTAACTCTTTAAGAATCGGTGTCTTAGAGCATAGCCTCATACTTCTGTAGTGTCTCTTCCACTAGAGCATTCACACGTAAACCTTCAGGACCAAGTTACGTAACAAGGAAAATAGGTAGTTGTAGAAAATAAATTTAAACAATGACAAAAGACAGTCTGGCTGGGTTGACTTGCTTCAGGCCCAGATATGTCACCTTTATCTAATCTAAGACTAAACTGCTGGCACCATCATCAAGTGTCCTAGGTCTTAGCCTATCCTTTGTGTCTTCCTTGCAACAGGATCACAGAGTAGCAACCTGTCACATTTGCATGAAAATGACAATTTCCAGCCTATTTGCTTTTAGCTAGTATTTAGTAGACACAAAGCAAGGGTCATTACTAAAAGCAAAAGAACAAAAGAAAATAATCCTAATTTGCAAAATTTTTCAGGCTGACATTCTTACCTGACCCCTTCTACTAAAATCAGAAAGAAAAAAAGCCAACAGACCTAGAGCCTCGAAGTCCAATAACTCTTTATGTAAAAATCATCATCACTATTGTCATCACTTCTGCCTTTTTGTTTTTTTAAGTTTTTGAACCAAAAGCAGTGTTCCAATCTCTGTGGACAGAGCCTGGGAGAATTTGTACTTCACGCAGCACTGCAGCAGACACAGCGGGACAGCACAGCGACAACAGCCTACCTGCTGGGAGGGAGTCCGCTCTTGAACAAGGACGGAGGAGAAGTAAACTCGGATTTTGAGGACGGAAGTGATGCTTCCTTCTCTGAATTTCCAGTTCTCCCTTGCTGTACCTTAAAAAGAGACGTGGGGGGGGGGGGTTACTCCCACTTCCTGCACGAGAACACTACAGCACAATGCACTGAAGATGTTAGCGAGTCTGTAACATCTGATTAGAAGACTGTTCCACAGGTAAACAGCTACTAAGTTAGCATGAGGTGAAACTCAGTTATGGATCCAATGCGCCAGCCAGCGCTGGAGACGCTCAGTCCCTGACGTGCTGCCTTGCCAGCAAGGGAACTGAGTTTGATTGAGCCCAATACCCACATAAAAAATGCCAGGTGTGGTAATGCACCCCTGTAACCCTACCACAGGGACAGGAAGAGCCCTGGCTAGTGAGTTTAGCCTATGGAAGGACTCCAGCCAATTATGACCCAGTATCAACATAAGTGAGCAGAGTTCCTGGGGATCACAACCTAGGCTATCCTTTGGCCTCCACACATATGCACCCCCACACATGCTTTAAAAATAGCCCAACTATGCAAACACATGTTGTTACTTGGAAGGCAAATTAACACAAGGCTAGAAGACTTTCCAAATTTATCCAATTCTATGCATGTCTAGGGTTATGAATCCATGTTTCAGGGCTCAACAAAGACCTTGAAGAATTTTCCCTATCAGAGGACAACTGTCTGCATCCTGTTTTCTACTTCAGATGGCAGACACACACTGCAAAACCAATGCCAAATTTGCTCCTGAACACCAGACCCCCCTTTCTCCACTTTCCCATCCCCAGCAACAGTACATCACAAGAGTGCTTGAAATCAGTCAGCCGTCTGCTTACTACCTTGCCTCCCTCATGTTAACACTGAAGCCAGGAGGCCACCACTCCATGACTTCTCTAAAAGGTGTCAGCCTAACCCTTCTGCCCTTATCAGCTCTCTTATCACTCAAATGTGACCTAGGCCTATTCTAGAGACTTTATGCTCTTTACTTTTATATGCTTCTTCCCATCTTAAAATCATCATCAAACTACTAACTTTAAAACACTGCACTAGGGCTGGAGAGATGGCTTAGTGGTTAAGCGCTTGCCTGTAGAGCCTAAGGACCCTGGTTAGAGGCTAAGGACCCACGATAGCCAGATGCACAAGGGGACACACACATCTGGAGTTCATTTGCAGTGGCTGGAGGCCATGGCGCACCCATTCTCTCTCTCTCTCTCTCTGCCTCTTTCTCTCTGTTGCTCTCAAATAAATAAATGCAATTTAAAAAAAACACACACACTGTGTTACAGGCCGTACTTAAATTTCACTGTCCCTGTTCCATCTACATTCAACATCACCCTCTCCATGAAACAAAGACCAAAAGAACTTCAGGTACCCCGACTCTAATCTATCTGTGCCACCATTTCAGCCTGAGAAGTCATCTATGTGACAGTTAACCCTGTCTGTGGTGACCTGACAATGTCCCCACACTTAGGGGAGAGCCCTTAGAAGGTGGATCCTTGAAGGAAGAGGTGCTGTCACTGGGAGAGGACCTTGAGGTTTACTAGTCCAGCCCCACCAGGTATTCGCAGCTTACCCGGGGTCTCCCTCCCTGCTGATGGGGCAGCAGCTCTCTGCAAGGCCATGCTTCCCTGCCACAATGAAAGCCAAAGGAAACTTTTCTTTCCAATTGCTGGTTTTGGTCAGGTGTTTTGTCCCAGCAACCAGAATGTAAACTGCAAACAAATCCATACATAAATGAAAAAAATACCTTTATGCATTTAAGCTATTAACTGTCAGGTCTCTTTATTAACACTGACCAGCCAAATCCTTGATACTTTCATATAATTAGGGTTTTAACAAAAAAAAAATTTTTTTTTGGAAAATGAATTCCACTGCTTAAAAAGCAAAGCCATGTAAAATAAAGTATATAATCATAATGAGACAAGGGTCACAGCATTAAGGCAAGGGATATGCAGAAAGAGAAATAGATTTCATAGACATTTTTCAAGTAAAATGTCAGAACCTGGTATTAGGGGAATTAAATACAATTCATTCACTAAAAATACATTAAATACCTACAATAGCCTTGAAGCTTATACTACTGAAAAAAACACAACAAAATTCCAAATCTCAAGAGAAAATACAATAAAAACAAGGGCAATACAATAAACATACAATAGGGGCTGGAGAGATGACTTAGTGGTTAAGGCGCATGCCTGCAAAGCCTAAGGACCCAGGTTCGATTCTCTAGGTGCACATGGTGGCACATGTGTCTGGAGTGAGTTTGCAGTGGCTAGAGGCCCTAGCACACCCATTCTCTCTATTTCTCTCTTTCCCTAGTAAATAAAAATAAATCTTTTTTAAAAATAGGATAGACAGAGTCCCAGTACTCAGGAGACAGAGGTAGGAGGATCACTGATCCCTGTGAGTTTGAGGCCACCCTGAGGCTACATAGTGAATTCCAGGTCAGCCTGGACTAGAGTAAGACTCTACCTCAAAAAGCCAAAAAAGAAGTGGGTGTGGTGGCGCACGCCTTTAATCCCAGCACTTGGGAGGCAGAGGTAGGAGGATCGCTGTGAGTTCAAGGCCACTCTGAAACTACATAGTGAATTCCAGGACAGCCTGGGCTAGAGTGAGACCCTACCTCAAAAAAACAAAAATAAATAAAAAGGAAAAAGATAGAAGATACTGTCAGGGGCTGGGGAGAGGGCTCAATGGTTAAGGGAACTTCCTTGCAAAGCCTGCTGACCCAGGTTTGACTCCCCAGAACCCAATGTAAGCACAAGGGGCACATGCGTCTGGAGTTTATCTTCAGTGGCAACAGGCCCTGGCATGCCCTTATGCTCTCTTTCTCGCTCTCTGAAAAATGACAAAATTTTTAAACAGATGCCATTGCCAGGCATGATGGCACATGTCTTTAGTCCCAGCACTTGGAGGTAGAGGTAGGAGGATTGCCATGAGTTCAAGACCACCCTGAGAACATAGTAAATTCCAGGTCAGCCTGGGCTAGAGTGAGACTCTACCTTGGAAAACAAGCAAGCAAACAAAAGATGCTATCAGAACAAAAAAGCACTCGATGCCATGTAAGCCCGTCAGTAACGCTCCGAGTTGACACTACAGCCCCAAACGCTCCCCTGACTACTAGCAGTTTATATGCAACTTCTCAGCATATCTAACTGGCATCTCAAGGTTACCATGGCCAAACTATTTGCATCCCCTGATCTGATCTCCAAATTTTCCTCATATAAATAAATAATATGGTCACCTTCTAAGTTTCTTAAGGAAAATGAAACCCTATAGGGGATTATGTAAATCATATCAATATACAATAACTATGTCAGCATTATCTTTACAACACTCCAAAATCCAGTTATCAAATACTCTACTAAAACATTCCAGCATATCTCAATTACTCTATAAACTGTCTCCCTACTTTTGCTCTTTCCTTCCTAAAATCTATTCTCTATACAAAGCCAAAACAATCTTATTAAAAGTATAAATCAGAGTTAAGCATGGTAGCACACACCTTTAATCCCAGCACTTGGGATGCAGAGGGAGGAGGATCAATGAGAATTCGAGGCCACATTGAAACCACATAGTGAATTCCAGGTCAACCTGGACTAGAGTGAGACCCTACCTTGAAAAACCAAAAAAAAAAGTATAAATCAGGGCTGAGATGACTGTTCAGTGGTTAAAAGTTGCTTGACTGCAAAACCTTTGGGCACAGGTTCAATTAATTCCCCATTACCCAGGTAAAGGCAGATGCACAAAGTGGTACATGCACCTGGAGTTCATTTACAGTAGCTAGAGGCCCAGGGTGCACCCATTTTCAATGTCTCTCTAATAAATAAAACAACATAAAATAAAAATGTCTTTTAGGGGTTGAAGAGTTGGCTTCACAGTTAAGCGCTTGCCTGTGAAGCCTAAGGTCCCCACTTCAAGGCTCGATTCCCCAGAATCTACGTTAGCCAGATGCACAAGGGGGCGCACACATCTGGAGTTCGTCTGCAGTGGCAGGAGGCCCTGGTGCACCCATTCTCTCTCTGCCTCTTTATCTCTCTCTCAAATACACACACACACACACACACACACACACACACACACACACATACATATATATATATATATTTTTTTTAAATACCTGTTAAAAAGTGTAAAGTAACTCATGCTCTCCTCTGATCTCCAAAAGCTTCCCACTTCAATCAGAATAAAGTGGACTTCTCAGCAGGACTACATGCTATGGGCCCTGCACACCTCTCTGACCTAGCTTCCCTCTGCTCTTCCCCAGCTCATCCTCGCCACACCCAGTCTTAGTGGCCTTTCCCACATGCACACACCTTCTTTGTACAAGAAGTTATTTCTGTGTAAGACATCCTTCCTTCAAACTGTCTGGAGGTTCTCATCAGGTGCACCTCACCTATGCTTTCATTTTTTTGTACTTTCAACTATAGGTCAAGAGGAGGCCAAAAAATTCAAAAAGAAAACAAACCCTAAGTTAAATCATGCAATTTAAGGAGCATGATACAATCCTCCATCTCACCTGGGGCACGAACCAACCCCTGTCCACTGCATCATGCTTACATGACCATTGACCTGTAGCTGTGGGGATGCTGGGGCATCACAGTGCTGATGATCAACTAACCCTCATTTTACTTAAAAATGATCCCAAGACTTAAGAATGATGATGCAGGCAATTCAGAATGTCAAAGAAAAGTCATAAAGTCCTTCCTCTCAGTGAAACTGTAAAAATTCTAAGTCATTACTAGGAAAGCCTCTTATGCAAAGGCTGCTTAGATCTATAGTAAAATTACTGAGACTACATGCATGATTTTATTAGCATATTATTATAATTGTTCTTTTATTATTTTGTTAATATCTTACTATACCTAAATTTTAAATTTTATCACACATATATATTTCAGTTTCACATATCTGCTAGGGGTCTTTAAATCTATTCATAGTGGCTAGGCATGGCAGAATGCGCCTTTACTCCTAGCACTCAGGAGACAGAGATAGGAGGACCTCTGTGAGTTCAAAATCTGCCTGGGACAAAAGAGTGAGTTGCTGGCCAGCCTAGACTACAGTGATACCCCACCTAGAAAAACAACAACAAAAGAATGTATTCCCTGTGGATATAATGGGACCACTATATCACTCTCATTCTCCCTGGAGTGGCTCCCTCACGTTTTTGTTTATTTTCTTCACACAATTTCTGTCATTATTAGCTGAAACCATTTTGCTGTATGATACTGTCTGCTGCCAATGTAATAGGATCTTTTTGTTAAATATATACTTTTATTTATTTGCAAGCCAAGAGAGATAAAAGAGACAGAGAGAATGGGTAAACCAGGGTCTCCAGCCACTGCAGAGAGACTCCAGATGCATGCACCATTTTATGCATCTGGCATTATGTGGGTACGGGGGAATCAAACTCAGGTTGTTGGGCTTTGCAGGCAAGTTCCTTAACCACTGAGCCATCTCTCCTGCCCACTGTAACAAGATCTTTTAATACACAGACTATGTACTAAACAAAGCTGTGTCTCAAGTGCCTAGAAAACAGGACCTAGAAAACTCAATGAACATTTACTTATTTGACTCAGGGACATAGCTTTAATGCCACTCCTGCAAAGTCCTTCAGATGAACATAATGTTTACAACTATCATACCTTTAAAAAAATATTTTACTTTTATTTATTAGTTTGAGGAAGAGAGAGAAAGAGGCAGACAGAGAGAAATAATAGGCACACCAGGGCCTCTAGCCACTGCAAACGAACCCTAGTCGCCCCCTTCTGCAGCTAACGTTCATGGATCCTGGGGAATCGAACAGGGGGCCTCTGGCTTTGCAGGCAAGCATCGTAAGTGCTAAGCCATCTCTCCAGCCCAAGAACTGACTGTTTAACAAATACCACCTTTTCCATCAAAACAAATAAAATGCACAACTATACAGTTTATGGCTATCATTCTCATCTTTTTGCTCCAAACAATCTAACACAGTGATATGGTCAATTAACACTAGGAAGAAAGAAGGGAAAAGGCAGAGGGAGAGATACAGGAGAGACTGCTATGTAGATTTAAAAGTTCATCAATGTTCTGAGAAGTGACAGTTGAGTGTTCAGTACAAAATGAGACATCTTTACTTGTCTATTTATTTTGCAAGGGGGTAGACAAAGAATGAGAATGGGCCCTCCAAGCCCTCTAGCCATTGCAAGTGAACTCCATATGCATGCACTCCTTTGTGCATCCAGCTTTATGTGGGTAATAGGAAACCGAACCCAGGTTGTTAGGCTTTGCAAGGAAGCACCGTTAATCACTAAGCCATCTCTCCAGCCCTTACAGTTTGTAATTTAAAAAAAGAAGAAGAAGCAATAGGGCTGGAGAGATGGCTTAGCTGTTAAGGCACTTGCCTGCAAAGCCAAAGGGCCCAGGTTCAACTCCCCAGTAACCACATAAGCCAGATGCACAAGGTGGTACATGCATGTGGAGTTCATTTGCAATGGCCAAAGACTCTGGTGTGCCTTATCTCTCCCTCTCAAGTAAATAAATTTAAAAAAAAATTTTAAGCCAGATGTGGTGGCACACGCCTTTAATTTTAGCACTCAGGAGGCAGAGGTAGGTAGATTGCTGAATTCGAAGCCACCCTGAAACTACTGGGCTTCTAGAGAGCAAGACCCCACCTGGATAAAAAAGAAAAAAAAAATTTTTTTTAAAGCAACAGATACAGTACAAGACGATGGGGTTTGTATCTACTATTACCATCTGTTCCCCCAACCAACTTAATACACTGGTATGGTCAATAAAATAAAAACTGGGAAGATAGTAGAAAGAAGGTTGAAGATGAGATATGGGAGGGCACAGAAGAGCAAGATGGAAGGGAGCATAGATTTAAAATATGTGGGACAGGAAGCATGCACGCTTGTCTCTTTACAATATGGGGAAAACTGAGAAGCTAGGAAGACAGTACAAAGTCATAAACACATAAGGGCTGGACAGAGGGCTTAGCGGTTAAGGCATCTGCCCGTAAAGCCAAAGAACCCTTGTTTGATTCCCCAGGACCAATATAAGCCAGATGCACAAGGTGGCACATGCATCTGGAATTCGTTTGCGCATCTGGAATTCGTTTGCAGTGGCTGGAGGCCCTGGTGCACCTGTTCTCTCTCTCTCTCTCTCTCTCTCTCTCTCTCTCTCTCTCTCTGTCTCTCAAATAAATAAATAAATAAATAAATAAATAAATAAATAAATAAAATGTTAAGTATACATATATCTCTCTCATACCCAAATCAGTACTTTACATATATTTTTTAATATTTTATTTATTTATTTATGACAGAGAAAGAGGCAGATATAGGGAGAGAGAACGGGTGCACCAGGGCCTCTAACCACTGTAAAGGAACTTCAGATGGTATGCGTTACCTTCTGCATCTGGCTTTACGTGGATACTAGGAAATCGAACCCAGGTCCTTATGCTTTGCACACAAGTACCTAAACAGCTGAGCCATACCTCCAGCCGCCCAATCAGTATTTTAAATAGATGGTACTTAAGCAGATTACCAAAGCAAGGAAACCACTGAACAACAAGTAAATACAAGCCTTTATTAATTCAGAATTAAATCAATCAATGACCTCTACTCAAGTAATGAAAGGACCTCAAAAATTATTCTACAGTAGATAGTAAGCCTCTATAAAATACTCATCCACAATCTTTGATGAGAAGTTAGCCCTTAATAGCTTTTATTTTCTTTTTACAACACTAAGGTAAAAAAAAAAAAAGCATATTAAAGCTGACAGTTTTATAATGGCAGGTCTCATTACTATTAGAAAAAAATAAAAAACACCACTATAAATTAACTAACTCCTTATTAGACAAACTTTTCTATATATTTATTATAATTAACTATGCAAAAAGTTCAATGCCCAAAAGTGATATAGAAAAGAACCTCATTATCCTTTAAAATAAGATAAACATCAAGAATTTCCAAACTATTTACAACAGAACAAGACCAAATACTAACCCATGGTAGGATGTAAACTAAAACTAAATTCTCTCTGCAGAACTGTGTTCAGCAGAGTGGCTGCATCTGCAAATATATCACATGCGTAGCATGAGATGGGATTTTTGGATAGGGCTATAGTCCCGAAAGGGACAATGAATTCCATATCCAGACCACAAGAGGTCCCTGAGTATGTAACCCAATTTATTCACAGTGCCATTCAATATTAAGAATAATATCAAGTGAGACCCAACCTCAAAAAACAAGTAATAATAATAATAATATCAGAAAGAAAAAAAAAGAATATCCAAACAAAGTTCAAAAAAGCAGCATGAGAATGTATATTAGTCTCTGGACATGGTCTCTGATAGTCACATGATGACATGGGGAAGCCAGAAATTACACTTGATTTCCAATAAAGTAGTATAAGCCTTCAGGTTTCCCACATAAACTAGTCCTTCATAACCCTATCCTTCTAGGCATTAATTTTGAAAATCAGTAGTTTTGCCGGGTGTTGTGGCACACGCCTTTAATCCCAGCAGTAGGGAGGCAGAGGTAGGAGGATTGACATGAATTCGAGGCCACCCTGAGACTGTACGGTGAATTCCAGATCAGCCTGGGTATAGTGAGACCCTTCCTGGAAAAAACAACAACAACAACAACAAACAGTAGTTTTTTTCCATTATGCTGAGTTTGCAGATGCTGTCAGAGAATGCCTAAAATTTCGGGAACCATCTTGAACTACATCACAGTACATGAAGATTGCAGTGTCAGAGAAATCATAAACCTTTTACCATCATCCTTATCTTCTTTTTAAGAAATGGGGGAAAAAATAAGACAATTCTGCTCAAGTCTAAGCAAGTAAGAGCTTAATCTATTGCCACACATTTCGATCCTACAAACATGCATGAACTACATTCAAAACCACAACACAAGCCGGGCGTGGTGGCGCACTCCTTTAATCCCAGCACTCAGGAGGCAGAGGTAGGAGGATCGCCATATGACTTCGAGGCAACCCTGAAACTACATAGTTAATTCCAGGTCAGCCTAGGCCAGAGTAAGATCCCACTTCAAAAAAAAACAAAAAAAGGAAAAAAAATCCACAACACAGAGCAGAAAACAGTATCATCTGGCATTGGTTAGTGTGCTAGGCTAGAAATCCACATGCTTACAGAAGAGGAGATAAACAACAACCAGCAAATTTGTTAAGGCACCAGGAAGCTCAAAGTTTTTGGAAGAAAAAGGTAGCTATTTTCCACTTTGCTTATTCTCAAGTGGTAGTATGGAGGCAGACTCAAGAACAAAAATGAGAGTGACCAAGGATAATTTACTAAAATTCACCTTAACAAGATTGAATCTGCCATCTTGGATCTCTGCACCTGGTGTAACTTCCATAGTACAGTCTTCGGCCTAAGTTAAATGACATATTCCCCATTAAGATACCACACAACTGTTAAAGGTTAGGCCATCTAAGACAAACTAGCTGTGGCTAGTCTGTGACTTAAAACCAACATAAGATAACCATTAAGGGGAAAAAACAAACACTATCAAATGAAAAAAAAATTTAAACTATCATGCAGCATTTAACAGGGAAAAGTTGAGAAATTTGAGAAGTCAACATGGGACAGGGGAAAAAACAGGGGTAGTCTGGAGTATCTTACTCATTACCGTAATTTTATTTGTCGTTGAAGTAACTGGTATAACTTCAAGTCCCATTCGTATCCTCTTTTGTTTTTCACAGTAAGCTTTCCAGGTATCTTCATTAAAGCCGTAATTAAAATAATCAGAAAGATCAGCACCTAAAGGTAAAACATTCAGTATGCAAAGATTTCAACTCTATGCAGCAGCAAAAATGAAGCATAAAAATGTAAGCTTAGTTACATATATGCTTGACCACTCCTTTCTAATTTTACCATTTCTCAGATTACCGCCATGAAGCAGAGACTATAAAACATTTTGATTACTTGATTATTTCTTTTAGGAATGACATGGTAATAAATACACAAGTCTAATTACGGATTTATTATAAAAGTAATTCAGGTCCTTATCACTCACCATTTCCTTCAGACAATAAAAATGACACTGAAAAAAGTATTTTGAATTGATTCTCAAAACTTCTGAGGGCTGGAAAGATCGCTTAGTGTTTAAGGCGTTTGCCTGCAAAGCCAAAGGATCCAGGTTCAACTCTCCAGGACCCAAGTAAGCCAGATACAGAAAGGGACACATGCATCTGGAGTTTGTTTGCAGTGGCTGGAGGCCCTGGCGCACCCATTCTCTCTCCTCTCTCAAACAAATAAATAAAAATAAAATAATTTTTTAAAGGAATAAAAAACACTCTGATCACAATAAAAATGTTTTTTTGAGATCAACAGAATCCACAATCATCTTACCAGGTTTACGCCATGGTTTATCTTCAAAAGAATCCAAATCAACCTCCAAAAGTGGTACTCCATTTATGCTCCCAGGTGCATCCAGGTCAACCCCTTTGACTTTTGATCCTGTTTGATCACACACAGAATGGCAAAAAAGTTACACTAGCTAGAAGCTGGAAGAACCAACAGAAAACATCCTTTGACCACCCGGAGAATACATGTTTGCCATAAACCAAAGCAGACAAAACATTTCTTATAAAGGGAGTATGACTGGGCATCATGGTGTGCCTTTAATTCCAGCATTTGGGAAATGGGAGTAGGAGGACCAGAAAATTAAGGTCTATGTAGCTAGATAAAGTACAGCCTGGGCTATATGAAGCTTCATCTAAAAATAGGCAGAAGAGACTACCATACCAATAGGAAGTTACTATTTTCTGTGTGCCAAGTTGCTGCTTTTATGTAGTTTGGGGTAAAGTTTAAGCTTCTGAAAGAGTTATAAAGCAAATAAAGTAACAACAAAATTGAACAGCCAGTACAGCCTGAAATTTTTGTTATTGGCTCTCTAAGAAAAAAAGTGTGCCTGTGCTGGTGATATATAGTCAAATATTCATTAAGACAGCTAGTACCATCGCCTTAGGACTTATTCTAAATATTGTGCCTTATTTTCCTGTTGATACTACAGCAAATACAAATGTTACCTGTAGTTCCATAAACTCTTCCCCCTGTCTTAATGTTAAGATTTACAGGTGCTGTTCCATAACTCCTAAAAACAGAACAAAATTTACCCTGAGAAAGAGAGTACAAAGAAACAGGAAGATGTTCAATGTATTTACAATCACTTAGTACATAAATAAACTGGCACTCATATGTTTTAAAAACCTGGCACTTAATAAAAGATAAGGTATCATCGCATGATTAAAAACCCTGAAGAAACTAAAAACAGAAGAGAAATCTCAACAAAATAAAGGCTGTATGTGACAAACCTATAACCAACATCATATTAATTATGGAAATATGCAGAGAATCTTTACTAAAATCAGGAGTGAGACAAATGTCTGCACTCCACAGTGCTTGAAGACTTAGCTAGAGAGGTAGAGGAGAAGATTAAAGGAAAATAGTCATCCCTGTTTTCAGTTGACATGGTCCAATATGCAAAAGACCCTACTAGCCTCTACTACCAGAAAACACTTAATGAACATTGTGAGCAAAGCACCAGGACACAAAATCAACCCACACAAACTAGAGCCTTCCTATGAACCCGTAATGAACAGAAGAGTTAGAATGAGGAACAAGTCCATTCACAAGATTTCCCCCCAACCCCCGCAGGGAGGGTCTCACTCTCGCTGAGGCTGACCTGGAATTCACTATGTAGTCTCAGGATGGCCTCGAACTCACTGTGATCCTCCTGCCTCTGCCACCCCTGTGCTGGAATTAAAGGTGTTCCACCATGCCAAGCCTTTTTTTTTTTTTTTTTTTTAAAGAGAGGAAGGATTCCTTGGAACAGACCTAACCAGGAATGTAAAAGAACAAAGAAATGAAGGAAGACATTAGAAGATGGAAAGACCTCCCATACATATGAATGAATTAACATTAAAATAGCAAAATTAGCCAGGCATGGTGGCATACTCCTTTAATCCAGCACTAAGGAGGCAGAAGTTGGAGGTTCTCCATGAATTTGAAGCAAGCCTGAGACTACATAGTGAATTCCATGACAGCCTGGGCTAAAGCGAGGCTCTATCTCAAAAACCAAAATGGGGCTGAAGAGATGGCTTAGTGGCTAAGGTACTTGCCTGCAAAGCCAAAGGACCCAGGTTCAATTTGCCAGTGCCCACATAAGCCAGATGCACAAATGGCACATGCATCTGTCGTTTGTTTGCACTGGCTAGAGGCACTGGCATGCCCATTCTCTCCCAAATAAATAAATAAAATACCCTTTAAAACATATAAATGGTGGGCTGGAGAGATAGCTTAGCAGTTAAGGAGTTTTCCTCCAAAGCCTAAGAACCCAGGTTCAAGACCCCAGTACCCACATAGGCCAATTGCACAAGGTGGCACATGCATCTGGAGTTTGTTTGAAATGGCTAGAGGCCCTGATCCATCCATTCTTGCTCTCTCCCAAATAAATAAAGTATTTTGAAAAAAACAAACCAAAATGGTGCTGGGAAAACTAATATCCACCTTTAGGAAAACAAAAGTATACTCATAATTCACTATGAACAAAACTCAATTCAAGATAGATCAAAGACTTTAATGTAAAACTTGAAGCTCTGAAACTGTAAGGAATATCTGAAAAGTATTTCAGAAGCTCAGAAAATACGTAAGAATTAAGAAATGTGATCACATGAAATTAAAACGCTTCTATACAGCAAAGCCAACAAGTGAGTAAAGAGAGAGCATACAGAATAGGATTATATATTTGACAGAAGATTAGATATCTAGAATACATAGTGTACTCAAAAACAAAGCAACCCAATCCACAAACAGGATAATGAAATGAACAGTTCTAAAAGAAAAAGAAGGTACAAATGGCCAATAAACTACAAAAAAAGATAACATTTTTAGTCATTGCAGAAATGCAAAAAAAGAGAAGCCAGGCAGGTGGCAAACGTCTTTAATCTCAGCAGCAGGGAGGCAGAGGTAGAAGGACTGCTGTGAGTTGAGGCCAGCCTGGGACTGCATAGCAAATTCCAGGTCAGACTGGGCTAGAATGAAAACTTACCTCAAAAAGAAAGAAAGAAAGAAAGAAAAAGAAAAGAAAGCAGCACCACTGAGATCCCATTTCCATGCAGAATGGCTATCATTATGACAAGTAACAAAAGCTGGAAGGTAGGAACCCTTAATCAAAATATTGGTGGGATTTTCAATGTAGAAATCTGTATGGAGTTCCTCAAAAAATGAAAACTGGAAGTTACATACCCAGTTATGCCACTCTGTGTATACATGAGAAGGCCTCTAAATCAGCATACTATGTGATACTGGTTCAAATGCCCATCATCAATTCCTAAAGCTGGGCACAGTGATGAAAGCCTTGAGAGGCAGGGGCAAGGCCATATCATGAGACAGAGGTCAGCCTGGGCTACACAGCCAGGCCATCTTAAAAACACTGATGCTCTAAGATGAGCACAGCATCTATGCTACGTAGTTTCCACACAGGTACTGTTCTCATGACAACCACTCACCCATACTGTGGGGCTCCAGTCTTGATGTCGCCTATGGTGACGTGCACGTCATCCTCATCATCATCGCTGTCACTGTCACTGTCATCTTCCGTCTCAGTTACTTTCTGAACCAACATATAATAACAAAAGCATTCAATAATCCAGTTCAACATTTGATATTAATAAATGAAAAATATAACTATCTTGTTTTTTGAGATAGTTTTAGAGAAAGGTACAGGCTCTTAAAATTACAACCTATTTCAACTCACTTTTAACTTTGATAGCCTCTGTAATAAATAGGAATAAAATTAAGAATAAAGACAAAGAGGGGTTGAGAAGATGGTTCAGTGGTTAAAAGCACTTGCTTGCAAAGCCTGCTGACCTGAGTTCAAATCCCCAGCCACCCCACATAAAGCTGTATGCAAAAAGTGACACAGTGGTGCAAATGTCTGGCACTCCTTTTTAAGCAGCAAGACATGCAATGGCAGGCGACCCTGCCATAATCCCCCCCTCACACTCACACGCACGCACGCACACACACACACATGCACACACACGCACACGCGCACGCAAAAAGACAACTTTTACTGACGTCATCTTTCAGTAAATATATTTCTCGTGTGTGTACAAGCAAGCATCTCCCCAGTTCTCATGTAAACACATATATATTCTGATTGTATTTTAACTGACACCTTGCAAAATAGATCTAAGGCAATGGCAATACAGTAAGCTATCTATAAGGTGAAATTATTTTTAAAAGTATTTGAGGGCTGCAGAGATGGCTTAGCTGTTAAGGTGTTTGCCTGCCAAGTCAAAGGACCCAGGTTCAACTTCCTAGGACCCACGTATGTCAGATGCACAAGGGGGCGCATGCGTCTGGAGTTAAGTTTGCAGTGGCTAGAGGCCCTGAGCACCCCTTCTCTATCTGCCTCTTTCTCTAATAAAAAAAAATTTAAGACAATAATTTTTTTTAAGTATTTGAGAAATTGTTGCCAAGAATATAAGCAAAACATTTGAGATTCAATGTCAACATTAAAAACTATTAAATAAGGCTTGGGTGTTGGTTCATTGGTTAAAGGCACTTTTTTGCAAAGCCTGATGGCCTGGGTTTGATTCCCCTGTACCCACATAAAGCCAGATGTACAAAGTGGCACACCCATATTCTTCCTCTCTGCTTGCAAATAAAAAATATCTTTAAAAATCATGTGTGTTTGAGGACGCCTTTAATTCCAGCACTCAGGAGGCCAAGGTAGGAGGACTGCTATGAATTCGAGGCCAGCCTGAGACTACATAGTGAATTCCAGGTCAACCTGGGCTATAGCAAGACCCTAGCTCAGAACAGAAAATGCCCCCCAAAATAAAAATAAAACCTACTAAGTAGGTATACAGAAGTTTGTATACCTTCAGCACTCACACACACAAGAGACTGCATGTAAACAGGGATTTACAAAGCCTTTATTGTGGCTCTAAAATACTTAAATGCTATTGACATAACAAATAAGCTTATCACCCAGTCAAAACGCATTTTTAATGTATAAGTTCCACTATGCAAAATAATGAATTTTCTTCCTTTTATAAGATTAAAATGTACAAATTCATCAGAGCGCTTCCCAAAATATCTTAATGGTCATGGAACCATGGACTATCACATTCAAAAAGCATTGCTAAAAAGCTGTCATGTCCAACTTTAGGTTGTGAGACTCTATGCTAGCTTTGGAAACCAAGCTCACTTATATTTGGTTCATCTGTAACCATTCAGGTCTTTGAAAGCAAAGCAAGCCTTTGCACATGCTGTATTTCCTCTGAAGTCTCCTCCTACTTTCTTCTCCAAAATCCTACATATACTTCTGATAGTACCAGATGAAGCAGTTGATACAGAAGGGGCTAGATCATACAAGATGCTGAAGGTGAAATTAAATGCTGGTTTTTTAAGCAAATTGTGAAGTCATTAAAAAAGATCTTAAACATGAAAGTGATTTCAAACCACTGCATGTATGTTACCGGTTTTGATACGCCATTCTCAGTGGTTTCATCTTCAATTCCAGATGGAGGATTGGCACTGTAAGCAAAGGAGAAAACAAGTACACAAATACTGCTTTTCAAAGTATAGATAGATTATATTATCTTCAAGCTACGCCTGGTAAGGTTTCTAAAATTAGGCTCTACTGGGTAAGCACAAGATTGTTAAAATTTGTCATTTGCAAAAGGCAAGAACTCAACATGAGAAGGGCTGAAATAATACACCCCTGCAAAACAGTTTTGCCTCACATGCAGGAGGTCCTGAATTCAACCCATAGCACCACAAATAAAACTTGCACATGTGAAGCAGACTAGAAATGACTTCACAATTTGCTAATCACTTGCAATCTGATGGTAGGATACAAGTTTTTCACATTTTCAAAATATGCTGCACATACTTTTTATCAATTTTCCTTATCATAAGTCCTTATTGTCTATCTGCTATGTATCAGGTACTGTTTAAAAACATATTTTACTTATTTATTGAGAGAGAGAAAGAGCAGAGAGAGAAAGAGAATGGGCACACCAGAGCCTCCAGCCACTGCAAAACAACTCCAGACACATGTGCTCCCTTGTGTATCTGGCTAACGTGGGTCCTGGAGAATCAAACCAGGTTCCTTAGGCTTCGCAGGCAAACGCCTTAACCACTAAGCCATCTCTCCAGCCCTGTATCAGGTACTTTTATCATTGTAAAGGACTATGTAACAGTTTCCTCTGGTCCTTGGTGCCCATGAATATCACATTTATAATAATGATTACAATATTCACTTAACATACATGCATATCTATTTTAGAATATACAGACAGCTCCTAAAAGAAACTGTCTACTCTATTTTCATCTGCCTCATTACATGATTGATGTAATTTGAATGATGCTATGATATGTAAATAAAAGTAATATACTGGTATAATATAAATTTAATCTCAGAGAGCTTCATCTACAATAAGCTGGTTACTGGAAGTAGAAGTGAATTTGCTTATCTGGACCCCTCATATAAATGGAATTACAAGCCAGGCATGATACAAATGCCTGTAACCCAGCACAGGGGAGGCTGATACAGGAGGATCAACAAGAGTTTGAAGCCAGCCTGGGCTATGGACTGAGTTCAGGTCAGCCTGGGCTGGAGGGAGACCCTGCCACAAATAGATGGGATTACACACCATCCTTTGTAACACCATCCTTCAGTTAGCATGTGTGCAAGACTCATCCTTGTTGTAACACGTATCAGTACTTCATTCTGGCACAGAACACAGAATGGTATATTCTATTACAAAAACGTGTCATATTTTGGGCTGGAGAAATGGCTTAGCGGTTAAGCGCTTGCCTGTGAAGCCTAAGGACCCCAGTTCGAGGCTCGATTCCCCAGGACCCACGTTAGCCAGATGCACAAGGGGGCACATGCGTCTGGAGTTCGTTTGCAGTGGCTGGAAGCCCTGACGCGCCCATTCTCTCTCTCTATCTCTGCCTCTTTCTGTCTGTCGCTCTAAAATAAATAAAATAACAACCAAAATTTTTAAAAAAAAGTGTCACATTTAATCTATTCATCTGTGAGCTGGCAGACACTTGGGCTGCTACCATTTTGGCTGACTACTATGCTTAATGATGAACATTCATGTACATTTTTGGTGTGGACATGTATTTTCATTTCTCAAAGGTATATACCTGAGTAAAGCTGCTGAGTTACATGGTACCTATGATTAACTATTTGATGAAATTCCCTGAGTGTTTTCCGAGGCAACTGCACCATTTTAAAATTCTACCAGTAGTAAATAAAGGTTTCAATGTCTCCAATGTTTCCAAAACAACTTTTTAAAAAAAGTTTGTTTACTTATTTTGCACACACACATGTATGGGCACTCTGGGGGCTATGGCTGCTGCAAACTAACACCAAACACATGCATCACTTTCTTTGCATTGCTTTTGCAAGGGTGCGGGGAAACTGAACACAGGCCAGCAGGCTTTATAAGCAAGTGCCTGTAACCACTAAGGTTATCTTCCCTGCCCCTGCAAGCCAACACCTTATTGGGTTTTTGTGTTGTTTTATCAAAGTAGGGTGTCACTCTAGCCCAGCCTGACCTGGAACTCAGTCTGTAGTCACAGGCTAACCTTGAACTTTTGGTGATCTTCATACCTCTGCCTCCCAAGTACTAGGATTAATGGCATACGCCACATACCTTTTTGATTATAGCCATCCTACTAAGTATGAAGCAGTATTTCTCCCACTTTTTACATCAAAATATTTCTTAAATGCTCTTTTGTAAAACTATTACTTCCCAGACAGGTATGGTGGCTCATACCTATAATCCCAGTACTTGGGAGCCTGAGGTAGGAGATAATCATGAGTCTTGAGGTCAGTGTGGACTAGAGACCTTGCCTCAAACAAAAAAAGGGTGAAGGGGGGGCTGAAGAGATGGCTTAGTGATTAACGTGCTTGCCTATGAAGCCTAAGGACACAGGTTCAATTCCCCAGAACCTATGCAGGCCAGATGCACAAGGTGGCATATGCAAATAGAGTTCATTTGCAGTAGCTGGAGGCACTGGTATACCCATTCTTTCTCTACCTCCCTCCCTCCCCCCCCCAAATAAATAGAATTTTTAAAAGGGGAAAGATAAAATCACTACTCATTCCTTAGGACACTAAGTCATGTAGTCAAAGCCATACAGCCATGTACTTAAGTGCATGAGTTGTGCTGAAGATAATATATACATATATACATATATTCTCTAAATGATACATTAATGATTTTTTGTGTGTGCATGTCTGTGTGGGTAGCATTCCTCTTAGGTACTGTCCATCTTCTGAGACACACTTCTCTCATTGGTCTGGAGTTGCCAAATAAGCCAGACTGGCTGGCTGGCACAGCTTCAAACCCCATTTATTAAAACAATTATTTTGGGTAGGTGTGTAGAAGGAGCGGTGTGTGGTGCACGCACGTTTTTATGTGCAGGTGCACATGGCCTGGGTGGTACAAGCAGAGGCTGAGGAAGACCAGGTTATCTGCCTTGCCCCACTGCTCTTCTGCCCGTTTCCTTAGGACAGGATCTCTCCGAACGTGTGGCTCAACAGTTCAGTTAGACTGCCTGCCCAGGAGCCCCGGGACACAGGCCTGGCCACGCCAGCTCTGCGCAGCGGCACTGGGAATCACACCAGCTCAGGGTCACACGCTGGCCTACCAAGTGCTCTCACCCCCAGCCACCCCCAGCTCCCCCACCGGCTCGTTTACATACATGGGCTCTGGAAACTGAACTCTGCGCTTCATGCGTGGAAGGTAAACACTATCAATGCACCCATCTCCACAACCCTCTTTTATCTAATAATTTGACAAAACAAATCAACCTTTTCAAAAAATTAGCTCCTTTGATTCTGAATTTAAATTAACATAAAGCACTGAAAGTATAGCCAAAGTACATGATTCCATCAAAAATATCAAATTATGAGCTGGGGAGACTGCTTAGCAGTTAAGGCACTTGCCTGCAAAGCTAAAGGACCCAGGTTGGATTCCCTAGGACCCACATAAGCCAGATGCACAAGGGGTGCATGCATCTGGAGTTGGCAGTGGCTAGAAGCCCTGCCATACCCATTCTCTCTCTCTCAAATAAATAAATTCTAAAAAAATTAAAAATATACCAAATTATAAAAGCAGTAATTTTCAGGACTTCTATATCAAAAAAAAACTTTTTTTTTCTTTTCTGACGTACAGTCTTGCTCTAGGCCAGGCTGATCTGGAATTCACTTTGCAGTCTCAGGCTAGCCTCAAACTGAATATAGTCCTCCTACCTCTGCCTCCCAAGTGTTGGAATCAAAGGTGTGTGCCACCATGTCTGGCTTATTTAAAATTTTAAGATAAAAGTTTTATAGTACCTTAATGATTATGTGCTATAATCTACTACTAAGCTCTTTAAGAGTAAAATGTTACTCAAAAGCAAAGTCATCCAATCTTAAATCCAAACTACTAGCAACGAAGGCACAACTGATCCACAAATAGAAAAAATAGATAAAAACTATACGACTCAATATCCTCCAACTTTCAGTTATCAGGCCAATGACTATAAGGAAACAATTGGGAAGTTGGAGAGATGGCTTAGCAGTTAAGGTGCCTGCCTGTACAGCCTATGGACCCAGTTCTGATTCCCTAGTACCCAAGTAAGCCAGGTGAACAAGGTGAAGCATGTGTCTGTAGTTCATCTGCAGTGGCTGGAGGCCCTGGCACACCTATTCGCTCTCTTTCTATCTGCCTTTCTCTCTCTCAAATACATTAAATATTAAAAACTTAAAAAGAAAGAAACCATTGGCAGACTCACCATCATGCAATCTGCATAGACATCAACAGAAAATTTCACTAACCTGGCATTTTCTTCTTCTGGCCTTTCAACTTCATTTTCATCTACCAAATAGAATAAGATAAAATGAATTTTAAAAAAAGCCAAACTAAAGAAAGCAGTATTATGAAAATTGGAAGTGATCATCACGAGCACTAACCTAGGTCCTTTGCCAAATCACTGTGCACATGCACGTCCCACGGGCCTATAAGCATATCCAAAGTTAGATCACCTTACAATTGCTGAACAAGATACATCTATTACTGAAAAAAAAAAATCACACTTTACTGCTATAAAAATAAGCTTAAGAGTTAATGAAGATTTCCAGATCTTGGTAAAAGATACCAACCCACACATTCACCTTTCAGAGTACTATGGATGCTACCAAGTCAAAGATACTGGATTTTACAAGATTACTGCAGCTACCACACTGGGGGAAGAGGAGTCTTGCATGGTGTCCAAGGTTCATTTTTACTATGCTATTCTAAAATAATTAAGGACTCGTGTTTTTAGGAAAGGAACAAACATGAAGCTTCAAATCTGATCCAACAGAGAGGGAGGATTATGACTCAATGAAAGAAACAGGACACTAAACAAATTCCCTCCAAGAACAAAGTAGAAGATGCATTAAGCTGAGAGACGAAGAAATAACAGACGACACTGAAAAGTCACAAGCGTTAAAGGGAGAGACGTGAGGTGCATGCATGATGCGGGTTCAAAAGCAGTCTCTAAAAAGAGAAAAACTTCACCTTCATAGACAGGAGACACTCAGGGTTTTCTGGATGGACCGTAAATCAATTCCATCTCTCTCTTTTAAGTTAACTATTATTATTTTTAAAGCACGGCTTTCAGACAAGGGGGTACCCTTGCTTGCTGGTGCACTGCATGCAAACTGACCGTCAAGAAACAACACGTTAGTTTGTACAGCATTTAACTTTTATTTAGCTACGATGACAGAACGGCTGTTTGTGAAAGCGAGGGACCAGGAAGGACCACCGTCACGACCCACTTCAAAGCTGCTCAGGCTCGAGAGAAACAGGACAGCATAAAGAGTGCTAAGGCGGCGGCCAGGAGGGTGGAGCGGGTTCCCGGGAACCTCGGCGGGGAAGCGGGCGGGGGCCGGGGACGCGCACGCCGCGCTGCGCCGCAGGCAGGCCCGCCTGGGCTTCTACGAGAGCCCGAGGCTGCAAAGGCCTGAGGAGGCCCCACGACGCACAGCGAGCGGGACACCCGGGAGGGAAAGGCCAGACAGAAGCCGGGGGGGGGAGAGAGAGACGGAGACAGGGACTGGGACAGGAAGTTCCGTACCGCCATACAGCCACTCTTCCTCCTCATCCCCTCCGGTGCCGCCGCTGAGCTCCGACACTAGGCGCTCCACCTCGCCGGCCGACATGGCCGCCGCCCCGCGCACTACTTAAAAGGAGCCGATCAACAGCCCCCTCTCCAACCCCCTAGGCCCCAGCTCCGCCGCGCTGCCCACCACCAGCAGCAGCACCGCGGGGCGCGAGAAGGGAGCGAAACCCGCCGGCGAGCGAACGCGGGCCGCGCGACACGCAGGCCCACGGCAGACCTCGGGCCCCGGCGAGTCGCACGGACCAAGGCTCGGCCGCACCGCGGGCCCGACGCGCAGCCTGCGCACGCGCGGCGGCACCCCAGCGGCGCGGCGTCCCTAGGTGGCTTCACTTCCGGGACGGCCACCTGCCCTCGGCTCGCGCGTGCGCAGTGCGGCCAGTCTACCCCCCCCTCCCCCACCGGGCATCCCGCTTGGCCTTCTTCCTGCGTGGCTTTTCAGCTTTCCTAAATAGGCTGAAGTTTCAGCACTCTCGGGCGCCGTGAGTTCGAGGCCACACTGAGACTATATAATGACTACCAGGTCAGCCTGAGCTGCAGTAAGAGCCTACCTCCAAAAACCAAAAAAAAAAAAAAAAAAAAAAAAAAAGCTAGAGTTCTCTCATTACTCCCCAACCTTCTTGCATCTACTCCCTGGTTAACTTTGCCACACCATTGTCCCTTTCTCTCCTTGATGCGTTTTTTTTTTTCTTCCTCTCAACCTTTTGTTTATATAAAAAGCTCAAAGCCAAGCCAGGCGTGGTAGTGCACGCCTTTAATCCCAGCCCAGGAGAGGCAGAGGTAGGAGGATAATCATAAATTTGAAGCCAGCCTGAGACTACATAGTGAATTCCAGGTGAGCCTGCGCTGGAGTGAGAACCTACCTCTAAAAACCAAAAATTAAATAAATAAATAAAAATCTCAAAGCCTGGCTGGAGAGATGGCCCAGTGTGTTTGATTCCACTGTAGCCACGTAAAGCTAAATACACAAAGTAAAGATCACAAAGCCCTTCATTCCTCACATGCATAACTTAGTAGACAGTCTTACTTATCTGCTCCAGTTTCATACTAGAGAAGAAATCACAATGTATATGCATTCGTTGAAAAAAAAAATTAGGGCTGGAGAGATGGCTCAGCAGTTGACGATACTTGCTTGCAAAGCCTACCTGCCCTGGTTCAATTGCCAAGTGTAAGGTTCAGGAGTGACCAAGGACCACGGAGAGCACTCTGAGGCAAAGATGGAAGTTTTTATTCGGGGATAAAACACCAGCTGCCGGGACTGACTCTCAAGGGTGGAACAGTCAGCTTGGGGTTACAGATAGTGGGCTTCATAGGCTCTTCAGTTGGGGGGAGGCGAGGAAGGGAAGGAATTTCTTTGTTGGGGCAATAAATCTCTGTTCTTTACAGCAGCCATAGGGTGAGACCAGAAGTGACCCTGTGAGAGATAAGAGGGCAGTAAATCTAGACTTGGAGCCTTGTTAGAAAGGGGAGGGATAATGGCTGGGCAATATCTCTGTCACCCTCCTGCTATAACTCCATTTTGTACTGACCTAACACCAACTACCCACATAAAAGCTAGATATACAAAGTGGCACATTCATCTTAAGTTTGTTTTCAGTACCCAGAAACCCTGCTATGCCCATGTTCTTTCTCAAATACATAGGCATTTTTTGACAAAAATTTTAATAGCCAATAATACGACTATCAGACTAACACATTTTCTTTGCTTAAAAAAGTATTACAGATGGCTTAGTGGTTAAGGCTCTTGCCTGCAAAGCCTGAGGACCCCAGTTCAATTCCTCAGTACCCGCGTAAAGCCAGATGCACAAAGTGGCGCGTGTGTCTGGAGTTCATTTGCAGCAGCTAGAGGCCCTGGTGCACCCATTCTCTCCCACCCCCCTTCCATACGTAACTGTTACCTATTTGGGGTCCATCATTCTGAAATGTTCTCTATATTTACTTTAATTTTTTGATGGGAAAACCTAAGGTTGAAGAGCCTTAAAGGATGTAGCATTATGTGTGCCACCCTACTACTTGTGTTTAAAAAAAAATACACATTTAGGTTGCTTTCAACTTTTTACTTTACCAAAGAAAAAAAGTACCCTCAAAATCCTACAGTGAAAATTCCTGTAACTGCTGTTGCATATCTGCTCAAGTGTTTCTCCAAACTAGATCATAGAATATGAGTGGTTTTGCTGGGCGTGGTGACATACGGCTTTAATCCCAGCAGTTGGGAGGCAGATCATCATATATATATATACATGCGTGTATATATATATATATATATATATATATATATATATATATATATATATATAAATGTATGTATGTATATATATATGTATATGGATATGTATACATACATATATACATACATATATATACATATTGTGTACATATGTATGTGTGGTTTTTATTTTCATAAACTGTGTCAAATTTTCAGGCTACTTTTATGAACGTGCTTTCCAAATAAAAGGTAAAAAGATGATGTAGGGTGGGTTAAAAATGTAGTTCTGGCTCTTTTTTCGCTTTTTTAAAAAATTTATTTATGTGCAAGGAGAGGGAAAGGGAGCGGGTGATGGCTGACTGCAAACAAACTCCAGACCACTTGGTACATCAGCCTCTACACAGGTACTGGAGAATTGAATCCTGGTATTAACAAGTGAGCCATCTCCCTAGCCCTTGTTTTGTGTTTTCTTTCAAGGTTGGCTCTTGTTCTGGCCCAGGCTGACCTAGAATTCACTACGTAGTCTCAGGGTGGCCTCAAACGCACTGTGATCCTCCTACCTCTGCCTCCCGAATACTTGGTTTAAAAGCATGGGCCAGGGCTGGAGAGATGGCTTAGCGGTTAAGCGCTTGCCTGTGAAGCCTAAGGAGCCCGGTTCGAGGCTCGGTTCCCCAGGTCCCATGTTAGCCAGATGCACAAGGGGGCGCACACGTCTGGAGTTCGTTTGCAGAGGCTGGAGGCCCTGGCGCACCCATTCTCTCTCTCCTTCTACCTGTCTTTCTCTCTGTGTCTGTCGCTGTCAAATAAATAAATAAATAAATAAAATTAAAAAAAAAAAAAAAGCATGGGCCACCACAAACAGCTTTTGTTTTGTTTATTTGAGATGGGGTCTCCCGTAGCCCAAGTTAATAGGCTGGCCTGGAACTCACTATGTAGCAGAGGCGCCTTGGCCTTGAACATGTCCTCCTCTTGCCTCCACATCCCAGGATGAACCACCACATCCTTCAAGTACTGGTTTTTAGCTATAAGTAGCTAGCGGTGTGACCTTGGGCAGTCAACTTCTCTCTGCTTCACTTTTCTCAGTTACAAAATGGGGAACTGAGTTAGGTATCTGTAAGTTCCCATTCAGCTCTAAAACTTTCAAGTGAGCCCCTCCAATTTTCAACCAAATAAACCTACTTTAGTCGTACAAATCAAGGAATGGTTTTCTTTTATAGATTCTAATAAGTACAGTTCTTCCATTTGTTTAAAACCATTGAATTCTTGTGTGTTTATAATCTTGAAAAATGAAGACATGAGTAGGAAAATACAGTCAGATACCATTAAAGAGCTCTCAGTTTATTGAGAAACACAGAGAAGGAGTAAACGGGAATGGAAAAAAGAAAAGGTGTGTAGATGTGATATTCAAGAAGCACAAACCAAGCATTTGCCCTCCACCGCTTCATTTCATGCTATTTGAGCACACCATGTGGTTTTAATTCTCCTTATCTTTGAATAAACTTCTGCCTCCTCTCCCAGCTCCTTTGTCTCTAAGGAACAATTTTCTTGCATTGTTCTAACTTTTGCTCCACTACATTCATCTTTGTAAAATCTTTCTTGAATTCCATTTCATCTTTTGCCATTTGTTTATTCAACAATTATTTTTGGAAAGTCTACCGAGTGTCAGGAACTCTTTAAGCCTCCATAGATTGAGCAGGGAGTTAAAATTCTTTCCTTTGGGGGATGAAGATAATGGTTCAGTGGTTAAGGTGCTTGCCTGCAAAGCCTAAAGATCCAGGTTCAATTCCCCAGGCTGGAGGGCCTGGTATGCCCCTGTTCTCTGTCTATCTCTCTCCTCTCCATTTCTCCATCTCTCTTGCTCTCTGCTTGCAAATAAATTTAAAAATTCCTTCCCTTTTTTGGAGTTTTTATTCTCATGGAAGAATAGAGCAATAAGCATATAAATATATCATATAGCATATAGTTTTTATTCTCATGGAAGAATAGAGCAATAAGCATATAAATATATCATGTAGATACAAAATTTTTTTTAACTTTATTTTTATTTGTTCATTTGAGAGAGAAACAGAGAAAGAGGGAGAGAGAGAATGGGAGCACCAGGGCCTCCAGCCACTGCTAATGAACTCCAGATGCGTGCATCCCCTTGTGCATGTGGCTTATGTGGGACCTGGAAAATCAAACCTGGGTCCTAAGTCTTCACAGGCATGTGCCTTAACCACTAAGCCATCCCTCCAGCCCAAGAATTTTTATTTTTATTCTATTTTACTTATTTGCAAAGAGAGACAGAGAGCATGCCAGGGCCTCTTGCCACTACAAAAGAACTCCAGGTGCAAATGCCACTTTGTGCCTCTGACTTTATATGAGTACTGGGGAATTGAACCCCAGGCCCCCAGTCTTTTGAAGCAAAACCCTTTACCGCCAAGCCATCTCTCCAGCTCTAGATAAGTATTATGAAGAAAAAGTAAAAGGGGACCCAGAGCAAAGTGATTGAGGGGATATTAAGGGGATGAGACACAATCATATATGAGTTGGCTAAAAAAAAAAAAAAAAGCCACTGTGATTGGAGGTATAAAGAGGGAGATCTGCATGGTAGAAGGAAGATAAGTTTGTGGCTTTCTGTGTAAATAGACTATCAGATCAGATAGTAGGATTGGGAAGTACAAGTAAATATACTGAGTAAGACTTATATTGGAAATTCAAGGAACTCAAATGGAAGTGGAAAGAATGAGAGACAGAATGCAGATAAACCTAGTGGAACTGCAGGTAGAGAGACAAGAGGAGCCCGTAACATGGGCTACTTCTGATGACATTGCTCATCAGTCCTCTGGTCACGTAGTTGTTTTCCTCACACTCTTCTCTAGGCCAAATCTTCCTGCAAACAGGACATCTTGTTCATCTTTCATGTCCATGTGCTGCGCAGTGCATAGTACTCAAGTAGATCTCATGGGCCTTTGGTAAAAGAAATAACAATAAGGGTCTAGTGCATGAGGTTATCAAAAGGCCTCCACTTTTGTCTTTCAGGTCTACGTGAAGTTCGGTGGTTTCGTGGTACAACCCATTGTCTTACTAAGGGACTTCTTTTCTGACTGGAAGGAGCTTGCCTGTCAAGACTTTGCTAAAACTGAACCGAAGAATGCATGGATAATAATAGATGTAGTGGAATTGACTGTGTGGCAGAGGTAGCATTTGACCCCAGCTTTGAAAACGATGATGTCTGTGAGCAGAGAAGCTCATAAATTGCTAATAGCCATCCTTCCTTGCTCCCATACTGAGTCCCTTGCTCAGATATGCTTCCATAGTTGAAAGTGTCTTCATTTCCCCACGCACCAGGGGAGACTTCAAAGACAGGTAGTTGAATATCTTTTACACACCCTAACACTTGGCACATGATGAGTTTATCAAAGTATGATACCACATTTATGCCGAATACATTTGTTTCCCATTCTATTGTTTACTGCAATTTGTTGTTTGCAAAATATATATATACATATACATATGTACATATATATGTAATTGGTGGCTCATTGGGTAGGAATACTTGCCATGTAAGCATGAAGGCTTATGAGGGCCTGATATTCCCCGAGTTTGATTCTCCAGCATTCATATAAATGGCTGGGTGTGGCCACACTTGCCTGTAACTCCATGGAGACTTAAGAATCTCTGGAGCCTGCTGGCCATCCAGTGTGACCAAAGGAGAAAACAGCAGCTCCACGATCAGTGAGAGATCCCATCTCATGGAAATAAGGCAGAGAAAGTTAGAGGAGGACACCCATGTTCTCTTCCGCCCTGCACAGACATGTACACACTTGTGCATATGCCATACACACAATATGATATGCATATTAAAAAATGTAATAAACTGGGCGTCATGGTGCACACCTGTAATCTCAGCTACTCAGAAGGCTAAGGCGAGGAGTTCTCTTGAACCCACAACTTATCAGCCTGGGCAACATAGTGAGTGAGACCTCATCCCAAAACAATGCAATAATATTGATATGTTTTCATGTATTTATATCTTGAGAAGTATCGAAAGCGGGGTGTGTCATGATCAATGAATAAATGATGATTAAGATGATGGCAAGAGTTGGAATTAAGATTGAAAACTTGCTCAGGAGCCAGTGTGATCTCTGAGTGGATATGTCACTTAGGCCTGACTGTGCTATTTGTTGCCAAATTGAGATGTCATATATGTCTTAATGTGCTAAAATTTCCACATGAGTAAACTGATATATTAATGTTTTGCTATCTGCCTTTTGGAAAAATAACAGGTAAAATGAGTTTTTGGTTGTCAAAGTACTCAACTAGCTTAAAGCCAGTAGATACCTTATTGTGAACTAGGCCTTTTTTTTTCTTTTTCTTTTTATCCTAATTTTTATTTATTTATTTAAGAGGGAGAAAGAGTTGGGCGTGGTGGCTCACGACTTTAATCCCAGCACTCGGGAGGCAGACGTGGGAGAATCACTGTGAGTTTGAGGTCGCCCTGAGACTACATAGTGAGTTCCAGGTCAGCCTGGGCTAGAGTGAGACCCTACCTTGAAACCCTCCCCCCCCCCAAAAAAAAAGGAGTGAGAAAGAGGCAGAGAGAGGAAGAGAATGATCACACCAGGGCCTCCAGCCATTGCAAACAAACTCCAGACATGTGCACCACCTTGTGCATCTGACTTACATGGGGCCTGGGGAATCAAACCAGGATCCTTTGGCTTTGTAGGCCATTGCCTTAACCACCAAGCCATCTCTCCAGCCCCATGAACTAGGCCTTTTTTCCCTTGGATGGCCAGAGTGATTGAACACATATATTGAAACTTGCTTCTTTTAGGCGCTGCTCTGAGGATTGAAGCCTGGCATAGCTGTCCTACTGTGCATGTTAATGTCCTTTGGCATTAAGTTTTTTACTGCTAAAATTAAATTTAAATTGCAGTCTTTCCTATTCACTTCTGTGCTATTTGGAAAAGCTCTCACATGTTTTAATGAAAATAACAAGATCTTTTTTATTTTTGTGGTCACTAGATTCTCTTTCACAATGCCAATCTTGTGGTTGTGTCTGTGAATTTTTACACTAAGTGCTAATCATTCATAGAAAGGTGGTGAGAAATAGCCTCGATTTTATCAGAAATGGGAACTAATTGCTCTTTTAGTAGTAGACGTTCAAATCATGGTTTAATTGCTGAGGCATCTCACCAGACCTCAAATCATATTTTAGTAAGGTAAATGTGACGGTCTTAAGTACACCATTTTGTCAGGAATTTGTTTAACTCAGCCATAACATCTAAAACCAAGAAGGGTCTTGCTGGAGAAAGCATCCGACTAAAAGCAAGTTGTGGGAGGAAAGGGTTTATTTTGGCTTACAGATTCAAGGGAAAGCTCCATGATGGCAGGGGAAATGATGGCATGAGCAGAGGGTGGACATCACCCCTTGGCCAACATCAGGTGGACAACAGCAGAGTAAGAGTGTGCCAAACATTGGCAAGGGGAAGCTGGCTATCACACCCATAAAGCCTCCAGTAATACAACCCCTACAGGAGGATCCAATTCCCAAATTGCCCTCAGCTGGGAACAGAGCATTTCGAACACATGAGTTTAGGGGGACAACTGAATCAAACCACCACAGGGCTTTTTCCTGGGTTCTTGTTACCATTGTCCCTAGTGACTGCCTTTGGGAGTTAATAGTATTTCAAACTTATGACCAAAACAGAACTAGTGAGTCACCTGCACAAACTTGTCTTGTCTCCTTTTCATACTCCCCCAGGTTTTCTGCATTGTATGATTAGTACCTGTCATCTAAATAATTGTTTCAACTCAAACCCTTAAGACCACCTTAGATTATTCCCCTTTCCTCCATTACCCCTCTGTATCAGTCAGGTTTGCATTGCTGGTAGAAATCACCCAACCAAGAGCAGCTTGCGGGAAAAAAAAAAAAAAAGGTTTATTTTGGCTAACAATCTTGAGGGGAAGCTCCATGCTGGCAGGGAAAACGATGGCATGAGGAGAGGGTGGACATCATCCCCTGGACAACATAAGGTGGACAACAGGAACAGGAGAGTGTACCATATCCCTCTGCTCACACCAGTTCATTTCTATGCAAGGCAACATTGCACAACTTCTTAGGACACGGGCATAACAGCAAGCCTCACACAAACTGCTAGCCCAGTCCAAGCAAGGCTCTTTCTCACCTTTAAAAGCCAAACCTCACAGTCCATAGTTCTTACTGCATTCAGGCCTTTCAGTTCTGACCAGTATAGTATATCAGGCTATACTTGGCAGCACTGCAAGGCGTCTCTTAGGCCAAAGTTTCAAATCCTTCCACATTCCTCTTGAAAGTCAGCTCCAAAAGACCAAAGCCACACAGTCAGGTGTTTAGCAGCAAATGACACCACTCCTTGGTACCACTTTACTGTTGTAGTTGGGTTCGCATTGCTGGTAGAAATCACCCAACCAAGAGCAGCTTGTGGGAAGAAGAGGTTTATTTTGGCTTACCGGCTCAAGGGGAAGCTCCACGATGGCAGGGAAAAATGATGGCATGAGCAGAGGGTTGACATTAACCCCAGGCCAACAGAAGGTAGAGAATAGCAACAGGAGAGTGTGCCAAACACTGGGAAACGGACATTGGCTATAGCACCCATAAGCCCGCCCCCAACAATACACTGACTCCAGGAGGCCTTAATTCCCAAATCTCCATCAGCTGGGAACCTAGTATTCCGAACACCTAAGCTGATGGGGGACACCTGATCAAACCACCACAGCCAGTCACGCCTATACAAATCCATGGTCAAGATCTGTTAACACTTCAGATAAAACATGTCCTAAATCTCTCTTCCATCTTCCATACCCGTGGCCATATAGCAATTCAAGTGAAACAAAACCCTGCAATGACTTCTTCTCACACGTAACATGAAATCCAGCTTCCCTTACATGTGACCGTTAAACTTCATAATCTAGCAGCCTCCCTGACACCCTCAAGTTGCATGGAATAGCTGCAGAGGCTTTTGTGTTGCTTAACGTTTAGGGTTCTTTCATATCACATAATTCTTAGTCACTTTTTTTTTGAAGTTGGGTCTCACTCTAGCCCAGGCTGATCTGGAATTCACTATGTAGTCTCAGGGTGGCCTCAAACTCATGGCGATCCTCCTACCTCTGCCTCCCCAGTGCTGGGATGAAAGGCGTGCGCCACCACGCTTGGCTACACAGCGAATGGGTCTCTGGCTGCTGCAAACAGACTCCAGATGTATGTGTCACTTTAACATCTGGCTTTATGTGGGTACTGGGGAATTGAACTCAGGTCATTAGGCTTTTTAGGAAAGTACTCTTAACTGCTGTGCCATCTCCTCAGCCCTCTGAGTCACGTTTTTATTAAGTTTGTATATGTGGTACCCTCACATTGCTGCTACTGACTGGACGTTCTGTAAGCTCCCTAAGTTCCTATTTTAAAATTTTAATCCCCAATATGATTATAATTGGAGTGGATCTTCAGGAAAAAATTGGGTCCTTTTTAATAGGTCAAGGACTCATGTCTGTATAAGAGATAGGATAGCTTGCTGGCACCATCTATACTATTGGGAGGACATAGACTAAACACAGCCACTCATGAACCAGGCAGGTAGCCCTTACCAGAACTAGGCTATACATAGCCCTAACCTCTGACTTCTTAGCCTTTATAAATGTGAGAAATAAACTTCAACTTCTCAGCCATCTAGCGGGTGAGACTTTTTGCTATAACAGCACAAAATAAGACAATCTCTTCTAATTCTTACAGACCAAATCCCCAGCTCTGTCTTCACCTTAGTTCCGTTTCCTGTGCATGGTCAGTATTATAGCAGAAGGGAATTGTGGATGTGGCTAAGTGGTGAAGTGAATGGTTAGTACGTGAGAGGTCATGGTTCTGTCTCTAGCACCAATAGAGAAAAAGAAAAGAGGAACAGAGAGGGAAGGAGGAAAGGAGAGGGAAATGGGTAGCCGAAAGCTGTCTGTACTCATTTACTTGCTCTATTTTTTTTTATTTATTTGAGAGCGACAGACACAGAGAGAAAGACAGATAGAGGGAGAGAGAGAGAGAGAATGGGCGCGCCAGGGCTTCCAGCCTCTGCAAACGAACTCCAGACGCGTGCGCCCCCTTGTGCATCTGGCTAACGTGGGACCTGGGGAACCGAGCCTCGAACCGGGGTCCTTAGGCTTCACAGGCAAGCGCTTAACCGCTAAGCCATCTCTCCAGCCCCATTTACTTGCTCTTAAACCCAACTTTCTTCCAGGAACATCACTTCTCACCCCTTTGCACTACATGGCCACCCCTTTCTTTCACCCTGTTGTGCTGTGGAGTTGGGAGATAGTGTTGCCATTTCTTTGACTCTTGTGGGCCCCTTTATTTTTATTTTTTTGGGGGAGGGGCCTCAAGGCAGGGTTTTACTCTATCTCAGGCTGACCTGGAATTCACTATGTAGTCTCAGGGTGGCTTCAAACTCATGGCGATCCTCCTACCTCTGCTCCCCAAGTGCTGGGATTAAAGGCGTGCGCCACCACACCTAGCTTGTGGGTCACTTTAAAACATCATGGTTCTACTTTCCTGTGAAAATTCTGCTCCTTCTTCACTCATATCATACAACGTAACCACCCCTCCCTTTTTTTTTAATTTTTATTTATTTGAGAGCGACAGACACAGAGAGAAAGACAGATAGAGGGAGAGAGAGAGAATGGGCGCGCCAGGGCTTCCAGCCACTGCAAACAAACTCCAGACGCGTGCGCCCCCTTGTGCATCTGGCTAACGTGGGTCCTGGGGAATCAAGCCTTGAACCAGGGTTCTTAGGCTTCACAGGCAAGCGCTTAACCGCTAAGCCATCTCTCCAGCCCCCTTCCCTTTTTTTTATTACCCTGGTCCACAGATGATATGGGCATCTCACATGGGGAAAAGTCCCTTCTGCTGTCGCTCAGCATCACAATGAGCGGCTTGGTACATTCCAGTTGTTTCATGTTCTTTTTCACTTTCTGGAATCTACCCAACACTCCTCATCACTCCACTGCCACAGCCCATGTTCCCCAGGCCTGTATCCTGGATCTTATTAAACTTTACACTTCCCTCCTGGATGTTAGAGCCCAACTACTTTGTGACCTTAAATGCATATGCTCCAACTTTCTTTTCACTCCCTTCCTCCCCCTCCCCAGTACTCTATTTTCCCCAACTTTATAGAGGTAGTTCCAAGAGTTCTCATCCGTGACCCAGCCTGCACCCCTCGTGTTCCTCCATCATGTCTGTAACTTTCTTCCTGCACGTGTTTGAGTCATATTGATTTGTTTTTAATTTTTTTTTAATTTAAAAAAATTTTTTTATGTATTTCTTTGAGAGCGACAGACACAGAGAGAAAGACAGCTAGAGGGAGAGAGAGAGAATGGGCGTGCCAGGGCTTCCAGCCTCTGCAAACGAACTCCAGACGCGTGCGCCCCCTTGTGCATCTGGCTAACGTGGGACCTGGGGAACCGAGCCTCCAACCGGGGTCCTTAGGCTTCACAGGCAAGCGCTTAACCGCTACACCATCTCTCCAGCCCATATTGATTTTTTTTTTTAGGGTTCCACTTTATTCTTCCTTTCTCTGGCACTGACTACTGTTGGCCACACTGTTTTCGAAAGCAGATTCCCCTGTGACCTCACATACCAGCTTCTCTTCTGCTAACCCAAAAAGAATGCACATCATTCCAAGACTTTGTTAACCTCATCCTTTTTATGTTCTTTTTAAACCATGTTGAGAGCATTCATTTACTAATGATTTCCAAATTACCAGATTTCTCTCCTACAAACCAGAATCAGAATCAGAATAACAGCTTACTGATCACTTCTATCTCTACTTCCCAAAGTACATTCTCTTTTTCTTGAGGTAGGGTCTCACTCTAGCCCTGGCTGACCTGGAATTCACTATGCAGTCTCAGGGTGGCCTGAAACTCAGAGTAATTCTCGTACTCTGCCTCCTGAGTTCTGGGATTAAAGGGGTGTGCCCCCATGCTGAGCTAAGAAATATATGGTCTTTTGAGGTAGAGTTTCACTCCAGTGCAAGCTGATCTGGAATTCACTCTCTTTCAGGCTGGCCTCAAACTCACTGCAATTCTCCTACCTCTGCCTCCCTAGTGCTGGTATTAAGGCATGCGCCACCACACCTGGCCAAGAAATTTTTAAAAATGTACTTGCGAGAGAGAGAGAGAGAGAGAGAGAGAGAGAGAGAGAGAGAGAGAGAGAGATTGAGTGCAACAAGATCTCTTGTCTCTGCAGAACTTCAGACACATGCACTACTTTGTGCATCTGGCTTAATGTGGTTCTGGGGAATCAAACTCTGGTTATTAGGCTCTGAAGGTAAGTGCCTTAACTGCTGAGAAATCTTTCCAGCCCATGAAAATGCTTTTACAATAACAATGCCCAGATACCTATTAGATGGCTGTTGACAAATAGCAAATGTTGGAAAGTATGTAGAGAAATTTGAAGCCTTGTGCATTGTCAGTGGAAATATGAAATGGCACACTGATTGTGAAAAGCAGGTTCCTTAAAAAGTCAACAGGGGAGCTGGGCATGGTGGTGCACACCTTTAATCCCAACACTTGGGAGGCAGAGATAGGTGGATTGCTGTGAGTTTGAGGCCACCTTGAGACTACAGAGTGAATTCCAGGTCAGCCTGCACTGGAGTGAAACCCTACCTCGAAAAAAAAAAAAAAAGCCAACAGGGGAAGTAGAGATGGCTCAATGGCTAAAAGCTCTTGCTTGTTTGCCTGTGTTCAATCCCTCCCCCTTTTCTTTCAGTGCCAGCAGGAAGGGAGCCTGGCTCACTCAAAAATATAAAATAAATAAACATTTAAAAATGTTAATAACAGATTTATTGTGTTATCCAGAAAGTTTTCTCAAAGGTATTGAAAACAAAGCTGGGTGTGGTGGTGCATGCCTTTAATCCCAGCACTTGGGAGGCAGAAGGAGGTGGATTGCTATGAGTTGTAGGCGACCCTGAGAATCCATAGTGAATTCCAGGAGATCCTGAGCTAGAGTGAAACCCTACTTTGAAACCCTCCCAAAAAGTTTTGAAAACAGAATCTGAGAAATATTTGCACACCCATGTCAGCATTATTCACCACAGCCTCAAAATAGAAGCAACTCAAATGTCTATTGAGAGATGATTAGAGAGACAAAAGGTCGTATGGACATACCATGAAATGTTATTCAGCCTTGAAAATGAAAGAAACAGACATGCACATTTAGCACTAAAATAAGTTAGTAACAACAAAACTAATACTTTATGATTCCATTTATGTGAAGTATTTATAGTAGTTAATCAGAAACAAGAATGGGGGCTGGAGAGATTGCTCAGTGGTTAAAGGCTGCTGCTTGCAAAGCCTTCTCGGTCAGCTTCAATTTCCCAGCTATCTATGTAAGCCAATGCAAAAAGAGGTGCCTGGCCTGGAGTTCATTTGCAACAGCCAAAAGGCTCTGGCATACCCCAATTTCACTATCTCTCTCTCATGCACAAATAAATAAACAGCACTTGGGAGGCAGAGGTAGGAGGCTCACCATGAGTTCAAGGCCACCTGAGTCTAACATAGTGAGTTCCAAGTCAGCCTGGGCCAGAGTGAGACCCTACCTCAAAAAACCAAAAAAAAAAAAAAAGTTTTGAAAGATGATGAAGAAATGAAAAGAAGAGATTACTCACTGGTTAAAGATACTTATTTTCAATGACTGCTGACCTAGGTTCAATTCCTCGGTATCCATGCAGAGCCAGATACTCAAAACTGTTTTGAACTTACAAAATCAAAAGTTCTTGGATTGGTTTTAGAGTGTGAATATACTTAAAGCCACTAAACTGTATATTTTAGAATTTTATTTTATTTTATTTTTATTCATTTGAGAGAGAGAGAGAGAGAGAGGGAGAGAGAGAGAGAGAGAGAGAGAGAGAGAGAGAGAGAGAGAGAGAATGGGCATGCTAGGGCTTCCAGCCACTGCAAATGAATTCCAGATGCATGTGCCCCCTTGTGCATCTGCCTTACATGGGTCCTGGAGAATTGAACCAGGATCCTTTGGCTTTGCAGGCAAACACCTTAACCATTAAGCAATCCCTCCAGCCCCATTTTATAAGGTTTTAAAGATATTACTTATTTATTTATCTATTTGAGAGAGAGAGAGAGAGAGAGAGATAATGAGTGGGCACACCAGGGCCTCTAGCCACTGCACACAAACTCCAGACACATGTGCCAACTTGTGCATCTGGCTAATGTGGATACTGGGGAATTGAGCCTGGGTCCTTAGGCTGCACAGGCAAGTGTCTTAACCACTAATCCATCTCTCCAGCCCATGAACGGTACATTTTAGAATGGTTAAGACTGCCATATGAATCACAAAGCCTTTTAGTCCCTTGCCTCTGTGTGTGTGTGTGTGTGTGTGTATATGTTGTTATTGTCGCTTGAAATGAGCTCAGGGTAGCTTCAAACTCTGGATCTCCCTGCCTTCACCTGTGGATTACTGTGGCTGACAGGCATCTGCCTCTAAGCATGATGTGGCACCATCTTCTTAACATCCTTCATACGCGCCACTGTCATCTTCTTTACTGTCATCACTAACAGCTCTCATCCAGAGTTGTTTCTGGTAACTATTTCCTAAGTATTGTCTGTACTTTAAATGCTTCATTTCAATTTCTTCCACGTAATAATCTGGAACCTTTTTTTGTTGTTGTTCTAAGTTCAGGCGTTGAACTAATTATTTTAGCCATTAAAACCCCTTTATAAGTTCTCTCACATTCCAATAATTTAAAAGAGAGATCTCATCTTTTCCTTTTTTTCAAAGTTTTATTAACAACTTCCATGATTATAAAAAATACCCCATAGTAATACCCTCCCTCCCCCCACTTTCCCCTTTGAAACTCCATTCTCCATCATATCCCCTCCCCATCTCAATCAGTCTCTCTTTTATTTTGATGATCGTGACATCTTTTCCTTTTTAAAATATATTTTATTTTTATTTATTTATTTAAGAGACCGAAAGAGAAAGAATGGGTGCACCAGGGCCTCCAGACACTGCACACAAACTCCAGATGCATGTGCCCCCTTATGTATCTGGCTAATGTGGGAGAGTCGAACCGGGATCCTATGGCTAAACCATCTCTCCAGCCCCTTTTCCTTTCTTTTCTAGTTACTTGCTCACATTTCTCCATAGGCCTTTTTCCATAAAATATATTTCAGCTATAATAACTCATCCGTAGGTCCAGAGAGCACGTCATGCTTTGTGTCTGCCTCTGTGTTACAGCTGCTCTGTTTGTGTGTGCTGCCAAGAATTCTCCCCATTCTGCCCACCTGGTGAACATCTGGTCTTCTTTGAGGCAAATCAAAATTCACATTCTGTATTGAAACTTTTGACTACTTCCTCTTTTCTCCCCCCACTCAGAATGTATTTTTTTCTCCCTTGTAATTCCTATGTGTTTAAAAAGAATCCTCATTACTTCTGGGACATTTTATTGTACTTATTTCTTTACATGTGTGGGTCCTTTCATTTCACTATAATTCTTTTGAAGGCAGAGCTGTAGGTGATTTCTCTTTAGATTCTCAATGCCCAGCAGGGTATCTGGAATATTGTACATGTTCATGGCTCTAATTGAACACGGCTTGGTGGTGCATGCCTGTAATTCCTGCACTTGGGAGGTGGAGAAATGGATATCAGGAGCCCAAGGTCATCTTCAGCTACATAGAGCTCAAGGCCTGACTATCTCAGGAAAATATGTGGATTATATTATCTAGTAGATGATCTTTTAAAAATATTTATTTATTTATTTTAGAGAGCAGAGAGAGGGAGGAAGAGAGAGAGAGAGAGAGAGAGAGAGAGAGGGGTGAGAGAGAGAATGGGTACATCAGGACCTTTTGCAGCTGCAAAGAAACTCCAGATGAATGTGCCACTTTGTGCATATAGCTTTACGTGGGTATTGGGGAATTGAACACAGGCTGTCAGCCTTTACAAGCAAGCACCTTTTACCAATGAGTCATCTCTCCAGCCCTAGATGGATCTTAATTAAACATTCAGCAAATGTTTATTGGACACTTACTATTTTCTAGGTTTGAGGCTGCTAGTGTACAATCTTGTGATAGACATATCGAGGAAAACAGGAATGTTTAAAGTTACTCAGTGTTACGGCAAACATTTAGGAAACTATTGAATTGAGTACTATCTTCAGATGATGAGGAGAAAGTGGGCATGGTGTCACACACCTTTAGTCCTAGCACTGGGGAGGCTAAGGTAGGAGGATTGCTTTGAATTCCAGGCCAACTTGGAGCTACAGAGTGTGTTCTGGATCAGCTTGGGCTAGAGTGAGCCTCTGCCTCAAAAATAAAGAAACAAACAAACAAATAACAGAAAAAGATGAATAGAAAGGCTAGTAGAGGTGACTTAGGAGATAATCTCAAAAGTATAATTGGAATGATTCTTTTAAGAGTAAGTAATGGATTTGATTACCCCTTGGATATTTGGACATCAGTAAATGGGAAATGGGGGAAATGGTGGAGCGATCATTGACGTTGTTCAGGATGGAGTTCATGCTGAGGTAGGGTGGTAGTGGTAGGAGAGAGAAATTGGCTAGGCAATCTGGGTAACAGAACCCCAAATGTAATGGTTTTTCACTCCTTGACTCAAAGCAGGAAATGTCACTAAGCTTGCAGAAACCTGGATGTTACAGCCTCCAGGAAAGATCTCTAGATCAAGCTTGCACCTTTCCTAGAGGACAGAAACTCTGATCCTTACCTAAGATGACTGGCAAAGCTGTTAACACTGGTCTTTGTCCACAGCAACCTGCTGACCTGGTCTTCCTCAGGTAGCCACTCCACATAAGAACCCAGATCTGAGTCTCAGAGGTGGGCTTTCCCCCTCTTGCCTCCCTGGGCAAGAGCTCCACCTTGCTTCCTTCTCTTATGTTCCTGGCTTAAACCCCCTTTTCTTTGTCCTAGTAAAGCGTTAAGCTACAATAAAATATTTCTAAACCTTATCCTCTGGTCTGTGGATTTCATTCTTCAAATTCATAGGACAAGGATCCAGCAACACCCCAAATTATTGTTGCATTGACATATAAGGAACCCAAAATTCCAGAATCAATTGCAGAAATAGAGATGAAGAACTATCTTCTAGGAGTTTTGAAGCCGATCAAGATTTCAAAGCGGGAGAAAGATGAAAGCAAGACCAATTAAGAAAATATTTTATTTATCTATTTGCAAATAGAGATAGATAGAAGAGACAGAGGGTATGCACCACTTTGTGCATCTGGCTTTATGTGGGTACTGGGGAATTGAACTGCTGTCATTAGGCTCTGCAGTCAAGCCCCTTAACCACTGAGCCCGAGATCAATAGGTTTTTAAATGACGCTTAAGCGGGCGTGATCACGCCTGCCTTTAATCCCAGTGCTTGGGAGGCAGAGGTAGGAGGATCACAATGATTTCGAGGCCACCCTGAGACTACAATAGTGAATTCCAGGTCAGCCTGGACTAGGGCGAGACACTACCTCGAAAAACCAACAGAAGTAAATGATAAATAAATAAAATGAGGCTTATGTGCCATAATGCGTAGGACAGCAATCCAAAACTACAACCTATTTGGCAGTACTTGGGTGTTTTTATCATCTTCTCTGGCTGGTCACAGGTTTAGTCTAGCTGTACTTTTAGAGATGTGTTCACATCTTAGGACGATATGAAACGTCAGATTAGGTTTTGTAATAACTGAGGGGGTTCTCAGCGGCCGGGGAAAGATAACCTGAGCAGACAGAGGGACACCAACACACGCCGGTCAGCTCTTCCCCAATGATCTTCCAACGTTTACAAAAGGCCGGAACCAATGAACGCTACCCGCTTGTGTTTCCCGCGGGGGACTATCTTTGTCGTCAAACCGCTCGCCAAACGAGCCAATCAGCGCTCACCGACGTCATCACCGTGCGCGAGCAGCGGCGCGCGTCAGAGATGGGAACACGTGTCCTGTGTTGACGGTCCAAAGTCTAAAGGCACCGGGTTTCCGGAAGCCGTGAGTTTTGACAGAAGTTTTTTGTTGCTTGCCTACGAGTTCCCCGAGTCCACGAATCCCCGCCCCACCCCTTCCCAGACCATGAGCGCCCCGGGCGTGCAGTCATTTAGCCAGCAGAGCTGGGAGCAGGTTCTGTCCAAAGCCAAGAGGGCTCTGGTCTACCTGGACGCCGCCAGCGCCGAGAGCCTGCACTGGAGCTGCGGATCCACTCGCCTCCTGGAGGCCGTGGGGGACCAAGCGTGTCACCTGAGGGAGTTTGGACCCGATGCCGTCGGTGGCCGAGCCGAGCAGCCCAAGGCGCTGTTCGTGTTGAGCCGTCTGCTGAAAGGCCGGACGGTAGACACCCTCCGGGACATCATCCGCCGCAGTCACTTCCAGTACTGCGTGGTGGTCACGGCCGTGAGCCACGCTGTCCACCTCACGGCTAACCACGTGCCGGCGGCTGCGGCGGCCGAGCTAGAGGGGCAGCGGCCGGTGTTCGAGCAACTGGAGGAGAAGCTGTGCGAGTGGATGGGTAACATGAACTACACGGCCGAGGTGCTGCACGTCCCACTGTTGTTCGCCCCTGCTGCTCCCCACCTGGCCTTGACCCCTGCCTTTGCTACTCTTTTCCCGCTCCTACCCCGCGATGTACATCTCCTGAACAGTGCCAGACCCGACAAGAGGAGGCTTGTCAGCCTGGGCGAGGTGGACGCCACAGCCCTGACCCCAGAGCTTCTGCTGCAAATCAGGTGCCTGGTGTCTGGCCTTAGTTCTCTGTGTGAGCATCTAGGGGTACGAGAGGAGTGTTTTGCCGTGGGCACCCTCAGTCGGGTCCTCGCTGCAGATCTGGCAAATTACGCGCCTGCCAAGAACAGGAGGAAAACCGCTGCGGGCAGGGCATCCGTGGTCTTTGTGGATAGAACTCTCGATCTCACAGGTAAGTTGACTTGCTAATGGTACTGTTTTTGTTTTTAATAAGCAGAGGTGGGGGGGAGAGGGAGAGAGAGAGAACACCACCCATTAATAAACAGCCATGTCAGGGTCTCTTGTCTGTGCAAACAAATACACCACTTTTTGCATCTAGCTTTATATGGGTACTGTGGGTACTGGAGACTCAAACCCGGGGCAACCATGCTTTGCAAGCAAATGCTTTTAACCACTGAGCCATCTACACAGTTCACCAATAGCACTTTTAAAAATATTTATTTAGACCTAGAGGGATGGCATAGTGGTTAAGGCGCCTGCCTGTGAAGCCTAAGGACCCAGGTCCAATTCCCCAGATCCCACGTAAGCCAGATGCACATGGAAGCACATGTATCTGGAGTTCGTATGCAATGGTTAGAGGCCTTGGTATGCCATTCTCTCTCTCATAAATAAAAAGTAAATTAAAAAAAGAGAAAAAAATTTATTTGTATGTGTGTGTGTGGGGAGGGGCAGGTATGCCTGTGTCTTGCCACTGCAAACGAAGGCCAGATGCTTGTGCCACTTTTTTGGTTGGCTTTACTTAAGTACTGGGGGATTGAACCCAGGCTTTGCATGCAAGTACCTTTAATTACTGAGCCATCTCCCAGCTACACTAGTAGTTTTCTTAAAAATTATTTATTATTTTTATTTATTTATTTTATTATTTATTCAAGAAAGAGAGGCAGAGAGAGAGAGAGAATAAATGAATGAATGAGTGGGTGCACCAGGGCCTCCAGCCACTGCAAATGAAATCCAGATGCATGTGTGCATCTGGCTTATGTGGGTACCGGGGAATCGAACTTGAGTCCTTAGGCTTCTCAGCAAGCACCTTAGCCGCTAAGGCATCTCTCTCTAGCCCCCCACACTAGTAGTTTTTATAGATACTCTTCCAGGTGCTGGGACTTTTGATGATCCAGTGGATATTTTGCTGGCCTCTGACTCTGTTAGGCAGGTTAAGACTACACAGACTAAATGGGTACAGTTCCTAATTTCACAGGGGTTACAGTTTAGTTTTGTTTGTGGAGAGATGTTGTATAGACAAGCAATTGTGTTATCATTTGTTAAGTGCTACAATGCGTAAATGTGTCCTCAGTTTGCATATACGTATTACTGTAACTGTCCTGGAGTAAGGGTTACAAGAGTTTGGTGTCTAGAAGTTTGCAGCTCTAGAAATCAAACATAGTTGTTAACTCCAGTGCTGTTTGCAAAAACAAGTGGTGATCCTGTGTGCCTTATGATAATAACACAATGTATGTATTTGCGTTATCACCCACAGGGTCACACATGATGGGCATTTTTTCTTGTGTTAACCATTGAACCATTAGATTACTTATAGAGTTTCAAATCCTGAGTTTCAAGGTACTTTTGTGTCCGTTGGACCAACTCTGTGTTTTAAATTTTTTCTTTTTCTTTGTATTTATTTATGAGAGAAAGAGAGAGATAGAGATAGAGACAGAGACAGAGAGAGAGAGAGAGAGAGAGAGAGAGAGAGAGAGAGAGAGAGAGAGAGGGAAGGGAAGGAGGAAGGGAGAGAATGAGCACACCAGGGCCTGTAGCCACTGCAAACAAACTCCACATGCATGCATCACCTCGTGCATCTGGCTTATATGGGTACTGAGGAATCAAATCTGTGTCCTTAGGCTTCATAGGAAGTGCCTTAACCTTTAAGCCATTTTTCCATCCCTCAAATCATTCTTTATATAGATTAGAGACCACCTTGCTGTTCACTGATTAAAAATTGAATAGGTAAGCTGGGCACGGTGGTGCACGCTTTTAAAACTAGCACTTGGGAGTCAGAGGTAGGAGGATCGCCGTGAGTTTGAGGCCACCCTGAGACTACACAGTGTATTTCAGGTCAGCCTGAGCTAGAGTGAGACCCTACCTCAGAAAACAAACAAACAAACAAAAAAACAAAAAAATTGTTGAACAGGGAAGAGGTAACTAGGGCTTGATTTACTTTCACTCTAGGATGTCTCAAATAATGTTTTATAGTTTATTGAATAAAGGGAAACTTAAATTGTCTGAAAATGTAAAGTGCAGTAGAACTCTTGGCTTTGTATTCACTTTATAAAAGGAGAATCTGAAGTTCCTGTCATGTTGATTGGTTACAAGGGCTTAGTTTATTTCTGAATCATGATATAGCACAAATTGAAATTTTAAAATGTATTAAATGTTTTCAAGTTGGATGTTTGTGAATCTATATTCACAGAAGAGCCCTTGAGAAATTAAGGTCATATGAGTTGGCATTTTGTCATTCATTCCTCTAATGTCATATTTTAAATATAAACAGTTTTGATGTAATGTAAGGTTTATATTTTATTTATTTATTTATTTTGTTTTTCGAGGTAGGGTCTTGCTGTAGTTCAGGCTGACCTGGGATTCACCATGTACTTTCAGGCTGGACTTGAATTCCTACCTTAGCCTCGCAAGTGTTGGGATTAAAGGTATGCATCATCATGCCTGGCTAAATTAATTTTCTTTAAATTTAAATTTTTTTATTAGAGACAGAGAGAGGGAGAGATAGAGAGAGAGAGAGAGGATGGGAGCACCGGGGCCTCTAGCCACTGCAAACGAACTCCAGTTGCATATGCCACCATGTGTATTTGGCTTGTGTGGGACCTGGAGATTTGAACCTGGGTTCTTAGGCTTCACAGAGATGTGCCTTAACCACTAAGCCATCCCTCCAGTCCTAAGTTATTTATAAGTTAGGGAAATGTGACTTGTAGCAAGCATTGGGAGAAAATTAAGTTTTAAGGGAGTTCATTTCAAATACAATCTTACCATCAAAAAATCCCTTTGGTTAGAATTTTGAGATATTAATTGTATGGTGAAGTTGGGAGGAAGGGAAGGAGAATGAATTATATTTTTTATCTTATTGTAAGGATGCGTATTCACCACAGTGAGCTTAGAAATTATATATTAATGGAAGATTAAAATCTATATTTTGAGAAAAACATCAAACTATTCTTATGGACTAGAGGGACTCGTACATGTACCTCATTCCAATGTATGGGAGCCTGAGACAGGGGGATTGTTAATCCAGGCCAGTTTGGACTACCAAGGCCAGCAAGAACTTGTCTCAAAAACAGATGTAGGGCCGGGCGTGGTGGCGCACGCCTTTAATTCCAGCACTCAGGAGGCAGAGGTAGGAGGATTGCTATGAGTTCAAGGCCACCCTGAGATGACAGAGTTAATTCCAGGTCAGCCTGGACCAGAGTGAGACCCTACCTCGAAAAACCAAAAAAAAAAAAAAAAACAGATGTAGGGCTGGAGAGATGGCTTAGTGGTTAAGCGCTTGCCTGTGAAGCCTAAGGACCCTGGTTCAAGGCTCGATTCCCTAGGACCCACGTTAGCCAGATGCACAAAGGGGCGCATGCATCTGGAGTTCGTTTGCAGTGGCTGGAGGCCCTGGTGCTCCCATTCTCTCTCTCTGTCTTTCTCTCTCTCTTTCTCTGTCGCTCTCAAATAAATAAAAATAAACAAAAAAACCCACCCCCCCAAAAAAATGTAAACCAAGTAAGCTATTCGTCTACTTTTGAACATCTAGAATATTAGCATATGATATTTTAATGAATAAGTGATACTTTGCTTGTATAAATATAACAGTCATTTTATAGCTTGACTTCTCCTGTTTGGGGCATTTTAAGAAGACAGTCAGCAATTTCAATTTGCAGAGGATTTACTCACCCAGATTGTAGCTGCCAAGGAAGCCAGTAGAGAAAGGCCGCTGTCACAGACATACCTATACTTGTTTGTGTAACATTTCTATAGATGACAGAGGAAAAATAAGAATGGGTTGGGAGAAGAGATCAGAATTTTGGCATCAGGTTTAAAGAAAAGTTATTTTAGTGCTAAATGCAAAGTTACAAAAGTTTTTATCCAGTGAAGAGGGAACTGGTGAAGAACAGTGTCCACGATTCTGTAAGCACCCTAGGATGTCCATTTCAGTCTAGGTTAAGGACACAATTCACTTGGCCTTTTGAGGCCTCTCTGGGTCCTTGAACCCCTTACTTTACCAGGCACTCATACGCAAGCAGCATTTAGTCGGATGCTGGGGAGACAACCTTGGAACACTGACACCATTTGCCCTTGCAAAGGCACATTCCGTCTGTTTTTTTTTTTTTTTTCCCCGAGGCAGGGTCTCACTCTAGCTCATACTGCCCTGGAATTCAGTATGGAGTCTCAGGGTGGCCTTGAACTCACAGCAATCCTCCTACCTCTGCTGGGATTAAAGGTGTGCGCCACCACATGTGGCTTGTTTGTTTGTTTTGAGGTGTAATTTCACTCTAGCTCAGGCTGACCACCTTACAAATGCATATACTACTGGTAATTCAGCAACTTTGTTCCTTTTTAAAAATTCTTTATTTATTTGAGGTGGGGGAGGGATAGGTGCACCAGGGCCTCCAGCCACTGCAAATGAACTCCAGATGCATCTGCTCCCTTGTGCATCTGGCTTACATGGGTCCTGGGGAATTGAACCAGGGTCCTTTGGCTTTGCAGGCAAGTGCCTTAACTGCTAAGTTGTGTCTCCAGCTCACAACTTTGTTCTTTAACATCACTAATTACCTTAGAAACAGTCATACCTCCTCTGTTTTAGGACAGTTTGTTAGCCTAAGTTTTTTTTTTTTTAAACCACTCCTGGGTTTGAATTTCTCCTCCTTTGTAATGATCAAATTAATTATTTTCTTGATCTTGAACAAGAGATTATAATTGAACTTTCTGTGTAATTGAATCTTTGCCATTGAGCATACCGATGTCTACCTATAGAGTTGTTGTAACTATTAAGTGGATTATGAACATTGTAAATTTTGAGTAAAGAGTTGTTATGTGAATGAAGATGATGATGGTAATGGTGGTGATTCCTTGGATTCCTAGTTTCGCCTTTCCTTACTAGGTCTTCTGTCCTATTAATGTGACATGACAGAAAAACAAAAAACAAAACAAACAAACAAAAACACCAACAGAGAAGGCCTGGGCAGATTGCTCAGTGGTTAAATTTGCTTGCTTGCAAAGCCTGCCAACCTGGGTTCAATTCCCAAGCCACCCACATAAGCTAGACACCATGTCTGGCATTTGTTTGTAGTGGCAAGAGGCAATGCTATACACAAACATGTACAAATAAATAAAAACTTAAACAGAGAGAGAGAGAGAGAGAGAGAGAAAGAGAGAGAGAAAGAGAGAGGGAGGGAGGGAGGGCGGGCGGGCGAGCGAGCGCACACACATACCAGGGCCTCCAGGCACTGCAAATGAACTCCAGATGCGTGTACCACTTTGCTTCTGGTTTTATGTGGGTACTGGGGAATCAAACTCAGGTTGTTTGGTTTTTGTAGACAAGCACCTTAACTACTAAGCCATCTCTCCAGCCACATGTAATTTTATTTTATTTATTTGAGAGAGAGAGAGAGAGAGAGAGAGAGAGAGAGAGACAGGAGGGGAGAGAGAATGGGCATGCCAGGGCCTTCATCCACTGCACAAGCACTCCAGAAGCATGGGCCACCTTGTGCATCTAGCTTATGTGGGTCCTGAGAATCGAACCTGGGTCCTTTGGCTTTGTAGGCAGATGCCTTAACCACTAAGCCAAGTCTTTAGGCCCCACATGCTATTTTTGGTAGAAGGGCACTCAAGCTTTTGTCCAGGTTGTGGGCTTACGTTTGCTTGTGTGGTTACACAGGAGCAGTTGGACATCATGGAGACAACTTGGCAGAGAAGATGATTTCGGTGCTCCCACAGCTTCCAGGCCACACAAATGATGTGATGGTCAACATGGTGGAGCTCACTGCACTCCAAGCCCTGGAAGACAAGCAGAATGTAATTGCACCAGGCTGTCTTGCTCAGTCCAAGTAAGGGGTAGTTTTTGTCTCTCATTCTTCTCCCTCTTTCTCTTTTCTGAGTATATCTGTAG